>NC_064638.1:816419455-817026955 GCF_023864345.2 Schistocerca serialis cubense
AAAAGTCTTGTTCCTCCTGCCACCCAACTTCACTAATTCCCACTATATCTAACTTTAACCTGTCCATTTCCCTTTTTAAATTTTCTAACCTACGTGCCCGATTAAGGGATCTGCCATTCCACGCTCCTGTGCGTAGAACGCTAGTTTTATTTCTCCTGATAACGACGTCCTCTTGAGTAGTCCCCGCCCGGAGATCCGAATGGGGGACTACTTTACCTCAGAAATATTTTACCCAAGAGGACGTCATTATCATTTAAGCATACAGCAAAGCTGCATGCTCTCGGGAAAAATTACGGCTGTAGTTTCCCCGTGCTTTCAGCCG
This sequence comes from Schistocerca serialis cubense, assembly GCF_023864345.2. NCBI lineage: Eukaryota > Metazoa > Arthropoda > Insecta > Orthoptera > Acrididae > Schistocerca > Schistocerca serialis. The sequence continues at coordinate 816,419,778 of NC_064638.1, forward strand.
TTCGCAGTACCAGCGCAGCAAGGCCGTTTTGGTTAGTGTTACAAGGCCAGATCAGTCAATCATCCAGACTGTTGCCCCTGCAACTACTGAAAAGGCTGCTGCCCCTCTTCAGGAACCACACGTTTGTCTGGCCTATCAACAGATACCCCTGCGTTGTGGTTGCACCTACGGTATGGCTATCTGTATCGCTGAGGCACGCGTATCACTATACAAAATGATCAATGGCTGTACGGATGTTCATATTATTATTAGTTTAATGACGGTATGGATTCTAGGATACGAGTTCACTCAATCATAATTAACACCCAGCTTTCATTCTATAGCGACAATGAAACAAGAAATCTGCGTCAGTGAATATAAGCGTGCAGTTTTACACATGCTATCGGAATTGGTCTGTAATGTGCACTCGAATGGGCTTGAGTCTAAACAGCCCAGCAAAAGCCGAAGATCCCATTTTTGCAGATAAACTGGGAAGTTCCTCAGCTGCAGAGTAGTCAAGGCTGCTTTCTGTCACCAGAACTTACGCATCACGTTTGCAGTTCTCCGAAAAGGCAGAGTTTGCAAATTTTGCGGTATTTGCTTGAACGTTCTCAGGTGAATTATCTATTTTCGAAAGTAACCCGCTAGCACATCGACCATCGTACGCAATAAACGGAGAACGCTGGTCGGCAGTGAGTGAGTGGAGTGCCATGGACGTGACTCAGGCTGCTGCCAAGAAGGCCACTCTTTGTGCTGAGTGCTGTCTCCAGCCACGTCACTGCACCGACACCACGGAGCCAGCCGCGAGGACTTTATATTGCTGATCGAGTTAGACACAAAATTGGGCATCCTGCTGTGGATACGCATGTTACGAACACTGTAGAGTTTACAGAGTATTTTGGGGAACATATCTAACAGAGTTTTGCACACACAGAACAAATGGCACCAGTTGCAGATACGGTGGAAGATGAGCATCAAGTATGTAGTGAAAAAATATATGGAACTTACAGGTCAGTAACTTGACATGGGGTTCACACAGTGAATAAAGTGCTGCAGTGAGACTGTCTTGAATTTTTCTATCCTGCACCAATGGGTGATCAATAAATCTGAACAAATAACAACTTCATTTGCACGAAATATATCTTATATCACACCCTGTTGTCACTATAGAATGTTCTCAGTGATAAGGTATTATTTAAGATTTTAAGGGAAACTATCAAACGTACTGTGCATCGATATTATGTTATAAACTTTTCGATCACTTGAGACTTGCCTAGGAGATGAAACTAATCGTGACCGAGAATATAATTCCATAAAATTGTTCTCTGTTGTAGGCTGCGTCATGCTGTAAAAGATGAACAAAGATTATGGAGTTTATTACCACTATCTTTCGTTCAGTGTATATACAATGAAGCGCCAAAGAATCTGGTATAGGCTCGAGTAGTCAAATATAGAGATTTGTAAACAGGCAGAATATGGCGCTGCGATCGGCAACGCATATATACAGCAAGTGGTTGGGTCAGTTGTTAGGTCGGCTATTGCTGTTACAATGACAGGTTTTCAATATTTAAGTGAGTTTCAACGTGGTGTTATAGTCGTCGCACGAGCGATGGGACACAGCATCTCCTAGGCAGTGATGAAGTGGGGATTTTCCGGTATGACCATTTCACGAGTGTGCCGTGAATATCAGAAAACCGGTAAAACATCAGATCTTCGACATCGCTGCGACCGGAAAAAGATCCTGCAAGAACGGGATCATCGACGGCTGAAGAGAATCGTTCAACTTGACAGGAGTGCAATCCTTTCCCAAATTGCTACAGATTTCAATGCTGGCCCATCAACAAGTGTCAGCGTGCGTACCATTCAGCGAAATATAATCGATATGGGCTTTCGGAGCCCAAGGCCCGCTTATGTACCCTTGATGGCTGCACGACACAAAACTTAACTCCTCGGTTGGATCCGTCGACACCGACATTGGACTGTTGATGACTTGAAACATGTTGCATGGTCGGACGAGTCTCGTTTAAAATTGTATCGAGCGGTTGGACGTGTACGGGTATAGAGACAACCTCGTGAATTCGTGGATCCTGCATGTCAGCAGGGGACTGTTCAAGCTGGTGGAGGCTCTGTAATAGTGTGGGGCGTGAGCAGTTAGAGTGATATGGGACCCCTGATACGTCTAGATACGACTGACAGGTGACACGTACGTAAGCATCCTGTCTGATCACCTGCATCCATTCATATCCATTGTGCATTCCGTAGGACTTCGGCAATTCCAACTGGACAATGCGACACCCCACACTTCCAGAACTGCTCCAGGAACACGCTTCTGAGTTTAAACACTTCCACTGGTCACCAAACTTCCCAGATATGAACTTCATTGAGCATACCTGGGAAGCCTTGCAACGTGCTGTTCAGAAGAGATCTCCACCAGCTCGTTCTCTTACTGATTTATGGACAGCCCTGCAATGTTCATTGTGTCAATTCCCTCCTGCACTAGTTCACACATCATATGAGTCCATGCCACGTCGTTTTGCGGCACGTCTGCGTGCTCGCGTGATCCTACACCATATTAGGCAAGTGTACCAGTTTCTTTGGCTCCTCGGTCTAATACTTCTCTCTGTTACAGAGAATATGCACTGGTGTGCGAAACGTAAGGACGAAAGTAATTTTCGCGTGATGTGCCCACTGTCAAGTAACATAGCTCATGGAAACTTAGATTATACATAGAAACCACTGCTACCATATAGTGCAAAAGGTAAATAATAGAAATACTCAATGTGACAAACAGAAATGACATGTTTATTCAAAGAAAAAAATGGCTCTGAGCACTATGGGACTTAACTGCTGTGGTCATCAGTCCCCTACAACTTGTTGTTGTTGTTGTGGTCTTCAGTCCTGAGACTGGTTTGATGCAGCTCTCCATGCCACTCTATCCTGTGCAAGCTTTTTCATCTCCCAGTACCTACTGCAACCTACATCCTTCTGAATCTGCTTAGTGTATTCATCTCTTGGTCTCCCTCTACGATTTTTACCCTCCACGCTGCCCTCCAATACTAAATTGGTGATCCCTTGATGCCTCAGAACATGTCCTACCAACCGATCCCTTCTTCTGGTCAAGTTGTGCCACAAACTTCTCTTCTCCCCAATCCTATTCAATACTTCCTCATTAGTTATGTGATCTACCCATCTAATCTTCAGCATTCTTCTGTAGCACCACATTTCGAAAGCTTCTATTCTCTTCTTGTCCAAACTATTTATCGTCCATGTTTCACTTCCATACATGGCTACACTCCATACGAATACTTTCAGAAATGACTTCCTGACACTTAAATCAATACTGGATGTTAACAAATTTCTCTTCTTCAGAAACGCTTTCCTTGCCATTGCCAGCCTACATTTTATATCCTCTCTACTTCGACCATCATCAGTTATTTTGCTCCCCAAATAGCAAAACTCCTTTACTACTTTAAGTGCCTCATTTCCTAATCTAATTCCCTCAGCATCACCCGACTTAATTAGACTACATTCCATTATCCTTGTTTTGCTTTTGTTGATGTTCATCTTATATCCTCCTTTCAAGACACTGTCCATTCCATTCAACTGCTCTTCCAAGTCCTTTGCTGTCTCTGACAGAATTACAATGTCATCGGCGAACCTCAAAGTTCTTATTTCTTCTCCATGAATTTTAATACCTACCCCATATTTTTCTTTTGTTTCCTTTACTGCTTGCTCAATATACAGATTGAACAACATCGGGGAGAGGCTACAACCCTGTCTTACTCCCTTCTCAACCACTGCTTCCCTTTCATGTCCCTCGACTCTTATAACTGCCATCTGGTTTCTGTACAAATTGTAAATAGCCTTTCGCTCCCTGTATTTTACCCCTGCCACCTTCAGAATTTGAAAGAGAGTATTCCAGTCAACATTGTCAAAAGCTTTCTCTAAGTCTACAAATGCTAGAAACGTAGGTTTGCCTTTCCTTAATCTTTCTTCTAAGATAAGTCGTAAGGTCAGTATTGCCTCACGTGTTCCAGTGTTTCTACGGAATCCAAACTGATCTTCCCCGAGGTTGGCTTCTACTAGTTTTTCCATTCGTCTGTAAAGAATTCGCGTTAGTATTTTGCAGTTGTGACTTATTAAGCTGATAGTTCGGTAATTTTCACATCTGTCAACACCTGCTTTCTTTGGGATTGGAATTATTATATTCTTCTTGAAGTCTGAGGGTATTTCACCTGTTTCATACATCTTGCTCACCAGATGGTAGAGTTTTGTCAGGACTGGCTCTCCCACGGCCGTCAGTAGTTCCAATGGAATATTGTCTACTCCGGGGGCCTTGTTTCGACTCAGGTCTTTCAGTGCTCTGTCAAACTCTTCACGCAGTATCGTATCTCCCATTTCATCTTCATCTACATCCTCTTCCATTTCCATAATATTGTCCTCAAGTACATCGCTCTTGTATAGACCCTCTATATACTCCTTCCACCTTTCTGATTTCCCTTCTTTGCTTAGAACTGGGTTTCCATCTGAGCTCTTGATATTCATACCAGTTGTTCTCTTATCTCCAAAGGTCTCTTTAATTTTCCTGTAGGCGGTATCTATCTTACCCCTAGTGAGATAGGCCTCTACATCCTTACATTTGTCCTCTAGCCATCCCTGCTAAGCCATTTTGCACTTCCTGTCGATCTCATTTTTGAGACGTTTGTATTCCTTTTTGCCTGTTTCACTTACTGCATTTTTATATTTTCTCCTTTCATCAATTAAATTCAATATTTCTTCTGTTACCCAAGGATTTCTACTAGCCCTCGTCTTTTTACCTACTTGATCCTCTGCTGCCTTCACTACTTCATCCCTCAAAGCTACCCATTCTTCTTCTACTGTATTTATTTCCCCCATTCCTGTCAATTGCTCCCTTATGCTCTCCCTGAATCTCTGTACAACCTCTGGTTCTTTCAGTTTATCCAGGTCCCATCTCCTTAAATTCCCACCTTTTTGCAGTTTCTTCAGTTTTAATCTACAGGTCATAACCAAAAGATTGTGGTCAGAGTCCACATCTGCCCCTGGAAATGTCTTACAATTTAAAACCTGGTTCCTAAATCTCTGTCTTACCATTATATAATCTATCTGATACCTTTTAGTATCTCCAGGGTTCTTCCATGTATACAACCTTCTTTCATGATTCTTAAACCAAGTGTTAGTTATGATTATGTTGTGCTCTGTGCAAAATTCTACCAGGCGGCTTCCTCTTTCATTTCTGTCCCCCAATCCATATTCGCCTACTATGTTTCCTTCTCTCCCTTTTCCTACACTCGAATTCCAGTCACCCATGACTATTAAATTTTCGTCTCCCTTCACAATCTGAATAATTTCTTTTATTTCATCATACATTTCTTCAATTTCTTCGTCATCTGCAGAGCTAGTTGGCATATAAACTTGTACTACCGTAGTAGGTGTGGGCTTTGTATCTATCTTGGCCACAATAATGCGTTCACTATGCTGTTTGTAGTAGCTTACCCGCATTCCTATTTTCCTATTCATTATTAAACCTACTCCTGCATTACCCCTATTTGATTTTGTGTTTATAACCCTGTAGTCACCTGACCAGAAGTCTTGTTCCTCCTGCCACCGAACTTCACTAATTCCCACTATATCTAACTTCAACCTATCCACTTCCCTTTTTAAATTTTCTAACCTACCTGCCCGATTAAGGGATCTGACATTCCACGCCCCTAGAACTTAGAACTACTTAAACCTAACTAACCTAAGGACATAACACACATCCATGCCCAAGGCAGGATTCGAACCTGCGACCGTAGCGGTCACGCGGCTCCATACTGTAGCGGCTAGAACCGCACGGCCACTTCGGCCCGCTTATTCAAAGAAAATAACTACACAAAATCAGCACGATGCATGATGGTGTCCTAATTTGTACAAAATGTGGGACATGGTTCTTAATAGGATGTGTTATCACCACGGACGGCAATGTATGCTCTGTAACGTGTTCCCATGCAGGCCGAAGATTGATAAGGAGTCCTTTTGGTAGTAGAGCGTTTCGTAGAGTATCTTGCACCAGCGCAGTTGACAAATGCTGGACGGTCGTTGATACATGTGGACGTGCTGCAGACGTCTCGCCAACGCATCCAACAAGTGCTCGATAGGAATGGGCAGGCCAAATCATTCACTGAATATCCTCGAGTTCCAAGAGCTGCTCCAACTCCGCAGTTCGATGTGACCGCTGATTTTCAAGCACATAACTGAACGCAGGGCTGGCCCCAAGAAAAGACGCATATCAGCAAGAACAATGTCACAACAACGTTGACAGGTGAGTGTAACTTGTTCAAAGATTTGGATTTGGAGGTCACACAACATTATGCCTCCCCTCAGCCCGCTCCCCATCATAACAACCGAACCACCAAAACGATCAAGTTCGAAAATGGTGTACGTACCTTCATATGGCGACGCGTGGGAACACATCATGCACCCAGGAACATTGCGTTCTTGCGGTCCAGGTGTTATGGCGTGGAGAAGAGGAATAAAGTTGTTAATCTATGAGTGGAATGCTCTACCATAAGAATTCATTTCCAACCTTGTGGCCAGCAAATGAGCACGTGGCAAAACATGCACTTCCGTCCATCGCGATCAAACGCCTTATTAAGAAGCACGTCCCGTCTTTTGTTATATCCAGGGGTCCATCATGAATCGCGGTAACTTCAGTGTAATTATTGTCTTTGAATAAAAATGTCATTTCTGCTTGTCTCGTTGAGTATTTCTTTCAGTTAGCTTCCGTTCTATACTGCAGCTGTTCTTTCTGTGTATGATCCAAGTTTCGTCGAGCTATGTTATTTGGCAGTGAACATCAGGTGAAGGATACATTCCTCCTTAAGTTTTGTGCCAGTGTATTTCGTACAATTGGAATTCTCAGTCATTCCATAACTAATAATAGTGGCGGATACCACGTGTCCAATGCAAATAACAGACTGGGCAAAATAGTAACGAATTTCACACTATACAGGGTGTAAATTTTAAGTTGACAAACCAGAATACGTCGAAAAATATGCTGCACACGAAAATATGTGTAAAATTCAAAATTGATTATTTTCAAGGGGGACATCTGTTGGTGCCCCCTGGGGGTGGGACGGGAGGCAACTTTAAAATTTTAAATGGGAACCCCCTCTTTATTGCAGAATTAGATTATACATAAAAAGCTACGTACATTTTGTCTTAAACGGTCTGACCGGATTGGCCGAGCTGTTCTAGGCGCTACAGTCTGGAGCCGCGCGACCGCTACGGTCGCAGGTTCGAATCCTGCCTCGGGCATGGATGTGTGTGATGTACTTAGGTTAGTTAGGTTTAAGTAGTTCTAAATTCTAGGGGACTGATGACCTCAGAAGTTAAGTCCCATAGTGCTCAGAGCCATTTGAACCATTTTTATCTTAAACACTTGTTTTGATTCTTAGTAGTTGGCGCTGTAATTCAAGAAAATCCATGTTCTCATTTTTGCTTGGAAAATTGTTACGGATAAATAAAAAATACTTATCTACTTCGTAAATCTTGATTCGTTTAAACAAAACCTCTCCCTCTCTCCTCATATGGGGATGATTTGTTTAATAATTAAAAGTTGTGTGGCCTCATGATCACGAAACAATCAAAACTTATCCTAATCTGCGGAAAAAATTAATATTTGGGTCAACATTTGTAAAACTCTAATTCCTCTTTCTCAAACCCGACCCTATGGGGACAGATGGAGAGTTTTAGTTTTAGCGAATCAAAAACAGTATTTTTTACTTATCTGTAATCATTTTCCACCCAAAAATGAGAACATGGATTTTCACGAATTACAGCGCCAGCTGCCAAGAATCAAAACAAATGTTTTAGACAAAAAGGACGTAGTTTTTTTTATGTAGAATCTGAGTCTGCAATAAAAAATGGGGATTCTCATTTGAAATTTTAAAGTTGCCTGACGTCCCACCCCCTGGTGTCTGGGATGACGGGCTAATTTTACCACTAGCAGATGTCTCTCTCGAAAATAATCAGCTTTGGATTCTGCACATTTTTTCGTGTGCAGCCTATTTTTCGAGTTATTCTGGTTTGACAGCTTAAAATTTAAACCCTGTATAAACAGACGTAGAGGAACTGTGATGAAGTCACGTAGGAGAAGATGTCGTTATTATATTTGTAGTGGCAAATAAGCAAATGATAATGAACCAAAGCAATTAGGTATAAAACACATTGACTAGAGCTACATGCAGTATTATAAACCGTTTATTGAGGTCCTGCCAACGGCTAGTTGTAACTTTGAGTAACGGACGAGCTACAGATTGATTCAGTGTAGAATATTTGAAAATGAAACAGGTAACTGAATTGTGCGAGGAGGAGTGAGAGACAGATAAATGGGACTCATATTGTTGAGTCAATCAGACAGAACTACATTCAGAACAGCGGCACAGTGCAACCGCAAGTGCGGTTCATTCCACTGCTATGTCGAAAACATAGGCTAATTGTGATGTTCAATTTCGCTAATAGTGCACAAATACTCGTTATTTACAACTACAATTACAGTTTTCCCAACGTAATAAACAATGCTGCGGCGTTCCAGCATTGCGTCGGTAGGGCGCTAAAATCGCGATGATTCGATGAAGTTCCAGCGCATTATATTCTGCCGATGTTGTTGACTGAAGAAGACGAGTAGATCCCTTGTCGAGATATCGCAGTGTTTTAGGGAGACCACTCGAGGCAACGCAAGAGGGACCACCACCGTTTTAAATTACCATGATTTTCTTCGTATGGGAAGTGAACGTATAACACCAGCAAATAATAGCCTGGTTCTTTGCTCTCGTTACTTGGTTTTATTATTTCACTTTTTTGTCGTGACTGTGATGTTCGTATCAGAATGTGTAATTCCAATGTGTGCACGTCTGATATAACAGAAGCCACAGTAGAGCATCATGCAGTAACGATCATAAAGCGGAAGTTGCAACTCACTTTAGCATTATTGGCATCCTTCATGTTTATTGATAGATCAAGTAGATTTTTGTGCAGTATAATTTCTGTGTCACATCACTAATGTCACAGTTTACTGCACATTAGAAAATACACGTGACAAAAACAAATAAAGTGACACGGGCGATGACAAATATAAATTTTTGTAGGCTACAACACATATGTCCACAATAAACAATTTTATTCTGGATGTTCTTAGTTCATCGTAGTGCAGTGTGTATGTTCCCCGTAATTTCTCTTGTGGGATGACTGGTGATCATATATCACTACTAACTGCAAGCGCACCTAAACAGGGAGTTTCTTCTGATCGAAATTCCAGAGGAATTTGAGAGACGAATGAATTCGACTACTGGTTTAATTCTCCGTTCTTTCGTGGTGTGCTGAACTAGGTTCACATTTTACGCACATTTATTACCAAATCAGCTGAATTATGTTTAAAACGATTAAAACATTGCTGACCAATTCCTATTCACATTTGACTTCTTTTAGAATTACTGATCAGATACAGTAGATTCTCGATAAGTCGAAGTTCAAGGGATTAGCAGAAAGTTCTAATAATTTAAAGGTCTGACGGAAGTTTGATTGATTATAGCAGAATCAGGAAAGCGTCGAATTAAGAATATAACAAAAAAAGTTGTACTCTAATTTCAATAACATGCGTATTTCTTGATAAAGATGAGCAGAATGCAATGGCTACATCTCCAATTAAAAGGAAGTAGATTTTTTTACCTACAGTAACTGTTTATTTATTTAACATGCACTTGCTGAAAAACTGTGTCATCAATGATTGCATTTTTTCCTAAGAAGGGCATCAAAGTAAGTTCGCCGAGCTTCACGAGAGCTAAACATGCCTCGCTTAACAGTTCAGAAAAGTGCTGCATAAACTGCTTGCATGCTTACAAAATTGAAGCTGTGGAAGCGTTGAAGCAAAGTAACTTATAACTTCGCCACTAATTTGCTATGTGTGTGTTCCATATGGGGCAAAACCCAAATATCTAGGAAATGTCGTTTTCTCTGACGAAGCAAGCTTCCACACATCTGGAAAGGTTTATAGGCACAACATTCTAATCTGTGGTTCAGAAAACCCCCATAATTTTCGGGAGCATGCCACAGAAGGCGGAAAGGTAAATGTGTGGTGTCGCCTGCACCTGATCTTGCGATCTCCGCTGAAGAACTGTGCATGCAGTTGCCTCAGTCACCCCAGACATTTCTGTACTCACACAGGTTAAGGTAAGTATCGTCTAGACATTTTACGGGTTATGGAAGGAGCCCATGTAGAAGAGTATTCATTAATTTTTCGTACAAAACTTTTTGAGATATTTTACATGATGCCGCAATCAGCTAGTATCTATTTCTCATATCTTTTTCTGATTCCGTTTTTAAATCGGGGAGGTTTCATGTGGACTCCTTGTACTTTTCACCTCTCTTTCCTTTTTGCTTCAGGGTTTTCGACAATGTAGATGTCGGTATCTCTAAACTTTTCGCTACATCCATTTTTTCAGTCCACATTCTATAGCTCAATAACCTGCTTGTTCTCTGTGAAAGTCAAATACTTGTACCATATTTTGGAAGGCGTGCGTGTTTTATGAAAAGCATCAATTGCTTTCGTAGGTAGTGACATGCAAACCATGAGATTAGAGTGATATGCAAATGAAGTGTGAAATGGCCATGAAAAGATTTCTAGTGCTATCTGATTTGAAATAATACCTACAAAAGGCCCTGTTTAACGCGGTGGATGAAAAGGACCTGCATTTTTCAGCATACAGGGTGTAAATTTCAAGTTGACAAACCAGAATAACTCGAAAAATAAGCTTCATACGAAAAAATGTGTAGAATCCAAAGTTGATTATTTTCGAGGGGACATATGCTGGTGCTAAAATTAGCCTCCCAGCTCCCTGGGGGGGGGGGGGGGGGGGGCGGGAGGCAACCTTAAAATTTCAAATGGGAACCCCCATTTTTTATTGCAGAATCAGGTTGTACATAAAAAACTACGTACATTTTGTCATAAACATTTGTTTTGATTCTTGGTAGTTGGCGCTGTAATTCAAGAAAATCCATGTTCTCATTTTTGCGTGGAAAATGGTTACTGCTAAGTAAAAAATGAGTTCACTCGTTATTAAGAAGGATGTTTGGTTAGTTAGTTAGCTAGTCAGTTGATTTGTTTGATAATGAAAAGTCGTCTGGCCTCATGATCACGAAACATACAGAACTTTTCCGAATCTGTGAAAAATCTCTTTATATTCTACTAATTATCCCTGCACAATTCTTATGAGTGAATAACGTTTCCTACTTGACCATCTATCTACTCGCAGAATCGATGCGCAAAGTAGTACAGTACTATTACTATTCCATGAGCGCTTAATTACTCTTTGTAATATTCTCTCTGGCGTGATGAGGGGCCTTCTAGGATCTTCTCCGTGCCGAATAGCCGCAATCAATAATTGTAATTTTGCGATCGACATAACTGGAAGAAAGAGATTGAAAATATATTGTATGCTACTCAAGAAAATATATACTGAGCATTTACATCAAACAAGGGAACTTCTGATGAATTGGAAACGAACCTGCAATTATTAGAGCCAAGAGCTCCATTATTTCATCGGATAATTAAACTCTATCAAAGCAGACTTTCCACTTGAGATGAGGTTTCCCGACTAACTACGCAACGCAAGAAAACCAAGACATTTTATTTACACAGGATTGCTTCGAATCATCGAGACTGCGGACAAGGTGAGTCATCGTCCTATTCTGATTAAACAAGTAAAACTTAATTATAACTTTCTTGAGCGACTGTGATGATTGTGATATGGCTGCTTATGAATGAGATCATTAATAAAATGCTAATAACTAACTCTCTTCCTCACCAGCAACCAGTATAAACACAATATTAATTAAAATTATATCTGCGGAAAAAATTAATATTTGGGTCAAGATTTGTAAAACTCTAATTCCCCTTTCTCAAAAGCCACCCTACGGGGAGAGAAGGAGAGTCTTAGTTTTAGCGAATCAAAATTTATAAAGTAAATAAGTATTTTTTTATATATCCCTAACCATTTTACACGCAAAAATGAGAACATGGATTGTTCAATACTGCACCATAGTTGTTACTAATATTCCAACATGCAAAAACGTATTTAAAACAAGGCGAATATGTGTAATATTCAAGTTTCACTATTACCGCAATATGTAGACAGACAGGGTCGTCCAAAAATCACACGAATAGCGTGGTTTGGTTTGAGAACACGCGCAGAAAGCTATTATTACTCCATAGATGTACATACTCTGTGATGTAAGATTATACTTTCACGCTAGTACCAACTTAAGAAAAACAAAATTCCATTCAAACAAAAAAAATTTCAGTGCCAGACCGATAACTTTTCACCTTATTCTTTTTAAGAAGGTGTGTGATTAGGAAACAACTCACCCCATGTACGAGTCGATTACAGGTTTTTTGTCAGGCTTAGCTTCATATCCATTTTTGGGACGTCGAAATACAAGTAGTAACGTAAGTGCCTTTCTGTTTAGTGCTGCCTGGAGCCGACGCTGTCGTTCGTAGTCAAAGGGCTTCTAATGGCGACTGTTGTGGTTAATAGAAAGATTTGCAGAAAATATGACCTGGTGGTGATACCGGCAGCTGCATGTGTGAAGTGGCACCTCATGTGGCGAAGCGGCCAGGCCTACAGGCAAACAGCTGAACGGCAGCCGCAGAACCATGTGTGCGACGAGTCGTCCCCCCATTTCGAGCGCCATTTGCATTCGGCAAATATTCAGCCTCCTTCAATTTGCGTTCCAAATAGCACATTAACTGCAGTTACTGCACGCATTAGGCCTCATATCGAAACGCTGCACAATAGAACACTGTATCGGACGCTCCATATATGCGAAATTTGCGTCACTAATGAATTTGCAACAGGCCATAACTGCAACGCACACAGTTGTTAAAACCGGTCATTAGATTACGCGGCGAATCAGTCCGCAAGACGAGGTAGGTGTACATTCAGTTACTTACTACTGCGAATGAGTAAACGGTATGTAGGGAAGGCGTGCTGTGGCAGACAGAGGCTCCCAGACGGGTTGTGAGTAACATCTGGAGAGCACAGACAATATTACTAACGATGGCATACTAATTCATACGAAAAAGCGTTAAAATAATGGAAGAAAATCATGGATTTTATATTTAGTGGCGACAAGACCATTTAATGACACAGGCATAGATTGAGGAAGAAAAGGGCACGAAGCTGGCCATGACCTTTACAAACAAATCAAAGCATTACACTCCTTAAACGATTTTGGTAAACCACAGAAGATCCAATTTTTTTGGGCCAGAAGAAGATTTTAAGCACCCTTCTCTGCTTTCTTAACAAATGTAAGACCTCATTTCGGTTGCCAAGGGAAAAGGCACTGATAACTGAAATAATGTTTCCATCAATGTTCGAATTACATTCTAGCCTCAGTAGGGACAATAAAAAGGCAGAACCTGTGCATGACTTTCTGATTTGTAACAGTTATGTATTATTTAATTTATAACCACAAATGACATGAGCAATATTGTATGTTCTATGATACACAATAATAGTATAGAACATACACAATATTGTGCTCTTCATTTCTAATTATGAAGTTGTTCTATTGAGAAGCGACGGAAGAGTGAGTTAATATGATCTTTATTGTGTTCTATTATTTGTTTTCAAATTAAATTTTACAGATAAGACTTAAATTAAGAGCACGCTAAGAGACGAGCGAAACGGAGAATTTTTAAAATTTATTTTAGTACCTTTATTCAGTGATGGCTATCTTCTCTTTGCAGAAAGAAGTGATAATTGGCACAGTTCCATAAATTTCGTCACGTTGTCAGTACTTTGCATGTGCGGAATTGGAAGAAGCCTAAAAGTGAAATATGCAAACTATCGTGGTACAAGGCAAGATATTTTGTAACTGCGCATGATGCACAGGAGCTGTTTTATACCTTTTCTACACAAAATTTTTATTGTGTTATAGTAGAAATGATAGACCATTACTTTGAATTAAATTATCAATAAATGGCGGTAAAAGATCGATAAGAAATTTGCTCCAGAAAGGCAACGGCCCGAGCTTTACACTCACTATAGCACAAGGTTTTAATCTGTCATCTTAATTTCAAACAGCTGTCACGATGCTCATCTTCAGGAAACCTGATAGTGCTTCTAAAAAGGTAAAAAAAGAGGAAAGACCATTAGGACACTCACATCCTGAGACAAATTTATATTTAATGTCTCTATTGGCTCCTTTCAATGTCGTTTCGCTTCGACATTGACGGAACATTTGTACATTGTGTTGCACCTTCAGCAAGATCTAAATTCTTATTTAGAGAAACGAAGTGCTTAAATAAAGAGTGAAAAACATACGCCATTGAGTTGAGATACTGGCGGAAACATTTTTCAGTACTTCACATTCCCAGAGGTTTCTGTTAGTGGTATAGACAATCGCCATTTAATGTTTAAAAAAAACGGCATATTGAGAGAGATCCCAATCCCTCTCATATATTTTTGGTTTTCTAAACAGTTCATTGGCTTTTGCCACTGGCTAAATGTTTCTGACTACAACCAACCTCTCCGAAGGAGGTATGCCATTGTTTTCTTTAGATTTGCATGCTTGTTTAGTGATAATCTGAGTCCGCACTTTTCCTTCCTTCCTGATCCATGTAATGTGAAAATCCGATCTGATAACAGACGACAAAGAGGTAGATTAATAAAGGGGACGAGAGAACATGTTGGAGTGTGCCCATTACCTGCACTTTGACCTAGATATCTGCCTGTAGTAATTAAAAGACAGTTAATACGTGTTTTCACCAGTAATTGCAGTGTGAAAAGAGCAGAAACATTGGCAGTCACCCTTCTAATTAGCTCCTTTTAATAGAATTTAGATAGATAGTTTGATATTCCTCTTAGCATATCAAGAAACAAGTAAGTCAGATTTTATTGAAATAATAGTATTTGGTTCTTAAATGGTAATGTTCGGATGTCCAAGTTTCACACGCGAGTAGCCTGCCTCTTAGTACAGTGCGGCCCTCTTTGTGTTCCTAAGACAATGGAAAACCTTTGCGTGACGCATTCAGAGGAGGTGCTGCCCACGGTGGTCACTTTGCAAGCTCGGCGGTGGTTCGTCATGGTCCGTTCCTAGTGGTAATCACCGAGGAGGACGCTTCATTGATTAACGTTTCACCGAAGTGTCATATAGTTTCCTCTGTGAGACAGCAGATGATGACAACGTTTTCAACTACAGGATGAATTTACTACCGTAGCTTGGGTTCACTATAAGGCAGACCCAGTGGCTCCAGCCCAGAAACGACAGGCCAGAATCTGGTGACCGT
This sequence comes from Schistocerca serialis cubense, assembly GCF_023864345.2. NCBI lineage: Eukaryota > Metazoa > Arthropoda > Insecta > Orthoptera > Acrididae > Schistocerca > Schistocerca serialis. The sequence goes on from NC_064638.1 coordinate 816,435,106, forward strand.
TTACGCTCCCAGGGGTCATACTGACGTCAGTCGAAGGCTGACAGCCTCTCATTAGGTAGGATCGCGCTCCTGCGACAGACGCACTGATACGAAAGGTGTTTACGAAAACCTTCTTTCGAAAAAGAAGAAAAACGGTGTGGAGGAAATGAGCTCAAGTCTCACAGACCTACGCCAGAAGTAGGGTTCTAACTGGCCGCTAATATGTGGTATGGATTTTCCTGAGACGCATAAGATGGGAGGAGGGGAGTCGTGTGGAAAGTTTTTCCCTTCTGATAGGTGAAACAAATAAGCGCGAACCCTGATTAGTTTACACGGAGTTTGACGGAATTATTTATGTGTAGACAATGGGGTTACGGAAACGAAAAAGGAAGGCGGGCATTATGTCCTGGAGGGCAGTACAGAGGGAACATTCTGTTCCAGAGAGCAGTGCGCAGCACATTCCGTTTCAGAGAGCGGTAGAGAGAAGATTCTGTTTCGGATAGCGGCGGTGAACAGTGGCTTTCTAGTTCCGAGATCGATGGAGAGCAGTCGGTAACCTTGTCCGATCCGAGGTGGCAGCCAGAATGGTGAGTATTCTCGCTGCAAAGATAGGATTTAGGTGAGATCGCACCGAGTAAAGTTAGGAACCTTGCGACCAAATTAGAGTGGTTTCACACGCGTAGTCATGTTTCTTAATTTTTCATTGCAATTCTTTCGCAGTTGATTCCAGACTCGACGTTTGGTGCAGTGAATCTTGAGTTACCATGACTTGCTCGTTAAGTAGCCTGATGCACGTATTAGTTCTGGTGCATATACTATACAACCTATCCTTAACACCATGGGTAATGCAGTTATTTCTGCCACATCATTTAAAGTCGATTCAGCCACGATCTCTGGAAGTAACGCCTCTTTCACACTGTGTTTCCTAGTACCCTGTCGAACCACCAGAAGTACATTACTTGTACCAGAGACAGTTTAATACTTCACGTATTAGACGTATTAGACGTTCGCCTTGTTTACTTTTTTCCACGTGTGTAGATACTGGTAAAATATATGTGTAGTAATCGAATTCTGCTTGATATCATTTCAGTATTTAATTAATCCCGTGTCACTTGAATACAGGTTAACCAAGGCCATTAGGAATATTCATGTGTGAAGGACATTTTGGTGTAAAGCTTCTTTTAAAAAAGATAGCTTCTGATCAGCTAACAGGCCACATGATATATCCCTTTATTTTTGTATTAATCATTGATGCTCAGGCATCTGGCGGCCCTTGTATTGACTCAGCAACAGATTAACCTCAATAATAGACTTCTTCCGCGTAGATCATTTTCGTCATGTTGGGCACCACAGTCGCATATTTGTTAAATGACATTTTGAAGTTCTCTAACTCGGCTGTTTTTCACAAGTATTCAGTTCATTGTATCTTGCACGACTGGTCAATTTCGTCCTTATACGTCATTTTCAAGTACAGTAGATGTCGATGTCTTGTACAGTCACCCTGGTAATAAAAGCGATACAGCCGTTCTGAAAGCGAGAACACAACGTTTAAGTGTCAGAGTTAAAACCATGAAACTCTCTCTGTTAGGATGTTATCCAAATATTCCTTGGAAATAGGCTTCTTTCGTTTAGTTTACCCTGATAGGATACATACTTCCCATTTGTAGGCATACTTCCGTTTAGCTCACCGTGCCAGGACGTATAGTCCCTCCTAATAGAGTCGTTTCATTTAGCTCATCCTGCCAGGGTACCCACATAGTTCCCGCCATAATAGACCTTCTTTCAATATTGCTGTACTAAATGCATTAGAAGCATGGGAAAAAGGATGGATGAATGGTGAGCTAACTGAAACTGCATGTTGTCAAAACAACCGACATGGGAATAACGTTATTTACTTGGTAATTTTCCTTGATAATTGTACTTTAAGGTGCGAATTAAATCAGCAAACAAACTGCACCTGGACATTTTAGCGTCAGCAGCATAAGACTGCCAGTGTGTGTGTGTGTGTGTGTGTGTGTGTGTGTGTGTGTGTGTGTGTGTGTTAGATGTCTAAATACTGTTAAGTTTACCCTTTGTGTAATTTTTTGCGTAAATATTTTTAAACATGGTGCAAAAATTCGGACTGTTCAGATACTTTTACTCATAGTCAGCATAGCAGCTATGTGTTGACATCATGAATGGCTGTTTCATTCTAATGGATTGTAAATTACTGGTATGTGGCTGGAGAAGTGGAGAGGAATCTGGATGGGATAGTACAACTGGGCTACTTCCACCATATCGGATTTTCTTGATTTTAAAAGATTTAATTGTTCAATTTTTATTTAATTTCGTGCCGTCTTGTAATTTTTAATTTCGTGCCAGAGCCCCTTTGCATGTGATGACGATGTCATTAATAAGGAGGGTGTGGCTTGCGACATCATGGCTAGTAGAGCTATAAAGTCATTTAAGGTCATTTAAGTGCAAAGTGCATCAGGTAGTAAATTGCTGTACTGCTAACAGTTGGTGTGCATCAAGAAGGAGATGTTAGGATTTCAGTTAGGCAGGAGGTTGGATCCTTCATTTGTGATGGGACAATTGTGGTTGTTAACGGTTTGTAGGAAGCATAAGTCTTAAGGAGTATCTCATGATCAGAGAGTTGGTTGGCTAAAATTGCACTGGGAACGAATGTGTGGTGTTTGGAGATAAAGAGCGGGTTGTCATGATGTAGATGTGGCAGCAGTCGAAGATTCTCAAGGATAGAGAAGTGCTGACATCAAAATTTAAAGGAGACACAGAACAGGCGAAGATGTTCTAGACGTTTGGGGATGTGAGGTAGCTCTATACCCAGTACACAATATGATGCAGAAAGCATGTCATCTATGGAAGTAGAGGGAATGGCAAAACCTGTGAGGAGCGGAAGACCATGCTACATTTGGATACATGAAGAGCGAGTGGATGTAGATTTCCTGTAAATGGGTTATGCTGGTGGGATTTATCCAAAGTTTTGTCACTTAGTAGATTTTGTCTGTTATGGACTTCCGTTTAAAAGGTTACTAGGTGAGGGTTCTGACTTCTTGATTTAGTGTTAGTCCTCGTAATTTATTATTTTCGTTCAGCGTGCATTATAACGTTAATGTCATGGATATGGGTGGTTTATCCTGGATGCAATGGTTCTTTATTAATTTTCTTCACTTTTGTTTGGTTTGAAACTGGTCGAAATGTACTCCTGGTTACACAGAGAGGTGAAACTGTTGAGGTAGAGATTATATCTTGTTGTGGAAAACCTGAGAATGGATGCTTGACAGCTGAAACTGGTCATTTCTATATATTTCACTGTGCTAGCGACCCTTGTGAACACATTGCTAATTTTCAACGGTAGTTTATTTCTTTTCTTTATTCGCTTTATACATATCCTTTCTGATTCGGATATCTTTTTCTATCGAGTAAAGTGTGACTATGCATAACTTTTACTGTGTAATGGTGCGAATTTCGTATTAATATGTTTATTTTCATTTTTGAGACATGCAATAATTGTAATTTTATGATAATCTTCGTAATCAATCATGATAAATATAATGTGTGAAAGAAAACTGCTATACGAACAGTGAAAGCGACCGCCATATCGATACGGAGAGTCGAACAGTGACAGGGAACATGGCTGCTAGCTCGCATGTTTGCATTGAACAGTGGATGGAGTTCATGTCGGAGTAAAACATTCTCCCAGTATTGCAGAACACTTAGTTTCCGAGTACGCTACACACTTAACATTGACATGAAAATTGTGAAAAGAAAATGTTAAACCGTTTTGAGTGTTGTGAGCCTTGTGGGGTGCTACAAATGCACAATGCACATGCATCTGACTAGTGATTGTTGTCTATTGCACTAAAATGTTTGCTATGGCGAGAGTTCTAAAAAATGTTTTAGAAGATCTTTCATTTGCAACATAATGAAGATTCACGTGCGGTAAAACATTAACAGAAACTGTAAAAATAATTGAGGCGTTATAACTTACACATGTGGTTGGGGCGATCTCTGTTACACACACACACACACACACACACACACACACACACACACACACACTAATCTGCACAAGATACAACCATTTTTTGGGATGGCCCAAATTTTACAAAAGGTTTTCCATACCTTTCCGTATACAAGCTGACAGTTATTGAGCTATATGAAATAAAATCCTCATAACTTCTCAACGGTTTGCGTTAGGACATTCAGACTGCACAGTTGGCCAAGGGGCATGATAGGAATTAGCTTGTGAATATGGTTTGCTTTAGCGATGCAGCCCATTTTCTTTTGGATGGGTTCATCAATAAGCAAAATTGGGGCGTTTGGGGGACTGAGAATCCGCATTACGCAATCGAGAAGTCTCTTCACCCTCAACAGCTGACTGTGTGGTGTACAATGGCCAGTCACGGAATAACCAGGGTGATATTCCTTGATGACGCGTTGACTACTGAACGGTATGTGAAGGTTTTGGAAGATGGTTTCATCCCCATTATCCAAACTGAACCTGATTTCGACAAGATGTGGTTCATGCAAGATGGAGTTCGAACCCATTGAAGCAGGAGAGTGATGTCCTGGAGGAGCACTTTGGGGACCGCATTCTGGGTCTGGGATACTCAGGGGCCACTGGTATGGTCGTCCTCGATTGGGCGTCATATTCTCCGGATCGGAGCATATGTGTCTTCATTTTGTGGGGCTGTATTAAAGGCAGGGTGTATGGCAATAACTCCTAAACCATTGCTGAGCTGAAAAGAGCCATTCAGAAGGTCATCGACAGCATCGATGTTCTGACACTACTGCATCATGCGTCAGAAATGTTATCGTTGTAACATACAAAGTTCGATCTAGATAGTACCAGCCTGTGATTAAAAGAAGACGGCGGAGCAGTAGTGTTATCCCCAAGCGTACATGAACCAGACAAGAGGTTGTAATAGGTACAGTGTACCAATGACGTATAGCTACTGTTGTGGTATCAGACGCCAAATTTGGCGTGAAGACACCAAATGTAGTGGGTAGGGTCCAGGAGATGCCATATTAAAACTCGGCGAGAACTTTCCAAATGATTTATTTGCTTCCACTGCAGTGCTCTGTTCACCTCGGTCTGCGTCACTGGGCCCTGTAATGCTGAGGAAGCACCCCACCAGCCTGTGTAACACAATGCTGTGTCCAGCTGATCTTGTACGTCAGTGGAGTGCGTCGTCGTTAGGATGCCGTGGTTGACTCGGCAGCCTGGGTCCCCGCCGACTCGGCGCCACTGACTTTGAGCTGCAGGCGGCCAGCTGCGTCCTTCTCATTGCCGGCATGGCTGAAATCACGGCGTCGGACAAGCGCCCGCTATCCAGCGTCCGAATCTGGAAGTCTCCAGCACGTGTTGGGAGCCGAGACGACTGCCCGCAGTAGCGAGCCGAAGAGTGGCCTGCCGCTGGCTGGCTGCAGACCCCACATTGGCCTCAGAGGGACGAACCAACGACTCGCCGTGGACTGGGACACTGTCGCCTCATCTGTTGCTGCATGTAGCCCAGCAGTGTGACACACCTCGCCGTCCAGGAGAGCTGCCACACTTGAATTGAATCTCGTTAGAAAACAACACCTATTTATACTCGGCTGCGCACCTCTGTTTTGCTAACGCACCACTTCACGTCATGTACGCATAACACTTAGGTTGCGCCAGTGGCCCTCTTCTGCCTGTGACTTTCTCCATGGAAACTGCTGTGTGCGCCCTCTCCGGCAGTACTACGACCCCGTGGCCTCTATTTGCCTTTGCAACTGCTGGTATGCGTAACTTACCGCAATCCGGCCCACACCTGGCTGTAACTCGTGCTCCGAATTTCTCACAAAACTAACTTTCCCTATTCTAAACGGTGGTACTGCTACACTACTATTATTTAGGCACCATTGCCTTGCTGCTAATAACCATGCACATCACCTGCCACACACGCATAAGCTCTCTCTCCCTCTCTTTGTCTCTCACTCTCACTCTCACTCTCACTCTCTCTCTCTCTCTCTCTCTCTTAATAAAGACACCAAAAGCACTTTCTGTCATTTTAAACGTAAATTCATTTACTGATCATGTGATTCTTTGAATAAACGTAGTTTTGTAGTGAGTGGATTCAAAATTTCATTTTGCAATTGTAAAACGTAAGTGCAAACACTACTCAAGGATTGGGTCTTAGCCCTATTCTGAGTGACTGACTGTTGCCTACAATGCAGTACGAGGAGCGATCTACGATCGTGGGACATGTGATCAGCATGTCGATAATCTCTTCAGTCGTTATAGCTAGTGGATGAACCCTGATGATGCAGCTGCTTCTTTGTGCAAGCAGCTCGTCATTTGGCCTCATAAGGTTTAGTGAGCCCCTTTCCAGAAAAAACTGAGGAAGTACCGGGAATCGAAAAACAGGTCCTTCCAAACCAGAGGCAGCAACGCTATGCCTTTTTCTTTTCAGCCAACCCTTATAATCCGTCGTTCCTCTCGTCAGTTTTTCTTTCATTGCTATGCTTCTTCACCATTAAACAAAATGCGTCTCTTTTGTAAGACTTAATCCGTTTCTGTTATCAGTAGGAGCGTAAGCTTTCTATAAAATTCATCTATAAATGAAAGTGCTGAATATCCTTTTTTGTAAAACTTTCTTCTCGTGTAACGTGTGCTTTAGATATACTGAGCAATACTGACTGTTGGTTGTCACTGTACTGCGCATGTGCACAGTGTCGTGAAACAAAACTTTAAACTTATTGAAAAACTGCATTTGAAATAATAAAACTAATCTAATTAAATGCCAAAACAACTAACTGTGTACTCAGTGAAAACTATTTTATTGAAACTCAGTACTAGAGTACACTACGAAAGTTACGTGACTTGAAGTGCAATTTCTGATTTTAAATTCCACAAAGATAAAATATTGCTTGAGTGAGGAGAAAAATCACTTAGATTACCTACACTGCTTATTGTGAATTAATCTGCTTCCTTAGCCCAACACCTGATATCCTCACAGGAACGCAAGTGAGATCTGCCCTGAAATAAAAGTAGCCTACCTCACGCTCAGCGTGTTGTCTTGTGCTTGGTGTACTGACGTTCTCGAAAGCAAGTATAAATCAGCAGATACATGAGCTAAAGAAAAAATTAAGTATTCGCTAAATAATTTGTTTTTTACCTGTCAGAAATAATTTGTGCCGTAAACTGCAATGCACATACGACAAGATATTCAAAACTTTACAAAGAAAGATGGAGAACGATTTTATTTTAAGTAAAGTAGTTTTTGTAAAATTAAACTCTGATTATCGTCAAAAAGGACTGTAAAACATAAGAAGACCCTAACAATTTCGAAATTCTCTCAATACAAGAATTACAGACATTTCAACCAATTGCCTTATCTGTGACATAACGGAATTTAACACTAATGAGATCGAATTAACGCTAGTTACGAATGTTATTAGTTATCTGAGGGACAAAGATTACCTTCATTTAATATTTCTGGCAAACAAACATTTCATTCTTGCACATTTATTGATTACCTTGAACAACTCGCCCAAAAAATCTTCTCCATCAACAGAATTAAAATATACACCCATCAAAAAAAGTTTTACATCACCTCGGTTTCGAGAGATGCAGAACCTGTACAGAAAATTGGAGTAGACATCAACATAAACATAATTTCCTCTCTTTTTGCTGCTCATGAAAACCACATATTGCCTGTTGTACCACCATACAGAGAGACCTTCAGGTGTGGTAGTCCAGATTGCTCTACACCCTGGCAACTCTAATACCCAGTAGCACGCCCTCTTGCACTGATGCATGCCTGTATTCGTCGTAACATACTATCCACAAGTTCATCAAGGCACTGTCCCATTCCTCAACGACGATTCGGTGTAGATCCCTCAGAGTGGTTGGTGGGTCTCGTCGTCCATAAACGGCGCTTTTCAATCTCTTCTAGGCATGTTCGATAGGGTTCATATCTGGAGAACATGCTGGCCACTCTGGTCGAGCGATATCGTTATCCTAAAGGTAGTCATTCACAAGATTTGCACGATGGGGTCGCGACGTGTCGTCCATGAAGAGGAATGCTGCCGATATGGTTGTATTATCGATCGGCGGATGGCATTCACGTATCGTAAAGCCGATAAGGCACCTTCTATGACCACCAGCTACGTACGTCGGACCACATAATGCCACCCAAAAACAGCAGGGAACCTCCATCTTGCTGCACTCGCTGGACAGTGTGTCTAAGGCGTTCAGCCTGACCAGATTGCCTCCAAACACTCCTCTGACAATTGACTGGTTGAAGGCAAATGCGACACTCATCGGTGAAGAGAACGTGATGCTGATCCTGAGTGGTCCAGTCGGCATGTTGTTGGGCCCATCTGTACCGCGCTGCATGATGTCGTGGTTGCAAAGATGGACCTCGCCATGGACGTCGGCAGTGAAGTTGTGCAAAATGCAGCCTATTGCGCACGGTTTAAGTCGTAACACGACGTCCTGTAGCTGCACGAAACATGGTGGCATTGCTGTCAAGGTTCCCCCTTAGGTAGCTGTCACCCACTGCAGTAGCAGCTCTTGGGCGGCCTGAGCCAGGCAAGTCATTGACAATTCCTTTCTCTCTGTTCTCCTCCATGTCCGAACAACATCGCTTTGGTTCACACCCACCTGGACATTTTCCTTGTTGAGAGCCCTTCGTGGCACAAAGTGACAATGCGAACGCGATCGAACCGTGGTGTTGACCATCTAGGAATGGCTGAACTGCTGACAACACGAGCCGTGTAGCTCTTCCCTGGTGGAATGACTGGAACTGATCGGCAGTGCAACCCCCTCCGTCTAATAGGCGCTGCTCATGCATGGTTGTTTACACCGTTGGGCGGTCTTAGTGACATCTCTGAACAGTCAGAGGGACTGTGTCTGTGATACAATATCCACAGTCAACGTCTGTCTTCAGGAGTTCTGGGTACCGGGTCGATGCAAAACTTTTTTTGATGTGTGTAAGTTTACAAACAAGTTTTCATCTCCATAATAAAGTATATTTACAAATATCATATCTCCTCCTCCAAAAATTCAACTCCTCGCTAATATGCCTCAATTAAGGATGCCGCAGCGCAGCGCAACTGACTAACGAGCAAGCGAACCACAGATAAACACAGAGTCGAGGATCTTATTCACTACTCGTGCAGCCCAGTGATTCACCTTTATCCGAGTACAGTAAAGGTAAATTACTTGCAAATGGCAGGAAACATGTGAAAACCATACAGATATAAGGTAGAGAAATTACGTAAACATAAGTATCTGGTTGTTCATCACAACATAATTGCTTATGATATAAACAATCGGTTCTTCAGGTAAATCTATGAAGTAATTAAAATAAGTTCTTCTTCTTAAGCTGTTGCATCTACATAATAAAGAATTTATGACTTGTGCTTTTCAAAGGACTTTGATGTAAATAATGATGTTTTATTCTCCATTAATCATGTTATTCTTCAGAGAAATAAATAAAAATTAGATGATCGTCTCTTGTGGAAGTCCTGCCATTTGGCTACGGAGGATGTCACTTATTGTCGTATTATTATTTCTCTGCCATTACTATTTGGTAATTTCGCCTATCTTCTATTTTGTTTTGTGACAGCTATTGTGTGCATGTTTACTTACGTTTAAGGAATGTCCTTCGCTACATAAGTGTGCAGTTATCTGGTAGATAATGTGACGTAATTAAATGTTGTATTTGGTAAAACGCTTGACCTGCGGCATAGTCCGTTAGTTTCAGACTCGGACCACTCATAATAAAGCAGTTCATTTCTTATTGGTGCAAGGTATAAACAAAGCGGGAACTTAATTTTGTATATGCCATTGAGTGCTGCACTGAAGCGCCAAAGAAATTGTTAGATCCATGCATATTCAAACACAGAGATATGTAAACAGACAGAAGACGGTGCTGCTGTCGGCAACGCCTGTATAAGACAACAAGAGCCTCGCGCAGATGGTAGATCGGTTACTCCTGCTATAATGGCAAGTTATTAATATGTGAGTGACTTTGAACGTTGTGTTATAGTCGGCGCACGAGCGATGGGACACAGTATCTCCGAGGTAGCGATGAAGTTGAGATTTTCCTGTACGACCATTTCACAAGTGTATCGTGAATTTCAGGAACCCGGTAAAACATCAAATCTCAAACATCGCTGCGCCCGTAAAAAGATCCTGCATTAACGGGACCAACGACGACTGCAGAGAATCGTTCAACGTGACGCTAGTGCAACCGTTTCGCAAATTGCTGCAGATTTTAATCCTGGGCTATCAATAAGTGTCAGCGTGCAAACCATTCAACGAAACATCATCGAGATGGGCTTTCGGAGCCGAAGGCTCACTTGTGTACTCTCGATGACTGCACGACACAAAGCTTTCCGCCTCAGCTGGGACTGGCAACCACGACACTGTGCTGTTGATGACAGGAAACATGTTGACTGGTAGGACGAGTGTTATTTCAAATTGTATCGAACGGATAGACGTGTACGCGTATGGAGACAACCTCATGAATCCATGCATGTGAGCAAGGGTCTTTTCAAGCTGGTGGAGACCCTGTAATGGTGTGGGGCGTGTGCAGTTGCAGTGATATGGCACCCCTGATAGTCTAGATACGGCTTTGACAGGTGAAACATACGTAAGCAGCCTGTCTGATCACCAGCATCCGTTCATGTCCATTGTGCGTTCCGACGGACTTGGGCAATTCCAGCAAGACAATGCGACACGCCACACTTTCAGAATTGCTACAGAGGGCTCCTAGAACACTTTTATGAGCTTAAACACTTTCGCTTGCCACCAAAATCCCCAGACATGAACATTATTGAGCATATCTGGGATGCCTTGCAACGTGCTTTTCAGAAGAGATCTCCGACCCCTCTTACTTTTACGAATTTATGGACAGGCCTGCAGGATTCATGGTGTGAGTTCCCTCCAGCACTACTTCAGACATTAGTCGAGTCCATGCCATGTCGTGTTGCGGCACTTCTGCGTTCTCTTCTCGCGGGGGCCCTACACGATATTAAGCAAGTGTACTAGTTTCTTTGGCTGTTCAATGTATTACAATTTCTTTTTGTCCGTTTTTTGTAATTTATATTCTTTTACTGTTTTGTTTACTAATTTTACTCATGAAGTTAGCAACAACTTTGGGATAAAAAACGTTCTTCCCAGTCTGAAGTAATTAAATTTTGCTTCATTACGTTTCTGAGTCAAATATCCAGGCACATTCACGGTCGAAATTGGATATAGAAGGTGTTAGGGGCATACGTAGAGATATTTGTGATCGTTGGTACCTTATAAGATGTACTCATTGCAATGTGTTAGTTGCTTTTTCTCTGAGTCTAACAGCCTTCCCACAAACCGACACGTAATTTACTACCTGATGTTTTCTGCACTATCATGATTGCACCACAGAATAGACTACGCCTGCCAGTATAGACTATCCATTTTGCGGCATCCATACTTCAACAGCTAACCTGTTTCCCAGAGAAAAATGAACATTAATGGCTTTCTTGTGCCTTGTATACTTGGAGGTACTAATCAACCTGAAAACATACTACTCGTAGTGGCTATAATTATTAGTCTGGAAACGACGCAAATATTGATGTAATGTTGTTCAGAACCCAATCCTCAGTCACCAATAAAAATATCTGCACTTATAACCCTAACACCCCAAATATATCTTTGCAGAGTCGGTTAATTTAAGAGTGTGTAACATAGACTGAAAATGTTTCACTCTTTCTGTCACTTTTGAAAAAGCCTGTACATTTACTCAATTACAGTGTAGGAAATACAGTGGCACTGTTCAGGACATACAAAAAGCAGCTGTAGCAGTTGACATGCAGTCACAAGTAAACCAAATTTCGTCAGTAAACGAAAAGAAATCTGGAACAGCAGTTAGAAAAATATACTTTTTCTTTTCTTTGTCAGAAAGTGACTGTCGTCCTGAAGCGAATTACGCATTGTTTCGAGTTCTGTGTTTTGAGTACTGTGTTGACACAACAAAAGGAGAAGTAATATTCAATACATCTTCTTTAGACATATTCACTCCCCTATAGCAGCTCACCCAGTCCAAGTTTCTAGGTTTACATATACACATTGTACTGCAACATTTTCCAAAAACATATTACTTTACTTTCAAATAAAACGTGAAGAAAAGTCCTATAAAATTTTATTTCACTAAATTATGCTCGAGCTCGCCTTTTGTGGAATTATATTTCTCTCCCTCATGAAACATAAATACAATTTTCGGACTACTAGCCACTTAGGTCATGTACACATGGCGCTATCTAAGTGGCCAGAATGTCCTAGCTCTTGTTTTCACTTGTTGGGAGAGTAAGAACTGACAACTGCCCGCTGGCGCAGACACTGACTAGCACAGGCTGCCTCAGAATTGATTATAAATTCTTGCACCTCGCATTATAAAGTAAAACGTGTCATATTATACATTAATAAAAACTAGATTCTGCAACATACTTCACATCACAGTAGTACACGGGAAAACATCACGGCACACCATTCGGGAGAGATGACCTATGTTGTGCTTGTCGCGGAAACTTGAAACTTAACAGTACGACGTTCGGTGGGAGAGAATGAGCACACAGGTGTGTCAGAATGGGTTACATATAAAAACATGAGTGAAGACTTCACAGAAATACGTTGAAACGTAGTAGACAAACCTATTGTAGATACTAAAATTTAAAATTAATGGGGGGAGCGTAAAACAATTAGAAATATAACACAGAAGTAGCTTATCACTAACCTTAAGCCTTAACTGGTACCATATACCTGTGAGACGGCTGTCGAACATCCTGTTGGTCATCCCTTTCCCCTTCGGGCTCGTTTGGTCTTGTAGCTCCGTGTACCTTTGAGTTGGAATTCTGAGTTTTTTCAGTAAATGAGATACCGTTCGCCCTGTCTGACTGTCAGTAAACGCACAGGGAAGTCTCCATGATATCTCACAGATGTATGATAACAACTGCGTCATTATTAAACGCAATTTGTGTTTATAAATATAATATTTTATAGAATAGGTGAATTATGATGTACATTAAACAAATAGCCAAGCTCGAGCAATTGCACCTTTCAATTACCTTTGTACTTAACACAAGTAAGTAGATCTCCGATATGCATAAAATCTTCGCGTGAAGTGACAGACATCGTGTATAGGGAAGAGCACTGCAACACGTAGGAGTATATAGGATTCTACTTCCCAAGTAAATACACTTTACTCTTACAAATTAATGTTACCATAACCTGCTCTTCGCTTGGCTTCCTGCTGCGAAAACGCACCTGTGCTCTACACAAATACCAGGGATGTAACAAACCAATTCTCCACCTGAAGATGATCGTGTGAACAATCGAAACGCGTAGTGGGAAAATAGACAAGTGACTGTTTTATATCTTACTACTTAGTATTCTCCATAGCTTTCTGTACCAGTATAAATGTGATTGCAGTTGCTGACAACTGTCAGTGACATATGTGTATTTTGCATAAATATTCATTGCTTGTCATCCTGTATTGTCAAATGTTCTCTCTGTGCGTAGCGTCGCTTTTATTACAAAAGCGAGGGGAGAAATTATTTCACAGTTTTGACTGTAAACATTACTAAATGACATTCGCAGCAAAAAGCACAATATTCAAAATCAAAGCGGAAGATATTACGAGAAGAATTCAGAAAAAGTACGATAATATAGAGTGTCAAGCGAAATTTTTGGCTGGATGAGGATTTTTTGGTAGGAGATGGATGGAGAGTCATCGACAGAAGTATAAGTGACTTCGGATGAGCCCCAGAGGATTTTTGCTGTTCATTTTGTGTATTAAGATCTTGCGGTAGATATTAGTAATAATCTCAGACTTTTCTCAGATGATGCAGTTATTTATAATGAAGTACTGTCTGAAATAATCTGTATAATTATACAATCAGTCCTGATAAGGTTTCGAAGCTGCACAAATATTGGCAACTGGCTTTATATATTCAAAAATGTGAAATCGTGCACTTGACAGAAAAATCCTACGACTATAATATCAGTGAGTCACGGTTGGAATAGGTGAAATCATAGAAATACCTAGGTATATCACTTTGTAAGGATATGAAACGCAATGATCATATAGTCTCAGTCGTGCATAAAGCACATGGCAGCGTTCCGTTTATTAATAGAATACTGGGAAATGCACTCTGTCTACAAAAGAGAATGCTTACAAGTCACTCGTGTGACCGGTTCTGGAATATTGCCGACGCGTATGGGACCCATACCAAATAAGACGTTTACAGAGAGCACGAATTATCACAGGTTTGTTTCACCCGAAGGAAAGTGTCACAGAGACACTGAAGAAACCGATCTGGCAGATTCTTGAAGGTAGACGTAAGCTATCAAGAGAAAGTCTGCTTACAAAGTTTCAAGAACCTGTTTTAAATGGTGAATGGAACCGAGGAAATCCTAACAACAGCTACATTAGAATCTGTCTCCTCTTCTATGCACTTCACAGTGGTTTGCAGTGTGTAGAAGTAGATGTACAAGGAAGGACGGGGCTTAACTTATGAGACGTAGAATTACAGACACTCGTAATGCGGCACTGTTTGCTACCACAAACATCTTTTATTACACTGAAGAGCCATAGAAACTGGTACACTGCCTAATATCGTGTAGGCCACCTCGAGCACGTATAAGTGCCGCAGCACGATGTGGCATGGACTCGACTAATGTCTGAAGTAGTACCAGAGAGAACTCACGCCATGAATCCTCCAGGGCTGTCCATAAATCCGTAAGAGTACGAAGGAGTGGAGATCTCTTCTGAAAAGCACGTTGCAGGGCATCCCAGATATGCTCAATAATGTTCATATCTGGTGAGTTTGTTGGCCAGCGGAAATGTTTAAACTCAGACGAGTATTCCTGGAGCCACTCTATAGCAATTCTGGACGTGTGGGGTGTTGCATTGTACTGCTGGAATTGCCCAAGTCCGTTGGTATGAACACTGGACATGAATGGATGCAGGCAGGATGCTTATGTACGTGTCACCTGTCAGAGTCGTATCTAGATGTATCAGGGGTCCAATATCACTCCAACTGCATACGCCCTACGCCATTACAGAGCCTCTACCAGCTTAAAAATTCGCTTATGTCAAGCGGAATCCATAGATTCATGAAGTTGTCTCGGGTACACGTCCATCTACTCGATACAATGTGAAACGAGACTCGTTCGACCAGGCAACATGTTTTCAGTCATCAACAGTTTAATGCCAGTGTTGACGGACCCAGGCGAGGCGTAAAGCTTTGTGTCGCGCAGTCATCAAGGGTACACGGGTGTGTCTTAAGCTCCGAAAGCCCGTATCGACCATGTTTTGTTGGATGGTTCGCACGCTGACGCTTGATGGCCCAGCACTGAAATCTGCTGCAATTTGTGGAAGGGTGTGTCGCGCTGAACTATTCTCTCCAGTCGTCGTTGGTCCCGTTCTTGCAGGATCTTTTTTCCGGCCGCTGCGATGCCGAAGGTTTGATGTTTTACCGGATTCCTGAAATTCGCGGTACACTAAGTGAAACGGTCCGGTACACTCGTGAAATGGTCGTACGGGAAAATCCCCACTTCACCGCTACCTCGGAGATGCTGCATACCATCGCTCGTGCGCTGACTATAACACCACGTTCACACTAACGTAAATCTTGATAAACTGCCACTGTAGCAGCAGTAACCGATCTAACAACTGTGCCAGACATTTGTTGTCTTTTATAGGCGTTGCCGACGGCAGCGCCGTATTCTGCCTGTTTACATGTTTCTGTATTTGATTACGCATGCGTAAGCCAGTCTCTTTGGCTCATCAGTGTGGTGCCAGCAGCACGAAATCGAGAACTAGCCCGATTTAAAAAAATAAACAACTCCTTTTCTAAGATTTTAAAGTAAGTGGATCACCCTCAATTTCCTCGTGTCGAAAGAAATTGTGTGGACAATTAAACTGAAAGCTCCTAAGTCTTCCCGCTTTGATTAGTGTCATATAATTACAAACTGACTGTTAGCCAAATTTATCAGAAGTTTTGTTTCTGTGGATTTGTGAGTTAATTCCAGCCAGGTTTCAGTTAATCGCGACCCTCACGTTCGAATGTTCTTACAGCCAAGTGAAAAAATATAAATCCCACAGGCATGTGAATGCTAGAGTACTGCATTTCTACCTCTATGTAAAGTCCTGGTTATATTTCTGGAAGTAGCAGTACAGTAGGGGCAGTTTCAACTAGGCCAAAGGGCAACAGTCATCTGATCACCTCATTCTTACCAATCTACTGTAGTATTTTCGCTAGCCATTTCAGAACACACACACACACACACACACACACACACACACACACACACATATATATATATATATATATATATATATATATATATATATATATATATATATATATATATATATAGCAAGTGAGATGAACCAATAGAAGTTCGATGTATTTTAAACATAGCTGCGCAACAGCAACGGTTCCACGTAATAAGACTAAAAACAGCCGACCAGTTGCTATGGATAAAGTAATCTTTACCTAGGTTTCGACAGATTTAAACCTGTCTTCTTCAGAAGGCGGCCTAAGGACAATGAACATCGTAGTTTACATTAAAATGTATGAAACTTAGGTCAAGAATAGAGTTTAACACATATTAGAGAGTTCTTGTTTTACAAAATATGAGAAGGACGCCTGGTACTTACAGTATTACATTAATATGGAATGATGTATCATTGTCGTTTTTACAAATATCTGCATGGATCCATTAGTCCAAAATAAAATATAGCCCTGAAAATAGGGTTTGCCATGTAAATAAAAATTAGTACATGGATGTAGCAGAGCTCATAAGCGACTGAGTGTAATCGGCCAGCGTAGTTACACTGCGGCAAGGGCAGGTGGCGCTCATGTCGCGACCTATGTGGCGATTGGCGTACTAAAGCAACGTGTAAAATATCAATATTAATAGCGTCCTTAGATAAAGTGACAATAAAAAAAAGGAAAGCGTTTAACACTCCCGTTATAACAGTATGGGAGCCTTGGTATCATTAACATAGATATATACATCAAAAAGACAGGTGGCGCTTACGCCGAGAATTACATACAGTGGCATATATAGCCAGAATATAAAAGTTACATTACAATATTAGTGAAGCACACACACCGTATATAAGTCAAAACTTTAAAACTATCAGTAATGGCTCTTAAGACAAAATTACGAACCCTGGTCCACAATCCAGTTAATACACATTCTCAGGGAGCCAAGGTTTTAGAGTCAAAGAAAATCACATGAGGGCCGATGTAGTGGCAGCCATACATCGTGAGAAAACCACATTATATAAAGGGTAGTGAGCTTAAAGACTTGAAAGTGCATTATAGCTTCCTGAGAAAATAGACTACTGAGGTTACCAGCATTAATGTTATACCATAAACAGTACAGGTTTAAAGCGTTCGAAAAATTATCTACAAGCAGGGTTCAACTGGTCGTTCAGTATATTACCGTCTTTGAGCTCTAGATGTTTAAAAATTTGTAACTCTTCCCACTTTGATGACATTCAATTCCTTTTGTTGAATGTCATCAAAGCGATTGCTGCTAATAATGGGTACAATCAGAATATGATCGATTACTTGCTCAATAAGAAAATTTCCCACAATTGTTCGACTTTGAGCAATAACCTTCCCACGGATACCAAAGAAACTAAAAAAATTATTTCCATCCCGTTCTTGGGTAATATATCGTATAGGTTTAAACGTCTTCTAAATAAAAAATATAACTGTAACCTCTCCTTCTCTACAGATAACAGTTTAAAAAGAAATCTTGTACATTCAGTAGAGATTGCCAGTGATTGGTTTTCCAATTCAGGTGCTTACAAACTAACCTGTGATAACTGCCCCTCATATTATATTGGTCAAACAGGCAGAGCTGCGAAAACACGATATAAAGAACATCTATTAGGTAAAAAAGGAGCGAATAATCACAACTCTACTTTTGCTGAACACCTCTTGATAGCCGGCCATACGCCTAAATAGTTAGAAGATACGGTTATCCTACACAGACAAGTCAAAGGTCGTAGACTAGATCTGGGGGAAGAGTTACAAATTTTTAAACATCTAGAGCTCAAAGACGGTAATATACTGAACGACCAGTTGAACCCTGATTGTAGACAATTTTTCGAACGCTTTAAACCTGTACTGTTTATGGTGTAACATTAATGCTGGTAACCTCAGTAGTCTATTTTCTCAGGAAGCTATAATGCACTTTCAAGTCTTTAAGCTCACTACCCTTTATATAATGTGGTTTTCTCACGATGTATGGCTGCCACTACATCGGCCCTCATGTGATTTTCTTTGACTCTAAAACCTTGGCTCCCTGAGAATGTGTATTAACTGGATTGTGGACCAGGGTTCGTAATTTTGTCTTAAGAGCCATTACTGATAGTTTTAAAGTTTTGGCTTATATACGGTGTGTGTGCTTCACTAATATTGTAATGTAACTTTTATATTCTGGCTATATATGCCACTGTATGTAACTCTCGGCGTAAGCGCCACCTGCCTCTTTGATGTATATATCTATGTTAATGATACCAAGGCTCCCATACTGTTGTAACGGGAGTGTTAAACGCTTTCCTTCTTTTTATTGTCACTTTATCTAAGGACGCTATTTTCAGGGCTATATTTTATTTTGGACTAATGGATCTATGCAGATATTTGTAAAAACGACAATGATACATCATTCCATATTAATGTAATACTGTAAGTACTAGGCGTCCTTCTCATATTTTGTAAAACAAGAACTCTCTAATATGTGTTAAACTCTATTCTTGACTTAAGTTTCATACCTTTTAATGTAAACTACGATGTTCATTGTCCTTAGGCCGCCTTCTGAAGAAGACAGGTTTAAATCTGTCGAAACCTAGGTAAAGATTACTTTATCCATTGCAACTGGTCGGCTGTTTTTAGTCTTATTAGAAGTTAGATGCATAACAAAAAAGATAACAGAACACAGATTTATGTCACTACGCACACAATTTCATGGCAAGCACGCGTCAGCATGGTAAACAGATGGCACTTACCTTTTGAACACATCTCTCTGCTCTGAAAACCACTGTGAAGTGAATGGCAGAGGGTATTTCCAGTGTATCGTGTATGGAGGTTTCTTCCTGCTTCATTTGCGTATGGAGTGCTAGAAAAATGATTTCTTAAATGCTTATGTGCACATTGTAATTAGTGTAATCTAGTCTTTGCAGTCCCAATACTAGCCATATGCGAGAGCTTGTACAATTTTTGTTGATTCCTCACATAATACTGATCATCTAACGTTTACACGAGAAAGTAGGCTTTCGCAGGACAATTGGCATCATTCTTCAAGCATCTACTACTTCAGGTTTCTCAGCATTTTCATCACTGACAGTTATTAAAATAACTGCCATGAAAATAACTGCCTAATGTAGATTACTGCAAGGAATTCAAAGGATCAATAAGCGATAATTTATTCCAGTCAGGTTATTTCCCACCATCTCAAGTCTGTATTGCTGCGAAGTAATCCCGTGCGAGCGGAAAAACATGAGGGTGATCGCTCACTGTCATGAACGTCTGACTTGCTAGAAAACTAACCACATTAGTGTCTGTTGCCCTTATGCACAAAGATTCCAGTTTTATCTCTCACATAGTATCTAAAACTTCCCAAGTTTCTTGCAGATGAATAAATTCGTTGCATCAGTTTCGGAGTGGAGCTTAACAGTCTCGCACTTCAGAAGCAGGCGACTAAGTTCAAACAAATGAACATTGTATAGAATCATGAGAGAGACACGGCGACTTCCAACGAACCTCATGTCAAATGAAAGGAAGCTCATAGTATCTTCTTTTTCGAGTAACGTTTCCAATTCATCTAGCATTGATGGAAATGGAAATGCCGTGTGGCTAGTGCTTCCCGTCTGGTAGACCGTTCGCCTGGTGCAAGTCCTTCGAGTTGACGCCACTTCGACGACTTGCGTGTCGATGGAGACGAAATGATGATCTACATCTACATCTACATCTACATTTATACTCCGCAAGCCACCCAACGATGTGTGGCGGAGGGCACTTTACGTGCCACTGTCATTACCTCCCTTTCCTGTTCCAGTCGCGTATGGTTCGCGGGAAGAACGACTGTCTGAAAGCCTCCGTGCGCGCTCTAATCTCTCTAATTTTACATTCGTGATCTCCTCGGGAGGTATAAGTAGGGGGAAGCAATATATTCGATACCTCATCCAGAAACGCACCCTCTCGAAACCTGGCGAGCAAGCTACACCGCGATGCAGAGCGCCTCTCTTGCAGAGTCTGCCACTTGAGTTTATTAAACATCTCCGTAACGCTATCACGGTTACCAAATAACCCTGTGACGAAACGCGCCGCTCTTCTTTGGATCTTCTCTATCTCCTCCGTCAGACCGATCTGGTACGGGTCCCACTCTGATGAGCAATACTCAAGTATAGGTCGAACGAGTGTTTTGTAAGCCACCTCCTTTGTTGATGGACTACATTTTCTAAGGACTCTCCCAATGAATCTCAACCTGGTACCCGCCTTACCAACAATTAATTTTATATGATCATTCCACTTCAAATCGTTCCGCACGCATACTCCCAGATAATTTACAGAAGTAACTGCTACCAGTGTTTGTTCCGCTATCATATAGTCATACAATAAAGGATCCTTCTTTCTATGTATTCGCAATACATTACATTTGTCTATGTTAAGGGTCAGTTGCCACTCCCTGCACCAAGTGCCTATCCGCTGCAGATCTTCCTGCATTTCGCTACAATTTTCTAATACTGCAACTTCTCTGTATACTACAGCATCATTCCGTCGTGCTGACCACTCAGCTACCAGGGGCGGACGTCTAGAATTGATTATTAACTAACACTGGAGAGTCTCCACTGCTTCAGTGCCAGTTTCTGGAGCGAGAGTAATATTGTTCAAACGTTCAAATGTGTATTAAATCCTATGGGACTTAACTGCTAAGGTCATCAGTCCCTAAGCTTATATACTACTTAACCTAAATTATCCTAAGGACAAACACACTCACCCATGCCCGATGTAGGACTCGAATCTCCGCCGGGACCAGCGACACAGTCCATGACTGCAGCGCCTGAGACCGCTCGGCTAATCCCGCGCGGCCCGAGAGTAATATTCAAGCAATCCATTGAACTTACTTGTGTTCATACCCATCCTCTATCTGAACATCTCATCCTTACCAATCTACTGCAGTGTTTCAGCTAACCATTTCAGAACACATATGTACATGTAAAAACATATAGCAAGTGAGATGAAACAACAGAACATTCATAGTGGCAAAGGAAACAGAGCACAGATTTATTGTCAATAAATACACAACCATAGCAAACACTTGTAACAATGGAAGCGACGATTTATGCACTATCGTACGTAATTCGGAGCTTATGCTAAAGACAACGCAACCATACACTTAAGTACTGTGTAGTGATGAGCTATGTGTAACATAGAATTTTCTAGGGAACACATCTGCGCTCAGTTACGAGAAAATTATTGGAATGGAGCAAAGGCAAAACACTGCGTTAGAACTGTTTTTGGTCTTCATGTAAAACCAACTTAAAACTGGCTCTCGTCAATGCGAACTGAATACCTGAGCAGAGTGACAGGACCGTCGTGTTTATAGATTGTGAACAGAGTGTGGGAATCACCAAGTAATTAAAGGAATGTCCGGTTGTTCTTGAATTGCAGTGGCAAATCTAATTTTTTCGTGCGTGAGTTAATAGAAAATTTGTGGTGAAAAGCAAGGTAATGAACTCGAATTACAAAGTGAAATGTTTGCTGTCTCTTTGCGTACGTGCGTTCAGCCATCTTGTACGTGCTTCAGTGACAGGACGTACCGCGGCTGCTTTTCGGGCAGCCAGACATCGCGTTCTTTCCTGTGCGCAACACACATCCAGATGCTCGATTCCCTCGCCTTCCTGTAATATTAAAAAGTCCTTTGAATGGAAGATATTCGGTCGCAGTAATGGAAAACTTCAGTAGGGCGCAGCAGCAGAACTCGTAAGACGCATTCGAGAGGAATGCATCGAAATTTAAAATGGATTTTACTGAAGGGAGCGGCGGGGAACGGCAAGTAACGCAGGGCCGGCAGAATGCGGGAAGTCGTGCAGACGTTGCAGCCGCTACCAGCCCTAACAAGGTATTCCGATACCTCACGCAAAATAACCGCCACCACCAGGCCCTTGGAAAGAAAAGAATTTGAGATGTCCTGTATTCTCACCAGGAAAACTTGCAATTCTGATCTCAAGAGACGCTTGGAGTAATTTGTTGAGACCCAATTATAAATCATTGTTACGGTGTATCCTAATACGGGAAAATATCAGACGGAATTTTAATATTCTTCATGGTAGCTTCACAAAGATAATTAAATTCATACAACCAAAAGAGCCAGATATTTGGGATGACACTGAAGAATAATATGATCAAAGAACATGAACCGAAAATATTATTTAAGTAACCAGATTTTAACAAGTAAAACTGTCAGATGTTACCCCGTACGGTGGAGTAATTTCGGAGGCTCATTCAGTTTAATATGTTCCATTGCAAGCAGTCGCTTGCTTTAATCACAAATATTAGTCCAAGTGATGCTAAGTCTTTACATAAAGAAAAGTATTGTCTTCTCAACACTCTTCAAATCGTGAGCTACACCCTTAATTTTTATGTATGAAAGTAGTGAAGTTACTCATGCCACTTTTGTTGCCTATGCCTGCAGTCACTTCCAGAATTCAAATTAATCATCAAATTAGATAATTTAATACGATTGAGTTTTGAATTGGTGATGTATCCATGTATCACCACAATAAAATATAAGCAGTTAATGATTGGAGTATGAAGGAGAACAGCGGAATATTTAAGTTTACAAAAATAATAACAAGTTTTTATTCGTCCTTTTGTAACTACAATCGAGCTGATAAATCTTACAAAAAAATGGCAAATATAAATCAGAAAAGGGATGGTGTTTGATTGGCAAAGCATTTATTGGAGTGGAAACCATACAAATTCTCCCCTGAATTAATCGCTCTTACAACGCAATCTGAGTTTGTTTAGTTTTAGTTTAGTTTTAGTTATGTCATGTTCGTAGATTATTTTCCCGATTATTTTATCGACATGATGTGGAACAGGTCAGATTACAAGATATATACACACACGAATAGTGCTAATATTAATATTACTGAAATTTTTAGTTCTAAACATGCAGATACATTGAGGCACATTTTTTTTAACATTTCTGAAACAGAAAATCTTCCATGGAATAGAAGGAGTTGTCCAAAAGAAATGATTTTAAGCCAGATTTAAAACTTAATCTGCTACCTGCTAGACACTTCATGTTGTTGGACAAATGATCAAAGATTTTTGTTGCTGAGTAATGTACTCCTTTTTGAGCAAATGACAGCTTCAATAACTAATAGGAAAGGTAATTTTTCCCTCTAGTATTGTACGTATGAACATCACCGTTCTTCGCGAATTGTGATGGATTATTTGTAACGAATTTCATTAGCGAATATATGTACTCTGATGGTGCAGTTAAAATAGCTAACTCCTTGAAAAGGTGCATACATGACGTCCTTGGGCGAACGCCACTAATTATTCTCACTGCTCTCTTTTGTGCAATCAGTACTTTATGTCTCAGTGGAGAGTTACCCCAGAAAACTATTCCATAAGACATTACTGAGTGGAAATATGCAAAGTGCGTTAGGAGGCTGATCGATTTATTACCAAGAATAGCAATTATACGAATAGCGAAAGAAGCTGAACTTAGTTGTTTGAGAAAGCCACTAATATGCTTCTTCTAGTTCAAGTTGTCATCAATGTGAACACCCAAAAATTTGGAGAAATCTACCCTGTTAACTGAGCGCTGTTCATATGCTACATCAATTGTTGGTGTGACTCTATTCGGTGTACAGAACTGGATATAGTGAATTTTTTCAACATTAAGGGAGAGTTCATGTTCTGAGAACCACTTAATAATTTATTGAAAGACATCCTTAATAATATCTTCAGCTGCTTTTTCTGGAATGGAATTTATTATAACACTTGTGTCATCTGCAAGAGCACTAGTTCCTCTTGCTGAACGTTAAGTGTTAGGTCATTCACATGAATAAGGAACAGCAGATGACCTAAAATTGAACCCTGTGGGACTCCCTTTGTGATAACTCCCCATTCACTAGACTTTACCACCCCCCAACAATCTTTGTGCTATTCAGCACAACTTTTTACTTTCTGTTCATTAAGTATGATTCAAACCAGCTTGTGTGTATAGCCTGCAATTCCATGAAACCCGAGTTTTTATAAGAGTGTAACATGATCCACACAGTCAAATGCCTTGGAGAGATCACAAAAAATACCAACTGGCGATAAGTTGTTATTTAGGGCTTGTACTGTTTTATGGGTAAATGTGTAGATAGCATTCTCAGTCGAGTAACCCTTCCAGAATCCGAACTGTGACATGCTGAGTAAATTATTTTCACTTAAATGTGAGACTACTCTTGAATACATAACTTTTTCGAATATTTTAGAAAATGAAGTCAGCAATGAGATTGGTCTATAATTATTTAAGACACTCTTGTCCCCTTTTTTATGAAGAGGTTTGACAATTGCGTATTTCAAACTGTCTGGAAAAATTCCCTGTGTCAGCGAAGCATTACATATATCGCTAAGGACTCCACTTATTAAATTAGAACAACACTTCAAATTCTGTTAGACTCCATCAACACCACATGAGCTCTTGTTTTTCAGCATATTTATAATTCCCTTAATTTCAGTGGGGGATGTTGGTGCTATTTCCAAGGGCCTAAAATCCTGGGAAATGACATTTTTAGTATATTTTTTTGCTTCTTCAACTGAACCCGTTAACCCTATTTTTGCTGTGATTGTTAAAAATACTTGCAACTTGTGAACTATCACTGACAACATAATCATTTAGCTTTATTGCTATTGTATGCTGTGCACTGTCAGGCTGCCCCGTCTTCCGTTTGACAATATTCGATACACTTTTAATCTTACTATCCGCAATATTAATTTATGTCAGGACACATAAGCTTCTCGACTTCTTAATGACTTTCCTTAAAATATGAATCCACTGTAAGCATGGCCATGTTTTGGAAAAGAAGTCTACCCCTATGAAACCACAGTCCATCGTTTACCGAGAGATCTATGCTTTCCAGGCCAACCATTCCCAGTTTCTGAAAGAAGGCTGTTAAGCTTCCCAGGCAATCGTACCTACTAAATACAGGTTTTTGCTGCTCACTAAAAGAACCTGGCGACTTCCTGGCAAAAAGGGAGTTACTGTCTTGCCTCCACTAAACGCGTTCACCAGCCACCCTGTCTTTATCATCCCAGCTTCTAACATGAGAATCCATCGAATTTTATGACCTTCCAACTATTTGCTCAATGTCTTAGATTACTGTAGTCTCTGTTAAATAGCTTTCTCTACCCATTTTCCACCAACTGGTCACCTACGCGATGGACTGCCGCGTGGCCCAATTAAATTGTTTTGCGAACCGGTGGACTCCTGTTCGACCCTCAGTGGAAGGAGGAGAGTGTTGTGGCCAGAAGTCCCACTGTAGGTACAGTTCAGAGAGTGCTGCTTTCCTGAATCACTCGGACAACCAGGTCGCTGCACACAGCATTTATGGCCAGCAATCCACCTTTCTCCCCTGTTCTTCGTCGCCTCACTGTGGCCACTCGAGTACACGTTCTCTATACACATACAGTTATGTGAACACTCTGCCCACAATTTCCTCATGTAAAAAACTCATAAACCAAACAAGCCACACGGAGATCATGACCTAAAAGATGAACATTAATCTGACCGACAGTGTATTTAAAGTGAGAGAATGGTGTGACCATATTTACCTCTAATGAGGTGATTTTGGACAAAAATTATCTTTTTAAACAATACACATGCTCAGAAATTCTTTTCACATTTTCAGAAAATACTTGACACATGGTCACTAAATAATTTACACGTATTCAGAAAAAAATTGACACACGTATAGAAAAACTTTGACTCATATATTTAGGAAACATTTGGTTGATAACGACAATCTAGATCATAGTATAAATCGTAAATCTACAATATGTTATCAGGCAATAAAAACTTCCGCATCTCCTCTGTAGGAGTCGACAACTCTCTGACGGTTTAGTGTTTGACTACAATATCATCAACTGGAATCTCAGAAAAAATAAACAGAAATTTGCTGCTTTCATACGGAGGCAGAAATCGAGTTCCACTTCTTTCGCATCCACTTTTTTTACGATTCCGACAACCTGCCTATTTAGATGTTTCCTTCCAATCATGTTTTTATTCCCTAATGTTCACTGTTGTGTATTAAATTTGCTTGATGCCTTGCTATATGACAGTTTTCCTATTCTAATAGCAGCAAACCTCCTTTTCAAGATTTGGGGGGGGGGGGTCATGGGTTATAATTGCACCTTGCAAGAGCACCAAACCTTCTCCTTCTTTTATAGGTCCGCGTTACTGTCCGATACTCTACCAACATACGTAGGTATCTGCAAACAGTTTGCAACAGATTAGTGCAAGTGAGATACGCGGATAAATTATATTCACATTTCCTTCTTAACATTTAACTAAGCAAATTACGCTTACCATGTTTTCTCTATTAGTAAACTGGTGAAAGTACTCGCATAAAGATAACTAACAATAATTGTACACTGCACTGAAAACAATTGCACACCACAGTCTCAAATTCCAGGAGCAACAATGTATGTTTGAATCTGCTTGGTAATACCTAAGGTGTAGACTGCAAAACGCACATGGGAAATAAAAGCTTGCAATCAAGGATACCAAAGTAAGGAGAGTAATATACTGTTACGGTCCCAATTTACCCCTGTGTGATCTTACGGTAGTTGAAGTTGACTGCGAAACCATAGAATGACTGAAAATCTCTGGGAAATCGA
Organism: Schistocerca serialis cubense; assembly: GCF_023864345.2. Taxonomy (NCBI): domain Eukaryota; kingdom Metazoa; phylum Arthropoda; class Insecta; order Orthoptera; family Acrididae; genus Schistocerca; species Schistocerca serialis. Next base: position 816,462,034 of record NC_064638.1, read on the forward strand.
GCAGCTACGAAATATTTGCATCGGGGCAGTATATGTATTTTTACGGCCGCATCAGCAGTTTAGTTGGAAAATTGCGGAGAAAGAAATCGGCCTTAATCTACTGAAATGCACCATCCTGAAAGGCAAGGCTCACTTTGGTAAAAGTGCTGAAAACAAGCTGCACTCTGTAACATGCAGAGAAGCCTGCAAGAGACTTTGTAGAACGCTGGATGAAAACGAACTGTTGTACGTACTGTTAGCAGTGGTGGCGATGACCATGATGCGTTTCTTCTTCCTGACCAACGATGGCAAGAATCGTTTTTATATTCTGCTGTCAAAAGTCGATCGCAATGTCCATGTCAGAGTCAGGGGTGACTCATTAAGAGCTCAGTAATCATTAACTGGTTAAAAGACAGTCGGTTATTCTTTGCTGTGGTTTATGTGTAAATGATTTTTAATGCTACACTCAGAAATCAACCTTATAAAATACAATGGAAGGTGCCACTGAAAACGCAATGAACTGTCGTATGTGAGGAGATATAGGACATGTCGAAAGTACAGTCAGATGGTGAATGACGATACCATATAGCAAATCCACAACAGAGCCAATAAATGATGCCTGTCGAACGGTTTGGAATCCACTTTTATAGAGTCAGAATCCTCATCCGGTGTGGTGCTTCTTCCGTTACGACAAAATCACGATAAGTCGAACCTTCGTTGATCTGGTCGGTTCATGCTTGCTTGTTATGATGAACATCATGATTCAGTTCCCCGATTTGATGACAATTTTTAACAGCCTTTGATAGACCTCCTTCACCTCTCATAACACCAGGCTTCACAGTAGTTCAGAATCCAAGACATATATAATGCCGCCCCCCCTCCCCCCCATGCCCTCCAGTCCCTCGTTCCCAATCACGCTTATGACTGAGAAGTGGTCGTCAAACTCGTATGATATATAAATAATAAAGTAAGACCACGTACAGAACGAAGTTGACACGATCCACAGACAAGCGGCGCACTCGCACTCGTGGCTCATGTCAGGCCATTACAGATGCGAAAGTCGCGGTAAATACGTTTTGAGACGAGGCACCATGAAAGAATTATTGGAATGAGATTGAAATCGGTAGATGTGATGTACATGCACACCCAAAAAATATTTACAGTTTCAGAAAAATTGGGTGATTTACTCAAGACAAAGAGCTTCACAAATTGAACAAGTCAGTAACGCTTTGGTTCATCTCTGGCTCTTATGCAAGCAGTTATTCCGCTTCGCATTGATTGAAAGAGTTGTTGGATATCTTCCTGAGGGATATTGTGCCAAACTCTGTCCAACTGGCGCATTAGATCGTCAAACTCCCGAGCTTGTTGGAGGCGCCCTACTCGTAATGCCCCAAACTCTCTAGCGATCTTCCTGGCCAAGACAGCATTTCGCAAACACGAAGACAAGCAGCAGAAACTGTTACCGAATGCGGATAGGCATTATCTTGTTGAAATGTAGGCCCAGAATGGTTTGCCACGAAAAACAACAAAATGGGGCGTAGAATGTCGGCAACGTGCTGCAGTGTTATAAGAGTGCTGCGGGTTACAGGGGGCCCTCCTATGAAAAGAAATGGCACCCCAGACCGTCACTCCCTGCCGTCAGATCGTGTAACGCGCGACTTACGAGTCGGTATACCCCCGCTGTCCGGGGCATCTGCAGACTCGTCTTCACTGGTCATCGGGGCTCAATTCGACTGGAGGTATCGGCTTTGAATCTAGGTTCAGAATAAGACATTTTGCTATGTCATTTTAGAGGGGCAGTCAAATGAAAAGCGAACACCCGCCGCAACGGGTACATGAAATGGTTCCTGTGGTGTCACCGCCAGACACCACACTTGCTAGGTGGTAGCCTTTAAATCAGCCGCGGTCCGTTAGTATACGTCGGACCTGCGTGTCGCCACTATCAGTGATTGCAGACCGAGCGCCGCCACACGGCAGGTTTAGTCTAGAGAGACTATGTAGCACTCGCCGCAGTTGTACAGCCGACTTTGATAGCGATTGTTCACTGACTACATACGCTCTCATTTGCAGAGACGACAGTTTAGCATAGCCTTCAGCTACGCCATTTGCTACGACCTAGCAAGGCGCAGTATTCAGTTACTATGAATGTATTCTGCACAGATAATATTGTGAATCATGTAGCGTCAAGAGCGACGTTCATCATTAATGGATTAAAGTTAAGTATCAAATTAATTACGTCCACTTTCTGAATTCTAATTCCTTGTCATGTTCAGACCTCACATCAGTATAGTTCTTCCCTCCTCACGCCAGCCTGCGTGAGCTGAAACGCGTGCATTTCGGCCTCCTCTAGTAACACGGTGTTGGCTCTTCTGCCAACACAACATTCAAAAATAATCATCATACGCGATAATACATGTATTCCACTGGAAGATGACACTACCAATTCCTGTTTCATAGAACGGGATCGGCCGCTGACGGATCCACGACCGCACCCACTCTTGCTCTCCCTCGCTCTAACGAAACAGTCGTCCACGCACGTCTTTCTTCAGGTAGCCAAATATTTGAAAATCACACGGTGAAGGATCTTGGACACTGCAGTGTTTCCCAACCAAATCGCCGAAGCGTAGCCTTACTCTGATTGTCAGTCTGGGGGTGGTCGTTATCGTGCAAAAGATGACTTCTTCAGACAGCGTTCTTGGGCGTTGACTTTACAGCGCATCGCAGTTTCTGCAAAGTGTCTTCGTAGCACTGCGCATTGAATGTGGTTCGGCCGGCCGCGGTGGTCTAGCGGTTCTAGGCGCTCAGTCCGGAGCCGCGCGACTGCTACGGTCGCAGGTTCGAATCCTGCCTCGGGCATGGATGTGTGTGATGTCCTTAGGTTAGTTAGGTTTAAGTAGTTCTAAGTTCTAGGGGACTGATGACCATAGATGTTAAGTCCCATAGTGCTCAGAACCATTTGAACCAATTTTGAATGTGGTTCCACCCTCGAAGAGCTCGACGAGGAGAGAGCCCCCTGGAATCAAAGAAGATCATCATTACCTTACCGGAACTTGTTTCAACCGCTGTGGATTGCTTTGGCGGAGGAGATGTGGGTTTTTCGACTGCTGGCTTTGCTGTTTGCTCTAGGGCTGACGGCATGCTATCGGACGGAATCATGCTGTTGCTCGATAGTGCCCGACATCACTTTGTCAATCAGACGATGGCTTCAACGATTTGGCTGGGAAATATTCCAGCATCCTCGATTCAGCCCGGAATTTTCATCGCGTGATTTACACATCTTTGACGACCTGAAGAAAGACATGCGTGGACGCCAGTTGCCGTTCGATGAGGAAGTGCAAGAGTGGGTGTGGTTGTGGATCCGTCAGCGGCCAGCTGCCTTTTACGAAACAGGTTCAAATGGCTCTGAGCACTATGGGACTCAACATCTGACGTCATCAGTCCTTTAGAACTTAGAACTACTTAAACATAACGAACCTAAGGACATCACACACATCCATGCCCGAGGCGGGATTTGAACCTGAGACCGTAGCGATCGCGCGGTTCCAGACTGAAGCGCCTAGTATGCTCGGCCACAGTGGCCGGCCTACGAAACAGGAATCGATTTTCTCCTCTCCCAGTGGGACAAATTTCTTAACGTGTGTGTTGATTAATTTGGAGTGGAACCATTCCATGGTCCAGTTGTGGCGAGTGTTTGCTTTTCATTTGACTATTCCTCACGCAATTCAAACAAACCTGCTGGTATAGCGTAAAGCGCAACGCAATAGCTTACGAAGCGAGTTGATGAGGCAGATCCGTTTGGAATCCGTGCTGCGGTTTATCGACCGCTGATTGTACAATACTCAGCTTGAGCGTGGTTTTTAGTAAGTTTACCATCTTCGTTTAGCCGAATGTCAGCTGTACGAAAAATTATGCAGTGGGAAATTTAGGTCCTTTGAATATTTTTGCGCATGGTAGTACAATACGATCTCTTTTCTGATAACACTTTTATCCATTGCGTAGTTTTGCGTTCGTTAAGTGCGCAATTCCGTATTACATGTCACGTATAAGATACCTTACAAATTTGCAAATTGGCCTGTAATACACAAATTTTCTAATTTGCATGTAAAGGGGAACATTGTTCACTACTTAAAGAGGCGCCCTCATAACAGCGAAATTGCATCGTTGGCGGAATTGCCAAGCTATCCGAACGAGCAGAGTTAGGAGATAGGAAGGTGTATGAATCAGATGTAGGACAGGTATTTAATACAGGCAATACTCCATGCATTTAATGCTTTACAGGGGAAGAGAGAAAGTGTAGGGAAATAAAGAAAGTCGGGTTGAATTAAGGTTTTTTATTACACGTGAAAAAATCCTCCACATCTATAATATCTTTTTATTGCAGCCTCTACTTATTTCAGAGTGAAAGCTAGATCTTTTGTGTTTGCAATTTTATTAGTTGAGATCAGTAGTGATGGAAGAACTAGACCTATCTGAGGGAGCTTACATTGTTAAACAAAGAGCAAGGAGATGCAGCAAATAATACATCGCCAGCTACGGAATTTTCAAGCAGTTATTTTAGTTTGAAAAAGCATACTCAGTGTTTACTGGAGTGATAAAAATGACTGGTACATCACCTACATGGTTGGTTGGCTGAGTTTGGGGAGGGGGCCAAACAGTGACGCCATCGGTCCCATTGGATTAGGGAAGGACGGGGAAAGAAGTCAGCCGTGCCCTTTCAAACGAACCATCCTGGCATTTGCCTGAATCGCTTTCGGGAAATCAAACCGAAACAGGGTAGACGGACGGGGGTTTGAAACGTCGTCCTCCCGAATGCGAAGCCAGTGTGCAGACCATTGCTCCAGCTCGCTCGGTCACCTGCACGCTTCCAGCGATTCTCATGAAGTAAAGCCACACTACAGGTACGTCGCTTTATGATAATTAAAATATTCGTAAACAATTGTTCAACTTGTAGTAATTATTTCAATACCTATATAAAATAAGGGCCAAAGAATGACAGTAGAATGTAGATAGAAACGCTTCTCTGCTCGCGAAGTGTTTGAAGTACGTACATTTATTTTTACTTTTATTATTTTTTGGTTTGTATGCACTACCTCTAGTTTGATCAACTCAAAGCCAAGGGCACCAGCAGAAATTTATCTAAGACGGGGCAGATTCCAAAAGTTCCATTTTTGATGCAACTAATCAGTTGTAGTATAGTATTTTTGACAGGAGAGTATTGTTATACCTAAAAGATAATCGTATTTCGTAAATATAATCAAAGCAGTTCTTTTTGTTTTCTTAATGTGCATAGGAAACCTTCGAAAACAAACGTCAAGTCTGTCGGTAGATGCAACTCTTAGCAGCCTAGGGCGCAACCAAAAGGGCCTCATTCTGCCTGGTTAGGTGCGTTATTGTGTATGCAGAGTGCACAATTATGTAGCTGGATGTCGCACAGTTGCACCCCATACACTTTAAGAATCATACAGTTTAAGAAGGTCCAGACACGTCTTCGAGCACAGACACATTGATTAACTATCTAGCTGTATCTTTGAAAAACGATATGAAATGGGGTGAGCACGTCAGGTTGGTAGTAGGGAGGGCGAATGCTCGTCTTCGTTTTGTTGGGGGAATTTTGGGAAAGTGCAGCTCATTTAAAAAGGAGACAACGTATAGAACGCTAGTGGGACCCATTCTTGAGTGGTGTTCTAGTGTTTGGGGTCCCCAGCAGGTCGGATTAAAGGAAAACATCGAAGCAATTCAGAGGCGCGCTGCTAGAATTTTCGCCGGTAGGTTCGATGAGCACGCAATTGTTACGGAAGATGACACTCTTTTTGCGAGGCACTATTGCGGAAATTTATATAACCGGCATCTGATGCAGACTGAAGTAAGTTTCCACTGTCACCAACGTATGTTTCGCGTAAGGACTACGAACATAAGATGAAATCAGGGCTTGTTCGGAGGCTTAAAGACAGTCGTTTTCCTGACGCCGTATTTGCGAGTGGAGCAGGAAACGAAATGGCTAGTAGTGGTGGAAGGTGCCCTCCGCCCCGTGCGGTGGCTTGCAGAGTCTATTTATACACGTAGATGTACATCTTGATTTTGCACCACTTTCTCGTCTTGTCGAGCACATAAATTTGTATTTCTTCTGTTTATAGAGTCGCAGATGAAGTATAGGTGAATACACCCACAGTATAGGATGACTGTGTTCTTCATATTCTACTTCGGTTTCTCTAACATGTTAAAGTGAAATTTTAGCAAGCCTTAACGAGTCAAATGCAAACTTTCTTGCAGTGAACACATGGTGTGTTGTGGGGCGATCACTCTGTTTTTAATTGAAAAGCCACGATCGCTTCAATATCGTTTACTAGATGACCGGTTTCAGCACTCTGCAGGTGCCATCATCGGATCTGTGAACGTCTAACATAACAGGTTTGAGGGAGGGCTTACATGAGTTAACTACATACATTACAATTACTACAGAACCACATATGTGAAACGTGGATTAACATTTACAAAACCATATGGACATCATGGCACATGAGGCAGACCATCTGATAAAAATCAATATCACAAGCAATAAAAAATTATAAAAGCTGCTCTCATGGTCGTTCTTTCCATAAAATATAAAACTGAAGTCAGATGAAACTACCATTTCTCGCCTAACACCGGTGGGCATCATCACTTCCCTATTCCGCGCAGGCTTTTTTTGTGTAGTGTGAACTGAAGAGATCATCCTTGATGACTCATTCTTCTAGGATGGGATGTAAGGATAAAAGTAAAACACTTGATTTATTACACATTCAGTTAGGCTTGGGCGCGCAATGGGTCCTTTAGCCTGCGGTCTCTGGTGATGTCTATCTCCTGTGGGGGGGGTGAAATGTGTCGAGGCTGTTATGTGTGACTGCTTCCTCGTGTTATTACTGACTGCCTATGGGGGGTGAAACGTTATTGACTTCGGTACTCGATACTTGTGCCGTCTTGCAGGGTTTACCGTTCCTACCGATTCTAATTGTCGAACTTCGTCCCTAAGGCCATCGATTTTGTCAAAAACTCGTAGAGCCTTGTCATGGACCTTCTCTTGTACAGTGGTCTCGTGGAGTGTGGTGCGGATGTCGACGTTTCTTGTCCACCATGGAGCTCCTGTGATCCATCGATAGCAAGCGCTTGGAGTTTGTTGTAGTTGGAGACGCGCGTAGGTCCCCACGAGGTGGAGTCATATAACATTGTGGGTTCCACCGTTGCCTTATACAACTGGAGTTTAGTCTTAGGGTTGAGATCCTTACTCTTCAGGAACGGAATCAATGACCTGGCCACCTTCTGGGCTGCGTCTTCTTGTCGTCAATATGCTGCGTAAAGAGTAAATTTTTGTCAAGATAGACACCGAGATACTTCACTCCCGACGACCATGGGATAAATTGATCAGCTGTTTGGAGTCTGTCGTTCAGAACTGGTTTCCTCCGTGTGAACAGAACGGCTGCCGTCTTCGTCGGGTTGATCGTTATCTTATTTTGCAGCGCCCAGCGTTCCATTACAGCAAGTTGCCGTTACATCCTAGCGATTAGCTGGTCCAAGTGTCGTCCAGTTGTCAGAAAGGCCGTATCGTCAGCATAAAAACTCGCCATAACAAGGGGACTGTTGGGATGCCATTTACATATAAGTTGAAAAGCAGAGGCTAAATGACAGAGCCCTGCGGAATTCCTGCTTTTTCGATGTCAAGGAAGACACCAATCGTGAAGTGCTACTTGTTGTATCCTTCTTGTATCCGTTCGGTGATCCGTAGAAGTTGAAGTTCGGCAGATAATTTGTCCTTGAAACCGAATTGTTCGGGTCGTATAACATCATGCGCTGTAAGCGTGTCATGGAGCCTCTTCAACAGCACTGTCTCGAGCACCTTGCCAAGGGTCGGCAAGAGGCTAATGGGCCGGTAACTGTTGGGTTCTGCTGGGTCTTTACCTGGCTTGGGTATTGGAACTACTCGAGCCGTCTCCCATACCGTAGGAAAATATCCCTGCAGAAGACAGCTGTTGAGAATTCGGGTAAGGAGCACAGTTGACTTCCTGGGCAACTGTTTCAAATCGGTGTTGCTTATGGAGTCGTTGCCCGGCGCGTTATTCCGAGTCATCCGGATAATTTTACGGATCTCTGCAGGTGCGGTGAGTTGTGGGCGGCTCTGCACAGGCGCAGTACGGAAAGCAGTCCATTCTGCTGTAACGACGGCTTCCTGTTCTTGCAAGCGGACGTCGTTCACGGGCGTCGCTGGTGTAGACATCTGTTCTTGGTAAGTCGTAACATACAGCTCCGCCTGGGCCAGTTCGTCATAGAGGACGCCATCTGGTCCACCGATGGCTCATTTAGGTGGCCGCTGGTGTCGTAAGTTCTTGACTACCTGCCATTCGTTCTTGATTCGAAGTAAAAATTCATCCATCTTATCTTCCCAGACCTGCTGTCGCCACTCGGCCACTCTCCTGTGCAGTTCTCGTGTTAAGACGTGTGTTTCTCGTCGATCGATCGGGTTTCTATAGCGGAGCCAGCGTCGCCTGCTCCTGTTTCTCTGTGTCTTCGGTTCTTGGAGTAGAGGCGGGAACTCGTCGAAAGCGACTACAGGGTAGACCGTGTGAGTAGTTGCCCTCCGTTTAACTATCTTTATCTTCTGCGTCAAAGTTTGTACCGCGATGCCGATGGCTTCCGGTGTTGAAACGTCCTGCGTCGGGCAGATATTGTTGTCAATATACGTCCGAAATTGACCCCACTTCAGAGTTTGTGAGGTGGGGGGCAGAAGGTTGGCCGTTGCGTTTTCCACTATGCTGATAACAGGTCGGTGGTCAGACGAAAGATCGTCGACGGTGCGGAGCCGGAGGTTCGTCTCAATATTTTTGATGATAGCAATATCTAGGACGTCTGCTACTTGCCGATCGACGTAAGGAATCCATGTGGGCTCTCTTGGGCCATGGACTGTGATGCCCAGTTCTTCTTCCATGGCAATCAAAGTTCGTCCACGAGGGAATTCCACGCGACGTGCTTGCTGTTAAGGTCGCCTCCTAGGAAGATTTTGTCAAAATTGGTGAAGATACTCCGTAGGTCGTCTGGCACCAGGTTTTTACCGGAGCTGTTGTACGCCGCAATGAAAGTGATGTTGCCTGCCGCCGATTAAACCAGTACTGCTGTTGCCTCCAGATGTTGGAGGTGTGGTAGTGTTTCATGATGGTGCCACAGTTCCCTTTTAAGCAGAACTGCGGTCCCTCCACCTCGTTGGAATTGTCTCTCCGTTCTATAGACGTACATGTTACGAAATCTGAGCTCAGTTGCTGGACGAAGGAGCGTCTCCGATACAAGTGCGATGTCGATTTTGTGACGTTGTAAAAATTCAGTGAATTCTGTTTTCTTGTGTTTCATTCCGTTGGTGTTCCATATACAGATTTTCAAGTTTTTCGTGGTCCCAGGGCGATCCATCTTAAGGTGTTCCAAAGGTCTTCAATACACTTTCGATTGAAGAAAGTATCCCCACTAGTTGTTGCTGCACGGCGGTGAGAAGTTTCGCGACATGAGAGAGCGCTGGAGCTATAGATTCCATCAAATGAGCTGGTGAGACGTAGGTTTCCGGTTCCAGTCGGCTTGGTGATGCTGCGTGGGCGTATGACTAATGCTGGCGGTGCTGTCGAGGTGGAAGTGCTTCAGGAGGAGGCTGTGTTACTGGCTGCCGTGTCGCCGCCGGCTGTTCTTGCGGCGTTTGCTGACGTTGGGGCGGAGGGTGTGGCGTGAGGTTGGAGTTCCGTATTACACGAGTCCTCCGTTCAGAGGGCTGCGGGGAAGACCGTTGTCTATATTCCCTGAGAAGTTCCTGGTACTTCTGGCAGCCACGCCATGTGGCAGGATGGTCCTTTTCACAGTTAGCACATTTCGGCGGAGCCCCTCGGGGATGAGTACATGCTGAAGATCGGTGTTGCCCTCCACATCGAGCGCAGCGAGCAGGCAAGGTGCAATAATTAGCTGTATGTTCGAATCGCTGGCAGTGGCGACATTGAACAGGTCCTTCTTGTCTGTTGTAGGTTTCAATAATGACTTTAGTATATAGAAGGTATTTGATGTCGTAAATCTTGTAGTTTTCCTTTTGGGCTGGCAACGTGACACAGTAAGCGGCTTGAGGCCGTAATTCCTTTTTGTTGTCGTCTCGATTTTTAAGCTGGTGGACGTTGATGACAGGGAAACCCTTCTCTATCAGTGCGTCTTTCAGTTCTTCCTCCGTAACTTCGGTAGGTAGACGTTTGACAACCACTTTGAGGTCCTTGTCCTCTGCGGCCTGATGTGTAAAAAAGTGGACGTCATTCGACACAAGGAAATTGATGGCCCGCCGTTGATCATCATAGGAGTCAAAGTGATATTTGATCCTGTCTCGTTGGTAGATGGCCTTGTTGAGTTTCATGTTGTTCTTGGTATGGTAAACAGTAACGGGCGGGACTTTGCGTAGTAAGTTCCGGCCAGAGCCATCTGTCCCCTCTTTATATGCTTCGAGATTGACGTCACTCTTCTGGTCCATACGTTCTGGAGCATCCGTAGTATCTTCCGTCGCAATAGCCGCATAACGGTTGGAAGTTTCCAGTTCTTCTGGACGTTGTCGCTTCCGAGAGTTGTTCTGCTTAGGAGAAGCGTTGAGTCGTTTTCTTTGGCGAACTAGTGTAAAATCGCCCTCTTCGTCGGTCGGCTGCATGGTCCAAACTTCTTCAGAGGAGACTCCCTCCATTTCGTCGTCCTCTTCTGGTGGAGAAAATTGTTCCACGTCGTCTACTTGTTCTTCAGGCTGTGAAGTAGGAACTGTACTAGTGCGGTTGTCGTATACTTCCTGACTTTGCAGAATCATGTGTTGTATTTCACGTCTCAGTTCCCGTTGTTGCAGATCGTTCTGTGTTATCTGATGTCTGTCGTCACAGGGGTTTGACGTACGTTGTCCTCCGCTCTGCATTCGCATAGCGCTCGTCGTGGTCCTGTCCTCATTATGTTGCCTGTCAGAATCCGTTGTCGTTGCATGGGTCGTCGCCACTGTATCCGTCCTGTGTGGAGCGGCCGCCGGGACGGCCGGCGGGGCAGGCCCCACCGACCGGCCAGCGGCCGGCCCCGGCGCGACCCAGCCGGCTGGCTCGGACGCGCGCGCTTCGTTGTTCGCACTCATCGGCATCGCCCGCTCAACTGCCCGCAGGCTTACCTGCTGTGATTCTAGCGGTTCACAACCGGCCACCAGATAGCGCTGTCCAAGCAGCGCACACACAGTCCGTCGGTATAACCACTCATTACTACTAAAACACAACTTTACTATAACTGCTTGTCACATACCCATGCAAGGCCCACATTTGCGCGTACATTTCCTGTACATACTATAATCACTATAAAGTACGTCAATTACAAAAGCATCTGAGGCACAGACATTATCCATTAGCGCCTTACAAAACTACATATTACCTTTATTCATATAAGGACGTCAGGAATATGCACACAAAAAGCTGTTCATAACATGACTTCGGCACAATGTGACGAGCGATTAAACCTGTATGCTCGGCTTTACCTGTCTAGGCACTATGGTCTTAGGTATTGAAAGCGCTAAAAAAAAGAACGTATTAACTTGCTATAAAGTCTCTCACCATCTGTACATTCGTTATGAGCAAGGTACGAATCATCTACGAAAACCTGCTTAGGCACATGGAATTAAGGAATGCCAGGTCAGAAGCAAACCGAAGAGCACAAGAACAGGGGGGAAATGACAGGCGGACCAAGATGCACAGTGACTCCACGTACGCTACCATTGGCATGGCACTCGTTTCGTCCATGGGCCTCACGGAATGGGGAATAATGAAAAAACATATTACTATGATACCAAAAACACAAGCGTTCTGGCATCATACACAAATATGTTTGTAAAATATAAAATAAATAAAATAAGAACGTAACGAAGACACGCTTGGCGGGCAATGGTAATCATCGAGTAAAGTTTTACTGGCGAAGCTGGCCAACTACACTTCAAGCCTTATAACAAGTGTTTACTTTACCAAGGTAGGCCCTCCTAAAAAATATATATAAATAACATTTACAGTATTCTAATGGTGCCTTTCTGAGCATAATAGATACACAGCACCCATCCCAATGTGTGAATAGGTCGCACAGGGTCTCTAGAGCACCGCATCAAATATGTCAAAGAAATTATGATCTGCCGATTCTAACTGGTCGTTCAACAATTTGCTCGGAAACCTCTTTCTGTTTTTGTAAATTTCGATGTTTTTCAAAACGTTGAGTTTGCTTCCTATCGGTGCATTATGCAAGTTTTCATACCTTGCTGCATATCAGTAATTTTATGGTTCGAATCCCGCAGATTATCACCCAAAGCGGACTTATTGTGGGCACTCTTGTACTCACGAAAACGCGTAAAAAACGATCTCCCTGTCTGCCCCACATAAAAGCCTTCACACCGCCACATTGTAATCTGTATACGCCTGTGTTTCTAAATTTATCAATGCTTTCTTCAATCGTATGCCTAAGTTTCGAGTGCAAACTATTTTTCGTGCTAAATGCCAGGTCCACGCCGGTCTTACGAAGCTGTCGGTCTGTTTTGTCAGATAGCGGCCCTTGATATGTCATTAGAACATACTTTTTATCCCTACTATTGTTAGATGGCCTTTACTTCTTATCTTTGCTTTTTTAAATTTTTGTGTACAACTTGTCCACCATGGCCGCATCATACCCATTGCTACAGGCTATATGCTTGAGGACACCTATCTCTTGCCTAACGCTACTCCGTTGCAAAGGCAACTTTAAGAGCCTATGTATCATTGAGCAAAAATAGGACTCTTTATACTTAGATGGATGATTGGATTGGGCATGAATAACCAGGTCTGTAGCTATTGGTTTCCTGTAAATACTAAATGTATGACGGCCGGCCGCTCTAGCAATAGTGAGGACTAAGTAGTTAATACTTTCAACTTCTGCTGTAAATATGATGTGCTTATGCATAGCATTCAGCGCATTTAAATACTCATTGATATCTTCGCTATCACCTATCACAAGGGCTATAACGTCATCTAAATATCTCTTATAACAAAAAGGTTTCTCTCTTAGCGCTATATTATCCCTGAATAACTTACTTTCCAGACTGTTTATAAGTATATCGGCCAGCGTACTAGCTAGGCAAATGCCCATTGCTAAGCCGTCATGCTGACTGTAATACTTGTTATTAAACTGAAAACAGTTAAATAATAGCGACGTTCCTAGTAGATCGACAAAATCCGTAAGTTCGGCCTGGCTCAGCTTACAATGCTTTATCAAAGTATTCTTGACCACTTCTAGACATTCTTTAATTGGAATATTAGTATATAAATTTTTTTATATCAAAAGACCCCAGACATGCGCCCTGTGGTACTGCTACATCGTTAAGAAAATTTCCCAACTCATATCTATTCTTTACACTTTAAGAGGTTTCAAACACATGTAGTTCTTTCAACTTCCTATTAAGATTTTATTCAACTTAGCATTCGGAGCTTGCCTTCCATCCACAATCGGCCTAATGCTTTTTTCCACTTTGTGGGTCTTAACCTGTGCCCTCAGCTTAGGTAATTCGGCCGCTATCATTTTTAAATGACTCCTAGATTTATCATCCAGCAAAAAATGGGATCGATCTATTGCTTTCCTAACTTCCGTATTGAACTTATTAATTGGATTCTTAGTCATCTGCGTGATGTTGTTTTCACGAAAAAATTGCTCTGTTTTGGAAACATAATCAGGTTCCCGAATGATGACTGTGGCCTTAGACTTATCTGCTGGGACAGCAATAGCGCGATTTTCTAGCAATTTTTGATTTATACAATTTAATGTACTACTGTCTTTACTTACTTGAGTCCGGAACTTGGAACTATCTTCCAATGTCTTAGCTACCATAGTCGCTGTGGCCATTACTAGATTCTTTTCTAAGCGCGCTACTTGTAACGCTATTTTTGTTTCAACAAGGACTTAGCTAACCTGCTTAGAGCTACCCTTTTGCTGAATGCTGTATTGCAAAGCTTTACTGAGCAACTCTTCTTCTTGTTGACTGAAGACGATATCTGTTAAATTCACTACTCGTTCTGCAAATTTTACATTAGATATAGGAACTGTTTCCGAATGATATGATGCTTTTTTTGGGAGTTTCCTAAATTCCCTGTCGTGAATAGCTTGCACACGCAACTTCATATTATTTACCTTATCTAGAATAAAAGCCCTCATTACCTCGAGCTGTGCGCTAATTAGTGCCACAGCAAGGTCACACTCCAATTTCTCAACCTTACCGAACATTATGTGCCTTTGTCTGTAAAAATCTCGTATTTGCGTTTTAATCCACAATATTTCAGATTTGTGCTTCACTACTCGCGCTACTTTAGACATATTCTCAATTTCAATCTGGGCATACTTAGGCATACTTAGGCATACTTCTGAGCATTTGCAAACTTTCTATTGAGATTAAGACGTGCGCAAGCGAAGGGGCTGTTCTTGTGGGAATTGGGAACCGGTGTCGAGCGGGCATAATGCAGCTACGCTTATACTGCGCTAGATGTTGGAAGTGTACCTCTCTGTGGCTCATTAACAGCTGTGCTAGAAAGCTACAAAGGAAAGATCGGGTACTCTATTTCGATAATGTTCTGTAAATATTCACATGCCCCAAGATGCCGAAACCACCGCCACGACAAGGGAATGGTATAATTTCTCGCGAGCTACCTGACAACCAAAAAGTGTGGTACATACTAGAGCCACTGGGTTACCACTTGCATGCGGCTGACTACAATCAAAGACAATAATTTCTGGAAATACGTGAGAATTCTGAAAATAATAGAAAGGTTTACCACAGATTCCAGGATATGGCAAGTGTCCCATCTTGCCATATCTTGCGGACGCCTATAGTCACATCTCTTATTGCCAAGGCACTACTAAATAAAATTAAAATGAAATACTGCTACATTACTTCTTAAATATTTTGCGTGATGGGAGACTATAAGTATATTATTTATGATTCGTAATCGGAAAGTAAGGTCCGATTAGAAGCGAAATGGAAACCACAGTGAAAACCCAATGGAACTTTGCATAGATGTGTTGGGCAGTGTCTTTAGTGTGCCTGTCGATCGCTTCACGTCGCTCTTTTCAGTTCAGAGCGCATAGTGGTCACGTAGAAATGCCTAAAACAACAGTATCTCCCACCAAGTATGTGGATCTGGTGAGAGATTTCGCCTGAAGCTATGCAGCCAATATAACATAAATGTCATGCATTTCTTCCACCAAGACAATTTTCAGCCGCATTCTGCAGAGGCAATGGAGACGCTCCTGTGGCGTTTTCTATGGGAAGTGTTTGTTCACCCACAATACAGCCCTTAATTGTCTCCCTCCGTTGTTCACCTCTGCTCACATGAACCGCTGTGTACAAAGACAACATTTTGGCACAAACAATGAAAGGCAGACCAGCGCAGAAAATTGGCTGAAAGCACAGGCGGCTGCTTTCTGTGACGAGGGTACTGCAAAGTTTGTACAACGCCACGACAAATGTCTAAGTCGGAACGGCAACTATTTGCAAAGGTAGCTGGAAGGTGTGGCTAACTGTTGCGAATAAAAAATTTTTGATTTCCACTGTGGTTTTCGTTTCGCGGCCGATTATACCTTACTTTCCGAACAGCCCTCGTAGTTTCCTGTGTGAAGCACAAAACTGTTTTATTTATAAATATGATAACTGGATGTCTCAAAACCCGATAGAGTAAAAATATTTCTCAAGTTTGAATACTAATAAATGCTTTCATACTTTATTTCCATACACTCAGTTATGTGAGTTATTGTTTTTTTTATTCCTAACAAGTCCACTCCCGAAGTTCGAGCAACATCGGCTTGTGGGATTTCTCTGAAATTATGAAATCTTGCCGCCTGTAGAAAAACTATCGGACACCTTTAATGTAATTTGAAAGAGATGCAAATCCCGTAATCCCGTTTTGCAGATAAAATTGACTCACTGATTATCGGTGAAGCCGACCAAAAATTAATCCCACTAAACCTTCAATTATTACAGAGTCAAAGGTCACATTTACTAATTATTTCAAAATGAAACATGACACACGATATTTAAGTAATGAACACGATTTTCAGTAATACTTTGCTTTGAAATTATATTTTCGGCCAGAATACACTTAGATGAACCAGCAATGAACCACAAGAAAAGCAGTTTCAATAGGAATCCCAAAATGAATGAATGATTTTACATTTTTCGTCACATTTATACTTTTACAAGAAAAGCAATTTAAGCCTATTATAACGTATTCTGCGTCATGTGTCTGGTTAACTTATAGTTGTTTGCTCTGATATTTTACTATCTCAGGAACTTTGTCTCTTTATTAATTATAGTTTCTCACTCATAAGAAAGGAAACGTGAGTAAAAATAGCAAACATAACGTAAATCTAAAAAAGAGATGCCACGAAAGGCAAGACACATAACTGAGGAAATTTCGAAATTGAAATAACTAAACCACCTACTTGCGAAGAAACTGTTCATCAAATGTGAAGTGCGAGATCTTAAAATACCAACTGGAAAATAATTAAGGCTCTGTGAACATTTTTCTCATGAGAACGAGAGAAATCAGAAGTGAATACTGTAACACATAGACAGGCTCCCATCCTTCACCCCATAACGCAATAACCGATAGTCGTATACCACAACACGATGAGATTTGTCTGGCGATCGCTGCCGCGGCCACATAACGTCAGATTACACACGAGCTGTTGCCTGCAGGACGTGAAAAAGGGAGCTCGTGGTTCTCGGCGGAGAGATGTGAGTGGGCGAAATGCTCACCGACTCCTCTTATTCCCGCTCCTCGCTTTGGTCGCCCCCCTCTCGTCCGCCGCCGCACTGATCGACTTATAAATCTGCTGGAATCGGGTTAAAGTAATACCGGACGACCGCGACCATTATGCAAGTGGGGGAGGGAGGGACTGTTCCGTGCCGACGTAATACGCTCGTCCGCCGGTTTCCTTTGTCGCGGTGCGGACGCGACGTAAATCCGACGACAGCCACACACAGACGGAGCAAAGGCACCAAGTAGGCCCAGTGGTATAGAACGAGGGGAAGGAAGTACAGGAGAAAGGAAGGACGGAAGGAAGCGAGAGAGGTAACAGTTACGTCCAGGGAAAAGTATTACGCAAAGCTATTGCCTGTTTCCGAACCGTTTCACGGACGTCGAAAAAATACGGAAACGATTCATTTGTTACGTTTATACCCATGCTTCCCTTATGTCACAATAAACCAGGGCATTACAACGAAGCCGGACGTTCAGTTATGGAAGACGAAGGTATGATAGCGACAGCGTTTCGCGGAATACTTGAGTAACTTTCTCTCTCTCTCTTTCTCTCTCCCTCTCTTTCTGACACGTATGCTTACACGCACACATTTTCTTCTTTCTTTCTGGAAGCCACGAGTCTCATAGAGAGAGAGAGATCGCCCTTGATCTGATATTACTTGCAATTGCGTAACACGTACTTGCGATGCAAGGGTTGTCAAAACTAATGAAGTACCTCGTAAAGACAGGGGAACGATAACGAATAAAACAAAAATAAACAATATCCATCGTTAATTGCATTTTCTTCGGGACATGGCAGAACTTGATTTTTATTAAACGGGAAATACTTTCTAATATTCTGAAAAATTATGTTTATTTGGTCACGACCCAGCTTTCGATTGGGCTGGGCATACGATAATCGCGTTCGAATGGGCTCGAGACTTCCCGAAACGCCGCAGCGTTCGATACAGTTTCCAACTTGACCGCACGATTACGTGACAATTCGTTCGCACGGCGGAGTGCTAATTGATGCATAAGGCCCTACGAACTACCCACAACAATAAGCTATGCTTAAAATTTGACAATTTCGCGAAACATTAGAGGAATTAGCATTAAATCCTACCACTGAGCAAACTCCTACTGTATGCGAACAAATTTATAATAAGAGTTCTCATACAGTAACGATATTTATGCATCTGTAAACATTTATGCTGATTTTTAAGTAAACGTATCAGACAGTTTTGCAAAAAACATTACTTGACTGAAGCCAGTATAATACTTAGTTTTTTTTAGGAGAGATGGTAATGTAACCAAGTAGGTTCCACATGGGCAATTAAGTTCCTGTTCACATATTAGAATAACATGTAAAAGCGTTACAGATTTTAATCAGTTTGAAAACAAGACGGCAACATTCAGGTGAAAGAATCAAGAAAACTAACCAAGAATCAAACGTCGAACAAACTAAATATATCATAATATAGTGAGTATAAGTTTTACCGCAAGAATGAATTAGAGCTTGGAGCTATACACATCAAAAAATTTTTTGAATCACCCCAGTTCGCAGAACTTGTGAAGATAGACGTTGACTGTAGCTACTTTGTCACATACACAATCCCTTTGACTGTTCAGAGATGTCACTAAACCCGGCCAAAGATGTAAACAACCATGTACGAGTATAAGCAGCGCCTATTAGGAGGAGGGGACCGACAGCCGATCAGTTCCAGTCATTCCACCAAGAAGGATGTACACGGCTCGCGTTGTCTGTAGTTCAACCATGCCTAGACGGTCAATACCACGGTTCGATCGCGTCCGCATTGTTACTTTGTGCCAGGAAGGGCTCTCAACAAGGGAAGTGTCCAGGTGTCTCGGAGTGAACCAAAGCGATGTTGTTCGGACATGGAGGAGATACAGAGAGACAGGAACTGTCGATGGCATGCCTCGCTCAGGCCGCCCAAGAGCTACTACTGCAGTGGATGACCGCTACCTAAGGATTATGGCTCGGAGGAACCGTGACAGAAACGGCACCATGTTGAATAATGCTTTTCGTGCAGCCACAGGATGTCGTGTTACGACTCAAACTGTGCGCAATAGGCTGCATGATGCGCAAGTTCACTCCCGACGTCCGTGGCGAGGTCCGTCTTTGCAGCCACAATACCATGCAGCGCAGTACAGATGGGCTCAACAACATGCCGAATGAACCGCTCAGGATTGGCATCACGTTCTCTTCACCGATGAGTGTCGCATATGCCTTCAACCAGACAATCGTCGGAGACGTGTTTGGAGGCAACCCGGTCAAGCTGAACGGCTTAGACACACTGTCCAGCGGGTGTAGCAAGGTGGAGGTTCCCAGCTGTTTCGGGGTGGCATTATGTGCGGCCGACGTACGCCACTGTTGGTCATAGAAGGCGCCGTAACGGCTGTACGATACATGAATGCCATCCTCCGACCGATAGTGCAACAATATCGGCAGCATATTGGCGAATCATTCGTCTTCATGGATGACAATTCGCGCCCGAATCATGCACATCTTGTGAGTCACTTTCTTCAGGATAACGACATCGCTCAACTAGACTGGCCAGCATATTCTCCAGACATGAACCCTATCGAACATGTCTGGGATAGATTGAAAAGGGCTGTTTACGGACGATGTGACCCACCGACGACTTTCAGGGATCTACATCGAATCGCCATTGAAGAGTGGGACAATATGGACCAA
Source organism: Schistocerca serialis cubense (assembly GCF_023864345.2). NCBI lineage: Eukaryota > Metazoa > Arthropoda > Insecta > Orthoptera > Acrididae > Schistocerca > Schistocerca serialis. Next base: position 816,481,525 of record NC_064638.1, read on the forward strand.
CAGTACCTTGATGAACTTGTGGATAGTACGCCACGACGGATGCAGGTACACATCAATGCAAGAGGACATGCTACTGGGTATTAGAGGTACCGGTGTGTACAGCAGTCTGCACCAACACCTCTGAAGTTCTCGCTGTATGGTGGTAGGACATGCAATGTGTGATTTTCATGAGCAATAAAAAGGGCGGAAATGATGATTACGTTGATCTCTATTCCAATTTTCTGTACAGGTTCCGGAACTCTCGGAACTGAGGTGATGCAAAACATTTTTTGATGTGTGTAGTACTATCAGACGTCACTACATCACGAGACGAGCAAAAGTTGAGGATTGGACAGAACCATGATTGCAATGTTTTCTTTATTTATTGGTTGCCGTTGTTACGCATTACCTATACCATAGAAGATGTTTCAGTCTGTATTTCACAGTTGCTTTTATTATTAAAATCCGTAGTGCATTAAAAACGTTAAGACAGGTCGTTGTGACAGTGCGAACCAAAATGACCAAATCGCAGGCCGATCAAAATATCGGGTAGAGCTCGAGATTTCCCGAACTGTGACGTAAAATGTTTGAACAATTTGCGTCGTGTTCAAACACAATCCTACTTTCAGCTTCTTTGACCTATTTCAAGTGACAAATGAATGTCGCAACAAAAGACAAAACTATGTGCGATTTAAACAGATATTATTTACACAGAAAAAAGATGACATGTAGAATATTTACATAGGAAAGGTTTAAATTCTTCTCATGCGTGATACAAAACCGAAGACATGTAGAGTGTCTATATCAAAAATGGCTCTGAGCACTATGGGACTTAACATCTGAGGTCATCAGTCGCCTCGAACTTAGAACTAATTAAACCTAACTAACCTAAGGACATCACACACATCCATGCCTGATGCAGGATTCGAACCTACGACCGTAGCGGTCACGCGGTTCCAGACTGAAGCGCCTAGAACCGCTCGGCCACAACGGCCGGCTGTGTCTACATCGAACAGCAGTACATTTTTTTGTCGCACGTGACAGAAAATGTAGTACCTTCCTAAGCAGACACTGCACATGTCATTATTTTTAAATCCTTTGTATCTAAGTGGGAATAATGTAGAAAAAAACTGAAGAGCGGTCCTGTTTGTTTTAAAAGAGGAACTTCGCTTATTTAAAAGAGAAGGCCTAATTATTCTAGAAGAGAACCATTGTTTGCTTTATACGTGTAAGCTCCTTTTAGTTCAGAAGAAGGATTCAATGTTACTGTAGAAGAGAAATTTGTTGGTTTGTTCTGAGGAGAAATAGCTTCGCCGTCTTAAAACAGAAGTCTTGATTTTTCTGGAAGGGGAGCCTTGTTTGTTTTAGAAGAAGTGTCTTGATTACTTTGAAAGATAAGGTTTTATCTAAAAAAAAGAGACTTGTTTGCCTTAGATGAAGCCCAGATTTGTATATAAAAGTGGCTTGGTTGCCGTACAAGAAGTGTCTCATTTGTTTCAGAAGAGCGGATTGTAGTGCACAGTAGAGAGTGTCGTTTGCTTGAGAAGAGGAGCTTTAGTTTAAAAAATTGGTAAGACCAAAATGATAGTTTCTAGTTCGAGATTCGGTTTGTAATGTAATTTTAATCTTAATCAGTAAGGAAGAACGCTGGCATCAAAGTTTAACATAACAGTGTTGACTATCGAAATGGGTAGTACTACAGCGCTTCGTCTGCCAGCTATACAGGGTGTTACAAAAAGTACGGCCAAACTTTCAGGGAACATTCCTCACACACAAAGAAAGAAAATATGTTATGTGAACATGTGTCCGGAAACGCTTACTTTCCATGTTAGAGCTCATTTTATTACTTCTCTTCAAATCACATTTATCATGGAATAGAAACACACAGCAACAGAACGTACTAGCGTGACTTCGAACACTTTGTTACAGGAAATGTTCAAAATGTCCTCCCTTAGCGAGGATACATGCATCCACCCTCCGTCGCATGGAATCCCTGATGCGTAGACAAGAGCTTTCAATTGCCCCCATAAATGAAAGTCAAGAGGGTTGAGGTTCAGGAGAGCGTGGAGGCCATGGAATGGCGTATTGTATCACAGACGTCCACAATACGAGCACGAAGATTCTCTACATTTGGTACCGGGGTTACGTAGACAAGAGCTTTCAATTGCCCCCATAAATGAAAGTCAAGAGGGTTGAGGTTCAGGACAGCGTGGAGGCCATGGAATTGGTCCGCCTCTACCAATCCATCGGTCACCGAATCTGCTGTTGAGATGCGTACGAACACTTCGACTGAAATGTGCAGGAGCTCCATCGAGTATGAACCACATGTTATGTCGTACTTGTAAAGGCACATATTCTAGCAGCACAGGTAGAGCATCCCGTATGAAATCATGGCGGTGAATCGAGGAAGTACAGTACATACTGACGAAACTAAAATGAGCTCTAACATGGAAATTAAGCGTTTCCGGACACATATCCACATAAAATCTTTTCTTTATTTGAGTGTGAGGAATGTTTCCTGAAAGTTTGGCCGTACCTTTTTGTAACACCCTGTATAACTTGATTTAAATAGTGAGTAGCAACAGCCGGCCAGGGTGGCCGAGTGGTTCTAGGCGCTACAGCCCGGAACCAAGCGACCGGTACGGTCGCAGGTTCGAATTCTGCCTCGGGCATGGATGTGTGTGATGTCCTTAGGTTAGTTAGGTTTAAGTAGTTCTTCGTTCTACGGGACTGATGACCTCAGAAGTTAAGTCCCATAGTGCTCAGAGCCATTTGAACCATTTTTTGAGTAGCAACATCGGTTATTAGGTGCAATGATTCCAATGGATAGCCGGAGAGGTCTCTGTAGTTAAATTCCAACTAATATGACGAGCTCAACTGAGTAGGCCTGTGGTTATCGCTGGGGAACTAGAACAAACTTGTTAATGACACGACAGCATAAATTACACCGAACTTGGCATACTCCTCAGAAAAAAAGAAGAATTTAAATGAGACATTTTTGAGACAATATTATGATGGTTAAAATCTATGATCAAGTGGACTATCATGAAAAAGTAGAGAAGGCACTGTCTTTCATGTTAAAGAAGCATATCTACTTGGTAAATTCTTCAAGTTAATCTCCGTGAGAGTCGGCTTCAAGGAAGAAATACGATTGTGCCTACACAGGTATGGCAGTGTGATAACAAGAGAAATTCTTGATAAATTGACTAGGATGCAACTAGAAACCACCATGTAAAGTGGAAACGGCTGACAAACTAGTTTCGGCGACAAATATCGCCATCATCAGTGGGTTCTTCAAATCTAAAACATGCAGAAAATAGCATACTTATACAAACACAGTAACACATTATAACATTTGTTTTCTATGGATACTTTCATACTATCTTATTTATTGTATATTATGGCACGTTTTCAAGAATTATTGTCGCTGTTTGTGGCATATTTTCTGTGCTTTTTTGTGTTTCCGTTTTTTCTCAGCGTACATAAAAAAAAGGTTCAAATGGCTCTGAGCACTATGGGAGTTAACTTCTGTGGTCATCAGTCCCCTAGAACTTAGAACTACTTAAACCTAACTAACCTAAGGATATGACTCACATCCATGCCCAAGGCAGGATTCGAACCTGCGAACGTAGCGGTCGCGCGGTTCCAGACTAAAGCGCCTAGAACCGCTCGGCCACTCCGGCCGGCTCAGCGTACATCATGTCACCTGCAAGTGTGTGATCGGCTGTTAGAAAACAAATACTAAAAAGTGAACTTACGTATGTCAGCGTTATACACTTGGGATTGCGGTAGTGTTGTGGAATACAGTGTTGGTGTGTAGTGGGATTTTACTTGTTTATTCGTGTACTCATGTTCGTTGGACGGTATGTAGCTGATTCTATACACGGAAAAACTAAAGTTCCGCACTTCGTTTATGGTCAAAAATATTACGACATCTTGCTGTTACCGTGTATCGCGAGAGATGTATCGCATGTTGCGAGAAGGCTATGAAAACTGTACAGGGAGTTACGACGACTTCTGTCCGTTATTTATGTCTCTGTGATCATCATAAATACTAAAAGAATGTTTTGCACGAACAGATATTGACACAAAATTCGCTGATTTCGCTACAAAACGCATTGATTTCAACACAAAATTAGCTGATTTCAGTACAAAATTTGCTGCTTTAGATACAAAATTCGGTGATTCCGACATAAAATTCAATGATCCTACAAATATACGACACAGATAACAGTTACAATGGGTTGATAACATTTTGAATGGAATTTGTACCAACAAATTTGTACTCAATGTAAGTAGTTTTTCTGCATGCTGCTGCCCATAGGTAAATGTTTTCAGCTCCTCCTTGAGATATGACTCGCTTGTCTCTTTATCTAGAATATGAATATGTAACTCACTCTAGTTTTTTTGTTGCCATTTGTACTTAAGTAATTAGAGATGTATATTTTATTCAACATGTTGGAGGCTGGGTGCAATGGAAGACAATGCAGAGAGAGATAGACACCAGTTTGCTATTAATTTCTTTAACTTGTTTTAATATGTTTGGGTACACAAATAAGTCAAAATATGCACACAGGTCTGCACCAATGTCCAGCAGTGATGCTAATGCATCATACGTACTGGGTACTGAATCAATTAGTAGCAAAGACTTTTTTTGAAGTGTTCTGATATATGAGGTCTGTAAGACTATACCAGGCATTTCCACAAAACTTATACATACAGGATGCCATTTAATACACGTGTCCACCAGCTGCTGGACGGTGCTTTTAGCACACATCAAGTTTTTGAAAATGTATGCGCTGTGTGATATTCTCATTGTTCATTTTCACTGTTCTTGAGTAGTCTCTAACACATATTGTATAGCAATTCGGTAAGGGCATCAGCGTTTGAGAGCTGAACATTATAGTTATTTGTTCTGAGTTCAGACGTAACTGATACCATTCATAATCCGTTAGCTCTACTTTCATATCCCTAAATCATAGATTTTCAAAAATTAACACTACACTCAACTCTCAATCTGTTGACAAGCCTATAATAACACATTTTCTTTCACTTGTATTCATCTTGTATCTTGCAGAGAATAACACCACATTCATCAGAGCACTATGCAATTCTAGCAGCTCGAGGAGTGATGCATATGTTGGAAAATCAATATCTGGAAACATTCTGTATCCAGGTCCAATGAATCAACTGCTGCATCGTGGAGCTTGTCTGAAAACATTTTTCATGCTGCTCCAATATACTAAGCACTGCACAATGATACCTGTCTGAACGATGAGTAGATTTCTGATGTGAAGTGTCAGGGAGCCTTTGTACTAAGGCAGAAATAACAATAATAATAATAATAATCCTAGTGCAATGAATTAATACTTACATTTGACACTGTGAGCTAAGTTTTTATTTGGCCGGAAGATTGGAAATCTTTAATGTCACTTGATGATTAACCTTTCACTAGCATAAAAAATGGTTCAAATGGCTCTGAGCACTATGGGACTTAACATCTGAGGTCATCAGTCTCCTAGAGCTAGAACTACTTAAAACTAACTTAAGGAGATCACACACATCCATGCCCGAGGCAGGATTCTAACATGGGACCGTAGTAGTCGCGCGGTTCCGGACTGTAGTGCCTAGAACCGCTCGGCCACCGCTGCCGGCCACTAGTATATAGTGCCTATCTGTTGAGATCACCAAATGAGTGGCAAGCCAGGACTTTGGAATAGTGGGGGAATGGGTAGATGACTGCAGTGATATAAAAATTGGAACAACTATTTTTCCCTGGCAATGTTGCATAACAAAAGTGGGTCATCTACAAATAAGCCCCAAATTTTATACTTATCTCTGTGTCTATCTTGAATTTTACAAGTGACCATCTTGGATTCTATACTTAGCACAAGTTGTACTTCCGCTGTGACGCCCTAGAAAAACACAATAGCACAATTAGGCTATGTGCTCCATCTTGGATTTTATACTCCCAGCATCTTGAATTTTATACTTAGTACAATTGGCCAAATTCTGTACTTAGCACACATGACCTACATCTGCTGTGGTGGCAGGGAAAAACCTTGTAGGACAAGTGAAATCTGACAGCCATACACAATGCATCAGCTGTCACATATTTTTGAGCTGTAAATAGATCCATAACCGTTACTAAACAGCAGAAAAATCCCAGCAGGATACCACTGTTTGGGAACTAAGAGGTTATTGGTAACAGCACTAAACAGTTGTTAAAGTTATGATGTTACACCTACAAACAGCTCACTATCAGCACAATAACTGTGTGAGTGATGTAGAACTTGTATATACATCTTATGGTTGGTCTGATTTTTCTCTACAGCTATGACAGAACTTTAAAAGTTTCTGACGTTCTGTGAATTCTGCTGTGGCATAGCAAGATAGTGGATAGTTTGTTTCAACTTTTTGTTATAACATAATGATGTACGGAGTAATTTGCTACAATTTTTGGTGTAACATGGGGACAGTATGTTACAATTCCACTGTAACACGGTTAACTTGTTATAGGTTTTCTGTAACATGGAGCAATTTGTTACAGTTTCACTGAAGTATAAGCAGTTTGTTTCAACATGTTACTGTTTCACTGGTAATTTGTTACAGTTTTGCCGTAACAGTGGGGTTACTTGTTGCAATTTTACTGTAGATTGATGAAGTATGTGTGAATTGTCATGTACAGGTTCTTCCATGTTTCTTCATGTTATAACCATTATCATACGTTTTGTCCACATTTTTCTCCAGTTTCTTATGATTTCCAACGATAATACTTCGTTCTAAGCAACTTTATCATCACTGAACAACTTATAGTGTTGCTGATCCTATGTTTTAAGTCGTTTATTCATATTAAGATGCCAGACATTCACTGTCTAGTATTAATGAAATGTGTTCTGTCCTTTAGCGTGATAATTGTGTGGGGTATATTGCCTGAAATGTGTTATGCTGGTTTTATGGCATACATAGTTCACTGCAATGACACAAAATTAAAAAGAAAGTTGCACTCCGGGCCATTAGTTTGAGGTGTGTGTGTCCTTCTGCACTTTTAAAGAGGTATCTGAATGCCTGTGAATGAATGGCAGGCAGTTTTTCCTCAAGAGGCGAAACCTGACAAAGTAATATGATGAACGCTGGGGTCTACAGCGAAGTCAACGTTCTCACTCTATCCAAAAGCGTTCTGCTGGGTTCAGATCGGGACTCTGAGAAGGCCACCTCATGACAGAAATGTCGTTCTCCATACAACGTTGTCTCACAAATGCTGCTTTATGATAGAGTGCACAGTGATGCTGATAAAATTATTGTCTCCAAAATGTTCCCCAGCTGTACACAGTACACAGTGGTGTAAAATGTATTCATATCCTTCCACATGTATCATTTTCTTAAGCGCAGTAATGGTATCACTCCCTAACCATGAAAAACACACTCATGCCGAAACATCACCTCCTCCACACTTTACTGTAGGCACTATACATGATGGCAGGTAATTTTCTCCCGTCATTCACCAAACGCAAACCCTTTCATCGAATTGCCAAAAGATACAGTGGGATTCTTCACCACGAATCACTCGTTTCCAGTCATTCACTGTCCAATAGCAGCGTTTTTTACACTACTCCAGACGTCGCTTACAACTGACTACAGAAACGTGTCGCTGATGAGAAGCAGCTCGAGTGCTTACGTCTGAATCCCATTCTTTAAAACTCGCTACACTTATTAATTGTAATAAGTGGACTTCTGGTAGCACTCTGGTTCAAATGGCTCTAAGCACTATGGGACTTAACATCTGAGGTCATCAGTCCCCTGGCCTTAGAACTAATTAAACCTAACTATGCTAAGGACATCACACACATCCATGCAGGATTCGAACCTGCGACCGTAGCAGCATCACGGTTCCAGACTGAAGTGCCTAGAACCGCTCGGCCACAGCGGCCGGCAGCACTCTGGAACTCACGAGTGATTCCTTCTGGGAACTTCATACGGTTTTTTAGAACCACTCTCCTCAGTGGACGACTGTCCCTGTCCGTCAGTGTATGAAGCCTGCCCGATCTTCGTTTAGGCGTTATCTATGCTTCCAGTGACATCATCAACAGTTGACTCTGGCACCTCTAGGAGGGTTGAAATATGCATAATGGATTTGTTAGCTGATATCCAATGACTAGTCCACGTACGATGTCAGTGAGTTCTCTTGAACGACCGATTCTGTTGTGATTGCTTCTCTAGTAACAACACAGTTTTCCCCGCCTCCTTCCATGTTGACAGGTCCACCTCTCGCGACGTCTAGCGGTCTGTTCCGCATTACATAGAAGTGTCTGGATACTTTTCTTCACATAATGTACGTATCAAAGAATTTCACGTTTTGGCCCTAATTGGAGTTGGATGACGTAATGCTGATGTGTCTAGTGTCTGTGAAACTGAATAAGGTTCAGTCAAATGAAAAGGTCTAATTGCAGATACATGGACAACGTGTTGTGAGCGATGTATGCTGTTTATATCCACCTATTGTATGAAATATCATATGTTGCAATTGTTCCACAAGGTCATACTGTAGCACCTTAGTAGAGGTTGGTTTCTTATCACTGTTCCTTTCTCTCCGTCAGATAAGGCGTAGCGTCATGTGGCACACCGATGGAACTGTCACTGACGAACGTTACCAAGCAAGAACAGCGGGGTGTGATATGTTTTCTTTGTGTGGAAAGTGTCTGTCCAGCGGACATACAGAGGAGAATGCAGAATGTGAATGGTGCGAAGTATGTTTCAGACAAAACAGTGCATAAGTGGTGTCGGCATTTTCATGATGGCAGGGAGACACTGGCGGATGATGAAAGATCCGGGAAGGTGACGAATCGTATTTCTGATAAGACTGTTGCTGCTATTGACAACTGCATTAAAAATGATGGATGGCATCATGGATGCCATTAGTGCTCAGGTACAGATGTCTCGTGGCAATATGGATGCCATACACAATACACTTGGTTACCAGGAGATTTGTACTCAATCAGTCCCCAAATGTTTGTCCGAGGAACAGTGACACAACGGAACGGGAATATCACTGAACCATTTGACGCGATATCAGAACGAGGGCGACAATTTTCTTTCGAATACCATTGCTGGAGATGAATCCATATGCCCGCTGTTTCAACCAGAATCCAAACGTGAGAGTATGCAGTGGAAGCATGCAGGGTCACCAAACTAAAGAAAAACTTCAGCTGCTAAGGCCATGGTGACTGTGTTCTTCGGCGAGCAGGGCCTCTACTTGTGGAGTTTCTCCCCAAAGGAGGTGCAATAAACGCCAACACATACTGCGACGTTCTGCCGGCGGCGGCTGTCAATCAGAAATAAACGCCGGGATAACCTCACAAAGGGCATAATCTTATTGCATCCGGCCATATCTTGCCAGACAAACACAGGACCTTCTGGTGCCTTGGGAGTGGGAAGCGCTAAACAACCCTGCTTATATGAGTGCCTGTTATTTCCACGGTTTTGGACAACTCAAGAAATACCTCCGGCGCACCACTGTGGATCGGATCAAGAAGTGCAGCAAGCTGTGACAGAATGGTTCCATACTCAACCCATCCCGCCCAGTTGGCCGTGCGGTCTAACGCACAGCTTTCCGGGCGGGAAGGAGCGCCTGGTCCCCGGCACGAATCCACCCGGCGGATTCGTGTCGAGGTCCCGTGAACCGGCCAGTCTGTGGATGGTTTTTAGCCAGTTTTCCATCTGCATCGGCGAATGCGGGCTGGTTCCCCTTATTCCGCCTCGGTTACCGTAAGTCGGCGATTGCTGCGCAAACAAGTTCTCCACGTACGCGTACACCACCAATACTCTACCACGCAAACATACGGGTTACACTCGTCTGGTGTGAGACGTTCCCTGGGGGGTCCAGTGGGGGCCGAACCGCACAATAACCCTGGGTTCGGTGTGGGGCGGCGGAGGGGTGAAGTGGACTGCGGTAGTCATCGTGGGGTTCTGGACGACAGCGGCTTCGGCGGGGACGGAGCCTCTCCGTCGTTTCTAGGTCCCCGGTTAACATACAATACATACAATACAATACAATACTCAACCTAATGAGTTCTTCTTATGGGGCACTACCATCTCGTTCCAATGTATGGGAAGTGCCTCAACAACCATGGTCATTGTATATAGTTCTATCCAGTAATAAAATATGCACGTGGAAATGTATGTTTTCATTTTACTGCACCTTATAGATGTTCAGGCGAGGATTCAGAGAGCTGTAATTTGGTTACGTGACTAACACGAACTGTGCAGTAGTACTTTTGCACGGTAGTGTTAGTTGCCCACCTGCCGGCACTGGAGGTGGTGCAGCAGCCTCGCTTTTGGTAGCCCGGGGCCAGTGACCAGCGCCGAGGTGCGGCCCCTGTGGTGCTGTACAGTATAGCAGCGGTCCCCCGTTACGCGGCGGTTCCGCTGTGCCGTGCTGCACGCGGTAACGGGACGGCCACAGGAAGCGGACACGCCAGCCGTCTGCGCACACGACACGGCAGCGCACACGGCACGCTGGGGCCGCCTGCTAATATACTATAACCTGCTGGCTGCTGCCTGCTGCGTCCCTTACAGGTCTGCTGGTTTGTCCTAGAAATTAGTAGTACTCAACCGTTTAAAAATCGAAGAGACACTATATTTTTGAAAAATTCACAAACTGGCAGCTATACTGTACATCTAACTTTATTTTTCGACGTAGTCACCTTCATTGACAGTGCACTTTGTGAGCAGAGAGATAATCTTTCTATCACCTTCGTGTAGAAAGTCTCCCACCGTCTCATTGGCCCATTCTCTGACGACATTCTGGACCTCATCACCCGCAGAATATCTTTTTCACCTGCAAACGACTTGACAGAGGTTTTATTTATTTAATCGTATGGCTAGGGCCCTCCGTCGGGCAGAGTGTACGCCGGGTGCCGATCTTTCAATTTGAAACCACTTCGGCGACCTGCAGTCGATGAGAATGATAGGATGATGACGAGGATAGCACAACACCCAGTCCCTGGTGGAGAAAATTCTCCGACCCAGCCGGGAATCGAACCCAGGCCCAGAGGACTGACAATCCGTCACGCTGACCATTCAGCTATCGGGGCAGGTCACTAGAGAGAGATGAAAAGATGTGAATCAGGGCTGTGATCGGAGTCGTTGATGATGTCCCAATCGAAAGAATCGAAGTATTGCTTTGTGGCTTTAACTGTATGTGAACGTGCATTGCCATGCTTCAGTTAACTATCATCCTCTTTCCTTCTGAACTGCACTCGGTATTTATGTTTTTTAGTATTTCACAGTATGTGTAGCATTAATTGACTGTCCTTGAACAAATATTCATTGAGGACAATCCCATTACGGTCCCAAAACAACAGACCATGATTTTTGGGCCCGAAAAAACGGTTTTGAATTATTTTCGCTGATGGTGAGGAGTAATGTTGCCACTTCATTGGCGGTCTTTCCGTCTCGGGGTTCTAGTAGGCCACCCATGTTTCGTTGCTATTCTAAACAGAGTCCAAGAAATTGTTCACCTTCCAGTTCGAAGCGATCAAGAAATTCCGAGAAAATGCTATTCTGTTGACCTTGTGTTGAGCTGTTTCAGTGCGCACCTTGCACACACTTTTCGTGTGCAAGAGATCTGGAGATTTCTGGGAACACTGCGTTCATCTCGTCTAAACATATACGACGGTGACTACTGGCATATACATGGCAAAGGGTACTTCCCATGGCACCAACAATTAGCGCTTCTTCTCGTTCCATTCACTTATTGAGCTCTGGAAGAATGACTGTTTAAATGCCTCTTCGCGCGCCGTAATTAGTCTAACCTTTCCTCAGAATCCTTACGGAAACGACGCGTAGGGGGTTGTAATATATTCCTAAAGGTATAATTTAAGGCATCTCTTAAGTTATAAGTAGAATTTTTCGGAATTGTTTCAAGTGTTCGTCAGTTCAATTTCTTCAGCATCTGTCACTCTCTCCCGCTCAAACAAATCTGTGACAATTCGTACTGCCCTTCTCTGTATAAGTAGAATATACTCTGTTATATTTCGTACGGGTCTCACACACTAGACCGGGTCGCACCAGTGATGTGTAAGCAATTTCCTTTGTAGATTTATCGTGTTTCCCTACTATCCTGCCTATAAATCGATGTATCCCGCCTGCTTTATCTACAACTGAACTTACGTGATCGTTCCATTCTATACCCCTCGAAGTATTACACCCAGATAATTTGGTCACCATTCCAGCTGTGCCTTGACACTGTAGTCATAGGATACCATGTTTTGTGAAGAGCACAAGTTTACATTTCTAAACATTTAAAGCAAGATACCATACTTTGCAATCTTATCAAGGTTTGAATGAATATGTATGCAGCTTTTTTTCAGACAGTAGTTCGTTACAGATAACTGCATCATTTTGCGAAAAGACTGAGGTTACTGTTAATATTATCTCCTAGTTCATTAACATACAAAATGAACAGCAAGTTCGTAACACACTTCCCTAGCGCACCTGAAGTTACTTTTACATCTCAAGATGATTCTCCATCCAAGTTACATGCTGTGTACTCCGTACCAATAAATCTCCAGTTCAGTCACAAATCTCGCTCGATGATCCACATAATTGTGCTTTCGATAATACTCACTCAAATGCCCTTTGGAAACCGAAAAATACTGCTGCATCTCACCAATTGCTTTGATCCATTGCTTCCAGTATGTCAGGTGAGAAGAATGTGAGTTGGGTTTGAAATGATCGATGCTTTCGGAATCCATGCTGATTGAGAAGGAGAAAGTCATTCTGCTCGATATACCTCATTACATTTGGGCTCAGAATATGTTCTAAGACTCTACAACAAATGGATGTCAAGGATACTGAACGGTAGGTTAGGAGGTCATTTATGTTAGTCTACTTATAGACTTTTCTGTTCAAGGTACCTATGATTGATCATACCTACAAACTCATTATAAAATCAGACAGGAATTACCAAGAGCTTTGTTAATTTTTGACGATTTCAGCTCTTTCTCAAAGCTATTGAACTAATATCTATTTCACTCATCTTTTCAGTGGTACGAGAAATAAATTGAAGCACATCGCCCACATTCTTTATTTATTTATTTTTGTAAAGGAACATTAGAGAACAGAGTTAAGCGCTTCTGCCTTTGCTTCGATACCCTCCATTTCAGTTCCTGTCTCTTGCGTGAGTGGCTGGACACTACTTTACGTAAAAAAACAAATAAAGAAATAAAAAATAAATTGAAGCACGAAAATAAAAAAGGCATTAACATGATCAGGTGGGATGACCTATAACCAGCCCGCATCTCGTGGTCGTCCGGTAGCGTTCTCGCTTCCCACGCCCGTGTTCCCGGGTTCGATTCCCGGCGGGGTCAGGGATTTTCTCTGCCTCGTGATGGCTGGGTGTTGTGTGCTGTCCCTAGGTTAGTTAGGTTTAGGTAGTTCTAAGTTCTAGGGGACTGATGACCATAGATGTTAAGTCCCATAGTGCTCAGAGCCATTTGAACCATTTGAACCTATAACCAAACAAAGTGTTATACATGACATGAAAGTTAACCAAGCATTTTTTTTCAGTTTATTTTCTGTTTCTCCATACTGAATAGCAATAATGAATATCACTTTTGCCGGTTATTTCCGCAGTCGTTTTCCTTTTTTCTGTTTATTAACAGATGAAGAAAAATCTTTTGTGAATATCTTCTATTCCATAACTCGCTGGATACGATGATTGAATCATACGCTGATAAGCCTGAACGTAATGACCACCTACCTAATATCTGGTATGTCCACCTTTGGCACGCATAAAAGCGGCGACGCGTCGTGGCATGGAAGCGGTGAGGCCTCCGTAGGTCGCTGGATAGAGTTGGCATCACATCTTCACACACAATCCCGTAAATTTTGGGGAGGGGGGCAATGTCCTCTGACGCCACGGTCAATCACATTGCAGATATATTCGATCGGGTCCACATCTGGCGAGTTGGGGGGCCAGAATATCAACTGGAACTCGGCAGTGTTCCCGAAGCACTTCATCACACTCCTGGCCTTGTGACATGAAGCATTATCTTGCTAAAAAATGCCATTGCCGTCGGGAAACATGACCATCATAAAGGGGTGTTCGTGGCCTGCAATCAGTGAACGATACTCCTTGGACGTCATAGTGCCTTGCACGAGCTCCACCGGGTACATGGACGCCTATGTAAGTGTTCCCCAGGTACGAGTAGAGCCACATCAGCTTTTCTGTGTCCCACAGTACGAGTGTCAAGGAGCTGTTTCCCTGGAAGATGACGGATTCGCGCCCTGCCATCGGCATGATGAAGAAGGTATTGGAATTCATCAGACCATGCAACGTTCTGCCACTGCGCCAAAGTCCAATGCCGATGGTCACGTGCCTGTTTCAGTCATCGTTGCCGATGTCGTGGTGTTAACGTTTGCAGACGCAGGGGACGTCTGCTGCTGAGGTCCATCGTTAGGAGTGTTCGGTGCACTGTGTGTTCAGACACTCTTGTACTCTGTCCAGTATTAAACTGTGATGTTAGTTCCGCCACAGCTAAACGCCTGTCCTGTTTTTCCAGTCTGCCCAGCCTACGACGTCCGACATCTATAATGAGGGGTGGCTGCCCAACCCCACGATGTCTGGACGTGGTTTCGCAACTTGTTGAACACACTCCCCACAGCACTTCTCGAGCACCCGAGAAGTCATGCAGAATCCGAAATGCTCGCGCCGAGCCTCTGTGCCATCACAGTCTGGCCTCGGTCAAACTCCATTTTCAACCACTGCCTCCCTTTCATGCCCCCCGACTCTTATAACTGCCGTCTGGTTTCTGTACGAGTAAATAGCCTTTCACTCCCTGTATTTTTCTCCTCCTGCCTTCAGAATTTCAAAGACAGTATTCCAGTCAACATTGCCAAAAGCTTACAGATGCCATAAACTTAGGTTTGCCTTTCCTTAATCTACCTTCTATCAGCAGTCGTAGGATCAGTATTGCCTCGCGTGTTCCTACATTTCTCCGGAAACCAAACTGATCTCCCCCGAGGTCGGCTTCTACTTGTTTTTCCATTCTTTTGTAAGGAATTCATGTTAGTATTGTGCAACCATAACATATTAAACTAATAGTTCGGTAATTTTCACACCTGTCAGCAACTGCTTTTATTGGAAATGGAAATATTACATTCTTCTTGAAGTGTGAGGGTATTTCGCCTGTCTCATATACGTTGCACACCAGATGGATTTTGTAATATTGCCTTAACGAACATCTCCCTTGTACAGGCCCTCTATGTACTCCTTCCATATTTCAACTGTCCCATCTTTGCTTAGGACTGTTTTTCCATCTGAGCTCTTGATACTCATACAGCTGCTTCTCTTTTGTACAAAGACCTCTTTAATTTTACTGTAGGCGGTATCTATCTTCCTCCTAGTCAAAAATGGTTCAAATGGCTCTGAGCACTACGGAACTTAACTTCTGAGGTCATCAGTCCCCTAGAACTTAGAACTACTTAAACCTAACTAACCTAAGGACATCACACACAGCCATGCCCGAGGCAGGATTCGAACCTGCGACCGTAGCGGTCTCGCGGTTCCAGACTGACGCGCCTAGAACCGCACGGCCACACCGGCCGGCGAGATCATTAGGCAACTGTTGACTAGAACGCGGCAAAGCTGTTAAGTCCCATAGTGCTCAGAGCCATTTGAACCATTTGAACCTAATGATCTCTTTGAAACTCTCTCAGTTACGAGTTACTTCCATATCTGTTGTGTGTGCACGTGTGATCCGACTAGTTCACGGCTTTCTATTCCCGCTCTGATAGAGATGCGACCACCGACGTGTGCTCTTCGAACACGTGATAACCACGTTTCAGAAGTCGCAAGTTCGTCGAACGACGCACTTGCGCCGCCTATGACGACACTCTGCCCCAGCAGAGCAAGCAGTCATATACCACCGTTTAATACCGCCTACTACCATTAGTGAATAAGTAGTTCCCACCCTTCCTCTATTAAAAATTATGATGGAACGGGCAGATCATATTAAACAAGGAAAGTATAATTAGTCTTTGCCTTCACAACAATTCTAAGTGCAATGACTTTAGTCGATATTCCTTCTTTAAATGAAAGGATTTAAATATCGTAAACAAACATAGAAAAATAAAAAAAAACATATGCAAGTAATGAAAGAAAACGTCTAATCATTGAATATATTATCTCTTTACTAACCTCCTCTCGTCGGTCTCTTGCAATGGAGTAACTTAGGGGGCATTATGTCTCGTGAGGGATTACTTTCAGCCGGCCGGAGTGGCCGCGCGGTTCTAGGCGCTACAGTCTGGAACCGGGCGACCGCTACGGTCGCAGGTTCGAATCCTGCTTCGGGAATGAATGTGTGTGATGTCCTTAGGTTAGTTAGGTTTAATTAGTTCTAAGTTCTAGGGGACTGATGACCTCAGAAGTTAAGTCCCATAGTGCTCAGAGCCATTTGAACCATTTTTTGATTACTTTCATTTTGTATTCATAACATTTGATAACAGCGGGCTTTTCGGTAAACATTTCTATATAACGGTATAACAGATTGGTTAATTAGGTCCGTTGATGATCATCTAGATTCGCAGATTCTGTTGTTTTTCTGTAATTTGAGCTTTACAAGCCTGCTTGTAAGGCCTGCCGATCGTTGAACTGACTGTTCGAACTCAGGTCCTCTTAGAAGAAGGGCAAGTTACTGTCCATATACAGTATCTCTACACCCACAAATCTAACAATACATCTTGACAAAACTTACCGCGCTCTGCTTTCCTCTTTATGAGCACTAAGGGCCAACTCTTTGCCACCTACATATAACAACATTTACCGCAAGAGAGGTCGGTAAGTGCGTTCCTCTCATGTGCGAATCCTCTCTCTCATATGAAGTTCATCAGTAAATTTTCTACGCAGCGGAACGCGTTCATTATGATTCCAATTCCTCTCTCAACTTCCATCTGGGTCTGCACACGGACATTCTTCGATTTAGTTCCAATAGCACACAGTACTCTACAGCTTTGGACAGAGATGGTCCGAGGGGTAGATAGTATCCAAATCTTCTGGCACAACTCAAAAGACATAATGATGGCAGGCAATGAAACCTCTTAACTACATTTTGTTAAATTTTGCTGGTGTCACGAAGACGGTTTCTCAACCACTAAATTAATGAGAACAAATGGATATAGGTTTTTCTTATCGGGGATGAATATCTGAAATCGCCCATATTTCAGAAGAATCTTCTCGCTAGCTATAGGGGAGAAACTATTGGTCACCCCCACGTCACAATGTAGGTGACTTAATGGCGGTCTAATATTTCCTGTGTCGTATCTGTTTACATGCGCGTCTCGCGGTGAATCACTGTACATTTCAGATGGTCGAATAGCGGCACACGTTGCGTCTTTCACATCTGACAGTTCCCTGATAATATTATTTGCTTCTTCAGTCATATCATCACGTCATTGTGATGATTTAGTGCCATTCACTTTGTTAGATTCAGTCCATTCTAAGAAAGCCTTTAGTAGCTTGCCGCACTACTACAGCTAGTTCTTTCTGCAGGCACTATCTGAACTGATCGTACTTTCGATTTAACCACTGGACGTAGTCAAACGTGATCTTTTTACTCTTTTCATCGAACTTTTTCTATATGTGTCTTCTCGTTTAACTGCAAGATTCTGTACGAGCCCAGCGATCTGATGAACATTTCCTTCTAAATTTTCCTGAGCTCTTATTGTTTGACTGAATTGCCTGGACAGGTTAATCGCAGCCCCTTCATAGGCTTCATTATGTTCGTCCTCATACTCTCAAAGATTTGTTTTAACTGGTTCAAATGGCTCTGAGCACTATGGGACTTAACATCTATGGTCATTAGTCCCCTAGAACTTAGAACTACTTAAACCTAACTAACCTAAGGACATCACACAACACCCAGTCATCACGAGGCAGAGAAAATCCCTGACCCCGCCGGGAATCGAACCCGGGAACCCGGGCGCGGGAAGCGAGAACGCTACCGCACGACCACGAGCTGCGGACTTTTGTTTTAACTGAGAATTAATTCTTGTTTGTAGCTGAGATACTACACGTTCACAATTCGTGTTCATGGCTCGACTTAACAGTACAGTTACTTTATATGCATTTCATATGAAACACGCCCACACATTGTGCATTCATTTGCGTCGTTTGCTTTTGATCGATACGCTCTAAATTCGAGCTTGACATCTCTTCAAAAAATTAACAAAGATGTGTAAACGACCCGGGTATAGTTTTTGATAAAGTTGTTGTTTCTGTGGATTCTGCAGGCAGTTCAGGTCCGCACATCACAGAATCGACCTTTTCGAGTGAGGTAGCTGGTATTTCTTGTTTATCAGTTTCCGATTCTACGTCACCATTCTCAGCAGAATCCATCCCTTTATGCCTTCCGACCCTTCCCATATTTAATTAATTAAAATAATTTTGGGAGAGTTTTGGAAAGTGCGAAATCAGTAGCTATTACACTAGAGTCAGTTCCACCTGTTATTTCACTGAACGAAGCAATAACCCGTGACCTAAAACAATCTAACGACGCTATTGAAAGTTCTGTACTAAAATTCGGCCATTTTGTCGACCACAATCTCGAATGAAAATTCCTGTATCCTACGCATATAATATTAAAAAAAAAAAATTCTACGCTAATGTGCTGCACGTGTCATCACATATGCCGTCCTATCCACACGAAACACGCAACGATAAGTGTCAAAACAGTAATGTCGTTACCTTTCGTTGTTAGTGCTGCACTCAAACGCGTAATTCATCATTTCAAAAAATTTTAAAAATTTTTTATTACCTTTAGGATGAATTTACTAAGTATTCTATCTCGTTTTTCATTTTGTCTTAAATAATCTCTCACATTCAGTTGTTGAACACGAAAAAAAGAAAACAGTGATACAAAACATGAAATTAAATAAATATATACATGCATAAGATTAAATTCAAAATGTCCTGTCGTAATCGTCATGTTAATATTGCCTATTGCTACTACTACTAATGGATAAGAAGTTCCCATTCTTCCTTAATTAAAAGTTATGATAGAACGGGCATACCACGTTAAAAAAAAAAAAAAAAAAAAGAAATTAATTTTTGGCCTTCACAACAAGTCTAAGTGCAGTGACTGTAATGGATATTCCCTCCTTAAATGAAATACTTTAAATATCATGGTTCCCGCTAGGTAGCAGCAGTGTTCGCTCACTTCAGTTCTAGTGAAAATGGTGCCGGGACGACAGAAAGCGTTTTATATTCTACGTTTTGAGCAGTGCGGGTCAGTAATAGCAGTTCAGCGTGACTTTCGTAGTAGGTATTGTGTGGATCCTCCTACAGCGAAGAGCATTAGACGATAGCATGAACGATTCCGAGAAACAGGTTGTTTACGTAAAGGCAAATGGTCGGGCCGTCTCTTAAGTGTCTGTCACAGACGTCGAACGCATCCGCCATAGTTTCACAAGGAGTCCGCAGAAATCCGTTCGCCGTGCAGCTCGCCAGCTCAACATCGCCGCGATGTCCGTCTGACGAGTGTTGCGTCGACGTTTACGCATGAAACCATACAAAATTCAGCTACTGCAAACCCTTCGTAAAGGTAATTTTTAAATCAAAGGATTACTGAACGATTGATCAGTCAAAGTGGACCAAATGATTCAGCTTTACATTACTGGCGTGCAGGGTCAGCTGACCTAACTGTATGTGATTTTTTCTTGAAATTCTTGTTTGGGATTTAGACTCTGGCCGACCGTAGTGGCCAAATGGTTCTAGGCGATTCAGTCTGGAACTGCGCCACCGCTACGGTCGCAGGTTCAAATCCTGCCTCGGGCATGGACGTATGTGATGTCCTTAGGTTAGTTAGGTTTAAGTAGTTCTAAGTTCTAGGGGACTGATGACCGCAGCTGTTAAGTCCCATAGTGCTCAGAGCCATTTTTAGACTCTGTTCATATGCCTCCGATACCAACAACAATGTGTGAACTGAGACATTACATAGCAGCAGCAGTGGAAGCTGTAACTCAAGACATTCTCGTTGTAGTGTGGGAACAATTTGAATACCGCACTGAAATATGCCCTGCATCTCAAAGGGGGCGTATGGAACACCTATGAAAAGGTATGAGAAAAAACTTTTTGAGTTTCCCGCTCATCAAAAAACAAAATTCATTGTTTATGTTTATTTGGTTCAGAAGTACAGGGTGTACATAAAGGTCGGGAACACTTTAAATTATTTATTGCTCAAGAACCAAAGATTGTACAGATACAGGGTGTTTCAAAAATGACCAGTATAGTTGAAACGGCAATAAAAACTAAACGAGCAGCGATAGAAATACACTGTTTGTTGCAATATGCTTGGGACAACAGTACATTTTCAGGCGGACAAACTTTCGAAATTACAGTAGTTACAATTTTCAACAACAGATGGCGCTGCAAGTGATGTGAAAGATATAGAAGACAACGCAGTCTGTGGGTGCGCCATTCTGTACGTCGTCTTTCTGCTGTAAGCGTGTGCTGTTCACAACGTGCAAGTGTGCTGTAGACAACATGGTTTATTCATTAGAACAGAGGATTTTTCTGGTGTTGGAATTCCTCCGCCTAGAACACAGTGTTGTTGCAACAAGACGAAGTTTTCAACGGAGGTTTAATGTAACCAAAGGACCGAAAAGCGATACAATAAAGGATCTGTTTGAAAAATTTCAACGGACTGGGAACGTGACGGATGAACGTGCTGGAAAGGTAGGGCGACCGCGTACGGCAACCACAGAGGGCAACGCGCAGCTAGTGCTGCAGGTGATCCAACAGCGGCCTCGGGTTTTCGTTCGCCGTGTTGCAGCTGCGGTCCGAATGACGCCAACGTCCATGTATTGTCTCATGCGCCAGAGTTTACACCTCTATCCATACAAAATTCAAACGCGGCAACCCCTCAGCGCCGCTACCATTGCTGCACGAGATACATTCGCTAACGATATAGTGCACAGGATTGATGACGGCGATATGCATGTGGGCAGCATTTGGTTTACTGACGAAGCTTATTTTTACCTGGACGGCTTCGTCAATAAACAGAACTGGCGCATATGGGGAACCGAAAAGCCCCATGTTGCAGTCCCATCGTCCCTGCGTCCTCTGGGCCGCCATTTCTTCCAAAGGAATCATTGGCCCATTTTTCAGATCCGAAACGATTACTGCATCACGCTATCTGGACATTCTTCGTGAATTTGTGGCGGTAAAAACTGCCTTACACGACACTGTGAACACCTCGTGGTTTATGCAAGATGGTGCCCGGCCACATCACACGGCCGACGTCTTTAATTTCCTGAATGAATATTTCGATGATCGTGTGATTGCTTTGGGCTATCCGATACATACAGGAGGCGGCGTGGATTGGCCTCCCTATTCGCCAGACATGAACCCCTGTGACTTCTTTCTGTGGGGACACTTGAAAGACCAGGTGTACCGCCAGAACCCAGAAACAATTGAACAGCTGAAGCAGTACATCTCATCTGCATGTGAAGCCATTCCGCCAGACAAGTTGTCAAAGGTTTCGGGTAATTTCATTCAGAGACTACGCCATATTATTGCTACGCATGGTGGATATGTGGAAAATATCGTACTATAGAGTTTCCCAGACCGCAGCGCCATCTGTTGTTGAAAATTGTAACTACTGTAATTTCGAAAGTTTGTCTGCCTGAAAATGTACTGCTGTCCCACGCATATTGCAACAAACGGTGTATTTCTATCGCTGCTCGTTTAGTTTTTATTGCCGTTTCAAATATACCGGTCATTTCTGAAACACCCTGTATCATACATATGTCATTTTGGAGAGAAACCCTGAAAGTTTTTTTTTTTTTTTTCATGTGTACCGCCCAGCGTAGTTTGGTAATTTGCCGATAGTCAGCACTAGTCGCAAACATGGAGAGTTCAGGTGCAAGAGCACTTCGCCGAGAGCACTGTCACTGGATATTCCTACTTGCACATGTTGCAGGAATGGCTGATGCCTGAAATGCAATCGGGCTCTCCATTCATCTTACAGCAGGATGGAGCTCCACCCCATTTTCATCGTAAAGTTCGTGGGTACCTGAACACGGAGCTATCGCATCGTTGGATCGGCCGTGCTACAGAAGGAGCTTTGGTCTTATGTCTTATGTCAAAGCGGTAGGTGGATCAAAACAAAATGTCCAGACACTCTGTGACCAAAATGGTACTGAAACAGAGGATGACAGACTAAAGGCCGAAATACTAAATGTCTTTTTCCAAAGTTGTTTCACAGAGGAAGACTGCACTGTAGTTCCTTCTCTAGATTGTCGCACAGATGACAAAATGGTAGATATCGAAATAGACGACAGAGGGATAGAGAAACAATTAAAATCGCTCAAAAGAGGAAAGGCCTCTGGACCTGATGGGATACCAGTTCGATTTTACACAGAGTACGCGAAGGAACTTGCCCCCCTTCTTGCAGCGGTGTACCGTAGGTCTCTAGAAGAGCGTAGCGTTCCAAAGGATTGGAAAAGGGTACAGGTCATCCCCGTTTTCAAGAAGGGACGTCGAACAGATGTGCAGAACTATAGACCTATATCTCTAACGTCGATCAGTTGTAGAATTTTGGAACACGTATTGTGTTCGAGTATAATGACTTTTCTGGAGACTAGAAATCTACTCTGTAGGAATCAGCATGGGTTTCGAAAAAGACGGTCATGTGAAACCCAGCTCGCGCTATTCGTCCACGAGACTCAGAGGGTCATAGACACGGGTTCACAGGTAGATGCCGTGTTTCTTGACTTCCGCAAGGCGTTCGATACAGTTCCCCACAGTCGTTTAATGAACAAAGTAAGAGCATATGGACTATCATACCAATTGTGTGATTGGATTGAGGAGTTCCTAGATAACAGAACGCAGCATGTCATTCTCAATGGAGAGAAGTCTTCCGAAGTAAGAGTGATTTCAGGTGTGCCGCAGGGGAGTGTCATAGGACCGTTGCTATTCACAATATACATAAATGACCTGGTGGATGACATCGGAAGTTCACTGAGGCTTTTTGCAGATGATGCTGTGGTGTATCGAGAGGTTGTAACAATGGAAAATTGTACTGAAATGCAGGCGGGTCTGCAGCGAATTGACGCATGGTGCAGGGAATGGCAATTGAATCTCAATGTAGACAAGTGTAATGTGCTGCAAATACATAGAAAGATAGATCCCTTATCATTTAGCTACAAAATAGCAGGTCAGCAACTGGAAGCAGTTAATTCCATAAATTATCTGGGAGTACGCATTAGGAGTGATTTAAAATGGAATGATCATATAAAGTTGATCGTCGGTAAAGCAGATGCCAGACTGAGATTCATTGGAAGAATCCTAAGGAAATGCAATCCGAAAACAAAGGAAGTAGGTTACAGTACGCTTGTTCGCCCACTGCTTGAATACTGCTCAGCAGTGTGGGATCCGTACCAGATAGGGTTGATAGAAGATATAGAGAAGATCCAACGAAGAGCAGCGCGCTTCGTTACAGGATCATTTAGTAATCGCGAAAGCATTACGGAGATGATAGATAAACTCCAGTGGAAGACTCTGCAGGAGAGACGCTCAGTAGCTCGGTACGGGCTTTTGTCAAAGTTTCGAGAACATACCTTCACCGAAGAGTCAAGCAGTATATTGCTCCCTCCTACGTATATCTCGCGAAGAGACCATGAGGATAAAATCAGAGAGATTAGAGCCCACATAGAGGCATACCGACAATCCTTCTTTCCACGAACAATACGAGACTGGAATAGAAGGGAGAACCGATAGAGGTACTCAAGGTACCCTCCGCCACACACCGTCGGGTGGCTTGCGGAGTATGGATGTAGATGTAGAAGGAGACAGCTGTTTTGTGAAATGGCTCCCCGATCACCAGATCTCACTCCGTGTGACTTTTTTCTGTGGGGATACATTAAAAATCTGATGTATGTACCATCTCTATCACGTGATGTAGCAGAGCTCCGGGAGAGAGTATGGGAAGCGACTGCCACAGCCGACGACGCTGGGACGGTTATGGCAAGAATTCGATTACAGTATTGGCGTCTGTCGGGTCACTGAAGGTTCGCATATCGAATGTTTGTAAAAAAAAAAAAAAAAAAAAAAAAAAAAAAAAAAAAAAAAAAAAACTTTCAGAATTTCTCTTCAAAATGCAATGTGTATGACATCTGTACAATGTATAGTTCTTGTGCTATAAATAATTGAAAGTGCACCCTGTATAGGCGTGCCAAATCGGATGATTCTTTTTGGTACCCCTGTATAATTATTGTTCTTAGACCTCTGTGGGTCTTTTGCTGTCTCTGCTTATACTTTTCATCTTAGCACGACGCCAGAATGAAACTATTTCGTATTATTGTACAAAAAAATAGCATTAAAACTGGCCCTTGCTGTGCGAGGCTTCGCCGCGCTCCCAGCCGTCCCTGCGCCTGCCCCTGGCGCTTCCCCTGACCTTCCGGCCGTGTAATCTGCGCGCTGCGCAGCGAGCCAGTCTCCGAGCGCCGCTAATCGCCAGCCGCCAGTCGCCAGCCGGTATCGACGCCGCACTTATCGACCATCCGGCGCCGCGGCTCGCTCGATGACGCGCTCCCGCCCTAACTCTGCCGCTGCTTCGCACTCGCGCCTCCAGTAGCCTCCTGCATAATTGGTCAGCACCGGCGCGCCCGTCGTTTTCGGGACGTGACATGTCCTTTGCCCCTGCAAATGTGCACTGCGATCGCGTGGCCCGTGCAGTTGCAGTTGGGGTGCGTTTTTCGCTACAAAAAATATTTGGGATGATGAGAGCTGCAGCCATTTAATTCACTGCAAGTGCACAACCAGTAATTGCGAAATGCAGCAACGAGTAGCCCACGGGAGATCAGCAATTCAGAAGCTAAACCCTCTGTTGCGGTGTTACAGTATATCTAGGTTGGAAAGTAGAGAAGATGCTCTATAGACGTAGTGTAGAGCCTTTAACGACCTATGGACGAGTGCTGGGAGATACTGAAAAAAATAAAAACCAAATGAGAGTTGTAGAAGTGGACTGTCTCACATGAGCGTGTAGAATATCTCGGTGAGACCACATAAGAAATACAACTGACGAAATGACCCAGACCCAAGAAAGCATCACAGACACAATAAAGGAAGGAAGGCAACTCTCCTGAGAAAGACAGATGACAGATGGTCAGAGAAGATCGTGATGTTCGATCCTCAGGAAAGAATGAGAAAAGGTAGACCGAAGTTTGTCTGGTTGTATGGTATAAAGCAGACCACAAGAAAAAGATAAATAGAAAAAATCGAGGACGCATAGGGAAGATGAGAGGTGCGTTCAGTAAGTAATGTAGGTTGATTTTATTCAGGATTTCAATATACTATATTATTTCACACTCTTTTGGCCACAAAACAATATTTTTCAACATACTGTCTGTTCAGTGCACTATTTACGTTGTTAAAAGCACAGTGTTCGAACAAATAGCTATAACTACTTGTAAAAGAATAATAGTGCACCACAACAAGAAGGAGAAACATGGCGAACAGTGTGAAAGGAATACAAAACTGTCCCTATGTTTCGGAAGTAAAGTTGTAGGGCGATCTCCAGATCAGACGAGAGGAAACGCAGATCCCAACAAACTGTAAGTAATTACTTATTTACGTAAATAAACGCGACGTGAACTGTTTGATAATCTAAAAACAACAAAACTGTATAGTTCTAGAGTCCACTGAAGATCCCTTAGAAAAAAAAGGCGAAACGCATCTGGGAAAAATAAATTAAGTGGTAGCAAAAAAAGGTGGTTTTATTTACAAAACAAGGATTTGTATATGCATGGGAATCTGTTTAAAATTATCCAATGGGGGAGTGATTAAAAGTTGGAAATGAATAATAGTCGTCAACTCACCGTTTCTTTAGGTCTGGTTACATTGACACTTGATAGGGATGCATACATCATTAGGATGTACATGGTTGACATTTTTATGTTATTGACATGATTGTGGATGATACCTTTTTTTGACTTCATAATCCTAATATATGAACTTATACGTTGATGCCGGCCGGGGTGGCTAAGCGGTTAAAGGCGCCACAGTCTGGAACCGCGGGACCGCTACGGTCGCAGGTTCGAATCCTGCCTCGGGCATGGATGCGTGTGATATCCTTAGGTTAGTTAGGCTTAAGTAGTTCTAAGTTCTAGGGCACTGATGACCTTAGAAGTTAAGTCCCATAGTGCTCAGAGCCATTTGAACCATTATACGTTGATCAGCCAGAACATCATGACCACGGACCTATAAAAGAAGTGTAAAAGAAGTTCAGGGAAAAGAAATAAAAACATTGAGGTTTGTCGATTCAGAGACAGCAAAGGACTTGGAAGAGCATTTGAACGGAATGGACGTTGTCTTGATAGGAGGATACAGGATGGACATGAACAAAAGCAAAATAAGAATAATGGAATGTATTAGAATTAAATCAGGTGATACTGGGGGAATTATATTAGGAAACAGGACACTTGAAGTAGTACTTGAAAGTAACTGATGATGGCCGGAGTACAGAGGATATAAAATGTAGGCTAGCAGTAACATTTCTGGAGAGAGAAATTTGTTACCAGCGAATATAGATTTATGTGTTAGGAAATCTTTTCTAGACGTATTTGTTTCGAGTGTAGCCATGTCTGGAAGTGAAACAACAACGACAAGAATTATAACTAAGAAGAGAATAGAAGGTTTAGAAACGTGATGCCACAAAAGAATGTTGAAGATTAGATGCGTAGATCACGTATCTAATAAGGAGGTACTGAATACAATTGGGGAGGCAAGAAATTTGTGGCACAAGTTGACCAGAGGAAGGGATCGGTTGATAGGACACGTTCTGAGACATCAAGGAATCACCAATTTAGTACTGGGGGGAAATGTGGGATGCAAAAATCATACAGAGAGACCAAGAGTTGAATATAGTTAGCAGATTCGGAAGGACGTAGTTGCAGCAGTTATTTGGAGATGAAGAGGCAGACACAAAATAGAGTAGCATGGAGAGCTGCGTCAAATCAGTCTTCGGACTGAAGACCATACCAACAGCTTCTAACTCGTACATCAGCAGAGATATTGAGGCAAGTACATTTTTTTAATGGAATGATTTATGTTTTTAGTGGTATACGAAAATTATTTAATAGACGAGTACACTGATGTAACGTTTTAGTGCGGGTCGAGTGGCCACTCTTAAGGTTATCGCGAATTTTATTGTTAATTATGCATTTTTTCTATTGAATTTCGTTTATTGAAATTTTCGTATGTAGTATTCAAGTACCAACTATTGTTTCCAACGTGCCGAGTAGAATCGACGCCTCAGCAGAGGATGTTTGTTTCCGTGAAACGCGCTGACCAGGAATCCCCTTGTAACACTTCGCTACTGCGCACGATACTTATTAAAGCCTGTACTATGGTAAGTTGACGGGCTTTACCTTATAAGAAAGGATTTTGGAATATATGTTGACCGCGTGAATGGAGGCAAAATCAGACTTTCACCCACTCATTAACAACAATGATACGTCAAGCAAGTCTGAAGTGCAACTACACGTTAGGACGGACAAGAAATAACACAGCAGATGCTACCAATTTGTTAATTATAGGGTCGCCAGTCTAATTAGGCATTAATTGAGTTTCTTCCCTGTACAAGTTGAAGTACGTGTATGCAAAACAAAACGTAATAACACTGCATAATATGGTAAATTTTAGAACCAGAAAATCTACTGAACTAATAATTTCACTTTCTGTACTAATATGGACAAGCCAAAAATACACAACAATACACTATAATGTTTACTACGAACTTCGTACTGTCTATTGACCTGATTAAAATCGGGCATAGGCTACCCTAGAAATAGCACTTTCGAAACACACATACAATGTCAATTTTGAAAAAGGTAGAACACTAATAAATTTTGGTTTTATATTGACTTTAACTTCGCTGGTCAAATCAGTTCAGTACACTTCAGAATTTAAATGAATAGAAAAGAAAAAGGGGGGGGGGGAAGGGAACCCTGAAACTGTTATGATCACTGTACTGAAAATTTTGATTATGGAATCGTTAAGCACTCAAGATTTCCAATATATGAGTTACAACTCTTTTTGTCTTATTTCTTGCTCATTTAACTACCATTATTTTTGTCTCAAATTGACTAAACTTCATTACTAAACCAATTTCAAAATTATCTTCCAACTTTGTCAGACCTATATCATTTGCCTATATATTCATTAACAACAAAGTTCTTTAAACATCATTCTAACATAGATAGGTCTGCAGGTAATTATTATTAACATAAACTTTAAATCTTCATCTCGGGACACTCGGATTGCACAACATGTAGAAAGGACCCTGTCTAGGTTAGTGATTAAGATAATTAAATGATAGGACTGTTCTGGTAAAATTTAAGTTGTTATTGAACAGTAAGGAACAAACGTAACACTAGTCCACACGAATACAGTACTAATAGTTTCAACCTGTTCGTATCGATGTGGCGGTTGGCGGGCGGCGAGATGCCGAGGCGCAGAGCACACATACAATCACAGCTATGGCTCTTGATGTATCGGCACTTTACTTCTTCATAGCGTCGCAATATATTTCCATTTAGTGCCTATGGAATTTTTCCATGCTGTATACTCGTCGGAAACGGCACATCCGAGGCTCAACGAAACCACGTTTTCCAGGAGAGCCTCCTCGATCCAGAACGTGTTGCTCAGATCAAAGCCCAACTCCGACTACTACTGCTGAGCCCGTTATGCCGTGCCGCGCCCGTGTGCATTTTCCCGCGCTCGCCTGCCATCCACCTTTTACCGCTCCCCTACAGACAGGGTATTCACCAAAGGTTTTGCACTCCACATATCCTAATACATTGCCTACGTATGGACCAGGCGCACAATTACAACTTTAACATCTTACAACAGTTTCAACATTTCTTACATATCCATTTTGTTATAATATTGCTTGCAATTTGACATAAACATTAATATTCACATCGAAAATTGTTTACAGTTCCTTTAACATAATGGCATGAAAAGAAAAGAAATGAATTCAGAACATTGATTACACTAATTTATCGAAAATCAGAAGAAAAAATTTATTATATGTACAATAGTACAGCGTTGTTGTTGTTACACCCTGTGCACCATTTTTTGAACAGCCAATAAGGAGCGGCGGAGAGGATTTGCGTGTTGGTTACAGGACACAGCCAGAGAGTCTGCCCGAAATAGGATGCTCTCAATGTTTGTGGCCTCCAGCTGGGTAAGACGTCCATCCTCTCCTCTCTCTGCTGCTTCGTTTCGGTCCCTGTTCCGACAAAACGACCACCTTGACTGGCTAGCGATCCAGCGGTCTGTCGCTCTGCTCTGGGGGCGCCAAATTTTATTCCGTACTCGCAGAATATAGCAACGTGATTTTAAGTACTTCCTTTATATCTATAAGCACTCCGTTTGGATGCCCATATCTTTGGTGACTCTAACACGATCCTCAGGCTCTAGTATACATGTTGATGTTGACGCCACAAAAATATCCGAGAAAAGTACTAAGGCCGAAAGGCAAGCCGGCCAGAATCGGCTACTGCAGTATACACACAGCCCCTGGGGCTCTCATGCATCCCTGCGCCATACTATCGAGCCTTTCGACTGTTACTGTTTCTACAAAACCTGTTTAAGTAAACCTCAATATGCAAAAAGTTATATATATATATGTTACAGTTAGAACGCGTTCTTATTAGTTAAAACCAGTTTATACTGAGCCACATCGTCAAAATGCGTTTTGCCTAGTTAAAACTAGTTTTAACTGACTTTCGCTTTTGACCAGCAGTAAATTCCAGTTGTAACTAAGGCTATCAGTATCAACTAGTTTCAGCTAGTAAGAACGCGTGCTTACTAAACTAGACAAAACTAGTTTTCACTAAATTATTTAGGGGCAAATATTAAAATTAAGAGCAACTACGTGTTGATTGACATAAAAAAAACAGCATTTTTGTTTTGTGCAATGCAATATTTAGTGAGAATATTGATCATACGTCTAAGTCATTAATATTAACTCCAGCAATACAAAAATAAACATTTTAAGGAACATTACAGAGCCTATTAACAGCATTAGTTTCGAAAGGGGATACAAAATAATCATACAGTGAAAGTATGGTCTGCTCAACTAGGCTACGACTGGTCATTTCTGAATGAAGTATAGGTTTCGAAACATGCCCCTTTTCTTAATGCTCCTTTTGCGCTGACAAGTTTCACACATAGACAGATAAATGTTTCTCATCTCCACTGTCATGTTTGCGAATTTTCTTGAAGTTTCAACCTTTAATCTGTCTCGACCTCCATGACCAACGGCCTGATGAGGTGCTTCAATAATGTCGAAAATTTCTTCGGCACGTAAGTAGCACTTCACAGGCTCTTTTCTTGTCACTAACTTCCTGGTCCCTCAAATACTAATAACTTGGAATCGATGTAATCTTCTGCTTCTGTGTCTTTTCCTCAGCTGATTGTTCTTCTTCAATTTCGTCCATTAATATATCGTAAGATTCTTTTGTCATAACAATGTAGTGGTTTCCTCTTTTGTCATGTTCTTCAATCTGTAACATCCTTCTCACAAATTCTTCTTTAGATCGCCTTTCTTGATTTAGATCTGCCATGATAAATACGTACAAGCTGATCTGCACGTGCTTAACCCCTCGACCGTGTTGTTTGTTGTGGCGAAAAGCGCCCAGTGGCGGGCTATTGTCGATCGCTCAGGCGGGGAGTTTTAGCGCCTAGAACTGTTCCTGCGCGTGTAATTCTTTCCGCGCCTGTAGCGCTTATTGTAGCGGTGCGTTTTTGACACGCTTATGTGCGATTGTTGTGGGGGGCAAGTGATTATCTAACAACTGAATACCTAACAAGTAGAAGAGTTTTAACAGTAGTAACGCTGTTGCAAAATTAAAAATTATTTACTATTAATTTTTATATAATGAGGAAGGGTTTTAGTAGTAGATCTAACGGAAAGACAGTTTCTTGAAGAATATTTGTTAGAAATGGCTCTTTCTGTAGTATAGTTCAAAGCGTGGTATTGCACACAATCCAACATCGCATTCTTCACAATACACATGCGTTTGTCTTCTTATGTTTTTCCCGTTGTCATCCAGTTTGCAGCAGCACTCGCCATTTTCGTGTCGGCGCCTTCTTGTTTTCACTATCTGGAATGTATTTGGATGTATGATCAATACTCCAAAAAATATTGCATTGCACAATACAAAAATGCTGTTTTTTATCTCAATCAACACGTAGTTGTTCTTATTTTAATATCTGCCCCTAAATAAATTTAGTGAAAACTAGTTCTGTCTAGTTTAGTTAGAACGCGTTCTTACTAGTTGAAACTAGCTGATACTGATAGCCTTAGTTACAACTAGAATTTACCGCTGGTCAAAAGCGAAAGTCAGTTAAAACTAGTCTTAACTTGGCAACATGCATTTTGACGAAGTGGCTCAGTAAAAACTAGTTTTAAATGGTAAGAACGCATTCTAACTAAAAATGGGTTTTGACTGTAACATATATAAACATACGTACTTTGCTAGACGGAACAGTTAAGTGAAAGTGTCACCCATACAAACAAATTACATGCCCCTCTACCATCATTTACCGAAAACCTCGTTTAGATATCAAGAAACGATTACGAGAGGAAAGGTGCGCAACTTGCAGGTTCTTTGCTTGAAACTAATCCGCATTAGTAACTGTTTCAACTCCGAAACATAAACCTTCCAACACTAATCGCTCCCATTGCAATAAACAGCTTTTAGTGTTATACAACATTCCACTTACAATTTGGTCACTACACACTACGGAAACACCATCACACTGAATGAAGATCTTAGTGTTTTCCAAATAATACTTCTTAAATAGCGGTGGCCTAATCATAGGAGACGTTGTAGGAAGTAGGGTTCATAAGCGGAAGTCGGTTTCACAAATTATTATATTTTTATTGAAACTGAAAAACCAAGGAATCATTTTACAATGTGACTCACGGAAAACGAAAATCAGAGAACGAACGCGAGAAATTGAAGTTATTTGTGTGGGACTATGATTGATATGTTCGGAAGACTGAAAAAAGAGAAAACTCAACGTTTGTCATTCGTACAAGTCGTATTTTCAAATTAACAAGAGAAATAACCCAATGAACTCTGCACCCGGGATGCACAAGCAACCAGATAAATGTGAGCTGCTCGGAGTACAGATTCTGAAATATGAAACCAACACCTTATGCTATTAGCAGAAGCGACACATACATCTTCAAACTGCATTCACCACAGGACGACAGCCACGAAGAGAATGTTACTCGGTATTGCACAAGTCCCAGCAAACGAAACATAAGAAAACAAATTTCTCTGTTCTCAACCCGAGCTCCCTCTGAAGGGGCGCCAGTAACTTGTAGCTAACATGACGTACTTAATATACTTCGAAGCATGAAAATGTAAGTCAACACTGAATAAATTTCCCTGATATTACGTACAAATATGCATAAACGATTTACTAGCTTCGTACCAAGTTTGAACGATCTTCCACTTGGAAACTAGCCGTATGTTTGCAATCGTGAGACCCTTAACTGATGTGCAAGCTATCGTGCAGAATCACGATGTTATGCAAATCACACCTAAGAGGGTTTACATTGAATCGGGACAAGGTGTGTAACGCGATCTTATAGTTTCCCTGGTATAAATCCTACATAGAGTGACTAACCTCCATATAATTTATTCATTAAATTAACAGATTGAAGTTCCCCTCCAAAAATGATTATGGAAAACGATTTTGCTGAATGTGACTGTTTAACAGATAAATACCGTCCTAAAGATTTACAATGACAGTTTTTTCCTTAAATGAAACACAGAATTGATCATGATTTTTTACAATGATCGGTCATGTATGTTAACCTAAGCCAAACAAAAGTCTCCGCTTGATAGAGTTGATGGTAAGAACCTAGTACAAAGGACACTACGTGGAATCTAGTGTGATTCTCTACTACAAGAAGGGGGAGTGAAGAAAACAGTTTGTAATGGTTCTTGAATTACGTAACCATTACGGCAGCTCACCTGAACCTCTCGATACCAGCAATATTCTACTGTATTTCTGTAAAGTAGTTAACATATTTCTGAGACAACATTCAGATTTGATTTCATTAATGTAGAGGTACTTTGATACATCGATTTGTTTATATTGCAATGATATTATTCTTATGTGTATTCTTTCTTTTGTCACTACGATCTTTGTCGTATTTGTATCTCTGATTTTTGGGCGCGTAAGCGATTATTAGAGAGTTAGAGAGTTGGACTTTGAGAAAGTCAAGTCTTGGACGTCATGTTGAAAAGACGTATATTGTAGTCAGCTTATAAAATGTGAACTTTAACAGTGAGGAAGATGTTTTCAAGTATGTTTTGTATTGTGAAGTGATGTTTTGTGTGTTACATGATATTGCAATAAAAAGGAAGTGTAACTTAAATTCGGAGTGCTGATTATTTTTTTACATAACCATTGTGCTAACTTTCAAAGGTTTAATCTTCAAGAATGGTTTGTGAAACACATCTATAAAACTTTTGAATATAGCAGAATAAAACCTAGGACTCTTTGCATCCGAGCTTGGAATGATCACAACCTAGATTTTCGACGATTGAGCTATGATTTTACAGCGAGACCAGCGTGGGAAACACGAAAAGATGAGTGCCTAGTTTATTCATTATTACATGAAATGACTTTATTAACTGTGCTCTAATGACACCTGCCACATAATAACTTTGTTGTTGCCCGAAAATGCACTATAGAACAGCGTGAGCAACACCACAATCATTATTGGCTCTGAGCACTATGGGACTCAATTGCTGAGATCATTAGTCCCCTAGAACTTAGAACTAGTTAAACCTATCTAACCTAAGGACATCACAAACATCCATGCCCGAGGCAGGATTCGAACCTGCGACCGTAGCGGTCTTGCGATTCCAGACTGCAGCGCCTTTAACCACACGGCCACTTCGGCCCATTATTAAATTTTGACCTTTGTTGTGGTAGGGTTGTTAGAAGTTGAAATGTATAATAACGATAAAGAAACCGGTAATCGGATGCAGTACCACGATATCACCCAAGGAGCCAAAGTGGTTCTACGGAGAAACTTCGCTTCAATTTTAAGTGACTGAATAATCAACTGAAACCAAGGAGCTCCGTATATTACTGACAGTACAGCGCAAGGCGGCGTGCTGATAACACACTCTAATTAAAATCTAGTGTGAGCAGGGGGGGTAATGCAAGACGGCAGGGTCTGTGGCCTCTTCATACATCTATTAAGGGCCATCAGACCAGCCTATCTCGCATTTCTGAAATATCAATTTGCATACACGGAAGTTAATGTCTTTTCCCTACCGTAAAATATTGCCATGCAAAGTAGGTAATCGGATACTATATACCGGCATGAACATGACTGAAAGTATAATTCACGTATATCAAAATTCCGTCCATTTCAGGCAGGAGACGAGCGGAAAGTTTCGGACTCTGAGGAGGCCAACC
This sequence comes from Schistocerca serialis cubense, assembly GCF_023864345.2. Classification (NCBI taxonomy): domain Eukaryota; kingdom Metazoa; phylum Arthropoda; class Insecta; order Orthoptera; family Acrididae; genus Schistocerca; species Schistocerca serialis. Next base: position 816,516,026 of record NC_064638.1, read on the forward strand.
GCTCTCAACAGCAGGAGGTGAGTCCAGACAAACAGAAGCTAAACGATGTCAAAGTTGTAAGGAGGGCTATGCGTGATGCGTTCAGTGAATTCGAAAGTAAAATTCTATGTACCGAATTGACGGAAAATCCTAGGAAGTTCTGGTCTTACGTTAAATCAGTAAGTGGTTCGAAACAGCTTATCCAGACACTCTGGGATGATAATGACATTGAAACAAAGGATGACACGCGTAAAGCTGAAATACTAAACACCTTTCTCCAAAGCTGTTTCACAGAGGAAGACCGCACTGTTCCTTCTCTAAATCCTCGCACGAACGAAAAAATGACTGACATCGAAATAAGTGTCCAAGAAATAGAAAAGCAACTAAAATCACTCAACAGAGGAAAGTCCACTGCACCTGACGGGATACCAATTCGATTCTACACAGAGTACGCGAAAGAACTTGCCCATCTTCTAACAGCCGTGTGCCGCAAGTCTCTAGAGGAACGGAAGGTTCCAAATGATTGGAAAAGAGCACAGGTAGTCCCAGTTTTCAAGAAGGGTCGTCGAGCAGATGCGCAAAACTGTAGGCCTATATCTCTGACATCGATCTGTTGTAGAATTTTAGAACATGTTTTTTGCTCGCGTATCATGTCATTTCTGGAAACCCAGAGTCTACTCTGTAGGAATCAACATGGATTCCGGAAACAGTGATGGTGTGAGACCTAACTCGCTTAATTTGTTCATCAAACCCAGAAAATACTAGATACAGGCTCCCAGGGAGATGCCATTTTCCTTCACTTCCGGAAGGCGTTCGATATAGTTCCGCACTGTCACCTGATAAACAAAGTAAGAGCCTACGGAAGAGTTTTTAGCAAACAGATCACAGCATGTTGTTCTCAATGGAGAGACGTCTACAGACGTTAAAATAACCTCTGGCGTGCCACAGGGGAGTGTTGTGGGACCATTGCTTTTCACAATATACAGGGTGTTTCAAAAATGACCGGTATATTTGAAGCGGCAATAAAAACTAAACGAGCAGCGATAGAAATACACCGTTTGTAGCAATATGCTTGGGACAACAGTACATTTTCAGGCGGACAAACTTTCGAAATTACAGTAGTTACAATTTTCAACAACAGATGGCGCTGCAAGTGATGTGAAAGATATAGAAGACGACGCAGTCTGTGGGTGCGCCATTCTGTACGTCGTCTTTCTGCTGTAAGCGTGTGCTGTTCACAACGTGCAAGTGTGCTGTAGACAACATGGTTTATTCCTTAGAACAGAGGATTTTTCTGGTGTTGGAATTCCACCGCCTAGAACACAGTGTTGTTGCAACAAGACGAAGTTTTCAACGGAGGTTTAATGTAACCAAAGGACCGAAAAGCGATACAATAAAGGATCTGTTTGAAAAATTTCAAAGGATTGGGAACGTGATGGATGAACGTGCTGGAAAGGTAGGGCGACCGCGTACGGCAACCACAGAGGGCAACGCGCAGCTAGTGCAGCAGGTGATCCAACAGCGGCCTCGGGTGTCCGTTCGCCGTGTTGCAGCTGCGGTCCAAATGACGCCAACGTCCACGTATCGTCTCATGCGCCAGAGTTTACACCTCTATCCATACAAAATTCAAACGCGGCAACCCCTCAGTGCCGCTACCATTGCTGCACGAGAGACATTCGCTAACGATATAGTGCACAGGATTGATGACGGTGATATGCATGTGGGCAGCATTTGGTTTACTGACGAAGCTTATTTTTACCTGGACGGCTTCGTCAATAAACAGAACTGGCGCATATGGGGAACCGAAAAGCCCCATGTTGCAGTCCCATTGTCCCTGCATCCTCAAAAAGTACTGGTCTGGGCCGCCATTTCTTCCAAAGGAATCATTGGCCCATTTTTCAGATCTGAAGCGATTACTGCATCACGCTATCTGGACATTCTTCGTGAATTTGTGGCGGTACAAACTGCCTTAGACGACACTGCGAACACCTCGTGGTTTATGCAAGATGGTGCCCGGCCACATCGCACGGCCGACGTCTTTAATTTCCTGAATGAATATTTCGATGATCGTGTGATTGCTTTGGGCTATCCGAAACATACAGGAGGCGGTGTGGATTGGCCTCCCTATTCGCCAGACATGAACCCCTGTGACTTCTTTCTGTGGGGACACTTGAAAGACCAGGTGTACCGCCAGAATCCAGAAACAATTGAACAGCTGAAGCAGTACATCTCATCTGCATGTGAAGCCATTCCGCCAGACACGTTGTCAAAGGTTTCGGGTAATTTCATTCAGAGACTACGCCATATTATTGCTACGCATGGTGGATATGTGGAAAATATCGTACTATAGAGTTTCCCAGACTGCAGCGCCATCTGTTGTTGAAAATTGTAACTACTGTAATTTCGAAAGTTTGTCTGCCTGAAAATGTACTGTTGTCCCAAGCACATTGCAACAAACGGTGTATTTCTATCGCTGCTCGTTTAGTTTTTATTGCCGTTTCAAATATACCGGTCATTTTTGAAACACCCTGTATATAAATGACCTAGTAGATAGTGTTGGAAGTTCCATGTGGCTTTTCGCGGATGATGCTGTAGTGTACAGAGAAGTTGCAGCATTATAAAATTGCAGCGAAATGCAAGAAGATCTGCAGCGGATAGGCACTTGGTGCAGGGAGTGGCAACTGACCCTTAACATAGACAAATGTAATGTATTGCGAATACACAGAAAGAAGTATCCTTTATTATATTATTATATGATAGCGGAACAAACACTGGTAGCAGTTTCTTTTGTAAAATATCTGGGAGTGTGCGTGAGGAACGATTTGAAGTGGAATGATCATATAAAATTAATTGTTGGTAAGGCGGGTGCCGGGTTGAGATTCATTAGGAGAGTCCTTAGAAAATGTAGACCATCAACAAAGGAGGTGGCTTACAAAACACTCGTTCGACCTATACTTGAGTATTGCTCATCAGTGTGGGATTTGTACCAGGTCGGGTTGACAGAGGAGATAGAGAAAATCCAAAGAAGAGCGGCGCGTGTCGTCACAGGATTATTTGGTAAACGTGATAGCGTTACGGAGATGTTTGGCAAACTCAAGTGGCAGACTCTGCAAGAGAGGCGCTCTGCATCGCAGTGTAGCTTGCTCGCCAGGTTTCAAGAGGGTGCGTTTCTGGATGAGGTATCGAATATATTGCTTCCCCCTACTTATACCTCCCGAGGAGATCACGAATGTAAAATTAGAGAGTTTCGAGCGCCCACGGAGGCTTTCCCGCAGTCGTTCTTCCCGCGAACCATACGCGACTGGAACAGGAAAGGGAGCTAATGACAGTGGCACGTAAAGTGCCCTCCGCCACACACCGTTGGGTGGCTTGCGGAGTATAAATGTAGATGTAGATGTAGATCTGGTCCCTGGGAATTGAGGATGGAGTCCCGACCCAAGGCCGGTGCCTTTCTGTTTTGATGTAGGGTCTCGGGGGCCACAGGGTCTGACGCTCGCTATTTTTACAATGGATGTGGGCAGTTTTCTCGCGAAAGTCCCGTGTTTTGGGCAGGAACGCAGCCCAGCTGTGCTATTGTCTGGGACGTTTCGAAAAAATGGTCTCCCAGTTCCAAGGGATACCCGACAAGACAGTTAGCACACTGAACTCGCATTCGGGAGGACGACGGTTCAAACCCGAGTCCGGTCATTCTGGTTTAGATTGTTCGTGAATTCCGTAATCACTTCAGGCAAATGCCGGGATGGTTCCTTTGAAAGGGCACGGTCGACTTCCTTCCCTAATCCAATGGGACCGATGACCTCGCTGTTTGGCCCCTGCCCCAAATCAACCAATCAGTCAACCAACCAATCCGACAGATCGGCGCCAACCGTCACACACAAATTTTCAAAATCCACGGCGTCCGAGGCCAGAAATATTTCCGCGCGAAGTCCTGGCGGAAGCTATGATAGGCTAGGCAGCTAAAACGTAACCTATTCATTTATTACCCACAATATGCAAGTCCAACGCAATCTGACTGCTATACATTGAATCATGGCTTCCAATAATTAATGCAAAAGAATGGCCCTGAATTGCAAGAAATCCTAACAATAATACAAATCCAAAAAATATGAAATTAAACAAATATAAAACTACCTCCAACTCTGGTAATTGCCCAAACTCATTTCAATCACGAATCCCAACAGTGCAAACCTCATTCTTTTTCGTAAGTCACTTACCTCACAGAAAATAATCATAACACGAACTACAGCAATTGCTGCAAGTAGCAATTACAGCCAGATAAATAAAAAGATTCTAGCTACTACAGGCTCTAACTACTAGGAGGCATATGGTTAGCGTAAGAAACATTTTGTTAAAGAAAAAACAATGTATTTAGAAAATTTTCCCTTATTCATGTGACATCCAGTCCCAAAAATTTTATAGTTGTCAGTAATTCCTCTGCCTAAATCTTATCAACCTAACATCCATCATCATACAGTTCCTTGCGTATTTTCTTATAAACACATCATTTCATCTCACTTTACAGTGCATGTCCTACCAACACAGAGTCTCCACCAAGAGTATCATGTCCATACACTTCTCTATCCACTGGCTAACTGCTAGTCTGTCCAACCACAGAATCTCTTGCCGAGGGAGCAGAGCGCTGTCAGCCATAGTAACACAGTCTACAGCAATGCCAACATGCAAACAGGTTACTTACAACTCTTGCGGCTGCTTGTCAGGGATTATCTCCCGAAACCTCAACTTCAGAATACGCCGAGCAGGCCCTGGGAACCACCCCAGGATACCACCTAAATCTTTAGGAAAGCTTTTCTCTAGTACTCGACAGTGACCACGGGTAGTCCTGAAACCCGCTTCCTTGCGTCAGAATTTTTCAGCCACTCTAAAACAATATGCTCTGCCAATTTCAGAAATATATGTAATTGAAATGACAGAGGATCGTGGTCTGTAGCAGCCATGTTACACACCCTGTATACGAGAACCTTCATTCTGCTAGTTACCTTCTACTGTTTACCAGAACTGCAAATTAAGTACAACAACGTCTCAACGAAAATAACAGATAAAGTTTGATGTGTCTCGCTGAAGACCGTAATGCTTCGATGTCTAGAAGACGCGTCTGTCCAGAAGCAAATAAGTGTTGCTGATAATGGCGATGGTATACAAGTCACTGGGAAGATGACAGAAGAATAAAGCAGATTCGTAGCTCACCAGTTGTCTTCTAGGATAATGCTACTCTTTCCTTCAGACTTCATAAGGCTACTGAAAAATTCAAAATTGGGAGAGGAGCCAGGATCACCAAAAATATTCACGAAAGTCCTACAGCAAGTTTTCAGATCCTTAAAATGGGCAAGTGAACAAGAAATTTTGGTTAATGGAACATACGAGAAGGAACCTCATCATGCTGATGACGTCATGCTACTTGCCTCTAGTGCAGATAAACTTCAACAACAAATGGAGGAACTTAATAACCACAGTTTGAAACTAGGTTTCAAAATATATTGTAATAAGGTTAACATAATGTGCAACCAACTCACAGTAAAAGAAAAGGCGGAATAACTTTCAAATTAACAGTGAAGTCACAGACCTAGTCGTAAAGCTTTTGTATTTCTGGCAGTTGAGGACACCAACTGGGTAAATTTCAAAAAGCGTAAGCAGAAGACTGAAAATGACCTGGGGCACTTTTAGCACAATAAATCGAGTTTTCAAATCTGAGCGTCCGATGTGTATGAAAAGATAAGTTTACAATCAATGTGTATTATTACTTTCGGTTAATGGCGGTGAGACATTGTTTTTCTATGAGAAAGTCCTTAAAAACTGTGAGTTGCTGAGATAACAAGAGAGAAATACGTATCTGAAATTGCTGGGAGAGACAGGCAGTGATTGCATTACAACCAAGTGTGTGCGCGACCTGCCAGTATGATTCTCCCATCTTCGTCATGTCAATGATTCGACCATACTCGAAGTTCAAAACATTGCTATAAGCTGCACGTGCACTTAGTCTGGACATACCGTCTAGCGATGCCTACCACATTTCACACACCCAATACCCATAGTATACTTGTACCATTCTTCATCTGGAGCTATGACAATGTTTTGTACTGAAAATAAGCTCGCATGAGGATGAAATTATAATGAATATATTACACAGGCATGGAAATACTGGAATACCACTTTTGTAGGATTCGGTCAAGGAGTTCATGGTGCGGCACTTCACATTTCCCATAGCGTATATGCTACCTTCGACGTTTAAATCCTGGTAATACAAATTTTCTCTTCTAGGAGAATTTTACCAATCTGTTATGCACTACGACAATAAAAATACTACGATATGCACTATCTGATCAAATGTATGCGAACATTTACGGTAAGGTGCTCTATTTTCGGACAGGTATGGACAACTAAGGGTGTTGTTTAAAAATGAACTGAAAGCTCTCGAAAATGACTGACGCAACTAACACATAATAGACTATATAACGAAAGTCAATAGATTACATTTCATAATTTACGTCAAAGAAACTTGTGCATTTTGGAGAATGTACTAAAAGGGTGCGCAATTTCGGATGGTGTAGTTCCTAATTTCGGATAGAGTTATTTTATAAAGAAAATTCAAAATTTCACACCTGCAGGAATTTTGTTTTATTACAAAAAAAAGTGCAAAAGATAATGCGAGATTTCCAATTTGATTACAATAATGATACACTTATAACTACACTGAGACTGTCATTCGTAGTTTTCATATTTGTTCTTCTTGCAGCCAAGTTTCTCAGGCCCAGCAGACAGTTTATGTATGCAACGCAAACATCCTAAACACCTTATCCAATCTTCTCCGATTTGTCTTCTCGCAGTGGCCCAGAATAGTAGATGCATTCCTCATCTGCGCTATGTTCACCATCTCTCGAGACAAGGGAAACAGAACTTCTGAAATTCTCACAGGTGTTAACTCTATGTCGTTTTTCTTTGTCGCCTACTCATTTTAGCAACATTCGTGTTCTTCGGGCTGGACTTGCGGGAGCTTTGATATCTTCCACTTTTTGAAGATTATTCTAGTTTATTTGGGACAGGTAGTTGATACGTTAAAGTTCGAATATCTCTTCTCCGTAGCCTATAAAATTTCTTACGCATTACTTGCCAGTATTTGGAAAGATAGTTTGTCCAGATCATTTCCTAAAGCACATTTTCTGCCTCTCGCAGGGCGCAGTTTTTCTTACAATTTTCCCGCATTTACGTAATCTAAAAGTATAGTTTTTTTGCATAATCTCCACTCTCGCCCAGCGCTCGGAAAAATCGAACACCTATATCTTTCCATGCGAGGTCTGATTCCCCTTATTTTATGATGATGATCGTTTCTCCCTATGTAGGTCAGTGTCAACGAAATATTTTCGCATTCGGAGGATTGGTGATTGAAATTTCGTGAGATGATTGGGCTGCAACGAAATACGCGTTTGTTTTAATAATGTCCACCCCAAATCCTGTATCATTTCAGTAACGCTGTCTCCCCTGTTTCGCGATAATCTGTCTATAAAGGGTCCCATTTGTCGGATGGTCGGCATTAGGCACCTGTACTACTTGACAAATATGTTTGAACTACCGAAATATGTAATGAATTATTCCACTAAAAAGCTGCTGAAAAATTTCATTGAATATGGTATAACAGTAATTAATTAGATTAAAATGTCAAATTAGTTAACATGCTTCTATGATTCTTACGTTGTGCCTACAACATGTTACATTCAAATATAAGATATCAAAGGAAAAATCAACTGCAAGGACGGAAGCTACCAGGACACTAACAAGGCTAAAGCACAAGAACTTAAGCTAATGGCAGCACTGTCCAGGGAGCAAATATCCACCTATCCGGAATTAGGCAATCGTCCAAAAATAGGGCACCTTGCCTTATTAGTGGACATTAATATGGAATGAATTCGCCTTTCGCTTTTATGATGGCTCAACCTTTGTTGTGAACACTTTGAACGTTTTGTGCCAATGTCTGTGGTGGGATGGCAGACAATTCTCGCTCAAGAGCATAAACCAGAGGTGGTAGTGGTGTTGGACGCACGGATCTGGAGCGGAGTCGACTTTCTAATTCATCCGGAAGATATTCCATCGGGTTTAGGCTGGGGCTGTGGACAAACCAGTCTATTTCATATAGGTTATTGTCCGCAAAACATTGCCTCACAGATGCGGCTTTATGACTAGTATATTGTCATACTGGTACAAACAATAATCGCCTCCGAACTGTTCCTCCACTGTAGGCAGCACACAATGCTGTAACTTGTATTTATATCCTTCTGAATTTATCGTTTACTTAAGCGCAGTTAGGGTCCCATACTCCCTTACTCTAACCATGGAAAAACCGCCCTTACCGTAACAACATGTATTCCATACTTCACTGTCGGCAACACACATTGTAAGGTGGCTATAATTCCGCACCTTACATCCACATACTTTGCTGTGAACTACAACCACAATTAGGTATCATTTGATAGGTTGCATATCTTATATATGAATATTTACATTGTCCCGTACGCCTTGTAAATAATTGTTAACACTTATTGCATGAAAGGTGACGGGGTGTCTTTATTATCAGAACGGCATAATGAATGATTGCCTATACTAGTAGAGGATGGAACGCCAGTGGAGATGAAACGGCAGGCAGAAATCAAGCTGTGGGTGGAAGGCTCGCACAGGTGTTGGTCCTCCTTAAAAACAGGAAGTAGCTAGATGGACGTCGTGGCACCTGAGCTCTGGAGCACAATAGGGTGACGGCCGGCCGCTATTGTTGCAGGACCGGAGGGATAACTGGGATCTCTGCAAATCTTGGACGCAGGTGAGAGGAACGAAGAAGCGGCACCTCGGAGACCATGTAGGCTGCATTATTTCCAAGGATTTTTACTCAGAAGCTTACCATTGTACGAGTATAGGTTTTTCCTCGCAAATTTTACGCGCTGGACGACAAAAGACTAAAATATGGCTGGTCAGCGCTCGGAAGAATCTGTAGAGAGGGAGAATATTCTGTGGTTTCGGGAATTTGATTCGTTTTCGGAATTACGAGGGTGGGGAGCCGAGCCTCGCTGGGAAGCCAGCGGTGGAGAGACGAGGTCTTACATTATGAGCGCCCATGTGTGACGGTCGCTCAGAATCAGCTTTGTTGGTACAGACGGACTTGCTGTCTTTGCTCTCAGGAGAGTTTATAGTTAGTACAGTTAGGCACTATACTGTTGCGAACCTATACGATTCTGGACTTCACCTCCGTGCTGGAAGTCGTCGTTGAGTACGCAGTGTTCAGTAATTGAGAGCACTTCTTCTGCCTATACTTACGTTGACAAGTTATCTGAACTCCGTCCTTGAGGCTGGGAGTTCGCGTTTCTCGTCTGTAGAACACAGAGAGGAGAAGACAGTATTAGAGTATATTAGTCAGAGGACCACCTTCTGCCGTCATAGTGTTTGAAAGAGTTTATTTGTGGCTGGAGTTATTCCATCGTCGCAGCCGAGTACGAGAACTATCACTTCGACGCACCGGACGCAGTACACACGGTGATATCGCAAATTGCTTCGGCTTATTAGGGCTATGAAGCTAAACAGCTGTGATAACGTTAGTTTATTTCCACTGAGGTTGCACCCCACCATAGATCACCTTTGAAAGTAGCTCATTCTTGTGTTTGGTACGTAGATGATGTCAGTCATTTCGCGTTAGTGATATTAGACCGCGCAGCCATAATAACAGGCAGAGTTGGGCAATTGATTTATAATTTTAGTTAGGAAATATAGACAACTGTACTTAAAGGGTTGGTTTTAATCTATAATAAATACGTATAGAACAACAGCGTTTATCTTTTAGTGGTATTAGTTGTCTTCATCATTCATTTATGTTTAGCCGCGCGGGATTAGCCGAGCGGTCTAGGGCGCTGCAGTCATGGACTGTGTGGCTAGTCCCGGCGGTGATTCGAGTCCTCCCTCGGGCATGGGTGTGTGTGTTTCTCCTTAGGATAATTTACGTTAAGTAGTGTGTAAGCTTAAGGACTGATGACTGTAGCAGTTAAGTCCCATAAGATTTCACATACACACACTTATGTTTAGATCGTAATTTATACGTAAAAAAAGGCCATTAAGAGATCCTAAAATCTGCTTCAGGGGGTAGTCATGGAGTCGCGAGCTCTACCTTCTTATCTCGTGTTTTCTATTGAAAATCTCGTGCCTGTACTCTTGTTAACTTTACTATTACAGAGCTCGCCTAAACTTTATTTTTTTTTAAATTGGTCCTGTGCGCAACAAATAACTTACTTGGTCTTTCGGCTGCCACTGCTTGATCTGCTGCATTCCATGATTTAACAAAAACATAAACAACCTATTATTCATGCTGAGTGCAATGCATGTTCTGTATGGCGGCTCCTGCTATTGATGCGGCTGCTGCTGCTTACTACAACTACATAATATTCAAGAGAATGGGTTTAGTCAAATCTAAACTCGATAAATGATAACTCAAACAAGTAATTACTTTTTTCAAAAACTATATTCTGAAAGCTATTCTTTCTCGTTCAATTAACAAAACGCTAGAAGCTCTTTGAACAATCGCTTCCTATGTAAATCTGCCTCCAGTGGCATTAAAGCAATATTACAAATTAATCAAAGTCTTGAGACAGACTGAAATACTTCTCAATTAAATACATAGTGAAACAATTCCCTGACAATTATAAGAGAAATCAATGACAAAAATCAATACTTAATCTATTCGCCTAACAATGGTTTCCCTTAAGAATTCAACTCCTATCATTATCAAAATTACCGTCTGCTGCTACGCACGTACACAAACCCTTTTCTTTAAATTAATAAGCGCGCTGCAAATTATAAAAAATATCACCTCAATACCAAATCCTGTGTCGCTACTGGCGGATAAGGCAGTACGGCAGCTCGGCGACGACCCCTCGCCCAACACACGTGCGCACCACAGCAGGCGGGCTCGCTCCTACGCTGACTTCCAAACTGCCACTAATTAATCCGTGCTCTGGGAAGCGCGACAACAGTATCTTAGATTCCAGAGCTTTCGTATGCGCGCTGTAGCCAACTTTTAAATCCTAAGAGAGTATTGCCAACTCTCAGTCAGACAGAGCCAAACCATCATTTTAGCATTTATTATTTTCCGTTGCGCTCATTCATTCCTACACCCGCCTGGAGTAACATGTTGGAACATGATGGTAGCCACCGCTATTCACGAAACCCAAAGCATCCCATCGGATTGCCACACTAAATAGTGTGATTCGTCACTCCATGTCACTCGTTTCCAGTCACCCGCCGTCCAGCAGCGTCGCTGTTTACAGCAGATCTCGCTTAGCATTGTCACTACGAAATATGTGGCTCATGAGAAGCTGCTCAGCCATAGTACCCAATTCTTCTTAACTCCTTACGCACACTCGTTGTGATAGCTGGACTGCTGGTAGCACTTTAGAATTCACCACTGATTCCTGCCGCTGGTTTCATGCCATTTCTTTAATGATGACCCTCCACAATGGTCAACTTCCCTGTCCGCCAGTGCATGAAGATGACTGGTCTTCGTTTAGCCGTGGTTGTGCCTTTGTCTTTCCTCATCACATCACCAACTGTCGACTTGGCCAGCTACAGAAGGGTTGAAACGTCCCTGGTGCATCTGTCACTCAGGAGACACCCAACGACTAGTCCACGTTCGAAGCCAATGAGCTCTCGTCGCCGGCCCATTCTGCTGTTACTGCTTCAGTATTGGTGACACTATAATTCCCACGTCTTATATACTGGGCGGCCCGCCTTTCGTGACATCTAATGGTCACTTCCGCATTACACAGTATTGTCCGAATGTTTTTGATCAGGTACTATAAGAGCCTCTGCGCCGGAAACGAGTACACTACGCCCCACGATCGACGCTGCGGTATTGTTACACTATTGGCCATTAAAATTGCTACACCACGAAGATGACGTGCTACAGACGCGAAATTTAACCGACAGGAACAACATGCTGTGATATGCAAATGATTAGCTTTTCAGAGCATTCACACAAGGTTGGCACCGGTGGCGACACCTACAACGTGCTGACATGAGGAAAGTTTCCAACCGATTTCTCATATACAAACAGTAGTTGATCGGCGTTGCCTGGTGAAACGTTGTTGTGATGCCTCGTGTAAGGAGGAGAAATGCGTACCATCACGTTTCCGACTTTGATAAAGGTCGGATTGTAGCCTATCGCGATTGCGGTTTATCGTATCGCGACTTTGCTGCTCGCGTTGGTCGAGATCCAATGACTGTTAGCAGAATATGGAATCGGTGGGTTCAGGAGGGTAATACGGAACGCCGTGCTGAATCGCAACGGCCTCGTATGACTAGTACTCGAGATGACAGGCATCTTATCCACATGGCTGTAACGAATCGTGCAGCCACGTCTCGAACCCTGAGTCAACAGATGAGGACGTTTGCAAGACAGCAACCATCTGAACGAACAGTTCAACGACGTTTGCAGCAGCATGGACTATCAGCTCGGAGTCCATGGCTGCGGCTACCCTTGACGCTGCATCACAGACAGGAGCGCCTGCGATGGTGTACTCAACGACGAACCTGGGTGCACGAATGCCAAAACGTCATTTTTACAGGTGAATCCATGTTATGTTTACAGCATCATGATGGTCGCATCCGTATTTGGCGACATCGCGGTGAACACACATTGGAAGCGTGTATTCGTCATCACCCGGCGTGATGGTATGGGGTGGCAATGGTTACACGTCTCGGTCACCTCTTGTTCGCATTGACGGTTCTTTGAACAGTGGACGTTACATTTCAGATGTGTTACGACCCGTGGTTCTACCCTTCAATCGATCCCTGCGAAACCCTACATTTCAGCAGGATAATGCACGACCGCATGTTGTAGGTTCTGTACGGGCCTTTCTGGATACAAAAAATGTTTGACACCTGCCCTGGCCAGCACATTCTCCAGACCTCTCACCAACTGAAAACGTCTGGTCAATGGTGGCCGAGCAACTGGCTCGTCACAATACGCCAGTCACTACTCTTGATGAACTGTGGTATCGTGCTGAAGCTGTCATGGGCAGCTGTGCCTGTACACGCCATCCAAGCTCTGTTTGACTCAATGCCCAGACTTATCAATGTCGTTATTACGGCCAGATGTGGTTGCTCTGGGTACTGATTTCTCAGGATCTATGCACCCAAATTGCGTGACAATGTAATCACATGTCAGTTCTAGTACAATATATTTGTCCAATGAATACCCGTTTATCATCTACATTTGTTTTTGGTGTTGCAATTTTAATGGCCAGTAGTGTACTAACAGTAAAATAATCGTCAGCACGCTGCTGAAAGCAGAATGCTTAGCTAGTGTAGGAGATTTGTTTATCGCAATCCGTCACCATACGTTACCTGGAAAACTTGATGAAGACTAAGACCAAGCTATTTGTGCGCCGTCAGCGAACAGGAATCGTGATCGTGCCGGATACCACAACGCAAGCGCATTCTCATGACTCACTCGAGGAACCGTTGTGGTGGAGGTTGCATGACAGCAACCGGCGTAAAAGAAATCGCGAGTCACCGTCCAGGAATCCTACTTACGGGTTCGGCTGACAGCTCTTCCTTAAGCATCTGGTGTGTTTGCTTTTCTCCTGCGCAAAGATTTACATTCAAAAGACAATACATACTCGGTAGCTAACGAATGAGAATTCTCTCGAGCATTCTTATATCACAGAGACTGCAACTATCTTACTTCGTTAAATTGACGATAAAATAATATACCTCGAATTGGCTGCTTATTAACCGGTAATAAGATGAACATGGTGTTAAATTCAAAGACTTACAATAAAAATTCGATGTACACTTACAATGTGCCAAATTAAGTTTGTCGCTTCTTGGATATCTCGTGTTTGAATGCTTCGGAACCGTCATCACTCTGTCATCTCTGCCTTACGACCATTACGCATAGTATTTATAGCAGACAGCAATAAAAATGTGAGAATGTGTACAAAGCGATACCTCTAATTATTTATGTAGCAGTTTCCTAATTTTCAAAACTTTTCAGTGTTGTTGGGAGATGCAGGAAATGACGGATGATCAGCACTTGGCGGTAAGGCTGTCAAGTGAACTGCAGAAGATACAAATGCAGTATTATGCATGCAAACAGGCGAGACAACGTGATACTATTTCATTAAAATAATGTGAAATTCATTCACATTCATAGTTTACATCGATCCAGAGCGATTTAAGGGGAACGACCACATCAGCTTAATTGTAAGAAATGTTTCCAAAATGAATTCTGTGGAGAAATGCTAAATAAGTCAATCAATCAACGATCGAGGTTGACAATGAGACATTACTCCGACCGATCGTCGATTAGTGGGAGTCGCCACAGGAAAGACGTCATGGGGCACGCACAAACATACATAGTTACAATTTCGATAGCGTACAATTTCGGAAGAAATGCCTCTCATGTACTGGCCATGATGTTAGACAAATCCTGGCTTGCAAAAATTAGTGCCCGACAGCCGTTCTTTCCAAATGCGTAAAGACAATGTGAAAGGTGGTGCGGAATGTTACTGGTAAAGTACAGCATGTAACATTCCACGACACACTCTAAGCTGACTTAACGAGTTCCAATACGGGTATTACGCCACTAAGAATCTGAGTGATGATCTCGTACTGTCTAAAGCATCTTGTCGAAACTCTACAGCTCAACACTAAATTTTCTGCTCTCTTTATTCAGACTAATCCAAATTCTCCCCAGAAACTTAAATGTGACACTTCCTTTCTTTCTACACCTTACCCACTCACCCCATCGCAAATCAGTGGGTGATGATACCCTTACGTTGAAATTTGCTCGCCATAATGGAGCGTTCCATTCGCAAATCATCTGATTCATCTAGAGGTGAATTCCTTAAAGCTAAGTTCTGAGATCAGACTAACGTAACCAGTTACAACGTGGAATTTGAATTATTTCACAACTTGATTTATTTCGAATGTACGAAGTATTGTGAGACGTAAGTCGCGTTGCTGTTATAGTGTTAAGGTCTAAGGATAGCTTCATGCAGCTCTCAATGCTAGTATTCCCTGTGTAAGCCTCTTCGTACCTGCAAAAATTATGCAACACATACCCATTTGAACCAGCTTAATGCTTTCCAGCCGTGGTCCCCCTCTACAATCTTTACCTGAAAACTTTTCCCCACGGACAAATTAACTATTTCTTAATGCCTCAGAAAATGACCTGTCAAAGTATGTCTTCTCTTAGCGCACTAGTGCAATAAACCTCTTTTCTCCCCAATTAGATGCAGTATTTCTTCATTATTTGGTGGCCGTAGTGGTCTAACGGGTAGATCAATAGACTCCAGCCCTGGAGATACAAGGTTCAGTTACGCTTAGAGACGTGCATTTTTCCTCTTTCCAGTCCTTCCAGGACGGCCGTAGGTTCACTCAGTCTCTGTTGACCTATTCTGGACATGCGACAGCGGCTGGTCAAATATTTAACAATGAAATTCCACAAACAGACGTGCAATTGAGATGTTATTTTATTTTATTTTCGCCACCAGTTTCGGCAATTCATTATGCCACCTTCAGGCCCCATGCGCACTCTTAACAAATTATCGATATTGGTGTACTGGGGCCATATGTTTCTGGATGCCGTGAATTCGTAGCTCAAGTGTTTCCTTTGAAGACCTGACAGCAGCTGAACAGACTTGCAGTCCAAGAACGTGGTCAAAACATATGGCCCTAGTATGCCAATATCCATTACTTTTGAGAGGCGCATGTGGGGCCTGATGATTGCAAAATGAATTCCCGAAACTGGTAGCGAAAATAAAATAAAATAACATCTCAACTGCACTGCTGTTTGTCGAATTTCATTGTTAAAAATTAAGTAGGTCCACTCATCCTGCTATCAAATGACTACCGGGGACCTTTTAAGGTTGTAAAAGGTAGCTGAGGCGATGGACCCGTCGCCCTCCCCCTCCTAGTGCCGCGACAAAGAAAGGATGCACCCTGCCCACAGTCAGGAGAATAGCTCGGTCAGGGCTTGTGCCATAAACATTACTTTACCCCTTCATTATTTATCCGATTTATCCAAGTAAGCTTCAACACACTTCTGTGACATCCCATTTCAAAAGCCTGCATACTCTTCTAGTCTGTACTGTGCATCTTTCACATTTCATATCTCTACAACGCTACAGTCCGAACTTATACTTTCAGAAAACGCTATCTCACACTTGCATTTATGTTTATTGTTAATATATTTTTCACGTTACTGCCTGCCTTAGTTTCATATCCACTGTACTTCTGCTGTTGTCAGTTACTCCCAGAAATATCCTAAGCTCAGCTGACAGTTGTAATGGGACATACTCCTCAACAGTAGTTGTCGATACCAGCAATATCTTTCAAATTTTGGACACGTCAGTATTATCTCTGCTGCTTTTCTGGAAACTTCCATATAATTTAATACACGATACGTTATACTTCAAGCTGAATTAATGAAAAGGAATTACTTTATTTTCGATGTTACACTCGATAAGTACTAGCTCTGAATGCACAGATGAAATAATTATAATTTTTTTAGAAACATTTGAAATTACGAATTATTTGGCACAATTAAAATTTCTATTATTTATTATGCAATCTAGTACTGTTTACTATGTTCATTTCTGGATTCATTTACGAATAATAATAGAAATTAATAGAAATTCATTTGACAAGAAAAATTGTAAACCCTTAGGAATATGGTTATTCCCGCAGTGTGAAGTAGTATTACGCATGTCTCTGATGTGATCGGACGTAGTTTTTTATTTGGTGCTAACAATGTAATTTCGGATTTGTTAATGTGAAAAATCAAAAGACTGTATGATATACGGAAATGTGACAAAATATATTATCGTAACATCAAAAATTCTGCAACAAAAATCTTCAAACCTGTTTAGGTCAATTCAACCACGAGAACCTAAAATGTGAGAATTTCAGCTTTGAGTATCAGACGCCTAGAGAAGAACTGGAGCCAACTCTACACGATAAGCTAAGTAAACTAGAAAGTTTATTGTAATCTCTTAAATTTTTCATAAAAGACTTTGCTTATTGCGGACAATAACTGGAATTAGGAAGGAGGGGGAAGATCACACACTTAAATCCTGAATTTTAGGACTCGTGGTTTGAACTTACCTGCATAACCAACAAGTCATTCGTGTCATTAGTAACAGTCAAAGAAACTGGATGAAAAGTAAATTTCACTCTTGTAGCAGTAGTTATATGGTTTGCAGAAAAAGAACTGTTACAAGATTAGAATACGGTCCAGGAAGTTGGTATAAATCGCTTGGCATTATATCTTAATAGTAAACTTCCCGAAAAAAGACATATAGAATGTTGAACTTCAGAAACCAACATAATCATACCTGTATCGTTAATAAGGGAATATGTAAAACTCAACAGAGTTGGCACTTTTAAATAGTTTGATAAAATTATGACAGGAAAAATAAATTTCTGAGGCAAAGTCACAAAACTGGAAATGTCATAACAACTGTCGAAAGAGCCCGTAATCAAAACAATGAATCACTGCCAAATTTGCTACTACAATACCGTAGCCAAAACAGTAAGTTTTTAACATGAAGAAAAATGACACCAGAAGGAAGTAAGGTTGTAAAAACAAAAATCTCTAGGTCCCATTGAAAACAGATAGATTTATCAGTTAATTTAGACACAGGAAAAGCGTCTGAATAACGGAGGTCAATAGATATACAGTGATATAAGGCAACATACGTTATTCGACCATGTAGTCTTGATTGGCAACATTATACTCACCTCACGGATGTCATGTTTATTATAGTTAATAAAGGCAACCAGTCGACTCATGGAATAAAGAGACATGCTACAGAAAAGATTACAGGATAACATATGAAAGAAAACTAAATTACGTTTAGAAATTTGGTACTAAATTTCATTCCACGAGGAAAAAAAAACAAAGCAAAGAAACTGGGCACAGAAAAGAAACCAAGAAGAAAGAATGGAAATCTGCTGAAAAGAGATGTAGAAGGCGAGACAGACCATGGATTATTGTAGGTGGCCTCTAGATGGCCAAAACGGAAAGAAGTGTACTTTGGTGGTTACGCGCATATCAGAATACAAATCCAAATAGTTGGATTCGATATTAGACATCTTTATATCACTGTAACATTTCGTGCACGTCAAAATGCCAATTTGCACCGAAGTTCAGACTCGACTTGAAACTGTGGGTCTTACATAATGAGTTGGTTTTCAGGTTGAGAAGAAAAGACAATGGCTGTTTTCCAGATTTTTGAAGAGGAAATCTGACATTTGAAGGATGAAGGTTCAGATGTCGTCGCAAACAGGGCAAGCTCTGAGAAATCCAAATCTGAATTGCGTAGAGCAAGAACACGAGCTATTGGGACTACCCAGACCCATGGTTATAGTAAGGGTATTCAACAGAGCGAAGACATTTTGAAACTAATAAAATAAAACAAAGAACTGGAAAAAAGAGCCGGCCGCGGTGGTCTAGCGGTACTAGGCGCGCAGTCCGGAACCGCGCGACTGGTACGGTCGCAGGTTCGAATCCTGCCTCGGGCATGGATGTGTGTGATATCCTTAGGTTAGTTAGGTTTAAGTAGTTCTAAGTTCTAGGGGACTGATGACCACAAATGTTAAGTCCCATAGTGCTCAAAGCCATTTGAACCATTTTTTGGAAAAAAGATTTAAATATGCTTAGGTACTACCTGCATAGCAAGTCCTGTGTCTCCATAAAATATGGAGGGATGTTATTATCACTAAAACGGACGGAAAATCTACGGCTGAAATATCTGTAGTCGGAACCGCCACGTTGACGTCACGTGTCTGAAAGTCTACGATCGGAAACTTCACGACACCTCTGTATCATACTCCACCCTAACCCTCAGATGACAATGGAGTCGCAAGCAGAAAACCGCAATTTGCATGCGCGGCAGTGATGCTGGGGCGTATGGTGAAGATAAGAAGAACAAATTGGTCGCTGATAGTCGACTAAACAATGTCTAACCCTTCAGCACTGCTGTCTTCTACATCGTTGTGATTCTGGTGTCACTATGTCACATATATGAAGTATTTGTAGTTTGTTGCGCCCGCTTTATAATCTTCTGATCGCCGTGCTGTTCTGGTCGTACGGTGCCTTTTGAGCTCGATGCAATTCTCGTACAGGACGTGTTTCTGTGGTTGAAGCACGCCAAACGAGGTGTCCAAAGTGGTTTTTGTACGCTCAAAAACAAACTGGTACACGTGTTTCTCGACGTGGTAGACGACAGCAGGGCTTCTAGTCTCATTTGTCGGAGGTGACAAAAGTCATGGGTTACGGTATGCACATCTACGGATGCGATAGTATAGGGTACTCAGGGTTTAAACTGGCAGCGCACTCGTGGATCTGTAATTTCTACTCAGGTGATTCATCTGAAAAGATTTAAACGTGATTGTAGCCGCACGCCGGGAATTGACAGACTTTGAACGCGTAATAGTAGTTTGTGCTAGACGCATTTGACATTCCATTTCGGAAATCGTTAGGAAATTCAATATTCCGCGATTGACAGTGACACGAGTGTGCCGAGAATACCAAATTTCACGCATGACCTCTCACCGAGGACAGCGCAGTGGCCGACGACCTTCACTTAACAACCGACAGCAGCGAAACTCGCGTAGAGTTGTCAGTGCTAACAGACATACAGCAGTGCATGAGATAATCGCTGAAATCAATGTGGGACGCACGAAGAACGTATCCGTTACGCCAGTGCGGGGAAATAAGGCGTCTATGGGCTATGGCACCCGACGACCGACGGGAGTGCCTTTGCACGACATCGCCTACAGCGCTTCTCCTGGGCTCGTGACCGTATCGGGAGACCGTGTCCTGTTCAGACGAGTCCCGATTTCAGTTGGTAAGAGCTGATGATAGGGTCCGAGTGTGGGGTAGACCCCGCGAAGTCACGGATCCAAGTTGTCAAGCTGGTGGTGGCCCAATAATGGTACGGACTGTGTTTACATGGAATGGACTGGGTCTTCTGGCCTAACTGGACAGATTATTGACTGGAAATCTACATCTACACCTACATACATACTCCGCAATCTACCATACGGTGCGTGGCGGAGGGTACCTCGTACCACAACTAGCATCTTCTCTCCATGTTCCACTCACAAAGAGAACGAGGGAAAAATGACTGCCTATATGCCTCAGTACGAGCCCTAATCTCTCTTATCTTATCTTTGCAGTCTTTCCACGAAATATAAGTTGGCGGCAGTAAAATTGTACTGCAGTCAGCCTCAAATGCTGGTTCTCTAAATTTCCTCAGTAGCGATTCACGAAAAGAACGCCTCCTTTCCTCCAGAGACCTCACCCGAGTTCCTGAAGCATTTCCGTAACACTCGCGTGATGATCAAACCTACCAGTAACAAATCTATCAGCCTGCCTCTGAATTGCTTCTATGTTCTCCCTCAATCCAACCTGATAGGGATCCCAAGCGCTCGAGCAGTACTCAAGAATAGGTCGTACTAGTGTTTTATAAGTGGTCTCCTTTACAGATGAACCACATCTTCCCAAAATTTCACCAATGAACCGAAGACGACTATCCGCCTTCCCTACAACTGCCATTACATGCTTGTCCCTCTTCATATCGCTCTGCAATGTTACGCCCAAATACTTAATCGACGTGACTGTGTCAAGCGCTACTCTACTAATGGAATATTCAAACATTAAAGGATTCTTTTTCCTATTCATCTGCATTAATTTACATTTATCTATATTTAGAGTTAGCTGCCATTCTTTACACCAATCACAAATCCTGTCCAAGTCATCTTGTATCCTCCTACAGTCACTCAACGACGACACCGTCCCGTACACCACAGCATCATCAGCAAACAGCCGCACATTGCTATCTACCCTATCCAAAAGATCATTTATGTAGATAGAAAACAACAGCGGACCTACCGCACTTCCCTGGGGCACTCCAGATGATACCCTCACCTCCGATGAACACTCACCATCGAGGACAATGTACTGGGTTCTATTACTTAAGAAGTCTTCGAGCCATTCACATATTTGGGAACCAGTCCCATATGCTCGTACCTTAGTTAGGAGTCTATAGTGGGGCACCGAGTCAAACGCTTTCCGGAAGTCAAGGAATATGGCATCCGTCTGATACCCTTCATCCATGGTTCGCAAGAAATGTGAAAAGAGGGCGAGTTGCGTTTCGCAGGAGCGATGCTTTCTAAAGCCGTGTTGATGCATGGACAGCAACTTCTCCGTCGCAAGGAAATTCATTATATTCGAACTGAGAATATGTTTGAGAATCCTGCAACAAACTGATGTTAAGGATATTGGTCTGTAATTTTGAGGATCCGTCCTTCTACTCTTCTTATATACAGGCGTCACCTGCGCTTTTTTTCAGTTGCTCGGGACTTTACGTTGGGCAAGAGATTCGCGATAAATGCAAGCTAAGTAAGGAGCCAATGCAGTAGAGTACTCTCTGTAAAACCGAATTGGAATCCCATCAGGACCTGGCGATTTATTTATTTTCAACCCATTCAGCTGCTTCACAACCCCAGGGATGTCTATCACTATGTCCTCCAAACGGGAATCTGTACGAGACTCAAACGGCGTTATGTTTGTTCGATCCTCCTGCGTGAAAGATTTCTCAAATGCCAAATGAAAAATTTCAGGTTTCGTTTTGCTGTCTTCCGTTGCCAGACCAGACTGATCAGTGAGTGACAGGATGGAACCCTTCGACCCGCTTACCAATTTTACGTGAGACCAGAATTTTCTTGGGTTTTCAGCAAGATCTTTTGCTAAGGTATGACGTTGGTAGTGGTTGAATGCTTCGCGCATCGCTCTTTTTGTAGGGCAGCACGAATCTCTACTAACTTTTGCCTGTCCTCATTCTCCCGATCTTCCTTGTACCGCGAGTGCAGCTGCCTTTGCTTCCTGAGCATTCTCCGAATTGCGGTGTTAAACCACGGTGGGTCTTTTCCGTCCGTAACCCACTTTTTCGGCACGTACTTGTCTAATGCGTGATTTACAATGTGTTTAAAATTTGTCCATAATGCTTCCACGTCCATCGTTCCGGAAGTAAATGAAGTCGATTTATTTACTAAGTGGGATGCTAACAACTGCTTATCTGCTCTTTCTAGTAAGAATACTCTCCTAGCCTTCTTGATCGACTTTTTAACTTTCGTAACTATAGTCATAATGACAACATCATGATCACTAATCCCTGTCTCAACACTGACACCGTCGATGAGGTCTGGTCTATTCGCGGCTACCAGATCTAAAATATTTCCATTATGCGCTAGCTGTCGATTTAGCTGCTCAAGACAGTTTTCGGGTAATGTGTTCAAAAGTAATTCACACGACGGCTTCTCTGTACCACCTGTAATGAATCCATACACATCCCAGTCTATACTAGGTAGGTTGAAGTCGCCTCCGAATAATATAGCATGATTCGGGTACCTCTGCTATACAGAATGTAGACTCCCTTTGAATGATTCTAGAACTGTCACGGTGGAACCTGGTGGCCGGTAATAACACCCCACAATTAACTTTATTTCCCCTAGCCCTGTTAAACGTGTCCAGATAACTTCACAATCACACTCTACTTCGACCTCAGTAGACACAATATTTTTGTCAACTTCAATGAAGACACCACCTCCTACGGTGTCTAATCTTCTTTCCAATACACTTTCCAACCCTCACTAAATATTTCAGAACTTCCTATCTCAGGGTTCAGCCAGGTCTCAGCCCCGAGAATAATTTGCGCGGCACACGCTTCCTGGAGGGCAGTAAATTCAGGAACTTTATTCCGAACACTCTGAAAATGTACTGCTGAGATCTTGATAGCTGCCGCGCGGGATTAGCCGAGCGGTCTAGGGCGCTGCAGTCTTGGACTGTACGGCTGGTCTCGGCGTAGGTTCGAGTAATCCCTGGGTGTGTGTGTTTGTCCTTAGGATAATTTAGGTTAAGTAGTGTGTAAGCTTAGGGACTGATGACCTTAGCAGTTAAGTCCCATAAGATGTGCACGCCACAAGTACTCTGCTACCCGAGCAGCCGCTTCCTTTGTGTAGTGCACCCCTGACCTATCTAGGGCGTCCTACAATTCCCCACCGAATAGCGCAAGTCTAGAAATCTGCAGCCAAGACCGTCACAGAGTCGACGAAGCCTCTGGTTGAGACCCTCCACTCGGCTCCAAACCAAAGGACCCCGATCCACTCTGGGAACGATGCTGCAAATAGAGAGCTCTGCTTGCACCCCGCGTGCGAGGCCAGCGGTCTTCACCAAATCCGCCAGCCGCCTGTACGAACTGAGGATCGCCTCGGAACCCAAGCGACAGGTATCATTGGTGCCGACCTGAGCAACTACTTGCAGACGACTGCACCCCGTACGCTCGATAGCCGCAGGCAAGGCCGCTCCACATCTTGGATGAGGCTCCCCGGCAGACAAACCGAGTGCACGTTGGAATTCTTTCCAGCCCTGTACGCTATTTCCCTAAAAGGGGCTCCATCACCCGCCTAATGTTGGAGCTCCCAATAACCAGCAAGCCTTTGCCCCCGTGTGCCTGCTCGGGCCCTTTTGAAGGAGCGGCCACCTGCCCACTGACAGGATAAACGGGCGAGGCCTGCCGGCCAGCCTCCACATTGACCCTCCGCCTCGAGCGACGCGAACGCGTTGCAGTCAGCCACTCACCCTGAGGTGAGGGCGGCACCAACGCGCATGGTACACTAGAAGGTGCCTCCGCGGCTGAGTCAGCGGACGCAGCAAGCGAACCTCGGGTGTCTCAAGCGACGCGCCAGACCCTCCGCCGCCGCTGCACCTCGAGGCAGCAGCCTGAAGGCGGCTGACCGTGGCCAACAGCACGCTCAGCTGCTCGCGAACCGCGGCCAGTTCCTCCTGCGTCCGCACACAGCACGCACACACCTTATCCATCCTACTGCTAATATCTGGACGTATAGAGTTGCGACAAATGAAACAGCAATATGCGACTGCACAGTTGCGTCACCAGCGCCAGATTGAGCTGCGATATATGAACAATTACTTACGAACTAAGCAATCAAATGACCACGACTACGCCACTATACAGATATTTCAATGCGATCCCTGTCTTAGTACAAATGACAACCGCCTACGCGATGTTACACTCTACCGCTATTAAAATTTGATACTACCCCTTTCTAATTCGAATATACGCAAAGATCCGAAAAATTTCACCACGCAAGCACACAAACACACAAAGTAATTTGAATTAAACCTGCGGAACTAATACGAAAAACTGAATACACGACTAGTTTCTGCTACTGCTGCTCGCACACGTCGATCTGCAAGCACAGACGAAACTTCACTGGCCTCTGTCTGCTGCTAACTGACTCTACGAAATAAAGCACTGGCTGTCCAAAACAAAGAACTGACTAACGACTCCGCGTATTTATAACTTACAGCTATCAATAAGCAGTATAACTCCTCTCAAATATGAGAATACGCAAGGATTTTATATAAATAAATATGCAAGCGCATAAACACTCGGAAAGAAATTAAGAATCAAACTACAAAACAAATATGAAAGCTAAATATGCGACTCGCTACTGCACTGCTGCTGCACTACCGCTGCACTAATACTTCACCAGCTCAAGGCTCATGATTACGTTCGGCTATTGGGAGACCATTTGCAGCCATTCATGGACTTCGCATTCCCAAACAATGATGGAGTTTTTGTGGATGACAATATCCGATGTCACTGAGCTATAATTGTTCATGAATAGCTTGAAGAACGTTCCGGACGATTCGAGGGGATGGTTTGACCACCCAGATCGCCCGACATGAATCCCATCGAACATTTATGGAACTTGATCCAGAGGTTAGTTCGTGCATGAGATCCTGCACCGGCAACACTTTCGCAATTACGGGCGGCTATAGACGTAGCCTGGCTCAATAATTCTGCAGCGGACTTCCAACAAGTAGCTGAGTCCACACTACGTCGAATTGCTGCACTACGCCGGGCAAAAGAGGTCCAACACGTCGTTAGGAGGTATCCCATTACTTTTCTCAGCTCAGTGTATCTTCCAACGTTCAACACGTTCAAAATATTTAAAAAAATTGGTTTGTCTTTCCTTTAGAGTCATTAATTCCTGTCTATCACATTTTATTTTTCAAATACGCGGAAATGCGTCTCGTCTCGGCAATGTTTATTGTGGTAAGAATTACTCTTAACGCCGGCCGGAGTGGCCGAGCGGTTCTAGGCGCTTCAGTCTGGAACCGCGCGACCGCTACGGTCGCAGGTTCGAATCCTGCCTTGGGCATGGATGTGTGTGATGTGTCCTTAGGTTAGTTAGGTTTAAGTAGTTCTAAGTTCTAGGGGACTGATGACCTCAGAAGTTAAGTCCCATAGTGCTCAGAGCCATTTGAACCATTACTCTTAACTTTTTACAAACAGTGCTCCTCTTTCACTGTTTCTATTAAAACGCACGTTTGCTCGCTTGCACAAATGATTCCTTTGTTGTTGTTGTTCTGTTTGAAGTATACACTGTACTGAATTGCGAGACACTCGGCCGGTGACGTAGACAATAATTTCGCAGTTCACTGATCTTTAGTCCCTGGCATGTCCACAAAATCGAAGAAATTGACTCCTAAGCGGAGAGCGCGCTTGTTTATACATAACATGGAATATCCCAGAATATGCAACCGTTAAAGTAATAAGAAAGCTCCAGTATCTTTTAGAAAATGTGAAAGTGATTACAAAAACTATTTGCAGAAAGTGTGTTGCAAACCGGTAACCTTCCATTTCTCTATTCACTATACGACTTTGATAGATGCGATCTAAGTATGTGTCTTTGGTCTTACGATACACTAAAGCCTTTAACAGCTGATATGTCATTGCCTACCTTTTAATTATTAGAAATTGTACCAAAATGACAAGCTTTGATAAATCTTCACTGTACTGGTGCCCTTAAACGAGTAGTTTCGTAGCGCACAGATAATAATACGAAAGAAAAAACAAATAAGAAAAGGCTTTAACTACCGATATGCCGTTCGCCGTCAATTTACTGTAATAAACGGCGCCAAAACGATGCATTTTGGACAATGTGTGGGTGCTTTGAAACAGCATACATTAATAGCAAGTAAGTTACAATACCAAAACCAGCAAACACGAAGTTCCATTGCAAACGACTTATCGAATATGGTAAACTTTAAGCTCTGCTAGTGATGAAAAATCGATCATGCATCTCACTGGCCATGTTCCTCTCCACACTATAAAAATCTTTGCCGTCTGATTCTGTCTTTCACAACTGCGAATGCTCTGTAACGTGGAGTTCCAAAAAAGGCGTGCAGCTCCATGTCCACGTTCCACTTCACGTCCGGTGCGAGGACGGCTTAAGCCGCACTTGGCATTCCACCGGCGGTTAGTGTCAGCCTCCAAATCGGAACTCCTGTATCACACTCAGGTAAGCTCTCGGATGTCCTCACGATGCTACGTGGTGTCCTTACCAGCCCTCTCATCAAGTAAAATTTTTGACACCGACGGGAATCGAACCAGGCTTCTTCCTGTTTGTTCACTCACCTACGAAGATTGCCACCATGATTATTTACTTAATCTGACATCTTTTTATTGAGGCTCCTTCCTCACCTTCATCTCTTCATTTCGCTTGCCACCTACGTATGATAAGACTGAATTTCTCCACCACTGATATTCTTAAAATGCATAGTTGTTTCCCAAACTTGAAAGGGATTTTAAACATATTTCTTCTTTCTGAAATAATGAATTTTTTGTGATGTGTTTTCCGTTTATTAACTTAAAGCCTTGCCTCCGGAAAATGTAAGAATGCTACGTTTTTTATATCCATTCTTCTTTAGAAATATCGTTTATTTTTTCAAAATTATGTGAAGAGATAACTGTAGGTAGATGAACTCAATTGACTTTTAATGGTTTGTTTGTCAATAAAAGTCTTAGCAGTACGAAACATAAATTTAACTGATATTTCATCGGTTCTATCATTCTGAAAATATTATTTCTAATCCGACATCCTCCAGCCTTATCAAAGCGCCACACCTGTAGATGCAAAAACTGTCATCACCCAGATGAATGATATTCTGACCGCAATGGTAGCATGGGTTAAAACGCTGGGACTTAATGGAAAAAGAGTTACAAGTAGAGCTACGCCTAACCAAATCTACGGTTGGGTGGATTTGGTAGGATCACCAGTAGTATTGGGAAGATTAATAGTGGAAGAAACATACACGGATGTGTGAAAGAGAAACTGGGAGTCGACGACTTCTCTTTGTGGTTGTTTTCGTATGTATTTAGAACCGCACATCGTGTTAGATCAGTGGGTATTTTATATATTTACAAATTTTAAATTACTTTTATAGGTAATAAAAATTAGCAATGCGCATGACTTTTTCGTTTTTATGCAACTAAACCAACTACTTTTTATGCAATTGCAGGTTACATGCACAAACACAAAAATATCTATGTAATGCATGTTGTTGTTTTGTACTCAATAGAACGTTCTTGATGGTGATCAAAGGCAATAGTTTCCTGTTATTACTGGTAAGTACAAAAGTCGTTTATGAGTAACAGAAACGCGTTTTATACGAGCTTGACGAGGTATTGAAGCGATATTTGATTTGTTTTTGTTTAATTTGAATTTTTTTTAAATTTTCCCTTTTTTTGAGGAAACTCCGTTTTATAGCGCTATATGATAAATCTGTACCTTTCTTTTATTTTTACTACATCATCCATCTGTTTGATATTACAAATCAACAACTTTCGAACAAGACCTGAATTAAACATTGACAGTTTCAGTGTTCCTATAAATACTGTGTATTTTTAAGTAACAGACAAGAGGATAAGTATGCATAACAAAAATATTCTGTAGGTTACGTGGTCCTTTATATATCCGCACTCAGTTTGTAGACTCTTCACCTCTTCCGGTTTCTAGGATAATCTAGTGCGATACTGATCGCATACGCAAACAAAGTGACTGAAATGAGGTGACGCACGATATGTATGTAACACATCTAAGCTACAGGTGAAGCGTTTACGATAGTTACTGACCAAGGCAACCAGGAAAGGTACCTTATTCTACACTTACTTATGATACTTTACGGTAGTTTGACTACTCTAGTCACATCTAATCTTAGCACTCCATCAGAAATTAATAAGTACAAAATTCTGTTAACAATTGCCCCCTATTCTGCTCGACGGTATTTCAACATCGTATCAGAAATCAATGAAGAGGTGTAACTGCGGATGAGTGTCTTAACTGTGTAGAGATTACTGTCGCCAAGTTCTAGAAGACTTCCGCTTGCCTCTATGCTCTCAAAAAGTTTCGGAACACATTTACACAGGATGTGAAACGTAAGCTCATGCATTCACTCGTTCTACCGGGCTTCCACTAGCCTGATGTAATTCAACACGGAACCAGTCGTGAAAACACTAGGTGGTTAGAACTAACCATAAGTGCTTGTGCCGCCCCACACCGAACCCAGGGTTATTGTGCTGTTCGGTCCCCAGTAGACCCCCCCCCCCCCAGGGAACGTCTCACACCAGACGAGTGTAACCCCTATGTTTGCGTGGTAGGGTAATGGCGGTGTACGCGTACGTGGGGAACTTGTTTGCGCAGCAATCGCCGACATAGTTTAGCTAAGGCGGAATAAGGGGAACCAGCCCGCATTCGCCGAGGCATATGGAAAACCGCCTAAAAGCCATCCACAGACTGGCCGGTTCACCGGACCTCGACACAAATCTGCCGGGCGGATTCGTGCCGGGGACCAGGCGCTCCTTCCCGCCCGAAAAGCAGTGGGTTAGACCGCACGGTCAACCGGGCGGGCTTATTCTAGCTGTACCCATTTACAAAACAAAAATTCACAAACTTCTCCGCTGTTGCTGCTGTCCGCCTCTGAAACGAGCTGCCCCGGTCTCTGTGTACAGAACAGTGCTCTGTCGGTTTTAAGAAAACGATGAAACACTTCGTTCTGTCATCCTCAAGAACTTCAATCTGTGATGCTCATAACGTTTCCCCAAGAAGTAAAGTGTATGGACAACTTTCCCTCTGTTAAGTAGTAAAGCCAGAGCTATTTTCTCCCAGTTATGAATCTTCCTCTTTTCACTTCCCTGTGAGTCACGTTACTTTATTTTTTCCTTACATTCATTAACTGTGTGTTATCATGTTCCTCTTTACCCGCCTCGTCCACCATTTTCTTTCATGGTCATTGCTGCTAACACTCATAATTAGTTACTTTGACCAACATGGTTGAGAGTGTAAGGTATCTTACTTCTGGTAATTCCTTACGAAAAAACGGTCACGATCAGAAAATATCATTTATTTGAAATGACCGGTTTCGGCTTCAGATAGATTGCACCGTTTACTGGAGTTGGCGACATGTTGAGCTGCTGCGTGTTGTGAGCAGCTCAACATGTCGCCAACTCCAGTAAACGGTGCAATCTATCTGAAGCCGAAACCGGTCATTTTAAATAAATATTTTCCGATCGTGACCGTTTTTTCATAAGGAATTAGTACTCGTTTCTAAAATCTCTTCTTCCTGTTTTTCTTATACTTCTGTGCCACATCCGTGCACGGTCGGTATGGTTATTAACGGGTTTGCCATGCTTAAATTAAGGGTTGGCTGGGTGCCGCATGTAGTGTCATTCAAGTGAAAGTGAGCGAAAATTTTCTACATGTTTTTGAATCGTGTAACTGATGAAGGACTATGACACCAGCCCAGTATTTATCTTGCCGCATACAAAGCAAATCCAAACTGGCCGGCACACCGACCCTAGTCGTCAATCCGCCGGGCGGTTTCGATGCAGCGCAGGCGCACCTACCCGTCGCCGAGACGGCGCCTTAATTTTTTTTTTTTGCCATCAGTCTTCTGACTGGTTTCAAGCGGCCCGCCACGAATTCTTCTTCTTTGTTAACCGCTTCATCTCAGAGTAGCACTTGCAACCTAAATTCTCAGTAATTTGCTGGATGTATTCCAATTTCTGTCTACAGTTTTTACCCTCTACAGCTAGTACCATGGAAGTCATTCCCTCATGTCTTAACAGATGTCCTGTCATCCTGTCTCTTCTCCTTATTAGTGTTTTCCATGTATTTCTTCCCTCTCCGATTCTGTGGAGAACCTCCTCATTCCGTACCTTATCAATCCACCTAATTACATGGCTATTTTTGTTTTTGTTTTATAATTTTGTTCGGTATTGTTCGTTTTGTTTGGTCTGGGCAGATGTCACATGACATCCATTCAAGTTGATCGTTGATTCCTTTACGCATTTTTTTTTATTACAATCAGTCGACTGATCGAACACGCTGAGCTACCGTGCCGGCGCTATTCGGGCGGGTGCTCATAACTGAAACCTACTTACCTGTAATTTCTAATTATTGTTGTGTTTAACATGTGCGAATATTAGTCGTGAGCTTCGCCATTCGAAAGATGATGTCAGTGTTTTCTCCAACCTATGTGCAATCATGTTGCTCTAATACTCACAAACACGTGAATGAGACTCGAACCAGGTCAGAGAGGTAGAATGGATGTCAATTGACATCAGCGAATCAGACGTAAGCACCTCCACCATGACTACCTTGTTGCATACCTACCTAGCAAACATGTTTTCAAACGGCTGTAGCAAGGGATGGTTCAAATGGCTCTGAGCACTATGGGACTCAACTGCTGAGGTCATTAGTCCCCTAGAACTTAGAACTACTTAAACCTAACTAACCTAAGGACACATCACACACATCCATGCCCGAGGCAGGATTCGAACCTGCGACCGTAGCGGTCTTGCGGTTCCAGACTGCAGCGGCTTTAACCGCACTTGTAGCAAGGGAGCCGGCCGGTTTAGCCGAGCGGTTCTAGGCGTTTCAGTCTGGAACCGCGCGACCGCTATGTTCGCAGGTTCAAATCCTGCCTCAGGCATGGTTGTGTGTGATGTCCTTAGGTTAGTTAGGTTTAAGTGGTTCAAGTTCTAGGGGACTGATGACCTCAGCAGTTAAGTCCCATAGTGCTCAGAGCCTACCATTTTTGTAGCAAGGGAAAGGTAAGTTTCCTGCTATGGGTTACCATTCAAAATAGTATGTACTTACTCGCCTCTATAAGTCCTCCAAGTTTGTGACGGGAGTTTCCGAACAGCATGTATATGTAGTGTAAAATATGTAGAACGTCTTTTTAGCTGTAATAGAAGGCCTGATGACCCTCATCTTGGAAGATTAAATAAATAAATAAATAAATAATGTCTAGACTCCATTCGTCTGAGATTAGCATCCTCTGACATTAAATATTCTTAAAATAAAAGCTTTCCATAACTGACAAATAGTTTAGATCCAGATATGTCTTCTTTCTAACGCAATGAATTTTCGTCTTTCTGTTTGTGTGCTTTCGTCTTTCTGACTTAAAATGTTTTGCTTATTGCTACTGCTAAATAGTTCTTCATGAACTGGAAGTACTGCCTTTTTTTGTTGTGCATCTGTGTGAAAGAGAAAAAAAATGTTTGAACTGGAATAGCGTTTAAGAGCCTACTTGCTGGAACTTCTCTTGGAAATATGAAACCGTTTCAAGGTACAAGGGATAGGCAAAATAATGTGAACAGTGGTAGTAATGGGATGGTTGTGTTTGACGGTCAACAACGCAGGTAAGGCACGTGTGGTGCTGGATTGTGCGTGTTCAGTACGGACTAGGCATCAGTGCACACTTCGTATTTGCATTCAGAGGCCGAAGTAGACGTTCAATGAAGACCTAACAGAGTTCCAAACAGGGCAGATTGTGGGGGGTCCGATAAGGTGGAGCATCAGTAACCAAGACAGCCAACTTACTAAATGTTACAAGAGCAACTGTTTCAGCAGTCATGACAGCATACACAAAACATGGAAAGACAAGGTCGCGTAAACGCAATAGTGGGCGCAAATCAAAACTAAATATATAGTCCCGACGGAGGTTCGAGTCCTCCCTCGGGCATGGGTGTGTGTGTTTGTCCTTAAGATAATGTGGTGGTGGTTAGTGTTTAACGTCCCGTCGACAACGAGGTCATTAGAGACGGAGCGCAAGCTCGGGTTAGGGGAGGATTGGGAAGGAAATCGGCCGTGCCCTTTCAAAGGAACCATCCCGGCATTTGCCTGAAACGATTGAGGGAAATCACGGAAAACCTTAATCAAGATGGCTGAAGACGGGATTGAACCGTCGTCCTATTAGGATAATTTAGGTTGAGTAGTGTGTAAGCTTAGGGACTGATGACCTTAGCAGTTAAGTCTCATAATATTTCACACACATCTGAACATAAATACATAGACCATCGTACGCTAATTGTGTCGAAACAACACAAAACTACGGCCGCTAAAGTGACTGCAGAGTTTAATAGCCGTGTTCAAGACCCCGTATCTATCGACACTGTCCGCCGAGAGCTCCGTAAAGCGAATATTCATGGACAATCTAATAATACCGAAACTATTAGTGATGACAACCAACGGAAAGAAGCGTAAAACATGGTGTCAGGAGCATAAAACCTGGACGGTTGATCAGTGGAAACACGTCATATGGTCCGACGAGTCAACGTATTCGTTATTTCCAACATCGGACCGTGTTTACATGTGGAGAAAGACAAAAGGAGCCTACAATCCTGATTGCTTGATTCCAACAGTTAAGCGTGGAGGTGGAAGTGTGATAGTGTGGGCAGCCATATCATGGTATTCTGCTGGTCCCATCATTACTCTCAAAGGCTGTGTTACAGCCAACGGTTATGAGAACACTTTACGTGATCAGGTGCGAGCCGTGACTCAAATGTTGTTCCTCAACAATGATGCCATATTTCAGGACGATACTGCACCCATTCACACAGTCAAGACAGTACAATGGTGGTACGAGGAGCATGCAGCTGAACTGCAGCGTCTTTCCTGGCCAGTACGATTCCCGGACTTCAACATTATCGAATCCTTGTGGGCGGTATTGGAGCGCAAACAGCGGAGCAGATTTCCGCTTCCCTCGTCACTACAGGAGTTAGAAGAGTTTCTGATCGAAGAGTGGCATAACATTCCACTGGAGACTATACAATCGTTATATGCCGGTATTCCAAGAAGAATCGCAGCTATATTACGGGCAAATGGGGGTCCAACCCCTATTAATAAAACATTCCCAAGTAAGTACATTGTCCCCTGTAAACCACTGTGTTGGTCCGAAGTCCGCTTCGTAGGCGAGCTGAAATACCAGGGAGTAAAAGAGCGGGGCTGTGCCAGTGGGCGAAGTTATCTCATGTACTGTAGGTGCGGTCTCCATTCTCGGGAGCGAGGCTCGCAGTAACGCCTGCGGCGCGCCTAGTTCGCTGCTCAGCATTCGTTAGCGCCCGCCGAATGCTAAACAGCAGCGCCCCGCCCGCAGACGCCTGCCTGCCTAATTCAATTGCTCGGCTGGGCCTACAGTGGCCGTGCTACGGCCTGCACGGAACTACGGCACAGGCTGCCGGCAATATCCCAGCCGCTGCCGGCAGTATATCCGAGAGGAACACGGCCCACACTGGAACCAAAACCGAACTACAGGATTTGGCTAACCCGTAAGCACGGTTACAGACTACAGTAGAACCCTACTTAATGAGCACTTCCCATAACACGCAATTCGCATAACGACCAAAACAACGCGTAAAAAAAAATGACTCGCTTAACGAGCGATGTTTCGCATAAGGAGTGATGACAATTTAGTGTGACGTTACCATTGTTGGCAGCGGCATATGAACAATGTCTTTAGTACGTACTGCAGTCTGGTTTTAGCGCTCTTTCTGCTACCGTCTAAGTGCAGCCTTTTTGTGATCACCAGCACGGATTTTAAGTACCTAAAAATAGTGAAATATGCAAGCATTTATGACCTAAAACTCACATAAATATGACCTTAAAAATAAAATATGCCTTAATAGAAATTTATTTAAAGCATTCTTGTTTGCTTATTTAATTTTTTATTCACCATAAAGTAATACAAAATTCACTTCTCAAAATACTGTAAGTATAGTTCTTTCTTTCTGTAGGATTTGTGGCTAATTTGCACCTATTTCGTCTGCGATGATTATTACGACAGAAGCCGCCTTTGTTGGCTCAGAGAGCGTATTGTCGACTCTGCGCAACAATGTTTTATGTTCGCGAAACGATTGTTGTGGTACACCGATTTTCTGCTACAGTCCTGAGAAATGAAGCTGTGTACTAATTTATCTGTTTGTCTTTCACAATAGCACGTTAAATATTGTCTCGTGAGCAACATATTCATTTTCTTATTCGTGTGTCCCGCAAGATACGAGAAAAACGGTATATGCATTTTTGGCAAAAGTTGACGGAATTATGACCTATTATATTAAAAGTTAGCCGCAATATGACCTATTACTAAGATTTGTTGAAATATGACTTTATATGCACAATCAAAATACATTTTTCCACACTAAAATGCTTAGATTTGTGTATAAATTATTCTAAAACCCACCCTATAGGTCAGAAAAAAATATAACTTGTCATTAAAAGCTGGGCCCTAGTGATCACACATTTTTATAACCTTGTGTTCACACAGCGTTTTTGTGCAAGTTTCAATAACCTTTGCAGAAATCTCCCTGGAGATAAAGCCGCAAGAAGACAACCATACGAGAAAGAAAATTACCTTAGAGAAGAAACGTAAAATCATTGAAAAACGCGAACGTGATTTGGGCGTTGCTGATTTAGCATGCAAATACAATCTGTCTACATCAACTATTTACTCTATCCTCTGAACAAGGACAAGATTAAGGAGAGAGGTGCTTCAAAGTGAATGACAAGTGCATCTAAATAACGGTTTCGTATTCTGGACTATGTCGAAAGGGTGCTCTTTATATGGACAAATGAAAAGTAATTTCAAGGCGACATTATTAACGAAACCATCATTTCTGAGAAGGCGAGAATGATTCTCACCGACCTCCTTAAGAAGACGCCAGGATCATCAGCGACCGAAGAAGTTTTTAAGGGAAACCGTGGGTGGTTCGAGAAATTTAAGAGAAGAACCAGCATCCACATCGTAGTCAGGCACGGCGAAGCAGCCAGCACCGAGACAAAGGCGGCAGAGAACTTCATCAGCAACTTTAGGATGCTCATAGATTCTGAGGGTTACCTGCCGCAACAGGTTTTCAATTGTGACGAGATGGGTCTATTCTGGGAAAAGATGCCGACGCGTGCCCTTATAACAGCAGAGCAGAATGCACTGGCCAGTCACAAGCCAATGAATTTTGGAACACGTATTGTGTTCGAGTACAATGACTTTTCTCGAGACTAGAAATCTACTCTGTAGGAATCAGCATGGGTTTCGAAAAAGACGGTCATGTGAAACCCAGCTCGCGCTATTCGTCCACGAGACTCAGAGGGGCCATAGACACGGGTTCACAGGTAGATGCCGTGTTTCTTGACTTCCGCAAGGCGTTCGATACAGTTCCCCACAGTCGTTTAATGAACAAAGTAAGAGCATATGGACTATCAGACCAATTGTGTGATTGGATTGAGGAGTTTCTAGATAACAGGACGCAGCATGTCATTCTCAATGGAGAGAAGTCTTCCGAAGTAAGAGTGATTTCAGGTGTGCCGCAGGGGAGTGTCATAGGACCGTTCCTATTCACAATATACATAAATGACCT
The DNA here is from genome assembly GCF_023864345.2 of Schistocerca serialis cubense. NCBI lineage: Eukaryota > Metazoa > Arthropoda > Insecta > Orthoptera > Acrididae > Schistocerca > Schistocerca serialis. Next base: position 816,551,623 of record NC_064638.1, read on the forward strand.
TGTGGATGACATCGGAAGTTCACTGAGGCTTTTTGCAGATGATGCTGTGGTGTATCGAGAGGTTGTAACAATGGAAAATTGTACTGAAATGTAGGAGGATCTGCAGCGAATTGACGCGTGGTGCAGGAAATGGCAATTGAATCTCAATGTAGACAAGTGTGATGTGCTGCGAATACACAGAAAGATAGATCCTTTATCATTTAGCTACAAAATAGCAGGTCAGCAACTGGAAGCAGTTAATACCATAAATTATCTGAGAGTACGCATTAGGAGTGATTTAAAATGGAATGATCATATAATGTTGATCGTCGGTAAAGCAGATGCCAGACTGAGATTCGTTGGAAGAATCCTATGGAAATGCAATCCGAAAACAAAGGAAGTAGGTTGCAGTACGCTTGTTCGCCCACTGCTTGAATACTGCTCAGCAGTGTGGGATCCGTACCAGATAGGGTTGATAGAAGATATAGAGAAGATCCAACGGAGAGCAGCGCGCTTCGTTACAGGATCATTTAGTAATCGCAAAAGCATTACGGAGATGATAGATAAACTCCAGTGGAAGACTCTGCAGGAGAGACGCTCAGTAGCTCGGTACGGGCTTTTGTCAAAGTTTCGAGAACATACCTTCACCGAAGAGTCAAGCAGTATATTGCTCCCTCCTACGTATATCTCGCGAAAATCAGAGAGATTAGAGCCCACACAGAGGCATACCGACAATCCTTCTTTCCACGAACAATACGAGACTGGAATAGAAGGGAGAACCGATAGAGGTACTCAAGGTACCCTCCGCCACACACCGTCAGGTGGCTTGCGGAAAATGGATGTAGATGTAGATGTAGATGAATGAAAGACCGTCTCACGCTGCTATTCTGTGATAATGCAAGCTGCGATTTCAGAACCAAGCCGTTGCTTGTTTATCATTCAGAAACACCACGACCCTTCAAGAAGTGTTAAGTCCAGAAGAGCACATTAAATGTGATGTGGAGGACAAGCGACAAGGCTTGGGTCACACGTGATCTTTTTTGTGACTGGAACAGTGAAGTGCTTGGTCCCTCGGTGAAAAAGTATTTGCTTGAGATGAATCTGCACTCCATGTCTTGCTTGTTATAAACAACGCTCCTGCCCATTCTCCAGGACTACAAGACCACCTCCTTGAAGAGTTTCAGTTCATCAAGGTACAATTTCTGCCTGCCAACAACACTAGTTACTCCAGTCCATGGACCAGCAGTTTATTTCTGACTTTAAGATGCTCTACGCTAATGCACTCTTCGAACATTTCTCTGAGCTGACTGCAGCTACCAGTGGCACTCTCAAAGAGTTTTATCTATATCACTTCAACATCGTTGCCCACATCAGGATAATCGAAAAGGCGTGCGAGGGGGTTACCAAGAGAACGCTCACTGCTGCTTGGAAGAAGCTTTGGCCGGAGTGCGTTGTCGGATGTGACTCTGAAGCATTTGAGTCAGTACCTGTGGAGCCTGTAGACAACGAGATTGCGTCTATGGTCAAGAGCGTGGGACTAGAAGTGGATAACAATGATGAGCTTGTGGAAGATCACAGCCAAGAAATGACCACTGAAGAGCTTATGGAGTTGCAGTGTGTTACACAGCAGGAAGTTGTGGAGAGGATTTCTTCTTCAGAGGAGAAGGAGGCGGTAACAGCACAGCAGAAATCTTCTGGCGCTATAAGGGAAATGCTGAAAGCATGGGAATCGGTTGCACTGTACACTGAAAATCATCACCCCAATAAAGCAGTGGCTACCTGCGTTTCAAATTTATCTGACGATAATGCTGTGTCGCATTTTCGCCAAGTGTTGAAGCGTCGGCAGAAACAAATGACTATAGATAGCTTCCTAGTAAAAAAGAATTAGTTACGATGTTGTTGTTGTGGTCTTCAGTCCCGAGACTGGTTTGATGCAGGTCTCCATGCTACTCTATCCTGTGCAAGCTTCTTCATCTCCCAGTACCAACTGCAACCTACATCCTTCTGAATGTGCTTAGTGTATTCATCTCTTGGTCTTCCTCTACGATTTTTACCCTCCACGCTGCCCTCCAATACTAAATTGGTGATCCCTTGATCCCTCAGAACATGTCCTACCAACCGATCCCTTCTTCTAGTCAAGTTGTGCCACAAACTTCTCTTCTCTCCAATTCTATTCAATATCTCCTCATTAGTTATGTGATCTACCCATCTAATCTTCAGCATTCTTCTGTAGCACCACATTTCGAAAGCTTCTATTCTCTTCTTGTCTAAACTATTTATCGTCCATGTTTCACTTCCATACATGGCTACACTCCATACAAATACTTTCAGAAACGACTTCCTGACACCTAAATCTATACCCGATGTTAACAAATTTCTCTTCTTCAGAAACGCTTTCCTTGCCATTGCCAGTCTACATTTTATATCCTCTCTACTTCGACCATCATCAGTTATTTTGCTCCCCAAATAGCAAAACTCCTTTACTACTTTAAGTGTCTCATTTCGTAATCTAATTCCCTCAGCATCACCCGACTTAATTCGACTACATTCCATTATCCTCCTTTTGCTTTTGTTGATGTTCATCTTATATCCTCCTTTCAAGACACTATTCATTCCGTTCAACTGCTCTTCCAAGATCTTTGCTGTCTCTGTCGGAATTACAATGTCATCGGCGAACCTCAAAGTTTTTATTTCTTCTCCATGAATTTTAATACCTACTCCGAATTTTTCTTTTGTTTCCTTCACTGCTTGCTCAATATACAGATTGAATAACATCGGGGAGAGGCTACAACCCTGTCTCACTCCCTTCCCAACCACTGCTTCCCTTTCATGCCCCTCAACTCTTATAACTGCAATTTGGTTTCTATACAAATTGTAAATAGCCTTTCGCTCCCTATATTTTACCCCTGCCACCTTCAGAATTTGAAAGAGAGTATTCCAGTCAACATTGTCAAAAGCTTTCTCTAAGTCTACAAATGCTAGAAACGTAGGTTTACCTTTCCTTAATCTAGCTTCTAAGATAAGTCGTAAGGTCAGTATTGCCTCACGTGTTCCAATATTTCTACGGAATCCAAACTGATCTTCCCCAAGGTCGGCTTCTACTAGTTTTTCCATTCGTCTGTAAAGAATTCGCGTTAGTATTTTGCAGCCGTGACTTATTAAACTGATAGTTCGCTAATTTTCACATCTGTCAACACCTGCTTTCTTTGGGATTGGAATTATTATATTCTTCTTGAAGTCTGAGGGTATTTCGCCTGTCTCATAAAAAATGGTTCAAATGGATCTGAGCACTATGGGACTTAACAGCTGTGGTCATCAGTCCCCTAGAACTTAGAACTACTTAAACCTAACTGTGGTCATCAGTCCCCTAGAACTGAGAACTACTTAAACCTAACTAACCTAAGGACATCACACACATCCATGCCCGAGGCAGGATTCGAACCTGCGACCGTAGCGGTTGCGCGGCTCCAGGCTGTAGCGCCGAGAACCGCGAGACCACCGCGGCCGGCGTGCCTGTCTCATACATCTTGCTCACTAGATGGTAGAGTTTAGTCAGGACTGGCTCTCCCAAGGCCGTCAGTAGTTCTAATGGGATGTTGTCTACTCCCGGGGCCTTGTTTCGACTCAGTTACGTATCGTGAATAATAAATTACATAATACTGTATGTATAACTTTCTTTGAATAAAAGGCATGAATAAAACACTTTTAGTACTTTTTCTGCATGGAACGCATTATCGCATTTTAGATTAGTTTATATGGGATAAATTGTTTCGCTTAACGATGTTTCGTACTACGGCTAAGATTCTGGAACGAATTATCCTCACTTTGCGAAGTTTCACTGTAATCGATTACCCTGTCTGACAGAATGTGCGGCTGTCTTCCTTGTGCAGACACAATTGGTATCTTGGAAGTCACTGAATATTATGAAAACAAATTGTCACTTGCTTCTTCATTTACAGCCACAGCGTGAACTCAAACTGCACCGATAAAATTTTAAAGCTTGTTCAGGGATATTTTCCAAATACACTCCTGGAAATGGAAAAAAGAACACATTGACACCGGTGTGTCAGACCCACCATACTTGCTCCGGACACTGCGAGAGGGCTGTACAAGCAATGATCACACGCACGGCACAGCGGACACACCAGGAACCGCGGTGTTGGCCGTCGAATGGCGCTAGCTGCGCAGCATTTGTGCACCGCCGCCGTCAGTGTCAGCCAGTTTGCCGTGGCATACGGAGCTCCATCGCAGTCTTTAACACTGGTAGCATGCCGCGACAGCGTGGACGTGAACCGTATGTGCAGTTGACGGACTTTGAGCGAGGGCGTATAGTGGGCATGCGGGAGGCCGGGTGGACGTACTGCCGAATTGCTCAACACGTGGGGCGTGAGGTCTCCACAGTACATCGATGTTGTCGCCAGTGGTCGGCGGAAGGTGCACGTGCCCGTCGACCTGGGACCGGACCGCAGCGACGCACGGATGCACGCCAAGATCGTAGGATCCTACGCAGTGCCGTAGGGGACCGCACCGCCACTTCCCAGCAAATTAGGGACACTGTTGCTCCTGGGGTATCGGCGAGGACCATACGCAACCGTCTCCATGAAGCTGGGCTACGGTCCCGCACACCGTTAGGCCGTCTTCCGCTCACGCCCCAACATCGTGCAGCCCGCCTCCAGTGGTGTCGCGACAGGCGTGAATGGAGGGACGAATGGGGACGTGTCGTCTTCAGCGATGAGAGTCGCTTCTGCCTTGGTGCCAATGATGGTCGTATGCGTGTTTGGCGCCGTGCAGCTGAGCGCCACAATCAGGACTGCATACGACCGAGGCACACAGGGCCAACACCCGGCATCATGGTGTGGGGAGCGATCTCCTACACTGGCCGTACACCACTGGTGATCGTCGATCGTCGAGGGGACACTGAATAGTGCACGGTACATCCAAACCGTCATCGAACCCATCGTTCTACCATTCCTAGACCGGCAAGGGAACTTGCTGTTCCAACAGGACAATGCACGTCCGCATGTATCCCGTGCCACCCAACGTGCTCTAGAAGGTGTACGTCAACTACCCTGGCCAGCAAGATCTCCGGATCTGTCCCCCATTGAGCATGTTTGGGACTGGATGAAGCGTCGTCTCACGCGGTCTGCACGTCCAGCACGAACGCTGGTCCAACTGAGGCGCCAGGTGGAAATGGCATGGCAAGCCGTTCCACAGGACTACATCCAGCATCTCTACGATCGTCTCCATGGGAGAATAGCAGCCTGCATTGCTGCGAAAGGTGGATGTACACTGTACTAGTGCCGACATTGTGCATGCTCTGTTGCCTGTGTCTATGTGCCTGTGGTTCTGTCAGTGTGATCATGTGATGTATCTGACCCCAGGAATGTGTGAATAAAGTTTCCCCTTCCTGGGACAATGAATTCACGGTGTTCTTATTTCAATTTCCAGGAGTGTATATGTATATGGGACTCAAGAAGGCAGTGGTGCAGTAACCAGATATGTCCACTTTTGACCGAAAATGAGGTTTTACTACTATTACGTAGCTCGAAAATTGCTCTGTGTCCATGGGACCACTTCAGAATAACGTAGTGAATGAACTTGTCGACATCGGGAGTTTGGGGCAAGAATCAGATATATCGAGCGCTTGCTTTGTCATTGCACAAACAGTAGGCAGATTGCGGCGTCCCAAAAATATACATCATTGCGGTTGATGTTCCACAACACATAGTTTTAGACTTCTTGTTCCTCCGAGAGGTTAGTGTTTGTGAATACAGGTTTTTTGAGTACTCCACAGCAAACAAGCATATAATTCGCTACAGCGCATTATCATCACAACTTATCTATTACGGTCTCCTCATTCAGGAAACCGCAACTACACAGACTTTATCCGAGGGAAAACTTTGCATAGTGCCTCTCCCGGTGAAATATACGGATGTCATGAAGCCTTGTCAACAAGTGTCTCTCAGGCTCTGAGCACTATGGGACTTAACATCAGTGGTCATCAGTCCCCTAGAACTTAGAACTACTTAAACCTAACTAACCTAAGAACATCACACACATCCATGCCCGAGGCAGGATTCGAACCTGCGACCGTAGCAGTCGCGCAGCTCCGGACTGAGCGCCTAGAACCGCGAGACCACCGCGGCCGGCAAGTGTCTCTCAGCTTCAGGCATGGAATTTTATAATAAGCTGGTCTGCGACATAAGTTTTACAAATGCTAAATACAGTTCATCAGAAAGACAAGCACAATGAACTTGTTCTTAACGTTCCACACCTATTATTTTGATTTATTTCTTACTTTTTTAATTCACAGACTCCTGATCATATTCTGCAACCTGCAAATTACTAATAGTTCGTGTTTCCTTATTTAATAAATATTACAATAAATCTTTGTTTGGTTATCTAGTGAGCTCCGTCGGTGGTGTAAATGAAGAGTAGGAAAAGAGAAGACCGATTAGTACAATTTTACAATTTGTTCTTTACTCGAAAAACTTGAGTTATCGGTTAATATAGGTTGTCCGTCTTGCGCTGACTGCAATCTACTTAAAAAAGAATTACACCAGACGTTTTTCTCTTTTATTTATAAAGAATCATCCGTGATTATTGGTGTTTCTTTACATATTCAGCTCTTTCCGTCCTTGCTAGAAGCGGATGGCGTCGAAAGGCTTCATTTCACATTTGCACCTGGCATTCTGCAGTATTTCCTGCGCTGTATTATTTACACTTCACTTTCTTAAACTGTTTTTCATTCCGCACTGCCACAGTGTTTCTTGAGTTATCTAGCTATTGCACCAATATCTTCAATTGCATTTCGTTTGATTTATTACCATCATTTAACTTTATTTCTGTATTGCAACAAAATATCTGCAGAACAGTGCAAATGCCTAAGATATGCTGTGTGTACTGCTTCGAAACAATCTTGTTTCATTCACTGACGAAACTTGTTGTTCACAACGGTAATGTCTACTTTACGTTTCTCCCTCAAGCACCCATTCGTAACTCCTCCATTCTGTCTCGTCTTTGTTTTTTCGTTAACATCAGTTGCTCGTTGCCAACGATTCACAGATAAGATTACGAGTGAGGAGTTGGCCGACATGCACCACGTTCATGGGTTCACTGAATGCGATGGAAGAGCAGCACAAGGACGCTACTCTAAGGTGTTCCCGCAACGACGGAAATCAGATCACAGACACATCTTTGGTCTCAGAGTCTCTGCATTAACTATGTGTTTGGTGTGGTACATTTTGATGCTTGTATATTACATGCAGTTTCATGATGGTGAAGATATTTTCTCAGAAACAAAGTTAACTGGTTTAAGAAACTGAATGAAACGTAATTTATAACAATCCACTGGAGACCACCTAGGCTGATACCAAAATAGACAATATTTTGTTTCTGGAGTTCCATTTCACCATATAGAGGATGTCCCAGGAGCAATGGCAAATATTCAAGGATATGACAGGAACGAAAATTTGAAGCAAAAAACTTCATATGGACATATCTTTTGTTCCGAATGACATCCGCGATACAAGACGTTTAATGAACATTTATTTTTTGGCTAGTGGCGCCCACGTAGGCGTCTTACTTACGCAAATTCTTTGACGTTTCATTGTAGCGCTACTCCGAAGAATAGCTGTTTCGCGCAGTGCGCTAAAAACTCTGGAAAACGATGCACGATCAGGAATTCAACGTGTGGGAAAGCGTCGACGGTATTCTTCCACAGCAGCAGGAGCACTGCCATCGCAGAAGCCCTAAACATACATCACATCTGTTTATTTTTCATCACTGTAGATCAAATGGGTCAAACGGCTCTGAGCACTATGGGACTTAACATCTGAGGTCTTCAGTCTCATAGACTTACAACTACTTAAACCTAACTAACCTAAGGACATCACACACATCCATGTCCGAGTCGGGATTCGAACCTGCGACCGTAGCAGCAGCGCGGTTCCGGATTGAAGCGCCTAGAACCGCTCGGCTCACTGTATGGCGTTTTAGCTAGTGCTTGTACAAACACAATTAAGCGATGCTTGTCTTTGATATTCTCTCAGACCCTCGCACTACTTCACACACAAGACACAATGGATGTTGCGCGTTCAACCAGCTAGAGAGACAGCCCGTGCAACAACAAAACGCCAAAGAGGTTGCGTGAATGAGACAAGCACGTACGTGCCACTAGCACACGTGATCTATCTCGGAAACTATTCGGAATAGGTCGTGCGTCCATACGAAATTTTTTGCTTCAAATTAGCTTTCCTGCCGTATCCATGAATACTGACCATTCCTCCTGCGACACCGTGTATACTCCCCAAGCTGCTGCACGGTATTTGCCGGAGGATACTTTGTACCAATACGATAGATTTTCCGCTCAAATTCATTCGCATACTGCGCAAGAGGAAAATGGTCATTCCCGTGCCTCTGTAGGTGTACTGAACTCTTTTGTCTGGTTCTCACAGTCCCTACACAACGTACACAATGGCGGCAGGACACCGGTCCCACAATCATCCTCAAATACAGGTTCTTTAAACTTACCGTCACGGTTCCGTGGGAGCTGCGTCGCTGCTCTTCGAAAGATTCCCATTTTAAGTGTGCCGAGCAACTGTGCTAAACTTTCATACGTGCTATACCGACCTATTACGATTCTAGTAGCGCGTCTGAATTTGTTTAAAAAAAAAAAGTTCAAATGTGTGTGAAATCTTATGGGACTTGACTGCTAAGGTCATCAGTCCCTAAGCTTACACGCTACTTAACCTAAATTATCCTAAGGACAAACACACACACCCATGCCCGAGGGACCAGCCGCACATTTGTTCCAAGTCTGATATCTGCTTACATGACAAACTCTGGAAAAGCACTCTAGAACTGATCGCACTTCAATCTTGTATGCGTTTTCCTTTAGCGATGCACTGCACATTTCCGGAACGCTTCAAATAAATATTAATTCTAACGCTTCAAATAAATATTAAGTCTTCCGTTCGCCTTCCCTAATATCGATTTCACGTGTTCGTCCCGTTTCATGTCGTTTCTTAATTTTTCTCCTAAATACTTTGTGACAGTTCGCCTAGTGCAACCGTCAACATTCATTTGTTCCTCAATTGTACCGTAAGCTTCGGAGATGTCACTCATTACCGATCCGCCACTAAGCGGATTACCAGCTGGAGAATCTATTTATGCTGATGTTTGCATGGAAGTATTACGGACCTTATGAATTACGGAGTCTCGCACATTCTAATGTGCTGGGAGAGGTATCAAGATGTGCAGGTACCGGCGGCAGGGCTCAAATCCTGGCCATCAAAGAAGCTCAGCAGGCCGTGGCCGTTTAATGAAAACCATGCGAAATATTATATTGTGCATTCAGCAGCTCGTTTCACTGCATTCTAGAAACACACATTCTTTCATGCGCTAGTCCAAGGGTATTGTATTTAATTGACTGGATTGAAGACTTATCGTCAGTCAGGAAACATAAAAGCACATTGCTTGGAAGACGGTTTTGGGAGAATATTATTGAACTTACCCTATGGCAAATATTCTCGACTTCTGATTTGTAGTTGGCGTTTCTTTGAGTTGAAAGTCTTTCATTGTGACTGCGGAGGTGAAATCGATTTACGGTGAAGCGGCGCAGTTCAACTGAAAATAGTTTCTTGAGGTAGTGTTGAACTTTATTCCTTGGATACTGCGTAACCCCTGAGACATTTGAAACTTTTTAGATCACGCGTTATGATACAGATCAATCTTCAACTCGCAGTCACATTATGGTTTTAATCATTTACAGCCCCTAAACTGAACTTTCACAGGCTTACTGGAAATGTATGCTAGATTCCGTTAACCCGACGTGAATGAATACAATGTAATCGGTGGTCGTAAATAGAGACTACCATCTTCAGCATTCTCATTTATGTCCGCTACCAAGTGCCACCGACGCTCCCAAAAAACTCTCTGACATCAAGCGGAATTTGTCAAACTCGGCTGTGCAACCTCGGAGGAGAAAAACAATTTCCCTTTCATTTTCGCAAGAGTTGCGCCTTCGCTTTCGCAATACAGGGCACTGTTGCAGGAGGCGCACAATTGGCGCGCCACACTCAAAGGAGCACGGAATAACGAAGTCGCCGCCTTCTGAGATGCAAAAAAAGGTGCCGAATTGGTGCAGGGCGGCGGCGAGCAGACGCCGATGTCCCCTGTGAGTGGGCGGCGGTGCGTCATTAAGGCAGCGACTCGAATCCTACTCGAGCCGCCGACGCAGCGGCTCCCAGCGAGCCTTGCGCCCGCCAGCCAGCCAGCCAGCCAGCCAGCCAGCCAGGCAGCCGGGCTGAGAATAACGACCCGACCCACGGCACACTCACACTGAGGTCATCGCCAGACTTCTGCCTGAGCCACGCCGCGCTGCGCTGCTCCGCTCGTAAGCGGAAAGAGCAGGGCCGCTTTAGTGGCCGAAAGCTCCTTGTAGCGTAACAGTGCACCTCTGGAATGCTCACAACAGATATTGTCAAAATTATCGACTTAAAATGGAAACGACTTCATTGTGGTTAAAATAGTACGATCTTTGGCAGAGCTTTAATCTTTATACAGGCTGAGTCAGCTGCCCCTACCTATGTTATGCAACCCGCAACACTTTCAAAAACCACGTACGAGATTTTCGTATTCTCTCGTTCGATATATGCAGTCTATTAGTCCTACAGAAAAAAAATTAGAGGACCTTTTTGTTGACCGAGTGGTTCTAGGCGCGTCAGTCTGGAACCGCGCGACCGCTACGGTCGCAGGTTCGAATCCTGCCTCGGGCATGGATGTGTGTGATGTCCCTACGTTAATTAGGTTTAAGTAGTTCTAAGTTCTAGGGGACTGATGACCTCAGCTGTTAAGTCCCATAGTGCTCAGAGCCATTTGAACCATTTGACCTTTTTGTACGAGATTTAATGCAGTTAAATTTTGTTCTGAGATACGTTTCCGGTGGAGGTGCCGCGCGGGATTAGCCGAGCGGTCTAGGGCGCTGCAGTCATGGACTGTACGGCTGGTCCCGGCGGTGGTTCGAGTCCTTCCTCGGGCATGGGTGTGTGTGTGTTTGTCCTTAGGATAATTTAGGTTAAGTAGTGTGTAAGCTTAGGGACTGATGACCTTAGCAGTTAAGTCCCATAAGATTTCACACACATTTGAACATTTTTCTGGTGGAGGTTACGATTTATTGAAGAAAAACTAACTACATTAAAATTCCTACAAAAAGGTCTCGTTCATTTTTTCTGTATGGCTAATAGTGGACGCATAGCGAGCAAAGGGATATGAAAAATTTGTATGCGAGTTTTGAAGGTGCTGCAGGATGCATAAAACCAATAGGTAGCGGCAGCTGATCACTCCGTATTACAATCTTTGAAGTTTTAGAGAAGTGAGCCCATCAGACGGCAAATAAGTTCTCCCCAATCTTCCTCGCTGTAGACAGTTTCCTTCTCACTGCGCACTCGGTAACTGGTTCAGATGGATGTGCGTTCACCAATAGTAGCACTTCCTTCCTGGTTCTAAAACGATTGTTACTGATGAAGTGTGACACTCGTCTCCATATCCTGTCGGTTAGGATCTTCCTACGAACACTGTACCGTGTACACAGTCTCTGGCCTTGATAATAGCTTAAGTTAATCGAGGAGAGCTCCAGAATTTTCTTCAGGTATGTCACATAGATGGAACGAGAGGAAGAGCGAGACCCAGAATCAGATGGCGGGATAACATTCGGGAGGACACAACTAGGATGAACAGCAACAGCAACTGGACAAACAGCGCATTGGACAGGCAGAAGTGGAAGAGGCTCATAGAGCAGGCGTATGGTCGATAAGGCCCTTGCCACATGTAAAGTAAAGTAAAAGTAAATGTCACATCTACACAGTCACTCTTTGATGAATAGTTCCAGTAGACCTACCAGATTCCAAAGCTGTTGATTAGTACATTCCATCCGCTCTTCCATGTAGTCCCACGCATTTTCTGTGAGCGATCTAGCGGGCCAGTCGAAGTGCGATAGGGTACCTGAGTATCCGACAGACTAGGAAAGTGTGCGAGCAACCCTGTGAACCTGGTTTTTGTCATCCTGGAAGATGGGACTGCCCACAGCATACACACTGCTAAGATATACGAGAAAAGCATCATTCTGGCGACGAGAATGTCGAAATGAACATCCAGATATGCGTTCATGGTAACCTCCTGAACGAGTGGCCCAAAACTTCACATAGTCACGTCTGGCTCGAACTATACACTCCACACTCTGCGAGTGAAACGTCTTGTTGTGTGGTCGTTGCAGTTGACGTCTTGCATTATTTGAAGAGAAGCAAACTGGTGACTTATCGGACCACACTACACCCCTCTGGTCAGTCTAGTTTATGTGTTATGCGACCAACTGAAGATGTGTAGCTATGGTCAGTGACATTTTGCGAGGTACCCAACTCCAGAAGTCCACTGCATGCGATTTTCTTCACAATGTTCGCCCGTAAATGTTGAAATGGGCATCCGTTCACTAATAGCAGCAGCTCCTTCCAGCTTCGAAACCGTTCTCGTTGACGAGGTGTGACACTCGCCTCCGGTGTCTGGCTACGAGTGGTGGAGCATTCCTTGTACAGATGTTGGACAGTTCGCTTCGACACATTAACAAATTGGTCTGCTTCATTCAGCGCGCAGCCTTGGGCTCTTCTAAACATGTTATGTCCACACGTCGACCGACGCTAGTGCGCTGATTCCATTCAATCGCCAGGCACGTTCACTGCCATCAGCTACTTCAGGAGTGGAGTGTACCAGGCTTAACCCATCTACCGCATTCCAAAGCATCCAGTGTGCTCTTTTAAGGGGATACTAACATTTATCTGGTGAGCTTATTTATAATTGGTTGTCTGAGGTGATCGTACAAGCCATCTCGCGTTTAACGTTTTCGCGAAGAACAAATCAAACTGAATTTCGTGTTAAATTTTAAGAGTTTCAACAGAAACGAATCAACAGATGTTACATCTAGCATTACACTATTGTCTCACTTCCTTAAGAAACTTTAGGAAAAGGACTGCTAAATTAAAAGGTAGTCGTGTATAAAAAGGCGCGTACAAGCGCACAGAATTTCCAAAAGCGATTACGACTGGCGAAATTGTAGAAAAAGTTCGGTATGCTGCTGTCAGTATCGCCAGCTGATGGTACGGAAGCTCAATTACACTCTAAAGATTTTGGAAGGCCTTGTTCACCATTTCCTCTAGATGGTTACACCATCTGATAAGCAGCGACTAACAACGTATTCGAATGAACGTTGGTCGAAACTGTTCAGGCTTTCTTAAATGCGATTCTGCATTTTTATCGACGTCTCGTTCCAGTAGATGAAACATGGCATGAACAGATGAAACAGTTGGAAGTCAGCTGGACGACCATTTGAAACAGTACGTGACGAAATGGAGAAGTGTAGGTAAGGGAGAAAAGTCGGTTATAAATTGCTCAAAATTGTTTCTTGCACCACTTACAAATCTGCAAACAGGAGCAAGGAATGCTATGAAAAGTTAAGAAAGCTTTACTGAGCAATAAACGTAAAACAGCAAACAACACAAAGGCAGTCACTTCGAATGAGCACATCTTAGCACATCTGTGGTCTCGAAAACTTATAGTGGATAACCATCAGTGCCATGTTACTGTACTCCATGCAGTTTCATAGGCTTGTATCCTTACTGACTTGTTGTTGACAGGACGGTCGAGACTCTACTGCTCACAAGGGTCCCACTCTTCAGAGGTCATCCACTGTGTGAGGAGGCTTGCTTCCTGTGACGACTGCAAGTTTCAACTAGTTAAAGGTGTCCAGTGAATGAGTCCCTGATTTCGAAATTGAATACATCGAAAACTAATATCGACAGCGGTATGTTTATTGTGAAAGCTGTAAGACTGGTTCAAATGGCTCTGAGTACTATGGGACTCAACTTCTGAGGTCATTAGTCCCGTAGAGCTTAGAACTAGTTAAACCTAACTTACCTAAGGACATCACACACATTCATGCCCGATTCAGGATTCGAACCTGCGACCGTAGCGGTCTCGCGGTTCCAGACTGCAGCACCTAGAACCGCACGGTCACTTCGGCCGGCGAAAGCTGTAAGAACTTTACACAGATGTTATACAGGAATTTCGAAATAGTTTAAAAAATTTCTAACACATGGCGCTCTAATCGCAATCTGTAGCACCTATAAATAGCGCGCTACAGGTCAGAGCGATCAGTTCCACCGTTGAAACGTGAAAGGAGGTTAGCGTACCGCAGGAAGAGGTTGAAATCATGTATTGCATTAAATAACGTGATTTTCTGGTTCCTGAAGTGTCACAGGTGAGAACACAGTCCTGTGCAACAAGGCGCAGTTTACAAACACGATTAGACGTTTGCCGGCCGCGGTGGTCTAGCGGTTCTAGGCGCTCAGTCCGGAACCGCGTGACTGCTACGGTCGCAGGTTCGAATCCTGCCTCGGGCTTGGATGTGTGTGATGTCCTTAGGTTAGTTAGGTTTAAGTAGTTCTAAGTTCTAGGGGACTGATGACCTCAGAAGTTAAGTCTCATAGTGCTCAGAGCCATTTGATTAGACGTTTCAAAAAGCCCCAATGCGAAAACTGTTCGCAAGGCTCATCGTCAAATTCCAATGGACAGGCATCGTGGATGATGATATAGCGGGAAATGCTATCCCCAGGAAAACTGTAATTACTCCTGAAAATGTCGCCGTAGGTTCTGGCATTATTCAGAAGAATCCAGGGGAATTCGTCTCAAGAGGTGCAGCAGAGAGCGAGACAGCGCCGACACATGTTTCTACTCACAATCAAAAACCACCGAGACATACCTGTGCGAGGTGAGCGACAGAGGGGTGACTTTACGAGCCAGATTCTCATAGTGATTGATAATGGAGGATTATATGTTGGATGCATCTGGTTCCCAAATGACGCATACTTCCACCTAAATGGAGTCGTGAATAAACAAAACTGGCGATTTTGGGGATCCGAAAGACCCTATTTGTGTGACGCGAAACCACTGTATTTTCCAAGAGTTACTGTTTGGGCTGCGATATTGGCCCTTCTTTCATCCGGGAAACGGTCACAATTGAACGTTAATTTGTGATTTTGAATCAATTTATCGCCACACATATAGCGTTGGAGGAAGGCCAGGCACCAAGTGGTTCATGAAAGATGGGGCAAGACCACATACGTACATAAAGCGTACATAAACAGCGAAAAATTAAGAGGTAATCACTGCATAACTTTGGCCAAGATAATGTTATATTAGCTGAATATTTTGCTGCTAAGTATTAGATCGTGACATTGTGCATGGACTGTTTGAGATTCAACTCCAACAGCTTTTGAGTGAAACATACTAAAGAAATCTATGTCAAATATTATTGTTTGATGGAGGGAAGCCAGGAAGTTATTTACTAAGTTCAGCGTGTATATCTATAAGGTAAAATACCATGAAGACTGCTCATTTTAAAATCTTTACACAACTATATAGAACCCAGAAGAAAGGATGAGGTTTTTATAATTCGAATCAAATAATTGTTTCTCATGTTTCCCTAGAAATTACCCCAAAACGTATGCGCTATATTTTGTTTCAAATTATAATGTAATTAGATAAAATAAAAGAATATTTGGTAAGTAGAAAAATACATATTTTTCCACCTACAACAGGCTGTTTGTATCGCCCAAACATGCAAGAAAAAGAATTTGACAAGCTTTTCTCTCTCTTTTATAGAAGAAGCTCATTACTTTTTGGTAGCCAATTTTCGTAGCAGCATACTTTTCGAGTTTCTTGTTTCGGTCTTTAACAGAGCAAGAATTAAAGATTGTATAAAAGTCTCCCTTCACGTTCAGATCTTCTTTATTTCGTTCTTACGTTTTCGATACGAGAGATATGTTGAAGTAATTCATTGTGAAATGTAGACCAGACTGACCTAGGAGGAGCATTAGTTAAGAAATTGTACACATTCTCGAAAGGAGCGGGAATTCTAGTTTGGTTTTCTGTGGTTTCTTTAATGTGGTATACTGCAATATCAAGACAATTGCGTTAACAAGCCAACGATCTTTTAGTTACCACTCCCTTGACCTTCTCAATTTGCAGGGTATTAAAAATAGTGAGATCTTCCCTTTCTTTCATATGACACATTCGTTTGTCTGTCTGTGACATGATGGCATTTAGTGTGGGCGAACGCTGAATCACAATGCACACAGGCACTCGAGACAATCGCCGTCACCTCCCAGTATTACGCATGGTAACTGAACTCTGCACTATTATCGTACCGGCTACGCTGAACAACCACAACCCTAGCATCTTATCTACAAGTTTGTTAGACATCCCCCACTTTGAAAGGTATGAAACATTGTAATACTCAGGAATGGGAGCACAGGAGCAGCCTAAACAAAACTGTTCGCAAATTCGTAATGCTTTCGCAGCATTTTGTCCGCAAATTGGAGATTGCAAGAAGATATCCCACGGTAAACAATAGGCACGTAGTCTAGGTACCTATAAATGGGCGTGTATTTCGAGTTAGCACCATTCGCAGCATGAATCAGAGCTCTCTGAAGTATTAAAGCTGTTTTACAGCTCCCTTGCAACACCGCCTTTTTCAAGGCTATTTCAGAAAGAAACGGACAAGTCGTAAGTGACGATATAGGGTTTAGGGCGTTCAACGGCTGTGTTGCTAGGTATGAACGATGTCGATTGTCACATACGAAAGAACTGCAACGGTTCACCAGATAAACACTACAGCAGAGTTCTTCAGATTTTCTGATTATTTCGACAGAAGTATGTGGTTTGCATGACACACTGCCCGTTATATGGATGTCTAGCGAGTTAAACAAAACACAGGGATCGAGCCATCCAGTCAGAGGTCACTGACTTCGTGTCTCCAGTATTGTAGTAAGCGTGTCACTAACCAAAATTGTGAAACGCATGTTTTATTGTTCCCATTTTCAGCTACGATGGTGATCAGGTCTACAACCAAGCAGGGGGTTGCCATTATGTGAGCAAATAAAGCACATATAATGGTCGATCTGAATGACCACAGTTTATTGTTTAACACCTCTGACGACTCGTCTTCCAAGTGACATATTATTCTTTTGAAATTACAATGAATCCAGACCTTTAGCTACTTACAGGCGTTGATTAATATCAACGGGTACAGTTGAAATATGTGTGCCCCGACCGGAACTGGAACCCCGGATCTCCTGCTTACATGGCAGACGCTCTGTCTGACTGCACCACCGAGGACACATACGGACTTATCTCTGGCACGCTCCCCGTGAGACCCAAACTTTCAAGTTTCTGCCCACACACTACATTTGTAGTGCCCCTACCCACTATACTCATTACTCGCGGTAGACAATCTACCGATTCCCATAAGAGTTTGAGTATGTGAGTGCATCCGCTCTGAAGAAGATAATTGGCCGGTAAGCCTTATCTGTATGAAGATGGTATCTGTTCTTTCGGACATGTCCTCGCTTTGACTCGCAGATACTGTTAAACTTTCCATTACTCCGATGTCGCCGGCCGGGGTGGTCGAGCGGTTCTAGGCGCTGCAGTCTGGAACCGCGCGACCGCTACTGTCGCAGGTTCGAATCCTGCCTCGGGCATGGATGTGTGTGATGTCCGTAGGTTAGTTAGGTTTAAATAGTTCTAAGATCTAGGGGACTGATGACCCCAGAAGTTAAGTCCCATAGTGCTCAGAGCCATTTGAACCATTTTTAAATTCCGACGTCAGTAGGCAGCTAATGGTCTGGATTTCATTGTAATTTCGTTCTTCGAGAGTTAGAAGATCACCAATGGTATCTGTACAGATACAAGCTTCATATATTTTTCTTTTGTCCGTCAGTGTCATGGCAGTGTGCAGTGGGACCGAACTCATGAATCACAACGCCTCCTCCACACATTATTTCACTGCTTTGTTGGCTACTTCCCCACATTCCAACACACCCCGCTGTTTAGCAGAATACCACCCCTTTTGTTCGGTTCTGTACCTATCGTAAGCTATCTTGGGCGATATGAATAATTTTTTCAACGGAATACGTCTGTTGAACAATATAGGATGGGCAGAAACAGCTTGTAAGGGTATTTCAGGTAAGGTAGTGCTGAGAAAAAATTGTTGAGAACAATGCCATTGCGTCATTTCCGAGTGAATTAGCACTGAAGTTAGCCAGTCAGGTATTGCGCGCTAAAATTCAAACGGCCCGCCAGGTACAATTAGTGTTAGTTGTTGTCATAACGTATATGATAGCGCACAAGACTGCCTTTGGTTCGGGTTAGTTTCTTACTATTGTCCCATGTTCAATTTTTGTATCGCTCTCTCGTTCGGTTTTACGAAACCAAACGAAGGACACGTCTGGCGACATCTGTAAGTAGCCTGTTTGTATGTTGGCAGTGCTATAGACTGTGTTAATAGCGCTGACAGCGCTCTGCGCCATTGCCAGGAGATTCTCTGGTTGGACGGACAAGCAGTTAGCGAGTGGATAGAGAAGTGTATGGACATTATTTTCTTAGTGGAGACTCTGTGTTGGTAGGACACACATTGCAAAGTAAGATGAAATTTCTTATAAGAGAATATGCAAGGAAATGCAGGATGATGGATGTTGTTGATAATGTTTGGGTAGTGGAATTATTCACAACTATATAATTTTTGGAACTGGATGTCACATGAATAAGGTGAAATTTTCTAAATACATTGTTTGCTCTACAGCAAAATATTTCTTTTACTAACCATATGCCTCCTAGTAGTTAGAGTCTATAGAGGTTAGAATCTTTTTATTTAGCTGGCCGTTGTTGCTACTTACTGTAATTGCTGTAGTTCGTGTTATGACGATTGTCAATGAGATAAGTGACTTATAAAAAAGAATGCGTGTTTCCACTACCGGGATTCGTGATTGAAATGAGATTAGGCAATTAACAGAGTTGGAAGTAGTTTCATATTTCTTTAATTTCATATTTTTTGTATTATTGTTAGGATTTCTTGCAGTTTAGGGCTATTCTCTTGTGTTAATTATTGTAAGTCATGTTGTCAATGTATAGCAGTCAGACAGCTTTGGGCTTGTATATCTTGAGTAATAAATGAATAGGTTAATTCTGAGTTGCCTTTGTCAGGGAAGATTCTGTTGGTCAGTGCTTAGTAAAAAAAAAAAATAATAATTAAAGACTTAGTTTCTCATCGTCTCTGGCGGGAGGCTTGAATTTGCACACGCAACATCCCGATTGGCCAACTTCAAAGCTAGTTATTTCGCAAACGGCGCAACGTATCGAATATTTTTCTTAACCATTTTTTGTCAACACAACGTCCGCTGCAGTACCCTTACAAGCTTTTCACAGTGCGTCTGAGCACCCTTCCTTGTAGGGCACTTTCCACTGCGGATAGCGGCGGCAGCAACATGGCTGAGGAGGAATTACCATACAAACATACGCTGTGTTCTCGACGGTTTTTTGAGATACACCTGTCTGAAAGTAACGGTGTACGACGCATTGGTAGCTGAATACTGACGTCACCCGCTGAGATATGCTCACACAGTTCTAGAAAAAGAATCGCTTATTTGAGTTAGAAATGCTATAGGCCGATAGCAGTTTACAACTTCGTACAAAAATTTTTCTTGGATACGGAGCATCCGCAACTGTTAGTTCTAGTTTTATTGAATGGCATCTCCGATTGCCCTGAATCTCTTTAAACGACCAGTTTAGGTCATTAGGCCCCCATCAAGTAATCACAACTGAGCAACAAGAGCCGTTTTGTTAGAGTGATACGGTCTAGAATGTTCCGAATGACCCAAGGGCTGCGATTGCTCAGTTGCCAAAACTTGAGAAAAGTCTGAAATACTGATCGTGTAAAATGTTTTAGTACAATTCGAGCTGCCATTCAGTAAAACTGAAGTAGTTTACTAGAACCGCCTATTTTATATAGGTATGTGTCTACAGGGATAGTCTGCAAATCACACTTAAGTGCCTGGCAGTTACGTGGGTGTCCTCACATCATTCGGGCTGCGTTGTCGTTGTTTCCGTCAGCTTATCCAACTTCAGAAGAATTGGGTGCAGACACAGCGCGTTCCCTGGTGTGTAGTGGTGTGGCTCTCGGCAGCCCAGACACGTAATCTCAGCCAGGGCGGCAGTCCGCTGGTTTACGAGCGCCACGGCGCGTGTATTTGCTGCTGCTGCTGCAGCTGCGCGCTTAGATAACCGCAAGCAGAGAACTCTGGCCGCGACGCTACGCGATTCTACTGCATCAGCGCCGCTGGCCGGGAAGTCTCTATCGGTTTTCCTCTCACAGGAGGGAGGGGGGGAGGGAGGGCACAAGTTGCTCATGAGTCAAATGTCGTTAAAACTCTCGTGTGTGTGTGTGTGTGTGTGTGTGTGTGTGTGTGTAAGGAGGGGGGGGGGGATGCTAGGTATGTCTTCTCCAGTATCGTCCAAGGAAGACATCGCTCTGAATATAATAACATAGTATTTGGTGAACTGACATGCAACTACGTCATGGACTAGTGTCTTTGGGCATAGCTCAGTCTGAGAGAAAGACTAAAGATACAGTGCGAGGCCTACCCAGGAATTAGATTACTGTCCAGAAAGTAGATTTCGCTTCCGCCTGCAGCAACAAGGGATGGGGCTAGCGCGGGCATATTCTTGTCTGAGCTTTTGTCCAGTGTTGCAAAATCAGCTATTTTAGAGCTCACTCTGGCTTCTTCTTTGGACTCTGCCAAAGAAGTACTAGGAATTAGAGTATACCAAAGCACCAGGAAAGAATGGATAACAGAAAACATGTTGAAAAAGATGGAAGAGTGGGGAAAGTGGAAAAGTGTAGAGATTGAAGAAGGCAAAAAGGAGGTACAGGAAACTAAATAATGAATTAAGAAGAGAAACTGAAGAAGCAAGAGAAAAATGGATGAAACAGAATCGAGACGAAACAGAGAAAATGGAGAGAGAGGGAAAGTATGAAATGATGTATAGATTGGCTAGTGAGATAGTTTTTGAACGTAAAAGAAAGAGGAATAACATGGAAATAGAAAGAGCAGATGGTACTCCAGCAGAAGAACCACAAGAGGTTTTGAACAAATGGCAAAAATATATTGAATGTCTGTATAAGGGGGATGAAATGTAAAACGAAATTAAGGCTGAAGAGGAGCAATATGTGCCGGAAGATGGAAAGGGATTCACCATCTTTGAAGCAGAAGTAGAAAAGGCGCTGAAGCAGATGAAGAATAGGAAGGCATGTGGAATTGATGAAGAGTCTGGTAAACAAGGCAAGAAAAGCAATAGTCTACCTCTGTAACGAGATGTATGACGAAGGGGAATGGCCTGAGGACTTTCTTGCAACAGTTATGATACCAATAGAGAAAAAGAGAAACACTAAAAAATGTGAAGAGCACCGGACCATCAGTCTAATTTCTCATGCAGCTAAAGTATTGAATAGAAGATTATATGGCAAGCTGGATAGAGGGATTGCAGAGGAGCAGTTCGGGTTTAGACGAAGAAAAGGAACAAGAGATGCTATTGGCCTGTTAAGAACTATAGGGGAAAGATATATGGAAAAGGGTAGAGAAATCTTTGCTATTTTTATAGATTTAGAAAAGCCTTTTCACAGAGTTCAGTAGAACAAGCTGATGGATGTTTTGAATAGGAAAGGATTAGATTGGAGAGAGAGACGACTGATGCAGAATCTATATTTACACCAGAAAGTAAGGATAAGGATTGGAAATGAAATGTCAGAAGGAGGCAACATTGGACGAGGTGTTAGACAAGGTTGTTGCCTTTCCCCGCTGTTGTTTAACGTATACCTTGAAGAGATTATTGCGAAAAGCTTTGTTTTCTTCACATTAAGAAAACATTAAAATCCATGTTCATCAAACGAAAATTATTTACACTGAACTGAGATTTCCAAACGCGCTTCCATATTACATAAAAATGTGCTATTAAGTTGAATCAAAAAACAAACTGAAGCTGTGTTGGTGAGCGTCCTGAGCTCGTCAGCATATACATATATGTAATCACGAAATTGAAACAGATGAGAGCGCTATTGGAAAGGCTGTTGCAGGATAACTGGCATCAACAAAGTAGCGCAACTTCACAACAAGGAAACATGCTAGTAGACTTTGAATTTATGCGGGATGAATCAGAAATCATAAGCTTCATTGTTGCAACAAACAATGTGCCAGCGACTAAACTGAGGAGAGGAACAGCAAAATTACATTCAGTGTAGTAGTTTTTCAAGTGTAATAAATAATGTAATATTACAGTGCAGATATTTTGAAGTTTGTCCTGTAAGTATATAGCAGAAATATTATTTATATTTTTCTGTGATAAAAATAAAGTTATGCGAAAAAACTTTATACGAATATATTTATTTCAGCACATTTTTCTATCAAAATATTGAGGTTTTTTAAATGGGCTGATATTTTATATGCATATCAAAGAAATAAAATCTCATCTTTTCTGCATTCACAATACAAGTGCATCCAGAAATTATTTCTCTCAGGAGATGTACAAGAAAGCACACCCCTATATTTTTATCCTCTTTTATTTTCCGAAAATTTTATATCTTTGAATTTGTACGCATTTTCTCTCCAGTTATTGAAGCCAATAAAACGAAACATCGTATACGCATTTAACATATGATACAAAATTCTGTAGAACAGAATGGAATGTAGTCAAATTAGGTCGGGTGATGCTGAGGGAATTAGATTAGGAAATGAGACACTTAAAGTAGTAAAGGAGTTTTGCTATTTGGGGAGCAAAATAACTGATGATGGTCGAAGTAGAGAGGATATAAAATGTAGACTGGCAATGGCAAGGAAAGCGTTTCTGAAGAAGAGAAATTTGTTAACATCGAGTATAGATTTAAGTGTCAGGAAGTCGCTTCCGAAAGTATTTGTATGGAGTGTAGCCATGTATGGAAGTGAAACATGGACGATAAATAGTTTGGACAAGAAGAGAATAGAAGCTTTTGAAATGTGGTGCTACAGAAGAATGCTGAAGATTAGATGGGTAGATCATGTAACTAATGAGGAGGTATTGAATACAATTGGGGAGAAGTGGAGTTTGTGACACAACTTGACTAGAAGAAGGGATCATGGTAGGACATGTTCTGAGGCATCAAGGGATCACCAATTTAGTACTGGAGGGCAGCGTGGAGGGTAAAAATCGTAGAGGGAGACCAAGAGATGAATACACTAAGCAGATTCAGAAGGATGTAGGTTGCAGTAGTTACTGGGAGATTAAGAAGCTTGCACAGGATAGAATAGCATGGAGAGCTGTATCAAACCAATCTCAGGACTGAAGACCACAACAACAACAATAACAACAACAAAATTCTGTGGAATAGTTATTTCCTAAAGTTGTTTTCAACTGAATTACGTTCCTGATGCAAGTCAATCTAAGTAAATTATTTTTCAAGAATCAGATTCTTTAGTTAAACAACGTCCCATCAAAATAATATCTGCGTTGATTAAATTTTGGCTTGTCTATGAAGAAAATTTCACAAAATTTTTCTTCATGCAGTTAAAGTTATCTTACAATATCTGCGTTTCTGCCTTACTGCGTTTTCGAATACGCCCCCACCCCCCTTAAATATCTTACAATATACAGCTATAGCAGAAATAAAACTGCACGATATATTTTTTCTGGATTTTTCTGGTAGAAACATTAAGTTTGTTTCATTTGGAGGATTGGCAACACTGCGTTTGAAGTTCAATGAACAGCCAGCCGTGCCAGCTTGAGGTCCGTGTCGCAGCGAACTGCTGCCTCAGAATAAGCAAAATCCATCCAAGTGCTAGCCCAGCCCAACAGCGCTTATCTTCGGTGTTCTGACGGGAATCGGTGTTACCACTACGGCAAGGCCGTTGCCTATTAATGCACTCCTTATTTATCTATCACACTGCAGGTGGTGCTTATTTGGATAGTATTTTTGTTATAAAAATTCTCTTGAAGATTTGAAATAGAATTTTCTCCTTGCCTAATGGTTTTGTGTATAACTTTTAATATGTATGTATTTTAAATCATTCTTTTTATTATGTAGCAGCGTTGATATTTCATGTGTTTCCACTGTAGTGGATTTCATACTGTTACGTGGGAATTTTCGTTTTGAGTAAACTCTTCTTGTTTCATAGCTACAAAGCTGATTTGT
The DNA here is from genome assembly GCF_023864345.2 of Schistocerca serialis cubense. NCBI lineage: Eukaryota > Metazoa > Arthropoda > Insecta > Orthoptera > Acrididae > Schistocerca > Schistocerca serialis. The sequence continues at coordinate 816,575,705 of NC_064638.1, forward strand.
TTGCCCGTGCCGTAACAATCTGGAAAAAGTAATTGTCTTTAAATTTCTAAATTGTACTATTTTTATGAGAAAATAAATATTCAGAAATTCTTTAAATAAAATAAAAGTTATTTTATCAAGGAGCAAGAACCATTCACAGCCCAATCCAGTCCTACCACTCCCTCTAACGGCATAGATACAATTAGAGCAACGTTAAAAAATTTACGTTTCCGATACGGATTTACAAGGTTTGTTTCGTGATAAAGATCATAGGCAGTAGTAAAACTGAAATTATTAACGTAACAAATTGATTTGATTTAAGTTAACCTTTCAAAAAAGTAGAAGGCTCTAACCGATTAACGAAGAAATGAGTGTTGATAATTATTAGGAGAGGCAGAAAAACTGATGGTTCAAGCATCGAACTGGGGTGAGACACATAATTATGGACTTATAATGAAACAAAGCTGAACGGATATTTCGCCAAGCGAATAGACAAAACAGGTCTTCCCTTGATTTCAGGAAAACCGTGAGGTTAACATAATTGAAGAACGCTAGCTCTAATAGCTGAAGGCTGTCATGCGTCGAGAAGCCTGGAGGCGGCCTTTATGATGATGACAATGAATTTATTTAAGTACAGGATTTTCGGAAACATTTTTCTGGCTTGGCATATTGGCTTGGAATATGGTGGCTAGGATTTCTGAATAGCCTTTCCCTGTTACTTTTCAAACAATACACGGTAGTAAAGGCCTAGCATTGTTCCAGACTCGGAAACTGTAGACGAACGCTCGCTGTGGCATCATCAGGGATACCGGCCACGTTCTTTTCTGCCGGTAAAACTGTCTTAAGATTCCCGTCGAAACAAACAACGTAGTAGCAACAATACCGTACGTTTCAAGGTGTAGCAATAAAGTAAAAGTTCTGTGCGATTGTTGTCTAATTTATGTGGGACAATTGCTCCATGGTACAGAAGGCAACAGAGGAAGTCAGTACTACCTTACAACACGTAAAACAAAATTACAAGTCTCTGATCAGTATCACGGTGATGCAATGAAATGTGAACTTGTGAGTAGGCCTGAGAAACAAGCGTAATGCACTGAACTTCTCCCATTTGTACTTAACACTTCGTATGTACGGCATCCACAGTCGAAATGTTGAATAAGAAGAACTGCTGTGGCTGTTTAAGATCCCATTTGCTATAAAGAATTACTAAGGGGAGATATTCGGAAGGGGGAGGAGAAATTAGTCTGGTGGATAATTCTTGTGAAGCACTGACCTCGACCGATTCTAAATAATAAATTAAGCGATCTCTCTGTCTGATTCGTGGGAAAGCAATATCAACGTCACGGGACGTCCAATTTGCAGCCAGCAATGCAGATACATGGGAACAAGTTAATTAGTATGGTTGTGACATAACACAACACAAACAAATATCGCGGCAAATATTTATATCCGTTAATAACTGCCACAAAATTAAAAGCTAATTAAAGTACCATCGAGGTAAATTTTTTTGCTGTGTACTGTGGTACGTAAGCACAGCGTCAGCTGCTTCTCACTGTGCAGTTCCATGAGGTCGTTGTCCCCTTCCCTCTCCCTACGTTGCAGACAACGTTGCCGACAAAACGTTTACAAATATGCTTTGCAACAACGTTCGTCATTCTCAGACCCAGTTCTCTTATCTTTTTCTCTTTGTATGAAATATATCTGTCTGTATGCTATATCAATTCCACACAACGTAGTTTGCGCCGCCGAAGAATTGCAGTGGACTTTACCCTCAGGCATGTCTGAAGTTATCTATTCTTTGGTTTACTACCACCAGTATCTACGTAGAACGATTGACTTTCCCGAAGTTTCATTAACCTGTGGTGAAAAGCTACTGCTGTTGTGCATTGAGTAGTCCTTACAACGTTAAGTTTCTTTCTTTATCTGGAACCAGCTGCAAAACTTTCAGAGAGCTGTAATCCTAACGCTATTTTGTAGAAAACTGATAAGTTGTAATACTATAAGGCTATAACTGAAACAGCAACCAGTCACACGTATGGTTTAACAAGAGTTATTTGGATCAAATCCGTCTTCAGATGGTTGTTACACGTTTCGTTGTTTTGTTGCTTGAGCCTCGTTTTTTGTCGGTTATTTGTTTGGAGCACTAGGATAGACAGAAAGTTTATTGTTCACTGTTTGGTAAAGTTTACGATAGATTTTTTTTTCTTATGTCCTTTATCAAAGAATTTATGAAAAGATTTTCTAGTTATTAAAACGTGAAATGTGGTGAAAACGTGCGTGCCGTTTTCTTCTGTGTGATGAAATTACCCTGTGTTTTTGTTGTTGTATTCACATATCGTAGATACAAACACAGAAAATCTATCATATATTAAAATAAGACGTTTCAGTCCATTTACAATAAGTACGCCATGACAGATATCAGCTTTTTATTATTGCCCATTTGAAGCAGAATCCATAACGTGTTGTCTAGTGGAGCCCTCAGGACTCACCAGTGATCGTATGAACACATCCTGGCTACAAAGAACTGACAAGGAGACCCGGTTAGGAATGATCTTGATATCGAATCTGCATGAGATACTTACGTTAAACTGAAAGCGAGAGCTCAACACTTTAAGATCCAGCCTGGAAGAAAACCAAAGAGGTCAGTAAACCATTTGCAAAGTGCACTGTTTGTCAATACCTTTATTCTCAGCAAGACGTACCACACGGCACATATGTTACCAGTTCCTTCTGACATCGCACAGACGGCCGAATAGTGGTGTGTATGAAGATGCAACATATTCAAAGTCGAATTCGTATCGTGGCTTTCATCCGCATTGACCGCGGCTTAGGTGTCAATGATGTCAGTTCACAGTGTACTACAATGTTTATAAAATAAACTTCCAAAATACAGCATAGTGACCATAATGGCATGACCAAACACCTGTTCACTGCCTTAACACCGAAAGACCACAGGGCGCCAGTAAACTCTGGACACATTAATGGCCAACTGGGGAATGTTCGTAAATATTATACAGGATTGGGTTAGCCACAAGAAGCCCCTCACCGGTATGTCATTTCCAAGCTAAAAATATCAATTACTATGGGAGGTATACAAACATATATGTACAAATATCTGTTGTTGTTGTTGTGGTCTTCAGTCCTGAGACTGGTTTGATGCAGCTCTCCATGCTAATCTATCCTGTGCAAGCTCCTTCATCCCCCAGTACCTACTGCAACCTACATCCTTCTGAATCTGCTTAGTGTATAACATCTCTTGGTCTCCCTCTACGATTTTTACCCTCCACGCTGCCCTCCAATGCTAAATTTGTGATCCCTTGATGCCTCAGGACATGTCCTACCAACCGATCCCTTCTTCTAGTCAAGTTGTGCCACAAACTTCTCTTCTCCCCAATCCTGTTCAATACTTCCTCATTAGTTACGTGATCTACCCACCTAATCTTCAGCATTCTTCTGTAGCACCACATTTCGAAAGCTTCTATTCTCTTCTTGTCCAAACAATTTATTGTCCATGTTTCACTTCCATACATGGCTACACTCCATAAAAATACTTTCAGAAACGACATCCTGACACTTAAATCTATACTCGATGTTAACAAATTTCTCTTCTTCAGAAACGCTTTCCTTGCCATTGCCAGTCTACATTTTATATCCTCTCTACTTCGACCATCATCAGTTATTTTGCTCCCCAAATAGCAAAACTCCTTTACTACTTTAAGTGTCTCATTTCCTAATCTAATTCCCTCAGCATCACCCGACTTAATGCGAGTACATTCCATTATCCTCGTTTTGCTTTTGTTGATGTTCATCTTATATCCTCCTTTCAAGACACTGTCCATTCCATTCAACTGCTCTTCCAAGTCCTTTGCTGTCTCTGACAGAATTACAATGTCATGGGCGAACTTCAAAGTTTTTATTTCTTCTCCCTGGATTTTTAATACCTCCTCCGCATTTTTATTTTGTTTCCTTTACTGCTTACTCAACATACATATTGAATAACATCGGGGAGAGGCTACAACCCTGTCTCACTCCCTTCCCAACCACTGCTTCCCTTTAATGCCCCTCGACTCTTATAACTGCCATCTGGTTTCTGTACAAATTGTAAATAGCCTTTCGCTCCTTGTATTTTACACCTGCCACCTGCAGAATTTGAAAGAGAGTATTCCAGTCAACATTGTCAAAAGCTTTCTCTAAGTCTACAAATGCTAGAAAAGTAGGTTTGCCTTTCCTTAACCTTTCTTCTAAGGTAAGTCGTAAGGTCAGTATTGCCTCACGTGTTCCAACATTTCTACGGAATCCAAACTGATCTTCCCCGAGGTCGGCTTCTATCAGTTTTTCCATTCGTCTGTAAAGAATTCGTGTTAGTATTTTGCAGCTGTGACTTATTAAACTGATAGTTCTGTAATTTTCACATCTGTCAACACCTGCTTTCTTTGAGATTGGAATTATTATATTCTTCTTGAAGTCTGATGGTATTTCGCCTGTCTCATACATCTTGCTCACCAGATGGTAGAGGTTTGTCAGGACTGGCTCTCCCAAGGCCGTCAGTAGTTCTAATGGAATGTTGTCTACTCCTGGGGCCTTATTTCGGCTCAGGTCTTTCAGTGCTCTGTCAAACTCTTCACGTAGTATCGTATCTCCCATTTCATCTTCATCTACATCCTCTTCCATTTCCATAATATTGTCCTCAAGTACATCGCCCTTGTATAGACCCTCTATATTCTCCTTCCACCTTTCTGCTTTCCCCTCTTTGCTTAGAACTGGGTTTCCATCTGAGCTCTTGATATTCATACAAGTGGCTCTCTTTTCTCCAAAGGTCTCTTTAATTTTCCTGTAGGCTGTATCTATCTTACCCCTAGTGAGATAAGCCTCCACATCCTTACATTTGTCCTCTAGCCATGCCTGCTTAGCCATTTTGAGACGTTTGTATTCCTTTTTGCCTGCTTCATTTACTGCATTTTTATATTTTCTCCTTTGATCAATTAAGTCCAATATTTCTTCTGTTACCCAAGGATTTCTACTAGTCCTCGTCTTTTTACCTACTTGATCCTCTGCTGCGTTCACTACTTCATTCCTCAGAGCTACCCATTCTTCTTCTACTGTATTTCTTTCCCCCATTATTGTCAATTGTTCCCTTATGCTCTCCCTGAAACTCTGTACAATCTCTGGTTTAGTCAGTTTATCCAGGTCCCATCTCCTTAAATTCCCACCTTTTTGCAATTTCTTCAGTTTTAATCTACAGTTCATAACCAATAGATTGTGGTCAGAGTCCACATCTGCCCCTGGAAATGTCCTACAAATTAAAACCTGGTTCCTAAATCTCTGTCTTACCATTATATAATCTATCTGATACCTTTTAGTATCTCCAGGCTTCTTCCATGTATACAACCTTTTTTTATGATTCTTGAACCAAGTGTTAGCTATGATTAAGTTATGCTCTGTGCAAAACAGACGGCTTCCTCTTTCATTTCTTAGTCCCAATCCATATTCACCTACTAAGTTTTCTTCTCTCCCTTTTCCTATTGTCGAATTCCAGTCACCCATGACTATTATATTTTCGTCTCCCTTCACTACCTGAATAATTTCTTTTATCTCATCATACATTTCTTCAATTTCTTCGTCATCTGCAGAGCTAGTTGGCATATAAACTTGTACTACTGTAGTAGGCATGGGCTTCGTGTCTATCTTGGCCACTATAATACGTTCACTATGCTGTTTGTTGTTATTTACCTGCGCTCCTATTTTTTTATTCATTATTAAACCTACTCCTGCATTACCCCTATTTGATTTTGTATTTATAACCCTGTATTCACCTGACCAGAAGTCTTGTTCCTCCTGCCACCGAACTTCACTAATTCCCACTATATCTAACTTTAACCTATCAATTTCCCTTTTTAAATTTTCTAACCTACCTGCCCGATTAAGGGATCTGACATTCCACGCTCCGATCCGTAGAATGCCAGTTTTCTTTCTCCTGATAACGACGTCCTCTTGAGTAGTCCCCGCCCGGAGATCCGAATGGGGGACTATTTTACCTCCGGAATATTTTACACAAGAGGACGCCATCATCATTTAACCATACAGTAAAGCTGCAAGCCCTCGGGAAAAATTACGGTTGTAGTTTCCCCTTGCTTTCAGCCGTTCGCAGTACCACAACAGCAAGGCCGTTTTGGTTAATGTTACAAGGCCAGATCAGTCAATCATCCAGACTGCTGCCCCTGCAACTACTGAAAAGGCTGCTTCCCCTCTTCAGGAACCACACGTTTGTCTGACCTCTCAACAGATACCCCTCCGTTGTGGTTGCACCTACGGTACGGCTATCTGTATCGTTGAGGTACGCAAGCCTCCCTACCAACGGCAAGGTCCATGGTTCATGGGGGGAGGTACAAATATCTAGAAGAACGTAAACAACAATATCCTCACGTCAGATGTGAAATCTATATAGTATGATGCTGTCAATCAAAAAATTGTAACGGGAGAAAAATTACCCAAAATTAACCTGAAGCCTGACCCGTATTGTGACCAATTCCATCTGGTAGACCCGATAGCACGTAACTTTGTTTGCAGAGGCGCACTGAGAAGTGAAACAGGACACAAAAACTACCAGTTATCAACGGGACGCTGAAAACCTTAATACAGAGTATGCTATACCTGGGCAGGGGGTTACATCTCAGCCCGAAATACAATAGTTATACGTGGCTACTCGGAAATTTTGCGAACTGCGTCATTAGAAACAATGTCGCAACGTCACAACAGACACAGGAAATTCCATAAATAGAAACAGTGTACCGGTATTCAAAACTTCATTTTTTATACTTTGATATAAGAATGTGAATAAGCTGCAGTGACTTTGGATAGCAAAAAGTGTTTTAGCTTATATTCAGATTTATTAGGAGTAATAGGCAGCTACACTGCTCTGTAAGTTGTTTTTATTTTATATCATTCACAATGAGCCCATTTCGGCATATTGCCATCATCAAGTGCTCTGTAAGTACATAAGTAAGCGATGATCATAATATAATGGTCTGTAACTATGATCAGGAAAGCTATAATACGTCGTTGGATGTTTTTATATTACATGTAACATCGTTGATGTCATGTCCTGTATTTTTTAGAAGTTTTATTTTCTCCTAGGTACACTGGAGATGTATATCCGATTTTAGTTGGCTTCTGTGTATGCTACTTTTCTGGCAGCTTGGATGACAATAGATCAGCGATATTACATATTTACATAGTTACCATTACAAATAAGTGATGTGTGAAATTCAGTTTTTTATTGTTCTTGTAGGTTTGGTTATAATTACATTTTTGCCTAGAGTCTGTTTTAGTTTTATTTGAGATTTTTATTTTACATTTTTAATTTTTTTCTTAATAATTTTGTTGTTGTCTATGATTTATGTTGGTGTTATGTCCCTTTTTTATACTCTTCATATTGTCATCACTGTTACTATGGATATGTGTTATTTAGCATCTCTGATTTATTGCTTTACCCGTTTTCTTGATTTCTAATGTTAATAAAGTTTTCTATGTACTTTTTGTGCTTTAGGTGCAGTAAATTTGTAAGGTTGGTGTATACATGTGAATATATCTCTATTTCCCAACGATGTCCATGAATGTCCTTCTGCGTGATATGGAAGATTTCTAATGCTTCGTTTCTAGGTTTTACGTCGTGTTTTTCTGTTTGTAGATACTGAAATGAAGTGGATGGGTTGTCTTCGCCCTTTATAACTAATGTTGAAGTTTCTACTGATTTATCCTATGTAGAATTTGTGGCTATGATACAAGAAATTTTTTAAATGCCGAGATTGATCTGCATGGGAATTATCGAGCTGTCTTCGTGAATTTTGTGTTTGAGGCTGGGTGTGTTTCCAGATGCAAAGGCGATGTCGATTTTGTTGACAGTTTGTTAATTTTGCTCGAGGTGTTTCCTAGAAAAGTTGTGGTTTCGTATTTTGCTTTTTTCTTTATCGTTATGTGTATGTTTAGTGTTGTTCATGTACATTATGCCTTACCGGTTGTGTTTTACTCTAGTAAAATTGCGTTGAAATTTTGGGGTCATAATCTTTTTGCTGGGCTACGTATTCTAAGACTTTTGTTTCCTTCTGACGCAAAACCGATAAACAAAGCACTAGAAATACTCCATAGTACACAGAAGGGAACATCTTTGAGGAAACAGAGATATATTCAGATGCATACACCAACCTGCAAATTTACTGAACGAATAACCCTAGCCGGCCGTTCTGGCCGAGTGGTTCTAGGCGCTTCAGTCCGGAACCACGTGACTGCTACGGTCGCAGGTTCGAATCCTGCTTCGGGCATGGATGTGTGTGATGTCCTTAAGTTAGTTAGGTTTAAGTAGTTCTAAGTGTAGGGGACTGATGACCTCAGATGTTAAGTCCCATAGTGTTCAGAGCCATTTGAACAACCTGATCTAAAGCACAAAAAGTACAGGGAAAACTTTATTCACGTGATAAAACAAGAAAACTGGTATAGTAATAAATCAGAGACGCTAAATAACACATATCCATAATAACAGTGATAACAACACGAATAGTGTAAAACAGAGATATGAAATCGACGTAAATCATGGACAATGACAAAATTATTAAGAAAAAATTAAAAACGTAAAATGAAAATCTCGAATAAATCTAAAACAAACTCCAGGCAAAAACATAATTGGAACCACACCCATGACAATAATAAAAAAACAACTAAATTTCACAGATCACTTATTTATAGTGGTAACTGTGTAAATATGTAATATCGGTGATCCATTATCATCCAAGCTCTCAGAACAGTAGCATACATGGAAGCCGACTAAAATCTTCAGTGTACCTAGGAGAAAATAATAATTCTAAAAAATACAGGACATGACAGGAGCGATGTTACATGTAAGGTAAAAGTACCTAACGATGTATTACAGCTTTTTTGATCATAGTTACAGACCATTATATTAAGACCATCGTTTACTTATGTATTTACAGAGCACCTGATGATTGCAATATGTCGAAATGGGCTCATTGTGAATGATATAAAATAAAAACAATTTACAGAGCAGTGAAGCTGTCATTGAAAGACATATTTTGCACTGGGGGCCCCAAAGAACAAAACTTATATTCAGACGTTTTACTTTAGTGATACCGGCACCTTGCCTCTCCAGGAATAGTGGATGAGACTTTTGACGAAAAAGCATAATACTTTATTTCACTACTTTTATTAAGAAGACCTCAGTTAGGAACAAGAAGATTATTTTATTTGTATCCCACTCTATTTACCGCTTTTACTGAGTTTGAATGACAGTTTAGTTAATTCAAGAAATACGAATACAGGTGAAGCAATTAGCCAATGAAGGCATATTCTGATTAGCTTAAGGATGGGCTGTTGGGTTGGATTGGAGCCAAAAATGATATATGTATATAATAAATAAAAAGCGGTTAGCATAGTTGACTCGGCGGGATAACTGGTTCGAGTCTCTCGAGGTCTCGGTGTCTGTGTTGTCCTAACAATTTCCTCTCATCATCACAATTTTCAATCATCATCATCATCATCACTGAGAGACGTAAAAGTCGCCGAAGTAGCGTCAAGTAGAAAGACTTGCACTGGGCGGCAAAACAACCCCAGTATTGCCACACAATCGTTCCATTCAAGCGGTTTTTACCGAATTAATGATAATTCTTAAGTAAGAACATTGTGATGTGCTTGCACCCTGACGCATACACAGGAGAAAGTGGATCACAACATGCTAACATTCCAAAAAGGCTGCGAAGTGGAATGGACAACGTGTTGTTGCTCTGCACGGCCAGCGGTATTAAGTGCAGTCGACAAAGCTGATGCCTTTTTTTGGCCGGTGCGTTTTTTAGTGTGGGTGAGGAGGAGAACGTTATGGAACAACAACGGAAGGTGCTAACAGATAATACCATTGGCAACATTAAGTACACGGTTGTTTATAAGTTCCTCCATGGTTTCAGAAAAAGACTGCGCGGAAACTACAAGAAATACAGAAAATAAACACATATCAGTGGATGTGCCATCTCTGGAAGTCTTTAGCTCACATTATAGATGCTCAGTATGGCCACCGTTTGGCACTTGCCAAACTTCAACACATGACTGCAGTTCATTGAAGCTGCTGCTGCTGTTGCAGCGACAGCACACTGCTGTGAAAAGCGGTTAATTGGGTTGCCTATCTGTAGGTGCGAACCTATTCAGTGCGACAATATTAAGCGAATGATTTGTCTACATGATCGGAATAGAAACTTGGAGGGACGCTGCGTCCACTGATGTCTGTCATTTTTCCGTATGTCTTATAGTTTTTACACAGTAGTCTTCTGAAATCCTAGAGGTCCTTATGAATAAACCGTACACGAGCTGACCAGTCAGGAATAAGGACATGCACAGAGAAAATTCATCAGAACGTCAAGTGACAGAGGTTCTTACAAAAAAATGTTCAAATGTGTGTGAAATCGTATGGGACTTAACTGCTAAGGTCAACAGTCCCTAAGCTTGCACACTACTTAACCTAAATTATCCTAAGGACAAACACACAACCCATGCCCGAGGGAGGACTCGAACCTCCGCCGGGACCAGCCGACAGGTTCTTACAGTAAGAGACTTCGTTGTGAGATATGACCTGCCCCAATGACCGTTCGATCCTTTATACTAACGTCCAGCCACTAATTCGCAGTCGTCACACATACAGTGACCACTACTCAGACATACTGTTATTGTATCACGTCTGCAGCCTCTCGATGACAGTGTGGTAGATATGCAGAATCCGGTAATGAAATGCAATAACGCATCGAATTAAAAGTCAAGCTGCTACGTTCTGTTTGTCTCAGAGTAATAAACAATATCGAGGAATTTGACAGGGACATAAATACAAATTGAATTGACATACTATTGTCTTGAAACTTCCTGGCAGATTAAAACTGTGTGCCGGACCGACACTCGAATTCGGGACCTCTGCCTTTCGCGGGCAAGGTTCGCAGGAGAGCTTCTGTAAAGTTTGGAAGGTAGGAGACGAGGGACTGGCAGAAGTACAGCTGTGAGGACTGGGCGCGAGTCATGCTTGGTTAGCTCAGATTTTAAAGCACTTGCCCGCGAAAGGCAAAGGTCCCGAGTTCGAGTGTCGGTCCGGCACATAGTTTTAATCTGCCAGGAAGTTTCATATTAGTGCACACTCCACTGCAGAGTGAAAATCTCTACAGTTTGTACAAGAGCCAAGAGGGAAGACTAAAACACAAAATAAAAGAGCGAAAGGGTGTAAGACAGGGATGTAGTATTTCGCCCCTACTGTTTAGCCTGCACATCGAGCAAGCAATGACGGAAATAAAGGCAGGTTCAAGAGTGGGATTAAATATCAATCTGAAAAGCTATCAATGATAACATTGGCTGATGACATTGCTATCCTCAGTAGAAGTGAAAAACAGTTACAGGATGGAATGAACAGTGTGATGAATACAGAATATGACAGTCAATCGATGAAAGACGAAAGTAATGAGGAGTAGCAGAAACGAGAACACCGAGAAACTTAGCATCAGGATTGGATATCATGAAGTAGACAAAGTTAAGGAATACTGCTACCTAGGCAGCAAAATAACCAGTGACGGACGGAGCAAGGAGAGCATAAGAAGTAGATTAGCACTAGCAAAAAGAACATTGCTAACCAAGAGAAGTCTTTTAGTGTCAAACACAGGCCTTAATTTGATGAAGCAATTTAGAGCAATTTACATTTGGAGCAAGGCTTTGTATGGTAGTGAAACACCGACTGTGGGAAAACCAGAAAGGAAGAGAATCGAAGTATTTGTGATGTGGTGCTACAAAACAATGTCGAAAATTAGATGGACTGATAACGTAAGGAGTGAAGAGGTTCTCCGCAGATTCGGCGAGGAAAGGAATATGCGGAAACACTGACAAGAAGAAGGTAGAGGACGGTAGGACATCTGCTAAGACATCAGGGAATGACTTCCATGGTACTAGTGGGGGCTGTAGAGGTTAAAAACTGTAGAGGAGGACAGAGACTGGAATACATCTAGAAAATAACTGACGACATAGTGACATAGTTTGCAAGTGATACTCTGAGATGAAAAGGTTGGCACATGCGAGGAATTCATGGTGGGCCGCATCAAACCAGCTAGAAGACTCATGATTCAGGATTGACGAGAGAAGAGTGAGAAATCTGCTTCTGAAGAAAATCTTGACACGGGATCTGTAAGGTTTTGTTGTCTCAGCATATCCGAATATCAGTATATACATACGAGCCTAGCGAGCCATAGTATCTGTAAGTTGTGATAATAAAGAAATCTGTATCTCTGGCCAGAACAATGGGGGTTATGCCCAGTGTTTAGCGCGTCGGGCAGTAGGGGTCAGTCGGCTAACTCGTTTGCGACGCTGTCGTGTTGAGTCGCTGTACAGGTCGGTCGCAATCATTTGGCTTTGAGATGATTCATACGTCGATGATATGAAAGTTGGTTGCACGAAGTGGTTAAAGGTTTAGTTAAATTGCTAATTCAATTAAACTGCTAATGAGATAGTTCAATAAAGAGCAGTGTGTATAGTATTTAGTGAAGATTGGTTTTAGTAGAAAAAAATAACAGTACTATAGGTGGTTATTATCAACTAAAAACGTTTGGTTAAGCCAGTTAAATTACTTTTCCGATTCATAAGGCATTACTTTTCAGGACAAGAGAGAGAGAAGAGTTCGATACTTGCAAGCAAAGAGAATCTAACGGGAAGGACATTATACATACGCGTACAACGGACTTCGGACTCAATGGAGGCTTCGGAGACGGCCGATACAGCTAAACTATGTTATATGCTGAGTGTGAGGTATTTCAGCATAGCAGCGTATCGTTTTCATGGGAACGACGTTGATTAACAAGATGTTAATTAGCTGAGAACTTTATGTGGAAACAGTATAACTCTTTTGTACTATAGGTGTCGTAATAGTATTAACAATGAATGGCGCGAATGATATCAGTGATTGCGTCAAAGCTGTAAATATGCAGAACAGTTCAGTAGTTCAGAATCGAGCATGGATTCTAGAGTTGAAACCAAACATTTCTTCCGACGCTATCCGAATCACTGGTTACTCTCTCCTAAGGGCAGATCGTGAAACACGACGCGGGGGTGGTGTGGGTGCCTATATTCGCTCTGATCTGAGACCTACTATACTATGCACATCGGATGCAAAGGGCGAAGGAGAAGCAGAGTTCTTGTTTTTCGAAATAAATACATCAAATCAGAAACTGCTAATTGGAGTAATCTATAAACCTCCAAACGTCGGTGCTATGTCCTCCTTTCAGTCTGCCCTGTCCTCGCTCGTGACACTGTATGAACACATAATCATTATGGGCGACACAAACATCGACTTACAGTTAAAATCTCCCTCTGCAGAAAAACTTAGGAGACTGTTCCACTCCAATGATATGAGTTTAACACCGCTGGACCCAACTCATCACACGCCACACAGCCATACACTCATAGATATAATAGCAACAAAGCGACCAGATAAAATAATTCGCGCCAATCAGACATCCGCTCCAGGACTCTCTGCTCATGACGTGATTTTCTTAAATTACTCAGTACATACTACCAAAGAAAAATCTCACCTGGTAACCTACAGAAACCTAAAAAATGTTAACCATGACGCTCTTCAAAAGGATTGCTCAGACATCCCTTGGCATGATATAAGCAATGAACCGACTTTAGACGGAAAAATTCGGGAATTATGTCGCAAAATTATTGCACTGTATGATAAACATGCTCCTCAACGCACTGTCAAGGTAAAGAGAGCTCCCGCTCCGTGGCTCACCACTGCATTACGCCAGTTAATGAATGAACGTGATGCTGCACATAGGGCCTTCAAGCGTAACCCAACTCCCGAGGCGTACGAAGCTTATAGGAAACTCCGAAATAGAACCAAGCAAAGCGTGAGGAATGCCAAAATCAGACATGCCCGCTCTGTCGTATGCGGCATATCAAAACCTGCTGCACTGTGGAAAAAGCTGCGCAGTTTCGGTATAGGGAAGCGAAGATCTGACGCTGTTTATCAAGCGTCTGCAGAAGAATTAAACAATTTCTTCTCAACAGCCGTAAACTGCCACGCAGCGACAAATTACCAGCCCCAAGATATCAATCTCTCGAGAGACAAGTTTTTCCTAAAACATGTCACTACCGGCACAGTACACAAGGCAATTATGAGAATCTCTTCCGAGGCAGTAGGAAATGATGGAGTGAGCATTGGCATGATTAAGAACGTCGTAAACACTATTACTCCAGTTATCACAGACATCCTCAACCTGTCTCTTGTCAGTAGCACATATCCAACTGAGTGGAAGCAAAGCTTAATTCAACCTATACCCAAGACTGACAACCCTAAGTCGCCAGGTGACTACAGGCCGATCAGCATACTTCCTGCAATATCTAAAGCCCTAGAACACATCGTCCATGAACAGCTGACGGCTTACCTCAAAACTCATAACATCCACGACAAATATCAGTCAGGCTTTCGAAAGCACCATAGTACAGCAACTGCATTAATCAAAGTAACTGATGACATTAAACATGCTATGGACAGACGTGAAGCTACCATCCTAACACTGCTTGACTTTAGCAAGGCTTTTGATACTGTTGACTTTGATATATTACTAATTAAAATGAAGCAGCTGAATTTCTCAAACAGCGCAATACACTGGTTCGACAGCTACCTCAAAAACAGAAGTCAACAAGTCATTTGTGGGTCGGAAAAGTCATCATGGAAAAACGTGCGCTCTGGAGTTCCCCAAGGCTCCGTCCTTGGTCCATTACTCTTCTCACTGTACATTAATGATATTTCTTCAGTGATTCACTCCTGCAACTACCATCTATATGCCGACGACATCCAACTGTACATAAGTGCAAGCCCCAAGAACATTGCTGACGCAGTAGCGAGTATGAACGCAGATCTTTGCTCTGTTTCTCGATGGGCACAGAACCTAGGTCTGAAACTAAACCCCAAGAAATCCCAGGTCATACTTATATCTCATCCAAAGTTAATCAGTCGATACTTTCGCGAAACAGTCCCTCAAATACTCCTCAATGGTACCCAACTACCATACCAAAAAACAGTAAAAGACCTTGGAATAATCTTGGATGAACACCTAAACTGGGAAGAACAAACAGTCACAGCTTGCCGGAAATCGCTCTCCTCCCTACATGCAATTCAAAAATTTAGAAAAATATTTCCAACCCATGTTAAACAAAAATTAGTCCAAACACTAGTCTTGCCTAATCTTTACTACTGTGATGTAGTTCAACATGGCACAAATAATGAAAATTCGAGATGCCTCGAACTAGTGATGAATGCTTGTGTTAGATACGTATGCAACATACGGTTGTATGATCATATCAGTCCTTCATACTCCCAGCTAGGTTGGATACGCCCACATAAGGCACGCGATCTCCACACGATGTGCTTACTTCATCGATTTCTTAGCCACTGGTGTCCCCAATACTTATCTTCTCACATTAAACACCTATCATCATTCCACAACCGCAATACCAGATCGGATACGTCTAGCATCTTGGCTGTACCTTTACATAACACAAAATCTTTCTCCGTGTCATTCTCCATCTCAGCCATACGACTATGGAACGCGCTCCCCTGTGATCTGCGTCTTATCCAAAACCACTCAACATTCAAGAGGGAACTTAAGACTTACATATTAGGGACGGTATAGCCACCATTGTTGTGCCCCCCCTCATCTTTTTCTTTCTCCTCTCCATCATAGCTTCGAATTTTACCATTCTATTTCTCTTCCTCTAACCTATCTACCTCTTCTATATCTCTTTCACCCCATTCCATCGTCTTATGTCTCTGCTTGATGAGAATAACTCACAAGCTGCAAGAATATAACGAGAAAATTCCCAACTAGCAATAGGACTGACACTCATAAAAGAAAAATATGTTTACTTTCATATACATAGTCATTATTATTATTATTATTATTATCATTATTATTATTATTTTTATTATTCTTGATTGTTATAATTATTTTTTGATTGTTATAATTATCATTGTACTACTTTTATAATCTCTATTTTTTTCTTTAACATTAATACTGTATAACATGTTATATGTCCTAATTTTCTGTAGACACTGAAATTTGTTGAATCTGAGTATGCCTGGTTAGGTGTAAGAGAGGGCCTGAAGGCCCTAATCTTGCCAGGTAAAATAAATGCATAAATAAATAAATAAATAATGAAAATACAATGTGCGATACTCAAGACCTGAAACGTGTATTAACTCAAAAGAGTTGAAAGCTGAGTGTTGAATTTGTCAACTCCCAACTTGTCATATTTTACGCGTCAGTGAACTCGCGAATAGTCGTTGCTGTGCCCACTGGTCGATAAATGTGGTCTTGCCGCTCCGAGCTCTGGTATGATTTTTTTTTTTTTTGATAATTTAATAGAAAGCTTTGTTGCTTTGGTAAAAATAAAATTGGTTCTTTTTGTCGTGACAGAATAAATTACTATTAATCACACCAGATTTGTCGGAGAACAGCAGCAACATGTGTAATTGATCCAGCTTTAAGAAATTCTATTACCTTTTAGCGGAAAATTCGTGCGGTACTCTCTGACGTTAGAAAAGTCGTGGTGTTCCGTTCGAATCAGGAGGCGGCTGTCTTTTCTCATTCGCGATATCGAAAATTACTAAAAAACATGAACAGAAATTTTTTTTTTCGGAGGAAGATCGCGCGGAGAAAACAGACGGAAGTTACATGAAAGAAACCTAAGGGACCAAGTAATTGGATTTGTACGAACATATAAACGGAACTGAAAGAACTTGGAATAAATACTATAACGATGTCGTCACGACAGCCTCCTGTTCCGACAGAACACACGCTGGATCATAAGCTGCATAAATCTTTTAAACAGAAAAGATTATCACAAGTATAATTAATGAAAATAAGGTTGAGAGATTTTCTTTGAAATTAAATAAACTTCAAGGCTTCAAGTATTATATTATGAAACGGAAACTTAGATTAACATGGCCACCCAATGTGGCGGTGGAGCGAATTTTTCACGATATACATTCTCGCTTGTTTGTGGCTACATATATTTTTAATCACTTAAACTCTTAACTTTACAATAAAATGATTATATCAGTATGGAGCACACTACTTTTGCGTCCGACTCGCAACACATTCACAGAACAGCTAGACAGCGGCGCGGCTCCCTGCAGAAGTAAAAATTGGCAATTGTTATTTTTTGAAACATAGGTGCATCGTTTTTGTTTTTTTTTACTGATCGATGGCAGCGTATAACAGTTTATAGCTATCGTGATATTCTGCGCTTTTCAGGAGCGCGGCAAAGATATCTGGTTACAACATTCATTGGTATATGTTAAAAGTTCGCACATACTGACGCGAATACAGAAGAAAAACTTTTACATGTTAAAAATCGCAGTGATAAAGGCTGTAATGTCACAATGCCTCCCATGTGAGGCATGATGATTCCGGAAGGATCATCAGGACTCACATGTAGTTTCAAGACATTACTGTGTTTTATCATCTGTTTACTTTCGTTCTAACATAAAATTGGAATAAGTTTGTCATCTAGTTCTTTTATGCTTCCAGTACAGTTATGAAAACAAATAGTCTTTCAGTGTCTTTTGTGCACTTTGGCACTTCTCTCAGTTCATTGTAAGGTGTCCTTGCACTGTTATCTTAATTGCTGTTACTGTGAAACAAAATATGACAAAAAACAATCTTAAGTCTAACACACAAAGATAAATGAATAATACTCTAAATAGAAAACAAAACATGTCAGTAGACAAACATACACAGATACATTGAAATAATTACTTAAACAGTCCTCTAAAATTGTCTGTGACCTGTTTGGTCTCGTAATGTTTTTTTTTATCCGTTTCATTAGATTCTTTTAGAATGTCGTTGTTAATCAGGACGTTTCACTTGACACTACACTGTACACTTTTGTTTGTCACACGCTCACTTAACCGGAGTCTGCAACGTCTATTCTCGTTCGGTGAGCGGCGTCGTCCGAGAGGTCACGACCCTGGGTAGCGTCTTTTTTGTGTTCGCTCGTGTTGCCTCTCTAGTGTCTCGCATCAAGCGTCATGCCGTTTACATGCAAATAAACAGAAAGAAACCTGTGTTAGGTTCGTGCTATAATGTAGACTTACAGGTAAAGGTTTTATAGGATTCTGGACAGGATTGATAACCTTCCGTTCCAGTTAACGTTTCAGTGCTCAGTAATGTCTTGTCTTTATTTAACTATCTATCGCAAAATATCCGACGTGACTGATTAAATGGAAATTAAATACAGAATACATAATAAATAAAGTTCATAATTAAGTTTCACTGTGATAGCTTTAGCAATGTCTCTTGCGTAGTTGTGAGACGGAAAACATTCTAAGGTCAATGACACGCCTCCACAGCGCGCGCGTCGGTTGTGTTTCAAATGTTAATTGTTGAGTCCAACTGCAAGCAGCTCCGCGCTGTTGCCGGTTACTAGTCCAGTGCAACACGCGCTCGTGTATGCTCGTATGAAGTTTAACGTTTGTCACTCGCGCTCTGCTAAAATGAGAACACGCGGAAAACACACGTCTAGTGTCCTTTCTCCATCGTCGATCGGCGTATCGAAACTTGGGTAGAAAATACCACCGTCTGATTCGAGGATTTCACACGACAGTCCCTGCGACCTGCCATGCTGCTTACACACAGGTAAGTGAAGCCAACGTTTTACATGTAGTTTGCAAAATGCTTTGCTGTGATCGCTGTCACTACCTGCACTTGCGTGTACACATGTCACTGCACACGTATTTTGTACACTTTATCACTCGCATTTTGGTTAGAACGTCTTAGAGTGTCTGCAAATTCACATCTCCCATCTCACATTGTGATTTCAAAGTTCACAGTTCAAGTTACTCACAGGTAAATACATTACAAGATTAAACAATGTCCATAAATTACATACATACATACATACATTTCTTAAGTTTGCTTACAGTCACAAAACTCTGTTAACCTTTTCAGTCACGCCACGCCGGATTAGCGTATTGAATACCACTACTTGTGCATCAAGGCACGATTATTTCGGTTATTCTCTCTCCCTTTTACAAAGGTAAAATTTTTTTTTAAACAAATCTTTTAAGCAGCTTGTTATTTCGTTTCTCTTCAAAATTTAGTGTCACTGTTTATGTAGAGCACAGATTGAACAAATTCTGTCTCTACTGGTCGAGCATACTCATGCATTTCTCTCCGGAAGATTCATGCTTCATAAAGTTACTGGCTGCAAGAACTACTCGCGGAGTGTATTATAATCTCTCAACATTGCTACTCGCGATACGCGATTAGAACAAAACTTTCGCTAACGGATCTCTCCCACAAATTTCGTTTCCACTTCAACCGTCTAAAGAGCACTCAGATGAGCCTGTCAAATTCTAATCCTCACTTTTTTTTAATGGGATAGGATGGGGAAGTGGAAGAGGAGAGGATCAAATATGAACATAAATACACTATATACATATACAAATTCTAGCACAACTACACTAGGATATTTTTGTGACCTTAGATGAATGACATGCGTCACGTGTGCCTTCAAGTGGCTATTCTTTACTCTAATATCAGATCTTAGTTTTATTATTATAATGTGAGTCATATCTGGTGACAGCTTTCTAGTTTCTCACGCTTCCTTCTGGGCGATTGTCGGGCTTGGCTGTGAAATAGCTAATTACTTTAGTGCATCTTACATGTTTAAAGAAGAAACGTTTACCATCAGGAATACTTCAGACTTGTCAGTACGACGTATAGGTTTCCATGTAGTGGCACTCTCGACTACATGACCTAACAGCTGTTGTAAAACAGAATAAAGGAAATGCTTTGTTGCTTAGCTGTTAAATCTTTATGAGGCTTACTGTTCGTAGATGATACTTTGAATCTGAGATTGAATCTCCTGAAAACTATCAAATACTACGTGATACTCTCTCTCTGTTATTTACTGCTTTTGACAGTTCAAACACTTGGCTACACAAATCTGTTTAATTCTAAAGATCGCGCTAACAAAAGGTATAGTTCATGGCGGTGTTACAATAACGCACAGTTTACACGCAATAGGCTGTACTCTGTACACTTAAAGACTAACATTCCATCTTGAGGGCTGAAAAAGAAATTGCTTAACCTAATATTTCACATACATATATATATTCATTGGAGCTGGAAGGTGGCAATCTGCTACTTCCTTCCGTATCTCCTTTCACCAATAACGGCATTCCTCAATGCCAACAGCCAACTTGGACTGCTTACACCTATGACTAACTTAAAACTAACTGAGAATCTGTCCTCTCAAATGGAATGTGCTTTCCTTTTCGTACGCCATAATAATTCAAATCTTCAATTACCTCCATAGTTTTTCGCCAAAGTGCGAGTACTCGTATTGGTGTGTTTGAATACCGAAGTGTTTCACAGGTTAAACCGTAGGCTAATGTTCCTTTGCTTGTTACTTTGCCTCGTTATACTTCTTGAGATCCTGGTGGTGATACAATCCTTTAATTCTGCCAGATGCTGGATCCGCTATTAGATAACATCCTGTATGTGGTTTTCTAATTACTACAAATGGTCCGTCGTACAATAGCCTCCATTTCCGATTTCTTTTCAACAACTTCGATGGCTTAAAATGTGTCCGTAAAAGCACCTTTTCATTAATATCATATGTAAGAGCCTTAGATACTTTCTTGTCATAAGACTTCTTGCGTAGATTCGCCTGTACAGCTAAGGATACCAATGCTTGCCTAAGTTTTGCATCTAAATCTAATTCTGGTTCTACAATTTTAGGTATGGGATCTAACCATTCATTTCTTTCCCGATGACTCGTCATTAATTCCGCAGCATCCCAAGGAGGCGAAAAGGTGCTGCCTTTAGTTTTCCGCTTTCTTGTGATGTGACTGATTTGATTCTTCTGTCACATCACTTGACCATTCTCGCTGGTTTTTTACCCATTGTGTGTGTTGATTTGTATCAAACCCTTGTTGGTACTGCACTTGGTTACCAGGCTGAAAAATCGGTACATTACTTGCCTGCGTAAAATATACCTGTGGATTGTATTGTTTTCTTGGTTTATTGTTATTGTATCTAAAGTTCTGTTGTGGTGGTGTGTACTGTTGTTGTTGCATGAATGGTTGTTGCTGAGGCGAGTATTGCTGTTGTTGCTGGTGTTGTGGCTGCCCATAGGGTTGTGGTGGAGGTAGCTGACCTTCGCAATTTTGATTGTTGCAACGTTTACCCTTGTATTTGTTCCCATTCTGGTAGAAGTTACTACCGTTATTGTTTGATTGGTATGGGGCATTCCCGTAATACTGCTGTTGCGTGTTGTATATTGGATTGTACCGTTGGTTGCCGTAATGCTTGTTTTTGTGTTTACCATTACGGTAACCATTGTTTCGGCCTCTATTGCGGTTATTGTACTGTTTGTTTCCGTATTGTGTTTCGTGTGAACCATTTCCATTACTACCGTTTCCATTCGATTACGTGCCTGCGTTGTTGTTCTTACGGTTAGCATTCGCACGTGCGTCTTCGTGTATAAGATCGAGCGAATCAAGGACGGATAAAAATGCATCCTGATCTTCCTCTGACACGTTCACTAATTTTTCGCGTATGGAAATGGGTAGTTTTGACTTAAGAATCATAATAACATCGTTTGTTGTTATGGGAGTGTCCCAATATTATATCTTTCTCAAGTACTTTTCAAAGTACCGGCGAAGTCCGCCACTGTTCGAATGGAAAGGTTTGGCGTTGTAGACCTCTTTGCGTAGGCGTTGCTGAACACCTGCGCTCCAAAATTTGCTTAAAAAGTTCTTCTCAAACTCGCTAAATGTTTTGCACTTATCAACCATCTCGGTTCCCCATATAGCACTTTCTCCTTGTATATATCCGGTAATGAATTGTATTCTCTGTTTGTCATTCCAGGCAGCTGGAAAGACTCCTGAAAAGTTCTTTAGGAAAACGACTGGATGAATATTTCGCTTTTCCGGTTGGAATGGTTGAAAAACTCTGTGTTTCAATACACTCTCCTCTTTCATGAGGGTTGTGAGTGTCAATTGTTCAGTGTTGTTGTTGTGTGGATCGTTAAATTCATTTTTCGGTCGCGGAATGTACTGTGGTGTGTTGTGTTGTCTGGTATTGATGTTCATCTGGCTCAGAAGGTAGTGAGTGTTTCCCGTCACTCTGGTTATCATACTGTAGTGTTTGAATTTGCTGTTTCAGGCCGGATATCTCATCTGTTACTTGCTTCCGCCATTCCGGCAAATCCCGGGTAAACACTCGTCTAATTTGGCCTAGTTCAGTACAAACAGTGTTTCTTGAACTGCCGGGTGCAGATAATATGTCTAAGGTTGCGGATTTAACAACATCTTTCAAGTCACGTGTAACCTTCTCCTCAACAAGCTTCTCTTGTACATAAATCCATTCTTTGTAATGTTCGGTAAGTGCTTTAGTGTGCGAAGCAACACTACTGTTAACTCTTTCCTCAATAGTTCGGTCCGAGATGTCATTCGCCATTGCACTTACTTTTGATTCTACAGTGGCTACCGCTGTCGCTAACTCGTCTACCTGTCGTGCAACTGTTTTATACGCAAGTTTTACCGAATCGGTTTCCTTGCGACACGCTTCGATTTGAGTTGTGAGATTCTGACCAATGTTATCAATTTTGTTATTCAGAGTGCTTATCTGTGTTGTCAAAGTGGTTACTTGCGCCGTGACGTCACCCTTAACCGAATCTATCTGTGCTGTGAGAGAGCCTACTTGCGTAGTGAGGGTACCTACTTTCGCTGTGAGAGAGCCTACTTTCGCATCAATGGTGGTATTTACGTCATTCCTAACTGAGTCAATCTGTGTTGTCATATCCGTTTTCAACTCTGATAAAAACTTGTCTCTGTCTTTCTCACGTTGTTCCCTCTCCTGTCTGTCTAGTATCAATTCCTGTAACATTTTGACAATGTCAATTGATACCGTTATCGGGGAGGTGGGTGTTTCCTGCTGAGTGCCGTCCACGTTAACTACCTCTTGTCTGTCGTCTGTCCTGGCCGTCGTTCCGCGTGAGCGGAGTCGGTAATGTTTGTTAACAGTGCCGTCGCTTTCGTCTGCAGAGTTCGCGCTCGATTGTCCGTCCGCCATAATGAAATTCAACTATTGCCAACTTAAAATGGGTACTGCCAACTGAAATTCTGATTGTCAATTATTCTTGCCGCGCAAGTTAAAGTCGCGGCGCGTTCGTCAAATGTCTAATGTTACGTGGGTAATAACTGACACACGTCTGTAGCAAAAAGACAAGATGGAGTGAACGCCGTTGAAACAATTGATTGCCAACGCTGTTACACAGAAAAGACTGAAATGGCATCCATCTTGAACTTACACGAGAATACTAACTACAGTATAAAACAAATAGTCAAGCAAAAGGTTACAGAAAATGTTCAAATATTTACGTAGAAAAAAAACGTGGTTTTTTACGTTAAGCTACAGAAAGGATAGAGTGAGGTCGAAATTGAAGGTCAAATGAGCTACTCTTTAGACAGAACTATGGCAAACGAAAATTTGGTACTCACTCGGCGTTGTCTTCAAAACTGCAAATCTGCGTCTTATTAAATCCCAAGATATTTGTGTAAATACCGCGTCCTTCAATATTGCGTATATTTATTGCTCATCCGTAATTTTATACAGCATTGGGTTCCAAAGAGCGATACATGAAATAAGACAATCATATATTAGTACCCTGACACTTTTCAATATTTTAGTCAAGTCCCTGTTCGGGCGCCAGATCTGGTATGATTTTTTAGTAATTTAATTGAAAGCTTTGTTGCTTTGGTAAAAATAAAATTGGTTCTTTTTGTCGTGACAGAATAAATTACTATTAATCACACCAGATTTGTCGGAGAACAGCAGCAACATGTGTAATTGATCCAGCTTTAAGAAATTCTATTACCTTTTAGCGGAAAATTCGTGCGGTACTCTCCGACGTTAGAAAAGTCGTGGTGTTCCGTTCGGATCAGGGGGCGGCTGTCTTTTCTCATTCGCGATATCGAAAATTACTTAAAAAAAATGAACAGAAATTTTTTTTTTCGGAGGAAGATCGCGCGGAGAAAACAGACGGAAGTTACATGAAAGAAACCTAAGGGACCAAGTAATTGGATTTGTACGAACATATAAACGGAACTGAAAGAACTTGGAATAAATACTATAACGATGTCGTCACGACAGCCTCCTGTTCCGACAGAACACACGCTGGATCATAAGCTGCATAAATCTTTTAAACAGAAAAGATTATCACAAGTATAATTAATGAAAATAAGGTTGTGAGATTTTCTTTGAAATTAAATAAACTTCAAGGCTTCAAGTATTATATTATGAAACGGAAACTTACATTAACATGGCCACCCAATGTGGCGGTGGAGCGAATTTTTCACGATATACATTCTCGCTTGTTTGTGGCTACATATATTTTTAACCACTTAAACTCTTAACTTTATAATAAAATGATTATATCAGTATGGAGCACACTACTTTTGCGTCCGACTCGCAACACATTCACAGAACAGCTAGACAGCGGCGCGGCTCCCTGCAGAAGTAAAAATTGGCAATTGTTATTTTTTGAAACATAGGTGCATCGTTTTTTTTTTTTTTTTACTGATCGATGGCAGCGTATAACAGTTTATAGCTATCGTGATATTCTGGGCTTTTCAGGAGCGCGGCAAAGATATCTGGTTACAACATTCATTGGTATATGTTAAAAGTTCGCACATACTGACGCGAATACAGAAAAAAAAACTTTTACATGTTAAAAATCGCAGTGATAAAGGCTGTAATGTCACAGAGCTCAGTTGCGATCCTTTGTCTTAAAGGCAGTCTTTGGGGCGAGCAGTGGCTCTTCCAATAGGAATTCTACGCG
This sequence comes from Schistocerca serialis cubense, assembly GCF_023864345.2. NCBI lineage: Eukaryota > Metazoa > Arthropoda > Insecta > Orthoptera > Acrididae > Schistocerca > Schistocerca serialis. Next base: position 816,600,620 of record NC_064638.1, read on the forward strand.
GCCATTCTATGCAGCAGGGCTCATACACTAAAGTCAAACAAAAGGCTCTAGATGGACAGTATCCAGTCGTATTCATGCGCAGGTTAAGCACACATTCTCACAATAGCAAACTGATACACATAAAATCAATATGCACGAGTATGTTAGATACACAGTAGAAATGGAAATGAGCGTTTGGCATCATTGGCTGGGAGGCCCCTTACGGGGCAGGTCCGGCGACCTGCGCGCCGGATGGGGATGAAATGATAATGAAGACAACACAACAACCAATCCCTGAGCAGAGAAAATCTCCGACCCAGCCGGGAATCGAGCCCGGGCCCGTAGGACGGCAATCTGTTACGCTAATCACTCAGCTATCGGGGCGGACACAAAGTAGAAGAGAGTACACATTTGGGACAGAAGTGTAGCTGACGATTTCCAAACGTTTGAAGAGTTTCAGATGGCTTTTCTGAATTAATTTTGGTCGTCAGGACAACAGTGGGCAGTGAATTCGAAGTTGTTGATCCCACCGAATTACAGCCGAGGTGACGGCGTGATCCGTGACTTTCCGTAAAAATACTGAGAGCGGAACGTGTAGCTCCACCATGCAGTCAAGGATGCCAAGTGAACAGACATTTTACTGCAGAGATTTCCATTATCAGTATGTGCGAGAGTAGCCCTCGAATGGAACAAGGTGTCTGAAGACTTGTGCCTGATTATACATCTTACTGAAGCGCTCGACAGTGAACGGCGGCACAGAGAAACTAGCAATTCTGATGCATCAAACCGCGATCTGGAATCAATGCATGATGATAATTCAGATGAAGGTATTATAGAGCACCTGATGCAGCGAATGAGTCGAATGAGTTCAATGATCCAAGGATCCAAGAGATTTAACGAATGTAAGCCATTTTATGATCATTAACAAGAATTTTTCGTCGTTATTTTTAAACTAATGATAGTCAGCAATTGCATGGCACATCGCTGCAACAGAGAAGGACTGAAGATGGCGTTTCATGCCATGAATTGCAGGGAAACCAAATTTAGTTTCGGATGCTACCCTCTCCGTAACCAAAATTATGGAAATTGGGTCACAGTTACCAACAGAGACCCTGCAGTTTGATAATCAACAAGAATTTCAGGTTTTGTAAAAATTTTGTTACTGGAGAAGCGGGTTGCAATACTTTTAAGCCAGTTATTGAAACTCAGGTCAATAATGTTGAAGTTGATATTCTTTTGTGCCCTGTGCCCTTTCGGAAAAGATATTTCAGGAGTTGAATAAGGGCAAGGCTATGAGCGTCTGTCTAATATGCTATTTAAGAATTGTGAATGCTGTCGGAAATAAAAGCAATCAAATTAAGGTACAACATTTGCTAAGTTATACGATTCAGAACGAAGATTTTGAGCAGCTAGGGCATGTTGAAAAATAATGTATCCGAACCTTTTATCTGAAGGCTCATAGCTTTTTAAGTAAAACAAACTTTATTAACATTCTGCATCTTTAGTCTTCATGTCTATATATTTATTTTTCAACATAGTTGCCCTAGCGACGAACACATTTCTCCCAACGAGAAACCAGTTTGTTTGACGGAGCCACAACCTCAACCTGTGCTTGCATCGCTTCATCGCTATCAAAGTGAAGTCCTTGAACGTGTTCTTTAAATTCTGGAAGCAGATGAAAATCGGATGGTGCCAAATTGGGACAATATGGAGGATTATTGATGACATTGAACCCAAGAAATCGGATTGTTGCAGATGTCGCACCTTTCGTGTATGGTCTGGCATTGTCATACTAAAGATTTTTGTGGTTAGAAACTCTATTACAGCACACTGTTTCTCACGCAAGTACATAGTTACGTTACGCATTGCCATGTTCCACGCTACAATTAGGAGCTTTCTAGCAGCAGAGGGCTGCAAATACGTACACATGAAGTACGAAGATGTAGGATGTTAATAATGTTTATTTTATTTTAAAACTTTAAGAGTTTTCACACAAAAAATTTGGATGCATTACTTTTCAGCACGCTCTTGTGCGAGGGCAGTCGTCAGGATAATTGAACGATAAATAATTTTCGACACTACGAAGGTATTTGTAGGTGCGATGATTTCGTAGTCTAATTGTATTTCGTAATATTAATAACAGAGCTCAATTTTCTGTGTATTTCTATGATGTTTCAGGTGCACAGCTGTTTTCAGACTATACGTGGAAGAGACGATATGGACATGCAGCTTGGAGGAAGAGGTCGACGAGATGACAAACAACAAGAGTAAAGTGGAAGGAAATCGAGAAGGACATTCGTAAAACTGCACACCTATTGTATAGCGATCTGTGGTTGCGAAGGGAGGATCTTGAGAAAGCCGGAAGGAAAGAAGGACGCAATATGAAATATGAAGCTACGGAAGAAAGTAAAAGAAAGTGTGAATAGTTGAAAGACCTCTGTCTTTAAAAAAATTAAAAAGTCATTATAAGTTGTCATACTCGAATCCGGAGCTTGTACAAGACATGAAACAAAACTGAATTAAGCAGTAAAATCTTGCACAGTTCCTGATGTCCATATGAAAATATATATATATCACATACAGTATACAACGACAATTCGTCGAGTATCAAATGGCGAAAATAAAAATTAGTACATGTGGTAATTATGAAGGCCAATCAGGAACTTCATCCATCATAATCCTGAACATCTGCGAAAACCGGCTCAAAAGACACCATTAATATGACGAGAAGACTGTACTGTTCGTTGCTCCAAGATGAATGAAATTAGTTTCTATGAGCCAGATATGTAATGCATATAATCTTCGTAGTAGTTTCACGGAGAGCAGTAATAATGTTTTAAAAATCACTTCGAAAAACTAAAGTTGCACATTTCGTTTTTTGTTTGTTTGCAGGTACGGGTCTGCAGTCCTGGTAGACACTGAAGTCCTTGTGCCACAGGACCGCAGCACGCCGCTACAGGATCAAAACAAAATGGTGTAGCCCGTTGGTAAAGTTGAGTATTGTGCGGTGGTTAATTTTATGCATTTGGAGCGGGACAACGCTGCAGAAATCCGTGTTGAGTTGGTCGGAGAGTACGACAGGAAAGCAACGTAATAAGACAGTGTGGTTAGCTCATTCAGAAGCTTCCAGTGTGTCGAAACATTTTTAAACGATGAAGAAGGTAGTGGCAGACCATCTCTCTATGAATAAATGGGAACTTACAGCTCTGGTGCTGTAAGACACGTGTTTCGCTATAGAGGGGGTAGTGGAAAAAGTGTAAATCTGCCGTGGATCTGTTATCAAGACCTTGCAAAATATTTGGAAAATGACAAAATGTCGCCGTCCATTGAGTTCCGTGACTGCTAACACATACTAAATAAGCCTGCAGCGACAGGGATCTTGCTGCTGTGCCAGGCTCGTCCAGACGACTTCTTGTTGTTGCTGTGGTCTTCAGTTGGAAGACTGGTTTGATGCAGCTCTCCATGCTACTCTGATCTGTGCGAGCCTCTTAATCTCCAAATAACTGCTCCTACCTACCTCCTTCTGAATCTGCCTAATGTATTCACCTCTTGGTCTCTCTCTACGATTTTTACCTCCAACACTTCCCTCCAATACTAAACTAGTGATCCTTTGAGATCTCAGAAAATGTCCATCAACCGATCTCTTCTTTTCGTCAAATTGTGCCACAGATTTCTTGTCTCCACAGTTTTATTCAGTACCTCCTTATTAGTTACGCGATATACCCATCTAATCTTCAGCATTCTTCCGTAGCATAACTTTTCAAAAGCCTCTATTTTCTTCTTGTCTAAACTGTTTATCTTCCATGTTTCACTTCCATGCGTGGCTACGCTTCAGAGAAATACCTTCAGAAAAGACTTCCTATCATTCAAATATATATTCGAAGTTAAAAAATTTCTCTTCTTCAGAATTTTTTTCCTTGCCACTGCCATTCTACATCTAAGAAGATGACTTATTAAGCCACGTATATAATTGAAAAAATGTTAGGTGTGTGACTTAAGACAACGGGACAAAGGAGGAACTCAGGCAGTGGATCATGTGGATTTACCACCTCCGAAAAACGCGAAGATTCAAACTTCATGCAGCAGTGTGACAACGACTCTTCCTGGAACTGCCACGGGCTGATGCTAACAGGTTGTGCTAATAGCAATCGGTCACAAGAGCGTATCACTGAAATTTTGTGACGAGGTTACGTGAGACTGCTAAGTCGAAGAGTCACAGGAAACTCTACAAAGAACAGTTTTTGCTTCACGACAACGTCCTATCTCTTTCTACTCAGCACACAGCCACAAATTCTGGTTCTTTGTCCTGTCAAATTTTGCCTCTCATCCCGTATTCTCTTGACATGATACCAAGTGGTTTCTCCGTCTGTACTCGCATGAAGAAACCGTTGCGTGGCAGGCTTTTCCAAAATGACGACGAGATGGTTTCGATGTGTAAATCCAAGGTCTCCACTATGTCATCCATCACTGGGAAAAATGTGTCACGCGGAAGGGTGAATATGTGGAGAAAGACCAACACCATAACTATGTTTCATGGTAAAAGTTTTTTTTTTTAATTTAAGCCTGCGCCAAGTAGTGTTATCTTGACTCTTCGTGAAAGCAAAGGGTCTCTGATAATGCCTGTGAAAACCACTGGATGCAGCAAGACGGGAATGGTTCGCTAGTGCGAAACTACCTGGCTGTATCCAGAAAGAGATTTTCACTCTGCAGCGGAGTGTGCGCTGATATGAAACTTGCTGGCAGGTTAAAACTGTGTGCCCGACCGAGACTCGAACTCGGGACCTTTGCCTTTCGCGGGCAAGTGCTCTACCAACCGAGCTACCCAAGCACGACTGACGCCCCGTCCTCACAGCTTTAGTTCCGCCAGTGCCTCGTCTCCTACCTTCCAAACTTTACAGAAGCTCTCCTGTGAACCCTGCAGAACTAGCACTCCCGAAAGAAAGGATATTGCGGAGACATGGATTAGCCACAGCCTGGGGGATGTTTTCAGAATGAGATTCTGGCTGTATCTTCTAAGCATTGCTTCAGTTGAAGGGAATGGTGAGGGACGCTTTTGACGAGAAGTGTCAGGCAGTGCAGCGATTCGACTGAAACGCGGCGACTGGGCTCTGCCGATATGACGTCAGCAGCGCAGAACATCCGCCACTGTGCGCTGCTGAGACGTGGCCGGCAGTCGGCACGGCTGCGGGCACCGCCTTGCCGCAACCTGGCGGGTCTCGGGACAGACACCACGTCAGCAGAGCAGAGAGCCTCCGCGCATTCGGCGGATATTGCTTCTCTTCTCTGGCGCCGTCCCTGTCTGGCACGATGTACGGGAGCAATCCACACAATGTTGGCCCTGGCTGTGTAACAATGCAGTGTGAGCTTACCCTTGTTTGCAGTAATATGTGTGCCCCCTAGATCGACACTCTCCCATGTGGTTTCTTGGCGATGGCTGTAATTATGCGTTGACAAGACTATGTTTATTCCATCGCGCAAGCTTCTTATAACAACGAATCTACAATGTTTTCGCGAAAATAAAAGTGAAAATGAAGACAGTAAAACGGTACACATTTTTACATTTTGCAGAACAAAATAAAAATTATATCACAATGCAAAGCACCTTCCAAAATGGTTTTATACAGCTTCCAATAAAAATAGCCTGGCAATGGAATTATAATGATTACATTTTTATGTACTGATTACATTTTTAAATTACCTGTTCTATTTAAAATGTTAAACATCGTTGTAGAACAGATGATTTTAAAACTAGGGCAGGCACAGCTAAAGTGATGATACATAACTGATTGACGATCCATAAGTGTGAAACAGGCGTTCACATACAGGTGTTAGAAATTTTAAACTAAAAAACTGAATGAAAACTTCAATAGTCCGCAACAGTTGTCTTTACTGAAGTCGATTAGAGACTCACACAACCGGTTTTGTAATTGTTATGTTGCATCTTCTGGTGTATATCTGTACAGAATTTCTTTTATAAATTAATACTTTCATAACGGGCAAATGATCTGACATATTTTCAAATTAGTGTGTGAACAGATTTAACTAGGGAAGAAAATACTATGCAGCTGATTAGGAAATCAGGTGTAGGTCCCACAAAGAACGGAGCTATTCGTATATAATACGTAAGATTCGAAATCTCATACCGAAAGATGATTACTTACAGTACTGTGTCATATAGTATAGGAAGCTGTTACAGAATGCCACAGAGTAACAGTTGGCCGGCCGGAGTGGCCGAGCGGTTAAAGGCGCTACAGTCTGGAACCGCGCGACTGCTACAGTCGCAGGTTCGAATCCTGCCTCGGGCATGGATGTGTGTGATGTCCTTAGGTCAGTTAGGTTTAAGTAGTTCTAAGTTCTAGGGGACTGATGACCACAGATGTTAAGTCCCATAGTGCTCAGAGCCAACCAGCCAGTAACAGTTGGCGTGGCTATACAAAGTTCTTAGCCTTCTTCGAGTGGTAAAATCATCATCAATGATGAATGTCCACTCTATCAAAGTGAAGGACTGGAACAGGAATCAGAAACTGATCCTTGACTAGCGAACAGGGAAGCGATAACTAAAATAAAAAAGAGACGGAGACACTCCCATGTAACATGAAACAACTGGCAAAATCTGGACTGATCTATGATCACGATGAACTGTCACTTAACCAACAAGGCCGGCAGGAAAATATTTTAATCGGTCAAGTGACACACACTTCATCATGATCCTAACACAAGTTTAATGATCACTGTGGGATGGCTTAGTGGTCACAGCATCTGCCTAGTAAACAGGAGACATGGGTTCGAATTCTGGTCTGGCACAAATTTTCAGCTTTCCCCACTGATTTCAAACAATGCCCGCTAGCAGCCAGTATCTGTAATTGCTTGTGCCCGCATCTCGCGGTCGTGCGGTAGCGTTCTCGCTTCCCACGCCCGGGTTCCCGGCGGGGTCAGGAATTTTCTCTGCCTCGTGATGGCTGGGTGTTGTGTGATGTCCTTAGGTTAGTTAGGTTTAAGTAGTTCTAAGTTTTAGGGGACTGATGACCATAGAAGTTAAGTCCCACAGTGCTCAGAGCCATTTTTCTGTAATTGCTTTGTGTCTTAATTCTTAATGGCTGTTGGATCGAAATGGTGTCTGTTCTTTGGGACATGTCCAAAGGGGAGGTGGCTAATGGTCCCTTCAGTGCCAATGCACACCAAGCTCGATCTCTTGCGGGAATACACGAAAGGCTGTGAGGAACGAGCATAACGTATTGCTGTTGTAATTAAATCTGACTGAGGGAAAGGAAATGAAACCACACAATTTTATAGCACAGTACTTTTTTTCTCGCTGTCGGTTTTAACCTGTACGTTGTTTAAAAAAATATATAGCTTATGTCCGTTTGTTGTTTATTAGAATATTGTGTACAAATTTGAACACCTCTGGTATATTAAAAAATGTGTCGCCTAAGACCGACCAAATGTTTAGTTGGGCATGGTGTAAAAATTAGAAGTAAATCACAAAGGATTTCGTCGATGACATTGTAATTCTGTCACAGACAGCAAAGGACCAGGAATAGCAGCTGAACGGAATGGATAGCGTCTTGAAACATCAACAAAATCAAAACGAGGATAATGGAATGTAGTCGAATTAAATCGGGTGATGCTGAGGGAGTTGGATTGGAAATGAGACGCTTAAAGCAGTAAATGAGTTTTGCTATTTGGGGTGCAAAATAACTGATGATGGTCGAAGTAGAGAGGATATAAAATGTAGACTGGCAATGGAAAAGAAAGCGCTTCTGAAGAAGAGAAATTTGTTGACATCGGGTATAGATTTAAGTGTCAGGAAGTCGTTTCTGAAATTATTTGTATGGAGTGTAGCCATGTATGGAAGTGAAACGAGGACGACAAATAATTTAGACAAGAAGTCTAAGTAGTTTAGACAAGAAGAGAATAGAAGCTTTCGAAATGTGGTGCTACAGAAGAATACTGAAGATTAGATGGGTAGATCACATAACTAATGAGGAAGTATTGAACAGAATTGGGGAGAAGAGGAGTTTGTGGCACAACTTGGCTAGAAGAAGGGATCGCTTGGTAGGACATCACAAATTTGGTATTGGAGGGCAGCGTGGAGGGTAAAAATCGTAGAAGCAGACCAAGAGATGAATATATTAAACAGATTCAGAAGAATGTAGGTTGCAGTAGGTACTGGGAGATGAAGAAGCTTGCACAGGATAGAGTAGCATGGAGAGCTGCATCAAACCAGTCTCTGGATTGAAGACCACAGCAATATATGCTTTGTGATTTATTTCAAATTATATATATATATATATATATATATATATATATATATATACACTCCTGGAAATGGAAAAAAGAACACATTGACACCGGTGTGTCAGACCCACCATACTTGCTCCGGACACTGCGAGAGGGCTGTACAAGCAATGATCACACGCACGGCACAACGGACACACCAGGAACCGCGGTGTTGGCCGTCGAATGGCGCTAGCTGCGCAGCATTTGTGCACCGCCGCCGTCAGTGTCAGCCAGTTTGCCGTGGCATACGGAGCTCCATCGCAGTCTTTAGTAGTCTAGGTACCTGAACAACACTAAAGAACACACACATGCACACAAAATCACAAATGAGTAATAGTCAAAAGCCAGGCACTTACCCCAGGGACCTACGCATCCTGGCGAGAAGCAACACCCAGCCTGGATGGAAGGATCTTAATTGTGGTTCCCCTTAGCTGGGCCCAACCCGACGGATACTTAACGTAGATCGGGGAAAACCACCGTCCAGGCTGAGTTGCCGCGTAACCAGGAGGCAGGAACTGGTCTTACATGCACATGTACACACATACACACACACGCACATAGCACATATATACAAGAACACACACAAGAGGATATGCAGTCAAAGGTGACATGACACCTGTAAACAAGGGTTAACTCCAAGATAGGCACCTACCATACGAACCTACGCCTCCCGACGAGAGGCAACACTGGGCCTGGATGGAAGGATCTTAATTGTGGTTCCCCTTAGCTGGGCCCAACCCGACAGATACACAATGTAGATCGGGGAAAACCACCGTCCAGGCTGAGTTGCCATATAGCCGGGAGGTGCCAATCATTCATCAAGCGAGAACTTGTCTGACAAGCACACATACACACCCACAACCACACATAATGACACAAACACAGACCTAAACAAATTCAATAAAATCACTCCATCACATCTAGACTAGTTAATATTTAATTTTGCACTATGTAAGTAGTAATAAGCTAATGAAGTATACAAGTACATATGTGAACTGTGAGTGGCGGCCAGCGTCTTGAAGGTCATTCCAAGACCCTGACCGCAACCCACACATAGGTGGTGGTAATTTCTCTATCCTTTTCTTTCCTATCTTTCTGTTTACTCCTTCTTAAATTCAAAATGAAATAGTTTTCCATTTCCGTATTATTTATATTATTTGTAATGTATCTAAAAGCTGCACAACGAACAAAAACGAACAAATAACGTAAAAGCCCGCCTCCACGTGGCAAGACTTGGGCAACAGTGTGAGTGGGATCGGGAACAGGGGAGGTAACTCACATAACCACTCCTGGGCCCGAGCCCAGTCACAGTGGCTAAGAGGCTTAATACGACCCACCATAAGCAATTAGAAGGTGGGTCAATAAATAAAGAGCAGCAAGTGAAAAAAAAAAAAAAGTCTTTAACACTGGTAGCATGCCGCGACAGCGTGGACGTGAACCGTATGTGCAGTTGACGGACTTTGAGCGAGGGCGTATAGTGGGCATGCGGGAGGCCGGGTGGACGTACCGCCGAATTGCTCAACACGTGGGGCGTGAGGTCTCCACAGTACATCGATGTTGTCGCCAGTGGTCGGCGGAAGGTGCACGTGCCCGTCGACCTGGGACCGGACCGCAGCGACGCACGGATGCACGCCAAGACCGTAGGATCCTACGCAGTGCCGTAGGGGACCGCACCGCCACTTCCCAGCAAATTAGGGACACTGTTGCTCCTGGGGCATCGGCGAGGACCATTCGCAACCGTCTCCATGAAGCTGGGCTACGGTCCCGCACACCGTTAGGCCGTCTTCCGCTCACGCCCCAACATCGTGCAGCCCGCCTCCAGTGGTGTCGCGACAGGCGTGAATGGAGGGACGAATGGAGACGTGTCGTCTTCAGCGATGAGAGTCGCTTCTGCCTTGGTGCCAATGGTGGTCGTATGCGTGTTTGGCGCCGTGCAGGTGAGCGCCACAATCAGGACTGCATACGACCGAGGCACACAGGGCCAACACCCGGCATCATGGTGTGGGGAGCGATCTCCTACACTGGCCGTACACCACTGGTGATCGTCGAGGAGACACTGAATAGTGCACGGTACATCCAAACCGTCATCGAACCCATCGTTCTACCATTCCTAGACCTGCAAGGGAACTTGCTGTTCCAACAGGACAATGCACGTCCGCATGTATCCCGTGCCACCCAACGTGCTCTAGAAGGTGTAAGTCAACTACCCTGGCCAGCAAGATCTCCGGATCTGTCCCCCATTGAGCATGTTTGGGACTGGATGAAGCGTCGTCTCACGCGGTCTGCACGTCCAGCACGAACGCTGGTCCAACTGAGGCGTCAGGTGGAAATGGCATGGCAAGCCGTTCCACAGGACTACATCCAGCATCTCTACGATCGTCTCCATGGGAGAATAGCAGCCTGCATTGCTGCGAAAGGTGGATATACACTGTACTAGTGCCGACATTGTGCATGCTCTGTTGCCTGTGTCTATGTGCCTGTGGTTCTGTCAGTGTGATCATGTGATGTATCTGACCCCAGGAATGTGTCAATAAAGTTTCCCCTTCCTGGGACAGTGAATTCACGGTGTTCTTATTTCAATTTCCAGGAGTATATATATATATATATATATATATACAGCCCGTGTCCTTCCAACTTTTTATTAGAGTACAGTGTAAAATTTTGAAGTAAATCGGTCAAGAAGTTTTCGAGGTTTTTTCTAACAACGTTTCCCATTTATCACATGCATATTTTTATGCCATACATATAAAGAAAAGATGTAGCCTAAGTTCGTCTGAACGTTTATTAGAGCATAGTGAAGATATTGAAGTATATGAATGAAGAACTTTTCGATATTTTTGCTAATAATTTATCACATGCATATTTTTATGCCATACATATAAAGAAAAGATGTAGCCTAAGTTCGTCTGAACGTTTATTAGAGCATAGTGAAGATATTGAAGTATATGAATGAAGAACTTTTCGATATTTTTGCTAATAACGTTTCTCTGTTTCATATATATCCACTGTCCGTCCAAATCGTTATTTGAGTGTGGTTTAAAAATTTAAAGATCAGTTCAGAACTATTCGAGATTTCATATACATATAAAACACAAGCTTGTGTCTTAACCGTACTGAGCTGTGCAGCTAGTAGCAGTCTATATGGACCACCTTCTGCCAAAAGGTCGTTTTAGCATCTCACTGTCTAGCGTATTAAACATAACTGCCTTAATATTGACTTAAATGTTCAGGCTTGCCTGTTTGCCTATTAAATGCTGATGTTTGCCGATATAAGCCAATGTTAGCTCACTATGTTAACCACATCAGAAAGCTAGGCGGCAAAACGACGTTTTGTACAGCGCCAGTAGCTGGTCCATACAGACTAAAAGTAATATGTTTTTTGCATGGCCATCTTCCGCAACAAGTGTTAAAATCAGTATTATTGGTTTCTTCTTCTTAAGGTTACTGCAATTAAAGAGAATTTTACACCAGATGCCTTCCACTTTTAATTACAATGCAAAGTTTCGTTCGAAATCAACCTATGGTATCAAAGAGGGAAGTAGTGGTTTGGAGAATATGTAAAGAAGAAGCAGAAACATCGTAAGCAAATTTTATGAACAAAATGCTGTTTTTACTCTAAAACAACCAAAAATGTTCAAATATATATATATATCCAATTTGCAGAATAACCACAGAAGATACTTTGTAAATAAAAACGAAACACGTCTCGTGTAAAATTTTCTTTAATTAATTTGCAGTAAGCTTAAGACGGAGAAAGCAATAATACTTGGGACTCAAACTAGTATCATATTTCAATAAATTTTATACTACTACTGACGAGGAACATAAAAATCTTTTATTAAATACACTCAACTGTTGAACACAATCTTATAAAAAAATGCTTAGACAGTTATTTATGAACGGTGTCAAAATATATATGGCAAGTTAGTTAATTACTAACGTAAGCTGGAACTCTTACGGGAGTCGGCGAAATGCTGCGAGAAAGGAGTATAACGGGCAAGGGGCGTTACATTAGTAGTGTGTGGAGAAGTTAAGAATTTCGGTCTGACAGGAGGCGCGCTAGGGGAGTCCGTGGAGTTGCAGTGACCACTGTGCTCAGATTATTCAGTGGTCACAGCAACTGGCCAGTTGGCGGGATTTGTGCTGTGACAGATTGCTCGTTTGTTATGTGTGCGACATTGGTTCGAGTCTCCACCAATGCAAATTTTTAAACATGTTTTACGAGCATTTGGGAGAAGTTAAAAATACTTAAAGAAGAAAAAAATTAATTTGTATATTTAGAATATAGTCAATCTTTTATGAAAGAATTGTAACTAAGAATTCTGTAGACAATAAGTAATTAGAAATAAGAATTTTACGTTTAAATGGCGTTAATGTTCGAACTGCACGGAACAAACTAATAATACACGAAACGCCGCTCGAACCGATGATCCAGCGATTACCAGTCTCGAGGGGTACTAATTTTTTCCCATCTTCCTTTATTTTACGCTTCAAGTAAATTCTCATAGAACACGCAAATTTGTTTGCATTTTGTCTTGTGGGGACACCTATCCCATGCCCCACACATCACATCCGAGTATTCTACCACAGAGTCACGCCAATTGTAGAAAAACTTATCTTCTACAGTAATTAAAGCCCTTCAGAAAACTTCAAATTCGATTTTTTCAAGAATTTTTGAGAATTGCATTGGACTGCTCAGGGGGACTGATATTTGAGTTCTGAACTTCGCGAACGATAAATATAAAAAACTTCCATGTGGTTTCAGTGTAAGACGAGAAGTAAGATTTTTGTGCACCTAAAATTTTGTCCCGTTACCTGAAAAGGCAAGCTGCTGCACTGCATTAGAAAGGGTGTAACCAAAGGCTGCTCATACGCATAAATACAAACGGACATAGAAATGTGAGTACGAGGCCACTGACTGGAGCTGATGTTACATCAAAAGGACAGAACTTTCCACACATCGAGCTGTACCGCGGCTTCTGCCGGTCTCAAATTTCATAAAGCAACAACCTAGCCAACTTTGAGCGACTGGTTACTGGCTGCGGTGTAGGGTGGGAACTGGGAAGGAACTTCTGCCCCACGCGTTTTATCTCCTGCCCGCTCAGCCTCTGCTGGATGTCATCCCCCGCCTCTACACCCCTCTACCCCTCCCCCTTCCGCCATACACCACCACTCACACAGCCGAACTCAACAGCGCTTCCCTCTGTCCGTCGGCTGTGCGTACATTATTCAGTTCAGTTCTCCGTGAATTGTACTACCGAGTCAAAAAACACGATATTTCAGTCTGAAAAACGCCATCTGCCTGTCTGTTCCCAGGATGGGATGGAAACTGCAGAACACGTACATGTTCACAGAACTTTTACAATAACGCAAGCCTCAAAGTACAGATCACAGGAAACTGTCCGACCGCATACAGGCTAAGTGGCCTGCACGAATATGTGTGTGTGTGTGTGTGTGTGTGTGTGTGTGTGTGTGTGTGTGTATGGGCAGTGAGAGTAGACGAAATGCAGAGAAAAGACAGAAACCTAGTTTCACTGATGTAAATGCCAAGGGTCTACTGTATTTTGTTATACATGTCGTACTAGGTAGCAGATTGTCCCACAATGGAAGACCTGAGTTGGTCGTTATGAAATAACTAGAGTGACTGTTTGCTTCGTTTTCTATTCTTTCAAACGCCCGCTCATATGAGAGAAATAGCCTAATACCTCATCGACTTTAAACTGAATGTATTCTTGGATGAGATTTGCGCCAAACATTCGATTCTACCTTTTATTACGCCACGGATTCGTGTTCTTTAACTATGGGAACACGCATTTCCTGTGCAATCTTCACGGGTTCTCTCCCTGCTCCAGCACACATCTGCAACTCTAATTCGTAAGACTGGTCGCGATTGCCCGGCACTCAGGAAAAATACATATTATTTCAGTGTGAAAAATTATTATTCCTTTTTTTTTCCCCTGGAGATACGCTGTGGACAGTGTCGACGTACAAGCTGGTCCTACACATGTACTATTGGGAACAGATCTGAAGACCTCACTGGCCACACAAGTATCTCACCACAACACAGACAGTTCACAGAGGCATTTGCCACGTGTTGATACATGACATCACTAAACCGTGGCAAGAGAGGGATTACATGAGACGCATGATTTCTGTGACGTACCGTTGTGCCGTCTAGAGTTCCTCAATCACTACCAACCATAACCTGAAGTGATACTCGATATCTCTGCGCACCGCATCACGACGCCACTGTGCTACTGTGCCTCTTCAAAATAGTGGAAGAATGGGATCTCTCGCCAGGTGGCCACTATACTCGCAGACGATGGGCATCCGGGGTGTTTCAGAAACGCCATTCATCGCTGAACACAGTGCGACATCATTCATCAGCAGTCCACGTTTCTCAGTCAGGCACAACTCCAGCAATTTGTGTTGTGGTACGAACGGCAGCCAACGCATGCAATGGTAGTTCTTTAATCCGGGATGAGTCAGTAATTCCACTGCATAGCTGTCTAGTCACCGACCATTGCTGGGGGGAGGGGGGGAGGGAGAGAGGGAGGGGGGGACACAGAATATTGTAGCGAGCCAACTATTAGTTCTCGGATGGTGGGCGGCGACGTGAAAAGGTTACTATGTACTTGGTGCACGATACGGCGATCAACCCTTGTAGTAGTGAGACGTGGTTGACCGGAGCCTTGACGACGAGTGACTGCTCTCGAGTTCCCACGCAGTCCAACATCGGGCCATTGTCACATCCGAATGCTCCACAAATCTGGATATTGCACGAGACGACCAGAAGGCCAAATGGACACTCATAACTAGGTCCCTTCCAAACTCTGTCAAGTGGTGATAATGCTATCTCACACGAGTACTTGGCATCCCTGTGTCCTTCATAGTGATCACTCAACATCTGACGCTCTTCTCGCCTCTTATATACCCTACCAAGCCTGGTAACAACACTAAACTGGACAACACTAATGCATTCCTTGACCGTTCTATCTATCACAGGAGATTGCAACTCTAATCATTTACATACCTGTCGACAGAGTGTACATGTGCGAAGCTACGCTGATACCCTACAACGTCTTCTCGGTGCCTCACTTTATGTGTGGCAGTGTATATCTACACTCCGCAATCCAACTTTCCCTGTGCTTCTGGTACCATAACAGTTTACATCCGTTCCTCTTACAGTCGTGAATGGTGATGGTGAAAAAGAATTATGTGTAAGCCTCCTTAGAAGCTGGAATTTCTAAGATTATTCCGTCGTTGTAAATTAGCGAGATGTACTTGGGAAGGAGTCGCACTTTTTGGAACGTACGCTCAGGAAATTTTAGTGAAACTTTAGCAGTAAACCTCTCCGTGATGCACAACACATCTCTTGTGCATGTTATAGCAACCCTCTCTTGGATAAACTGCCAAAACTTCATGCAGTGTCACTAAGTGGCACTTCTTATTTAATGTTCCAAGAGGAGATGTTACACCAATACTTATCTTAATTCGGCTTCGGCGCCTAGGGGATTAACGCAGATAAATCTTCATTAAAACAGCGTTAATCCCAGCTTTCAGCTACAGAAGACTGAAGAACGATGTCTTATTTCGACAGTTTCTTATCTCACGTTTTCATTCCAACTGGCTTCATTAACAAAAACTCGACGTACAGTTTTACGCACAAGAAAGGTATTTGCGTGTAATTTCTCTGAACAAAACACACACTGTGCACTAAGTACAATTACCAACCACAGATTGATTACAAAATGCAGTCTAGTCGAAGACCAAATGCAGACTGATTGGTTTGGTGCGCTTTCACTTCTATAAAACCAACTATACTTTTCCAGAATGTTCTAAGAGCTACAAAAATCTAAGAACAACAGAAGTAATAAACATTCTTTGCTATAGTCGTAAAACAAAAATGTAAAATTTCAAGATATGCTGCATCACAGGATTTGTTTACATGTAGTAATATTAATATTTTACGTAAAATAAATTGTTTACGATAAAATTAAATGTTTTTGTGAAATATTACTATGGTTCTCTTTTTGATAAATAATGTTTTGTTTACCATTACATAAATTAAATTTGAAAAATAGTCATCCCCATGTGGTATTAGTTATGAATAATAAAAAAAATATCAGATTACGTTTTGCAAAGTTACATACTATAGTTTGAATTTAGGGTGTTGTAAAGTGAAATTGGCTGATACCTAATTTTTGTACCAAACATGAGAAAAGATGGAATCTCAACCATCGGTTAATCCAGGAAGCTGCCTAGATCTTGGTTTGTTGTATGTAGTATTCGTGCCGATCATCTTTACATTTTTTATGCCTCCTCCGTTAAGCCCGCGTGGTAACGATGATCCCAAACTGATGAGCAGCGCTCAAAAAACGGTCGAGCGAGGGTTCTTTTCAAATTTACGTTTCAAAACTATACTGTTATAACTGCAACACCATGAAGGGTGCCATGTGGCGACCTTCAAAAGGGCACGCTTGGATATGCAAATTATTATTATTAATTTCGCATCCAGGACAGTACAATAAAATTATTTACAAAATCAAACATATCTACAATATGTACACAGTATTTTGTAAAAGTTAAATTGGTTTTGAGGCCCATAAATTGGCACTCTTGATTGCTGGAACGTTTGTTGCGACCAGGTCATCAAGAGTGCAGGATTCAGGAAACTTTGGGCGGACCAAGGGGTGTGCATCATCTGGAAATTCTCTGCATTCGCAGGCTGCATCTCCAGAAATGTATCCCCGTCGTTTCAAGTTTTGTTTGCCCCGCGTCACTCCAGTCCTCAGGCTCTTCCTTTAGGTTTTGGCTATTATTTTCAATTATTTTGTTCCGCCACAGTTCAATTCGGCGAGTGGAAGATGAAGATGTAATTGCTTCAATTGTTTGCAGGAAACTCTTTCTGGACTTCAGCCTTGAACACGAGGCTTCACTTCCAAACATGGGGCGCCTTGGATCGTTTCCCTGTTTTTTTTTTTTCTTATTTTCAACTTCTGCTGCTGTTCTTCGTCTTATCTCCGGGGGTGCCATGCCTGCCAGCTGGTAGATTTTCACGACTGGAGTTGGTCGTAAGCAACCTGTTATGAAGCGGTCTGTCTCGTTGAGAGTGGCATCAACATGCTTGGTGTGTGCAGAGCTCTGCCTGACTGGTGCTGCATATTCAGCTGTGGAGAAACACAAAGCTGGGGCAGATGTGCGTAACACATTTGGGTGAGCTCCCCATGAGCTATTAGTGAGCTTGCGTATTGTATTATTTCGCCTGCAGACTTTGAGCTTTGTTTTCTTGCAGTGATCTTTGAAAGTGAGTTTTCGGTCAAGCTTTACTCCGAGGTATGTAGTGGCGTATGTACGTTGTAACTGCATTCTCCTCCAAGTTATATCCAGTTTTCTTCTATCTTGTCTATTTCTCAAATGAAACGCACACGCCTGTGGTTTGGATGGGTTAGGCTTTAATTGGCTGTTGTCATAGAATTTTGTCAGATATTCGACGGCTGCAGTCAGTTTCATTTTCACCTCTTCAAATATACGTCCTGGGCTGCAAGTGCTGTCTCATCGGCATAGAGGAAAGATCTTTGTCTCGACAGATGCAAATGATCAGTGTGTCAGCGGAAGCACAAAATGTTGGTAGGAGTAACGCCAACTAGATTCTGCGTGTAAGGTAAGATTACATAGTGGGTCTCTCTTCAAGAAATGACATTTGCTGCTCGAGTAGGTCCAGATACAACGACTGTCATGGGAATATGGAATCAATTGTTTCGGGAAGGTCATACTCTAAGCCATCCATGGCACCACACAACTAGCGCTTTACAGGAAGGGACATTGTTGACTTGGCCGAACAGGATCGTACAGCCATGTAACGTACTAAACACAATCATTCCTATTTAACGTAGCCGGTAAGATGACATGATTGAAAGTGAGGACGAAGTAGATAAATATGAACTAGGAGACAGCATACTAAGGTCTGAATTTGATCAGGCACTTAAGCACGGAAAAGCACCAGGAATTGACTCATTGCCTGCAGAAATCATCAAAGCAGCTGGAACAGAAATAAAAGATAAATTGTATAAATTAATCTGCCAAATATATGATACTGGAGAGCTGCCTGAGGACTTCAAAAAGTGTATTATTGTTCCATTACCAAAGAAAATGCCAGCAAAATCGTGTGCACAATACAGAACCCTCAGCCTAACATCACATGCATCAAAAATTTTGACGACCATCCTCCTCAGAAGAATTGAAAGGAACGTGGAATGCATGCTCACAGAAGACCAGTTTGGCTTTAGAAGAGGGAGAGGTACGCGAGAAGCCATTATGGCCCTAAGGCTCATAATAGAAAAAAGAATGGAAAAAGGAAAGGACACCTACATAGCATTTATTGACCTCGAAAAAGCCTTTGATAAGGTTGAATGGAAAAAACTATTCCAGATATTGAGGGAAACTGGAGCTAAGTACAAGGACAGGAGAACGATATGGAACATATACAAAGAAGAGGTGGCAATAGTGAGATGTGGGGAACATCAACAACAAGCAAAAATTAAACAGGGTGTGAGACAGGGATGTGCACTCTCCCCTGTCCTCTTTAATATGTACATACAGAAAGCAATGGACGAGGTCAGAGAAAAGTTAGGACAAGCTAATGGAATCAGGATCCAGGGAAAAATAGTTGATATGCTGCGTTTTGCGGATGACATTGCTGTACTAGCGGAAAATGAGGAAGAATTACAAGTAGTGTTGGAGGAAATGGAAAACACTCTTGCTACACGGTACAACATGAAAATTAATAAGTCAAAAACAAAAATCTTAGTTGCAAGCAAACAAAATAATCAAGCAATTACGAATATAAGGCTGAATGGAGAGAAGCTGAAAGAAATACAAGACTTTATCTACTTGGGAAGCAGAATAACATCAGATGGTCGTAGTAGGAAAGATGTGATAAGTAGAATAAATCGGGCAAAGATTGCATTCTATAAAAGGAAAGGACTCCTCACATCAAATATGAAAAGTCTGTCGTTAAGGAAGCGGTTAATAAAGACCTTTGTTGGGAGTGTGCTTCTCTACGGCAGCGAAACCTGGACACTTGGAGAGGACGAAAGAAGAAGGATTGAAGGATTCGAAATGTGGTGTCTGCGAAGGATGTTAAAAATTCCATGGACGGCCAGGATGACAAATGAAGAAGTCCTGCAGAGAGCGGAGGAAGTTCCAGTTCTTTGGAAGACGGTCAAGAAGAGGAGAGATATATGGATGGGACACATTCTGAGACATGAAAGTCTTCTCCACACTATAACGGAAGGCCTTGTGGAGGGCAAAAGGGCAAGAGGCAGACCTAGAAGAAAGTACATAAGCCAGATAATGCAGGACCTAGGATGCGGAAGTTTCACGGAATTGAAGAGGCTGGCCGACAATCGCACTGAATGGAGAGCTGCTGCAAATCAATCTTAGGATTGGCAACTTAAGAAGAAGAAGAATATGGACAGCAGCTATTACATTTCTAATGTGTTAAGACATGTGACTGTACCCTACATTCGAAGTCTTTGTGACATTATCTTTAAACAAGGTAACGCAAGATCGCTTATAGTCCATTCTGTTTTGACGTACCTTGATACGGAGAGTATCTGTGTGTTACCTGTTGTACTGTGTCACTTTACTCCGTAGCTACGATTTACAATGTGTCTTGTATAGCCCTGTGCAACTACGTACCTGTATATGAATTCTACAGCACAAGTGAGAAGTCTTACGTCATCAAAAATATTTCCTAGTTCTTAACGAATGGTAATACGTATTGTGAATCTCAAGATAAGGGATAATAGTAGTGGGAAGTAATCACAAATAGCTAGCGTGTTACAAAAATGCAGTAAAATGCGATTATCTGCTTGACAATATGGTCTCTAGCCTAATGCACTTCATTGCATTGAAGTACAAAACTTAATTATCTTTAAAGCAGATCACACGTAGCGAATTGTCTATCGCACCTTCGTATTAATGAACTGTAAAACGTCTGTACAGATGGTTACGTTCAAAATTAGCATAGAAATTGATACTGAAAATAAAACCTTTCCCTCTGTAATAGCACGTCAAAATCAGTGGCAAAACTGCTTCTGCAAACTTTTCACTTATCACAAATTAAATCCAGCGAAAACTATTCTCTTTTGATCTGTCAGTTTGATATATTAAGAAACATTAAGTTACAAGCGAGGTCAGCAGTGTAATTTGCTACCTGTACTGGCTATTATATTTGCGCCCACTGGTCTATTACCCATGTATCGCATCTACTTCTGCTGCAATGACTTGTCTTAACTAAGACCTTTGAGGCCAGCGAGGGCTCGGTCAATGATGATGCTTTTACTGTCCGAATGGCTTGCAAGTGCCTTCGTTCAGTTATATTCCACTCTGTTCTGGCGGTTGCTGCTATGCATTTTTCTTGTATGTTACAGTGTAGTAATAACGTTGGCCGTTTTGAATGAAACTGAGAAGGAAGGAGGGTGATTCATCAACGAAATCTTGTGTCTGTTTATATGAGAATATGCTGAGAAGTGGATACAAAATTTCTCCATGCTCCTACTCTGGAAGACAAGGTAATATTTTTCTATAGTTAAGAACTTACCGAGCTATATTGGAAAAGGAATTTCCTTTCGCTATTGAAGCAATATGAGCATCATAGGGGAACGTGCGCTTGCGATTCATATGGGGCAGTTTCTGTAGTCCTAGTATGGTGTATTTGATTCGTAACAGAGTTGAGTAAATAGTATTTCATTTACCAATATACTATGCGGGTGAAGTGTTTGTCTGATTGTGGCTGTGAGTATCACGTGACTTTTCTGTCATTAGCTACGATTTCTGTCTTGTAGGTATTAAAAAATCAGTCATTATTACAAAACCTCTTGCATTTACACTCCTGGAAATTGAAATAAGAACACCGTGAATTCATTGTCCCAGGAAGGGGAAACTTTATTGACACATTCCTGGGGTCAGATACATCACATGATCACGCTGACAGAACCACAGGCACATAGACACAGGCAACAGAGCATGCACAATGTCGGCATTAGTACAGTGTATATCCACCTTTCGCAGCAATGCAGGCTGCTATTCTCCCATGGAGACGATCGTAGAGATGCTGGATGTAGTCCTGTGGAACGGCTTGCCATGCCATTTCCACCTGGCGCCTCAGTTGGACCAGCGTTCGTGCTGGACGTGCAGACCGCGTGAGACGACGCTTCATCCAGTCCCAAACATGCTCAATGGGGGACAGATCCGGAGATCTTGCTGGCCAGGGTAGTTGACTTACACCTTCTAGAGCACGTTGGGTGGCACGGGATACATGCGGACGTGCATTGTCCTGTTGGAACAGCAAGTTCCCTTGCCGGTCTAGGAATGGTAGAACGATGGGTTCGATGACGGTTTGGATGTACCGTGCACTATTCAGTGTCCCCTCGACGATCACCGGTGGTGTACGGCCAGTGTAGGAGATCGCTCCCCACACCATGATGCCGGGTGTTGGCCCTGTGTGCCTCGGTCGTATGCAGTCCTGATTGTGGTGCTCACCTGCACGGCGCCAAACACGCATACGACCATCATTGGCACCAAGGCAGAAGCGACTCTCATCGCTGAAGACGACACGTCTCCATTCGTCCCTCCATTCACGCCTGTCGCGACACCACTGGAGGCGGGCTGCACGATGTTGGGGAGTGAGCGGAAGACGGCCTAACGGTGTGCGGGACCGTAGCCCAGCTTCATGGAGACGGTTGCGAATGGTCCTCGCCGATACCCCAGGAGCAACAGTGTCCCTAATTTGCTGGGAAGTGGCGGTGCGGTCCCCTACGGCACTGCGTAGGATCCTACGGTCTTGGCGTGCATCCGTGTGTCGCTGCGGTCCGGTCCCAGGTCGACGGGCACGTGCACCTTCCGCCGACCACTGGCGACAACATCGATGTACTGTGGAGACCTCACGCCCCACGTGTTGAGCAATTCGGCGGTACGTCCACCCGGCCTCCTGCATGCCCACTATACGCCCTCGCTCAAAGTCCGTCAACTGCACATACGGTTCACGTCCACGCTGTCGCGGCATGCTACCAGTGTTAAAGACTGCGATGGAGCTCCGTATGCCACGGCAAACTGGCTGACACTGACGGCGGCGGTGCACAAATGGTGCGCAGCGAGCGCCATTCGACGGCCAACACCGTGTTCGTGGTGTGTCCGCTGTGCCGTGCGTGTGATCATTGCTTGTACAGCCCTCTCGCAGTGTCCGGAGCAAGTATGGTGGGTCTGACACACCGGTGTCAATGTGTTCTTTTTTCCATTTCCAGGAGTGTATTTATGCGGCGTTCACTCAGGAAATTAAATATGAAAGTACACTTTTTATAAGGTTTGTCTTTGAAAGACAAGATGCTACGTGTTAACTTTGGATATAGTGGGAATCAATAAAGTTCGGCTGCAGGAGGAACAAGACTTCTCCTCACGTGAACACAGAGTTATGAATACGAAGTCAAATACGAGTAACGCAGAAGTGGGTTTCATAATGAATAAGAAAACAGGAACACAGATAAGCTACAACGAACAGCACAGTGAACGTAATTATTGTAGCCAAATCCCATGCCCACTACAATAGGACAAGTTTATATGCCAAGTATCTCTGCAGATGATGAAGTGATTGAAGAAATATATGATCGGATAATTATTTGGATAGTTAAGAGAGGCGAAAATTTAGTAGTCATGGGGGACTGGAATTCGATAGCAGGAAAAGGAAGGGAAAAATATGGACTGGGGGAAAGGAACGAAAGAGGAAGCCGCATGTTACAATTTTGCGCAGAGCATAATTTATTCATCATTAACACTTGGTTTGAGAATCATGAAAGAAGGTTGTATACGTGGAAGAGATCTGGAGGCACCAGTAGGTTTCATATTGACAGAGATTTCGGAACCAGATTTTAAATTGTAAGGCATTTCCAGGGTCAAAAAAATGGTTCAAATGGCTCTGAGCACTATGGGACTCAACTGCTGTGGTCATAAGTCCCCTAGAACTTAGAACTACTTAAACCTAACTAACCTAAGGACATCACACACATCCATGCCCGAGACAGGATTCGAACCTGCGACCGTAGCGGTCGTGCGGTTCCAGGCTGTAGCGCCTTTAACCGCTTGGCCACTCCGGCCGGCTTTACAGGGTCAGATGTGGGCTCTGACCACAATTTATTGATAATGACCTGTGGATTAAAAATGAAGAGATTGCAAAAAGGCAGGTAACCAAGGTGATGGAACCTGGACAAACTGAAAGAATCATTGGTTGTTGAGAGTTTTAGAGGGAGCATTAGGGAACGATTGCAAGAACGGGGGAAAGGAATAAAGTAGAAAAGAATGGGTAGCTTTAAGAGATAAAATAGTGAAGGCAGTAGAAGATCAAATAGGTAATAAGACGAGGAATCGTAGATATCCTTAAGTAACACAAGAGAACTAAAAAAACCAAACTGCGCCCGAACAGACCGTGAAGGCCCAGCGGTACCGACCGGCCGCCAACAAAAGAGATATTGAATTTAAATGATGAAAGGAGAAAATGCAAAAACGCAGGAAATGAAGCAGGCGAAATGTAATACGAACGTCTAAAAATGAGACTGACAAGAGGTGCAAAATGGCAAAGCAGTAGTGGCGACAGGACAAATGTAAGGATTTAGAAGCATATTTAACCAGGGGAAGGTAGATACCACTTACAGAAAAATTAAAGAGACCTTTGGAGAAAAGAGAAGCAGCTGTATGAATATCAAGAGCTTAGATGGAAAACCAGTCCGAAGCAAAGAAAGGAAAGCTGAAAGGCGGAAGGAGTATGTAGAGGGTCTGTACAAGGGAGATGTACTTGAGGGCAATATTATAAAAATGGAAAAGAATATACATGAAGATGAGATGAGAGATATGATATTGCGTGAAGAATCTGACAGAGCGCTGAAAGACCTAAGTCGAAACAAGGCCCCGGGAGTAGACAACATTCCATTAGAACTACTGACGGCGTTGGGAGAGCCAGCCATGACAGAACTCTTCCATGTGACGAGCAAGATATATGAGACAGACGAAATACCCCCAGACTTCAAGAAGAATGTAATAACTCGAATTCCAAAGAAAGAAGGTGCTGACAGGCGTGAATATTACCGAATTATCAGTTTAATAAGTCATGGTTGCAGAACACTAACACGAATTTTTAGAGAAGAATGGAAAAACTGCTAGAAGCCGACCTCGGGGAAGATCACTTTAGATTCAGGAGAAATATAGGAACACGCAAGGCAATAGTGACGCTACAAACTCTCTTAGAAGACACGCCGAGGATAGGTAAACCTTATAGCCATTTGAAAACTTAGAGAAAGCTCTTGACAATGTTGAGTGGAACACTATCTCTAAAATTCTGAGGGTAGCAGGGGTAAAATAAAGGGAGTGAAAGGCTATTTACAAGTTGAAAAATTTGGAAATTTGTGGTAAGTTCCTATGGGACCAAATGCTGAGGTCATCGGTCCATAGTCCGCCCCAGGTAGCTGAGTGATCAGCGCGACAGAATGTCAACCCTAAGGGCCCGGGTTCGATTCCCGGTTTTCTCGGAGATTTTCTCCGCTCAGGGACTGGGTATTGTGCTGTCCTAATCATCATCATGTCATCCCCATCGACGCTCAAGGGGGACCCTAGTCACACAACATTTTTACATCGGTCCACAGGCTTACACACTACTTAATCTAACTTGAACTAACTTACGCTAAGGACAACGCGTCCACCCATGCCCGAGGGAGGATTCGTACCTCCGACGGGTGGAGCAGCGCGAACCATGGCAAGGCGCCCTTAGACCGCGCGGCTTACAACTTGAAAGAAACCAGTCGATAGTTATAAAAGTCGAGGGGCATGAAAGGGAAGCAGTGGTTGAGAAATGAGTGAGGCATGGTTGTAGCCTATCCCCGGTGCTACTCTGTATTTGGACTGGGAATCAAAGTCAGTCCAAGGAGAAGAAATAAAAACTTAAAGGTTTTCCGACGACGTTGTAATTCCGTCAGAGGCAGGAAAGGACATGGAAGAGCAATTTAATGCAATGGACAGTGTCTTGAAAGAAGGATAAAAGATGAACTTCAACAAAAGCAAAACAAAAATAATGGAATGTAGTGTGAGAAAATCAGGTGGTGCCCAGGGAATTAGATTAGGAAAGGGCACACTTAAAGTAGTAGATGAATTTTGCTATATTGGCAGCAAAATAACTAATAATGGCTGATGATCTAAATAGAGACGATATAAAATGTAGATTGGCAATGGCAAGAAAAGCGTTTCAGAAGAAAAGTTTGTTGGCTCTGGCTCTGAGCAGTATGGGACTTAACATCTATGGTCATCAGTCCCCTAGAACTTAGAACTACTTAAACCTAACTAACCTAAGGACATCACATAACACCCAGTCATCACGAGGCAGAGAAAATCCCTGACCCCGCCGGGAATCGAACCCGGGAACAAAAGTTTGTTAATATCAAGTACAGTTTTATGTGTAAGGAATCTTTTCTGAACGTGTTTGTGTGTAGCGGAGCCATGCATGCAAGTGAAACATGGACGATAAGCAGTATAGACTACATGAGAATATAAGCTTTTCAAATGTGGTGCTACAAACGAATGCTGAAGATTAGTTGGGTAGATCGCGTAACCAATGAGAAAATGGTGCATAAAAGTGAGGAGACAAGAAATTTGTGACAAGCTTGACCAAGAGACGGGATCGGTTGATAGAGCAGGTTCTGAGACATCAATGTATCACTAATTTAGTACTGGAGGAAAGTGTAGGGGATAAAAATCTTAGAGGGAGACGAAGAAATGAATACAAGAAGCAGATTCAGAGAGATGTAGGTTGCAATAGCCATTCGGAGATCAAGAAGCTCGCACAGGATAGAGTAGCATGGAGAGCTGCATCAGACCAGTATTCGGATCGAAGACCACAACAACAATAAGTTCATGTCGAGAATTTCGGGTCGGTAGCGGTGGTGCCACGTTCCTTGTAAATTGTGTAGCAAGCTTGTATTCTGAAATATAAGCAAAAGCCAAGCATGCTCCTTAAACATTCCTTCCCTTTGAGGTGCAAGGTGAGAAACGTATAGAGGATCGCGTGTTGGTTTCTGTAATAGGGAATTTGTGCACAATTAAGTGATAATTAGTTTCAGATGCACAATTAACCGTTGCGCTAAGTAAGTTTGCCAGTATTAAGATTATTATTGTAGTCATATTGTTGTTGCAGTCTTTAGTTTGAAGACTGGTTTGATGCAGCTCTCCATGATACTTTATCCTGGGCAAGCCTCTTCATTTCCCTGTAACTACTACAACTGACAGTCTTCCGAATCTGCTTACTGTATTCGTCTCTCGGTCACCCTCTGTGATTTTTAACCGTCATACGTCCCTCCAATACTAAACTGGCGATCCCTTGATGTCTCAGAATGTGCCCGATCTACCTATCCCTTCTTGTACCCAATTCTGTTCGCTACCTTCTCCTTAGTGATATACCCATCTAACCTACAGCGTTCTTCCGCAGCACCACAATTGAAAAGCTTCTATTCTATTACTGCACAAAATTTTTACGGTCGATGTTTCACTTCCATAGATGGTTACATTCCATACAAACATTTTCAGAAAAAGCTTCGTAAGGCTTAAATCCACATTCGATGTTAACAAATTTCTCTTCCTCAGAAACGCTTTCTTGCCGTTGCCAGTCTACATTTTATATGCTCTCTATGTCGACCATCCTCAAATATTTTGCTGCCCAAATAGGAAAACTCTGCTATTACTTTGTCTTTTTTCCTAATCTAATTCCCTTACCATCATCTGATTTAATTCGACTACATTCCATTATCCTTCTGCTTTTGTTGGTGTTCCTCTTATATCCTCCTTTCAAGACGCTGTCCATTCTGTTCAACTGCTCTACCAAGTCCTTTGCTGTCTCTGACAGAATGACATCATCGGAAAAGTTTTTATTTCTTCTCTCTGGTCTGACTTTAATTTCTACTCTACTCCAAATTTTTCTGTTCTTCCTTTACTGCTTGCTGAATGTACGATTGAGTAACACTGCCTCACTCCCTTTTCATCCACTGCTTCCCTTTCATGCCCCTTGACTCTTATAACTTGCCGGTTGGTTACTGTACAATATATAAACAGCCTTCCCCCCCCCCCCCCCCCCTGTATTTTACCCCTTTTACTTTCAGAATTTGAAAGAGTAGTCCAGTCAACATTGTCAAAAGTTTTCTCTAAATTTGAAAATGCTATTAACATGGATTTGTCGTCCTCTAAGACAAGTCTGAGGTCAGTTTTGCCTCTCGTGTTGCTACATTTCTCTAGAATCGAAACTGATCCTCTCGAAATTTGGTTTCTACCAGTTTTTTTTCCAATCAGTTTACGTTTTAAATTTTTTTGTGGGTCTATATACAAGCCGGCCGCTGTGGCCGAGCGGTTCTAGGCGCTTCAGTCCGGAACCGCGCTGCTGCTACGGTCGCAGGTTCAAACCCTGCCCGGGGCCTTGACGTGAGTGATGTCCTTAGGTTAGTTAGGTTTAAGGAGTTGTAAGTATAGGGGACCAATGACCTCAGATGTTAAGTCGCATAGTGCTCAGAGCCATTTGAATTTTGATCTACATACAAGAAGAAAAGAGGATATTTTCATCAGAGGAAGATTCTATAGGGTTTTTCTAGGCTCAGTCAGTTCATTTTATGAAGCACAGGCAGCATAGAAATTGTTCCGTCTAAGATGGACGTCACGCCGAGTACTCACACAGCAATATAGACTATGCTTTTTTGCCACCGGTACCTAATTCCTATTTTTGTGCGAACTGTATTTGCTGCGGAAATTATGGGAAAATAGTCGGCCAGTGGCGCGCGGCAGATACGCCGTATGAGGAGCAGCGGTACAGAGCAGTACTTTGTGCTTGCGGCACCGGCAGGCGGCCACCGCCGTGAAGGTCCGGCCGGACGCGCCGCGCTCCACTTCCCGCCGGGTGCAACGCTCGCCTTGCGCTGCCCACAGCCGCGGGCTGGTGAATACGCTGGCGGCAGCAGCGGCAGCGCACGAGCCTGCTGCCGCTAATCCAGTTTGCGCCGTTTGGCGCCTGTATGTGAGTAGGCCACGTCTCGTGCAGTGTGGATGTTACCAACCATTTTCTTCGATAACATCGTGAGCGTAACTGGACTCCTAAACTGTACATCTATTCTCTACGCACGGGTGCACAATTAAATTAAATGTAGGTGGCAGCTCTACAGACTGTGTAACAAATGCAAAATTTCTAGTAATGAATATAGATTCTGAGTTGAAGTGGTGTGAGCACACAATGGTAATTGCAGACAGAATGTCATCTGCATGTTATGCCCTTAGAATCCTATGATCAGTGCGTAACATTCAGTGTCTTTTAGTTACATATTATTCATATGTACACTCAATTCTTAGCTATGGCATTTTTGGGGAACAAATGCACAAAATATGAGCACAGTTTTCAAACTCCAGAAAAGCGCCATAAGAATAATAACCAAAAATATTAGTCGAGCTCATTGTAAAGATCTGTTCAAACCACTGGGGATTTTAACTGCTCCATGTGAATACATTTACCAGTCAGTTCTACACCCCAAAAATAACAATGGCAATTACTGCACAAATTGCTCTGTCCATGACCATGCAACAAGAGACAGACTTTATCAAGAAAAAATAAACATAAA
The DNA here is from genome assembly GCF_023864345.2 of Schistocerca serialis cubense. NCBI lineage: Eukaryota > Metazoa > Arthropoda > Insecta > Orthoptera > Acrididae > Schistocerca > Schistocerca serialis. Next base: position 816,629,569 of record NC_064638.1, read on the forward strand.
ACTCCAAACATAAATTTTACCAAGGAATAAAACAATACAATAAATTACGAAAAGAGACTAAAGAAATTGCAAAAACAGTTTTATTTAAAAAGGCAGCTAAAAAGTACCTCTTATGCAATACATTTAATACATTAAAGGATTACTTAGATGAAACAGAGTATGGGTTTGATAAAAAAAATGTTATACAAATAAATAATAACAATAATGATTATAAAACACATAACATTCCACATAACACCTTCACTTCATGTTTTTTTCCTTCTTTTTTTCCTTTATAGAAATACTTATCCCCAAGCTATGCATAGCACAATACTAACACCTCTTCCTCAAAAAAATGCTTCAAATGGTTCAGAGCACTATGCGACTTAACTTCTGAGGTCATCAGTCGCCTAGAACGTAGAACTAATTAAACCTAACGAACCTAAGGACATCACACACATCCATACCCGAGGCAGGATTCGAACCTGCGACTTTAGCGGTTGCTCGGTTCCTGACTGCAGAGCCTAGAAACGCACGGCCAATCCGGCCGGCACCTCTTCCTCTTTCTATGCTCAACGTCTCACTCGTTATGGAGGGATGCTAACTTTGACATGTCCTATATCCTTGTAAAAAGAGACCTACGGATGAATAAAGCTATTGCTATTACTACTACTACTATTACTACACTCCTGGAAATGGAAAAAAGAACACATTGACACCGCTGTGTCAGACCCACCATACTTGCTCCGGACACTGCGAGAGGGCTGTACAAGCAATGATCACACGCACGGCACAGCGAACACACCACGAACACGGTGTTGGCCGTCGAATGGCGCTCGCTGCGCACCATTTGTGCACCGCCGCCGTCAGTGTCAGCCAGTTTGCCGTGGCATACGGAGCTCCATCGCAGTCTTTAACACTGGTAGCATGCCGCGACAGCGTGGACGTGAACCGTATGTGCAGTTGACGGACTTTGAGCGAGGGCGTATAGTGGGCATGCGGGAGGCCGGGTGGACGTACCGCCGAATTGCTCAACACGTGGGGCGTGAGGTCTCCACAGTACATCGATGTTGTCGCCAGTGGTCGGCGGAAGGTGGACGTGCCCGTCGACCTGGGACCGGACCGCAGCGACGCACGGATGCACGCCAAGACCGTAGGATCCTAGGCAGTGCCGTAGGGGACCGCACCGCCACTTCCCAGCAAATTAGGGACACTGTTGCTCCTGGGGTATCGGCGAGGACCATTCGCAACCGTCTCCATGAAGCTGGGCTACGGTCCCGCACACCGTTAGGCCGTCTTCCGCTCACTCCCCAACATCGTGCAGCCCGCCTCCAGTGGTGTCGCGACAGGCGTGAATGGAGGGACGAATGGAGACGTGTCGTCTTCAGCGATGAGAATCGCTTCTGCCTTGGTGCCAATGATGGTCGTACGTGTGTTTGGCGCCGTGCAGGTGAGCGCCACAATCAGGACTGCATACGACCGAGGCACACAGGGCCAACACCCGGCATCATGGTGTGGGGAGCGATCTCCTACACTGGCCGTACACCACTGGTGATCGTCGAGGGGACACTGAATAGTGCACGGTACATCCAAACCGTCATCGAACCCATCGTTCTACCATTCCTAGACCGGCAAGGGAACTTGCTGTTCCAACAGGACAATGCACGTCCGCATGTATCCCGTGCCACCCAACGTGCTCTAGAAGGTGTAAGTCAACTACCCTGGCCAGCAAGATCTCCGGATCTGTCCCCCATTGAGCATGTTTGGGACTGGATGAAGCGTCGTCTCACGCGGTCTGCACGTCCAGCACGAACGCTGGTCCAACTGAGGCGCCAGGTGGAAATGGCATGGCAAGCCGTTCCACAGGACTACATCCAGCATCTCTACGATCGTCTCCATGGGAGAATAGCAGCCTGCATTGCTGCGAAAGGTGGATATACACTGTACTAGTGCCGACATTGTGCATGCTCTGTTGCCTGTGTCTATGTGCCTGTGGTTCTGTCAGTGTGATCATGTGATGTATCTGACCCCAGGAATGTGTCAATAAAGTTTCCCCTTCCTGGGACAATGAATTCACGGTGTTCTTATTTCAATTTCCAGGAGTGTACTTTATACTGCTGGCGGGCCATATGCAGCCCGCTACGTCTCTCGCTGTGGCCCGCGGGAGAATCTTTGGAGAATGATCAGTTCCACGTTTTATGAAATAATTCTGATTTTTTTTAGGTGAATTGTTATGATAACTAAACCAGATATCATTTAAAAATTCTGCTACTTATTACCAACAGCAGTCTCTTCGGCAGCTTGGGGGAAGATCGGAAAGCAACGTACAATAATTTTATTAACAAAACGTTAAATAGGTAAGAAAACAAAACAATCACCTACTTTCCCACACAGTCAGCGACGTTCTCAATACATTTCTCCTGTCGTGGTACCAGTTTCAGTATGCCCTGTTCGTAAAAGTCGGTTTGGTTGTAGTACAGCCACCTGCAGACTGCTGATTTCACTTCTGCATCGGTCGCAAAGTGTAGCTGGCTAGCAATTTCTTCATGGAACCAGATGAAAGTCCGACGGTGCATGGTCAGAACCGCATGGTGGATGCCGGAGCACCTCCCACCCAAGTCTGGCGATGAGCAGCAATGTGGGGACGAGCATTGTCGCAAAGTCTGACACCGTCAGCATTACTGTTGTGGCGTTTTTCACGAAAGGCACTACCTAATTAATCCAAAGCTTTAATGCAGGCTGCAGGATTCACGTTTGTCCCGTGTTCAGCACAGTGCAGCAGTAACACATCAAACATATCCCGGAACATTGTCACAAGCACATTCCTAGCACGTTGAGTCCCTTCGATTTTTTTTCGTACTAGGGAACCAGCATGTCTCCACTCAATAGACGCCTACCTGGTTTCCGGCACGTAGTGGTACGCCCATGACTCATCACCAGTGACGATTCACTGTAAGAAGATAATTATTAACTTCGAAATTATTAGTACGACTGTCAGTTGACTACTTTTTTCATTGATTGATCAGCCCCGTCGGATGAATTGAAGACTATGATTTGAAGCGTGGCGCATTATGTTTCTATGACTTAAACTTCCAGTTTGAAGTATTTTGGGTTTACATGAAAATGTGATTGCTGCACCACTGTCACAAGTAACTCTCCGTTTTTTTCCATTTCTTTTATTTATTTGAAAGGAAAAGCTTCCTTTCCAAGTGAAGCGCTGATAGAAGCACTGACCCGTATCTTACGTAAACGTTTGCATCAAATAACCTTGCAGTTTCTTACTTCGTAGTGTAGGGGCCACTGCATTCACGTAATATGACCCTAATCTACAGTTGCATGAGCTGTACGGCATTCACAGTTGCGAGTATCGACAATAATCAGCTGCATAATGGAGTGACAATGATAATTGGTGCCAGACGGGGGCTTGAGCCCGGATCACACGCTTACCGCGAGCGGTCACCTTACTGTTCGGCTATCCGATCACGACTCACGGCTTGACCCAAACTGCCAAAGGTCAACCATGTGTGTACAACTTGTACTCGTACGTTCAGTATATTGCCATATAGGGTACACAACTGAATGTCACTTGTGCGTTGTCAGCAGTTAAATACGGTATTGCAATGTTCGAAGGGACATTGCATCGTACTTCTGAGCAACACAAGCATTGCGATATCGTCTTTATCCGCCGACACCGAGCAAGCAACTTCCAATTAAACTGTCTTCCTTGTAATGGAATAAGAGTGCACGTTGTAAAAAATGGTTCAAATGGCTCCGAGCACTATGGGACATAACATCTGAGGTCATCAGTCCCTTAGACTTAGAACTACTTAAACCTAACTAACCTAAGGGCATCACACACAGCCATGCCCGAGGCAGGATTCGAACCTGCGGCCGCAGCAGTCGCGCGGTTCCGGACTGAAGCGCTTAGAACCGCTCGGCCACCGTGGCCGGCTGACTTGCTCAGTTTATGAAGCTCCTTCTCTTGCATAAATCATTCAGTTTTTCTGAAATTGTAATCATTTGTTTGTGCGTACATATACGTCACACTTACTGATTTCCGTCCCATTCGGATGATTCCTTCGTGGTGGTCATTCATTTGAGAGTGTAAGAAGCCAGCCGCGGTGGCCATGCGGTTCTAGGCGCTTCAGTCCGGAACCGCGAGACTGCTACGGTCGCAGGTTCGAATCCTGCCTCGGGCATGGATGTGTGTGATGTCCTTAGGTTAGTTAGGTTTAAGTAGTTCTAAGTTCTAGGGGACTGATGACCACAGATGTTAAGTCCCATAGTGCTCAGAGCCATTGTTGGGTAACACAGTTCATGCTCACCAATAAACATACAAGACTGCCAACCCATAGACTTGTAAGCAATTTTTATAGAATTTGCATTTGCCGCAGATCACGCATTTCGTAGTGCACATTCCAATTCAGATATAGAGATTAATTATCCCCCAAGACAGTGTACTGGGTGAGACAGTATAATTCGCCCTTAAATAACTAGCTATCGTATTATTGTCATTAATTATTCAGTTCCTTTACAATAATATAGATCGGGACCAATGAAAACCATTTCAGTCTTAATGTGATCTCTACAAGTAGTATTAATTAATTACAATTTTAAGGTTAGAAGGTCGAGGAAAGAGCCACCGTAATTTAAGACAGTTAGTGGTAAGCGTTACCCATTTTGATTCGGCTTGTTTCGGAAGTGATGCCTTGTTTCCGGACAATTTACGCACACAGCCACACGGTTAATGGTAAACCGAATGCAGCTATAAGGGGTACGTTACAATATCACTTCACATCGCGAGGGCGAGGTGAAAACTTCACCGCCTGACACAGACATGCCATCTATTATCAGTGAAATTTTGCTTATTATGTATGTGGTCCATTGTAACGTAAGTCAAACGTGAACTTAATTTGAGATATACTTTTGATTGCACTGCATTTGAGACAAGTCGTGTTGTTTGTTGCGTTAGAACGGAAAAGTGGAATACTGTGTCGCTATAAAATTCTTTGTTTTAGACGGTGTAGACGGAAATTCATTCAAGTCTGGTGTTTCGTTTTGATCAATTATAAATAGATGGTTTCAGTGAAATGCGGCCGTATTTCACCTCAAAAACAATTCATTTGAATGACGTTCCTAAACAGGTGAAACATTCAAGAAGATCGACAGTTTGGTATTGGAGACCGATGATTAAAGTTGTAGAAGTAACACGTGAAAAAGCCTTAAATACTAAAAGTTTTGTACACGGTGGGTCCTACATTTGTTGATTTGTGACATTATCACCGTTCCTTAACTGTTTTCTTGTTTTTAAGTAAATTAATTTTGTGCGCTGGCACGGAGATTTTTATGTAGATGAAAAATAGGTCAAGCAAGCTAGCAGCGTAACCTGAGTCGAAGCTGTGGATGGAGCAGTGGCCAAGCAGGAAAAGGTAAAAGTCGGCTTCTTCTGCTCGACAGCTCACAGCCAGTGTTATCTCGGATATAAAAGTGATTCATCTCATAGATTACCTTGCAAAAAGTATAACATTAACTGGCGACTAAATGAGAAAACCAAAATATGAATTGTTAGAATGTCTAATATCCCCAGCAGATCTGGTATTCTGAGTTAACTATTACGCTTAAAAATTTAAGTCTTAATCACAGCACAGATTTGTGTCGTTGTTAACCAGGGGCGCCAAACCTTTTTCCCTACTGAACTCCCAGTGCAATTTTAACTGAAAAGTCGTTCTATGTAATGCAACAGTTGGAGCCTCCACGAGGCTATTTACCGACGAGACATTTGTGTATAGGAAGGCTGCAGCGCACATTGGTTCAGAATTCTGGTAAATGGCCATAACTTTAAAGAAATTCGGAGTTAAGAAGTTTCGTTTAATAGGTTGGCAAGACTAAATATGGGACTTGTGAATACCAGTCTTAGAAGCGGCCAGTTTTTTCTTCTGAAGCTTGAATATCGTTCGGATGAAATATTTTTGTTCCACAAAATCAGACCGAAATTCTTTATATGGAGCTGTTCCGCAAGGTAAACCCTTAATATTATGAACAGTTCTTTCATTGTTAAGTTGCAAAGTGGCGTTACTTACTCCGAGAAAACAGGATTGTAAACTTAATCAAAATACGAATAAAGCACATACGTATACATAATCATAAACTGGCTACTTCTGTAACGTTACTAATGAGTCATGACAAAATAAATTTATAATTACTGAAAAACCTATTTTGAATATATTAAACACATAAAAAGGACTATTTACAAATTTATTGATTGTTTCATATCCATAACCTTTACCTCGATAAATTTAATTTTGTTAAATTATATTTTACTGTTACATTTTAGTTCTTTGAGGAAACCATCTCTGAGGAAAGTGAAAACTTTGTCGTCGGAAGTTATCGCCCTCTTGGTACCTGCTGCAGAGAATTACGAGGAATCAGGTACTGAGGATTATGAAGAGGATACAAATGTCGGTGAGAAGGAAGCTGATGAAAGCAATGGAGATGGACAAGAACCACAAGACGTGGAAGATTAAGAAGACTTATAAAACTTCCAATTGTTGTTACTAATATATATTTTCTTTTATAAAGATAACAATAGAAGCAGTTCTGTAATAAAGTTTACTGATAAAAGTATAAATGTTCATGGAAAACTTTGTTTGCCCACTTCATTAATCTTTTCCACGTTCTTTTCGATACATTGGATGTGCCATATTGAATTTTTCAATTCTGATATAAAAACTGTTATTGGAGGGGTCAGGAACTCAATTATACCAATTTTTACGTTTCCGAGCCTCAACTTGCGGAAACGGGACAGTTATAGGATAGCTCTGTTGTTCGTTCGTTCGTCAATCTGTCTGTCCGACTGTTAAGAACTCTTTTACTCAGGAATGAGTACAAGTATCAAGTTCAAATTTATGTCACATATTAAGGGCTATGGTCCCTTGGCGGTGGAAAAGTTCTAAGCTTCTAAGTCAATGCAATCAAAAGGCACAGCCTTTTATGTCACATGCGATTCTGGGAGTGGATAAACTGTCTTTATACATAACAGTTTGTACGGAACTCTAAGTGCTCGATCCCACGCTCACTTGGCCAATTTTTGGCCGTACTGGAGCAGAATTTGCAATTTCAGCGAGGTTTTCAGTATTTTGGCCAAATGTGCAACTCCAGAAGACTGCCGCGAAATGCAGGAAGACCAGCAGAGGACCAAAGGTTGGTGGAGTGATGGCAGTCGACTCTGAATGTAAACAAATGTATGGTGTTGAGTTTAAAATGCTGAAGAAATCAATTAGTGTTAAGCTACGCTAATGGTGATAAAAACTGGAAATGGCAATTACCGTAAAATAGCTAGGAGTAACCATGCAGAATGATGCAAAGTGGAACTAATTGTAGGAGATGCAGATGCTGCACTGACATTCACGGGAAAACTCACAAGTATATGTAATTCGTCCATAAAAAAGTGGCTTTCAGAACGCATGTTCGACCGGTACTTGAGTATTGTTCATCTATGTCGGACCAGCTTCGATCAATAGAAGAATTAAAGAACATTCAACGGAGAGTGGCGCGTTTTGTCACGGTATCGTTTAGTCCGCCCGAGAGCGTCACAGAAATTCTCAACAAATTCTAGTGGAAAACGCCACAAGAAAGATGTTGTACAACAGTAACGGGACTAGTTCTGAACATTCAGGAGCTTGCATTCTAGAACTAGTCGGACGACATATTAGTTCCTTCCATACACGGCACACGAAATGAATACTACGAGAAAGTCAGAGATATCAGACAGAGCTCATAGAAGGTTTAGCGACGATCATTCTTTCCATGCTTCCCATTCGCGAATGTTACAGGGAAAGGGTGAGGGGGGAGGTGAAGGTAGTGACAACAGAAGTACACTCCGCCACGCACTGTAAGGTAAGGTGTAGACGAAATTTACTTACATCTTAATTTTATGGAGAAGTATCTCATGAGTGTAGCACATCTAAACTAATAATATTGCTTTTGTTAAGAAATAAAACTGAGCTTAATTAATTATTCATTTTGGGGAAATAAAGTGTATTCAAATTATTTAACTAATTTTTGCATGATGTTTCGCATTCAGGGTTACTCACGTGTTGCGACATGTTAAAAATTTGTCTAAGTCTCAAGTAAGTCAATGAGTAAATTATTTCCCGTTAGTGTCATAAATGACTAAATTTCCTTTCGTAGACTGTAATCGTAAGTGCATCACAAACGATTTGTAGTGTTAACGTGGAGCGACGCTGTATTTCCCCATTTTTACCAGTTACCTGCACTATTCGCGTTATTTCAGTATTAGTAACTTCGTATTTTGAGGACTGAAAAACAAATCTGTTCTAAATTTTACGTAAGTTCTACTTACCGTGAAGTGTGCACGTTATTTATTCAGTATACGAGCTTCAAAATGGTTCAAATGGCTCTGAGCACTATGGGACTTAACATCTGAGGTCATCAGTCCCCTAGAACTTAGAACTACTTAAACCTAATTAACCTAAGGACATCACACACATCCATGCCTGAGGCAGGATTCGAACCTGCGACCGTAGCGGGCGCGCGCTTCCAGACTGAAGCGCCGAGAACCGCTCAGCCACACCGGCCGGCTATACGAGCTTCAGTCACGTAATAATTGTTATGTGAATAACCAACCGGTTAACCATGATTATTGCTTTATTGGACTGGCGATGGATCTTTTATTTAAATATTTTGACGTTATCTGGGATTACCAAAATTCTCCCTCTTTCTCAGTTACATGGACCTATAAAATTTCGTTGAATTTCCTTTTTATTAGTTTGTTGGTGAAGAATTTTGGTGGGAATATCAATTCCACATATAACTTGATTGCATAAAATTTACTTATTTACATATTTCAATAGTTGTTTATAATTATATAAATAAATAAAAACAATAAAGTGTAGATATGGAACTGATACCTTCAGAAAAATACTATATAAGATATGGACTCGCAAATAAGATTCTCCTTCGAAAATAATGGAACAATCATGAAAAAGTGAATGTTTTATTATTATGGTAGTTTTCTGTATACTTTCTCCGCAGGTCATATTACGTAAATTCCAAATTGATCGACTTATTTTCCAGACTACTATATTGACACTGATAGTGAAAGGAGCGTTTGTCTTTCAATCAGAGCGTTTTATTACTTTCTTAAGTTTTCTAGTAGAGTCTTAATCAAGTCGATAAAAAGGAAAGCGAACACTGAAGTTAATTTTGTGTCCTTAGGAGATATTTCGAAGTCCCTCTCATAACTATCTGGAATGACTTAAATGACGCAAGCGCATTAGTAACATTACATTCGTTGGTGATGTGTATAACGTGTTCTTATGCGTATTGACGATACGATGAAATTTACAATGAGACACAAGTTAAACTTAGTTAGTAAGTAGCCAGCTATTTTTTAGATCGTTATATTTGGTTAGTCCTATCCGCAAGCAATTTCCTGTTAGGACTACCTCATTAAAATTTAATAAATTCACTTACCCTGCGGGCCGGCGTGGGTTATATGGAGATTTCTGAAGCGGGACAAGTTGAAAAGAAAGGCCAATATTAAAGTAAAATAAAGTAGCTTCGATCGCTGTGACAAAGCGACCCCACTCATCCCGATTTCCGTGTCGTCTCCTCACCAGCAGGGGCTCCACTCATCTCTTAATGAAAAATTTTCATTTAATTAATTCGTCGTGCGTCTTACTGCGTCATACACTCGCTATTTTCCTTTTTTTTTTAATACACTAAATTGATAAGTCCCTTGGTAATATAACTCCAGGTTAATGTATCACATACCTTCTACTGTATTTTAATGTTAATTACGTGCCTTTAACATTCCCTTCGTCAACAGTTACTTTCCTTAATTTGAATGCAAGGTTTTGACAGATCAAATTTTACTAATAGCTTTGTTATTTAATCTATGTGCAGTCTCAACACCCCATTCTTTAAGTCAGAGTTTTCTTGAACAACGCTCATTTCCCATAAAGGCTTGTTACGAAAAAAAAGAAAAAAAACGTAAGTATTGCTTGTTGCCGCGCGGGATTAGCCGAGCGGTCTCAGGCGCTGCAGTCATGGACTGTGCGGCTGGTGCCAGCGGAGGTTCAAGTCCTCCCTCGGGCATGGGTATGTGTTTGTCCTTAGGATAATTAATTTAGGTTCAGTAGTGTGTAAGCTTAGGGAATGATGACCTTAGCAGTTAAGTCCCATAAGATTTCACACACATTTGAACATCTTTATTGCTTGTTGAATAGAATATCAAAACTACAGAGTCTGAAAGACGCCCTGATTGCACACACTTTGACTACCATGAAGATAAAATAAGTGCAGATTTTCGCCACCCAACGTTCGACGCACTATGTGTATGTGCAGTAATTCGTCGTGCTTCGGCAGCAGGCTCGTACCCAACCTCATCGACATCGTTCACTTCTTCTTCCACACCGCGCAGACATCCTCATTCAGATGACACTTGAGTCTTGGAAGCAGACCAGTCACTCTTCGCATATAGCTCTTTTGGAGCACTCGGAGAACTGCTGTTGCCTTGTCAACAGTTGCCATGTCTGCAGGCACCAAATTTGTGTATCTGTGCACGTACGATGTCATTAATACAACAGGCAATTCTATATTGTTTACTTTCTCAGTTATATCTTGTATACCGTCCTAAGTAGAATACGTACTGAGAACTTTCCTGTTCATCTTACATGAAATATTAAACATTTCTCTCGCGAATCCCTGTGTATGAGCAGGTACCTATTCCAGTCCATTAGCCAATATCTGTTCTATGAGCTAATGTTCTCTCAGTTCGTGAAATGATATTAACTCCGCCACTTCATGCTCAAATCAAACTCGTAATCAACAGTTAATACGAAGTTTGGATGTAGTGGTGCAAGTTACGCAGTAAGCTAAGCAATCTGTCGCGAAGCCATCGAAGGCGTGTAAAAGATTGTTCTATAATATTTATCTTTCACGTATACCGCAGTTCAAGAGCGTACAACGCGACAATCATTAAAACCCTTTCGAAATATTTCGAAGATGAAGAATAGGGGTTACAGTCAGTCAAATGATAGCGTTGTATGAAGTAGTGTATGAGTTCTGTGTCCATTCTCCAACGAACAATCCTCGTAACCACAGTTGCCTTCGTTCCTCTTACGTGTCTCTTTCTCTTCTTTGTTACGCCAACGTTGTCAAATATGAAGGCATCATCTACCTTGTTGTTAATCTTTTCAAGACAATACAATTGCCGACCGAAGTGGCCGTGCGGTTAAAGGCGCAGTCTGCCTTCGGCAGTGACACAGTGCGGACCGTGTTGCCTGCCGGCCGCGCTGTGGTGCGCGTGCCTGTTTGTTTACGCCGGAGCAGCTTCGCGTGTGCGGTGTTGTGAGTCTAGAACGAGATGGCACACTCGTACAGAAAAACGACTTTGAAGTTCAGTTTTGCGAACGACTATACACGACCAAAGGCACACGAGATTGAACGTTTCTTCAGAGAAGAGGTAAAAATCGATCCACAGGAAATCGTGGGAATCAATTTATCGCTCGTTTCAAGCGTCGTCTATGTCAAGCTTGTTGACGAGGCTGCTTGCGAAAGACTTCTACAACGATCACCGAACGGGTATCGTTTCTGTCATGCCGACAGGAATGTTGGTGCGGTTACAGTCGATCACGCGGGAATGGGGATCCGCACTATACGAGTCTTCGAACTTCCGTTTGAGGTCCCGTCTGAACTTGTTACCGACGCCTTTCGACCATACGGTACAGTTCTATCCCATGTGGCCGAAAAATGGACGAGTTTTACCACGTACCCCGTTTTAAATGGGGTGAGACAAATACGGATAGAACTGCGCAAGCACGTCCCCTCTTATTTGTACATAGGAGGTTGTCGAGCGATTATAATCTATGATGGGCAACCTCGCACTTGCTCGGGGTGCGGGAAAGAAGGTCACGTCCGCTCGGAATGCCTCCAGCGACGTTTAGTGCAGACTCCACGGGATGACGTTCAGGCGCCACAACCGACGACTGTCTTACCGTTGACCTTTGTGGAAGCCCTGAGAGGCGACGTGAGGGAGACTTCCGTTGGGCACCAGCAGCTGCCCCCTATAGAGAACATGGACACCAACGGACTGGAACTCCGACCACCGGTTCCACCACAGCAGACACAGGACACCGCACAAGAGATGCAGCTGACGGCCGCTCCAGGCTCATCCGTGGTGGCTGCCAGTGCTTCCACCGAGAGCGTGATAGGCCAGTCCCAAGACGGAGGATACGCAAACCCAACAGCCGATGCGGAAGCAAGGCAACGGAAACAGCGTTCGCCGAAGAGAAGAAAGAAGCGTCGACTGACTTCTGCTGACGATAGCCATAGTCCCGAGGGGACAGTGGACGAAAACGACAGTATCGACCTGAGACCAGTGGATTCAACAGATACCGAGATGTCGATGCAGGAACTACACCGCGACGAAAACTTGAACTCTCCTTCTGGTGACCGGAAGGCGGAAGTGGAGATGACAACTGTCCAACATCAGAGCGATGACAACGTTACCTCCCATCCTTCGACCAGTTCCGGAAATATGCTGGGGGACTGGGCGCAAGAAATGGACCAACAGGAACAGGATGAAAATACGAACGCGACGATTGAGGACAGTCCTGCCCAGAGGCCGGGAGGGGTCGGGACATGTTGACCAACTTAGTGTGTTGAGGAGCGCCGGGGGTGCAGATGGACGCTTAATGACACCGCCCTACAACTGATGAACACAAGCCAGGCGTACCGCATTGCCACGATAAACATTAATGGCATACGGACACCGCTTAAAATTCAAATGCTGAAAGATATGTTATGCGCTGCGGACGTGGATATTGTACTCCTCCAAGAAGTGCGTTTCACATCGCCGCCAGAGTTCTACGGTTACGAGGCACATTATTCAGTGCACGATGAAAGTGGATGCGGTGTGGCGATTCTCACCAGGGAAGGAATAGGAGTGGAGGACGTCAGGTCTCTCCCTTCGGCACGCGGCATAGCGATCACTGTCGACGGCGTTCGTTTCATCAATTTATACGCACCATCTGGCTCCACAAAACGAAGAGAAAGGGCGGCTTTTTACACCGAAGAGATAGCACCGTTGTTCGCTGGACGCTTTGATAACTATATAGTGGGCGGCGACTTTAATTGTGTCGTCGACAAAAAGGACCAAGTACCTCATTATGTGCCATGCATGGAACTGCGTGCGTTGATTACCGCAATGGCGCTTCTGGATACCTGGGAACTGCAGCATGGTGACAGACCGGGTTATACGTTTGTCACGGGACACTCGGCGAGTAGACTTGATAGAGTGTACGTGACACGAGCTCTACGGACGACGATACTGGATGCCGAAATCTGGCCAGCGGCTTTTACGGATCATATGGCGTACGTCTGTACGATTTCACTAACGCGTCAGAAGATATGGCGGAGTAAAGGTCACTGGAAAATGAATTGTGCACTTTTACGTGACACTGAATGTCACCGGTCGATAGAGGCGGCCTGGGAGACCTGCGTTCGCCGCCAACGAGCATACACCTCGGTTCTCCAGTGGTGGGTTAAATGCGCAAAACCAACGTTACGGCGAACGTTGATACGATACGAGCAGGACAAATCGCAGTGGACCCGCACAACGGCTGATTTTTATTTTACAGCCCTGAGGGAGCTGATGACCCAACAACCATCGCCGGAAAGGCACACGGCCATGCGCAGGATAAAAGCCAAGTTATTACAGCTGACGAGACTAAGAATGGAAGGTATAATGGTCCGGGCGAGATTGGCGGACACAGTTGCTGCCGAAACCCCCTCCATGCACCACGCGGTACGTGAACGCCAACGACGACGCAGGACATTGATCAGGGAACTAATCTCTGAAACTGGCCAGCAGGTTGTGCACCAGCGTGATATTGCGCATGTGTTTACCGACTATTTCCGCCAGTTATATGGACCTGTCCATGTGAACCACGAGACACTACATGATGTCATCTCGGAAATGCCAGACAGAGGACCACCACTGGATGCAGAGACATTCATCACAGCGATAACAGAGGACGAGCTGACAGACGCAATTGCCAGGGGGGCTCCGAACAAGTCCCCAGGACAGGACGGCTTCCCAATTGAATTTTACCGCGCCTTTGCATACCTCATGGGACGGACCTGGATTCAGATGTACAACGAACTCCTGTTACCGCAGACTGAGATACCTGCCGAATTCACGGAGGGTATCATCATCCCAATACCCAAACCACGCGGTGGCAGAAATCCAGGAGATTATAGACCACTCACTCTCTTGAACTGCAACTATAAGATTTTCGCGCGCATCCTTGGGGCTCGCCTGCGGTCTTCACTTTCTGATAGACTCCTCATAGATCAAACTTGCCTCGGCGGTAAGAGCAACGTACATACGGCGCTCAGTGACTGCCGAGATATCATCGCATTAGCAGCGGCATGCCGAGTGCGTGGGGCACTCGTCGCTATTGACTTCGATCATGCGTTCGACAGAGTGGATCATACCTTTTTGCATGCGGTGATGGGCAGATTGGGAATCCCACAGGCCTTCATCCTAGTGATCATGCGACTGTTACACGGCGTACGATCAAAGGTCTCGGTGAATGGGCGGGGCACTGACTACATTGTTATTTCAAGGTCAGTTCGTCAAGGTTGCCCCCTTTCGATATTTTTGTATGCTATGGCTTTGGAACCCTGTCTATATGGTCTCCGAAGACGGTTGGAGGGAGTGCCGTTGCCACAACTGACCTTTCATTGCCGCGCTTATGCTGACGATGTGATGCTGGTGGCACGGACCGGCGAAGAAGTACGTACGGCGTTGGCATGGATACAGCGATACGGGATGGCGGCAGGAAGCGTGCTTAATATACAAAAATCACGCTGCATGAATGTCGGTCGAGGATTACAACCGGGGGAGGAAGGCCCCCTCATCTTAGTTAAGACCATAAAATGCCTAGGTATTACGTTCCACACGGATGTGCAGCGGACAGCAGCGGATAACTACCGACGCATATTGAAGCTGATGCGGACAATGGTGCTGTTACAGAAATTAAGAGCGTTGGATATGATTCAGAGGGTGACCTATGTTAACGTATACCTAGCACCGAGACTCACTCACGTAGCGCATGTCCTGCCTTTAACGCGCACAATGGTATCACGGATACAAGCAACTTTCGGAACCTACGTGAGTGTGGGACACCTGTTTAAGATCCGATACACAACGCTTACGCTACCACCTGGAGAGGGTGGACTTGGTCTAGTTAACGTATATGCAAAGGCACGGGCGTTATTCGTCAGTACGATGTTCCGACAGTGGCGCGGTCAATTTCGCAATATCTCGGGTGCGTTGGCCGATGTACTAGCGCCCACTTCAATGCTGCCCCCAGTCGATGTGGGCCATATTTCACCGAAGCTGTCACATTTCAAGTCTTTTTTTTTGGAGCTTTGCTATGTCAGAGATTCCTTCCCAACAACACGACTATCGACGACGGGAGACGTATACCAACTCTTACTGCGCCGGTGCCCCAGGAATACCCTGGAAAAGAAGTACCCAGACAAGAACTGGCGACAGATATGGCGCGTTATACGGAACGTTTACCTCCCAACGTCGGTACGCTCAACATGGTATGTGGTGATAAATAGGAAGTTCGCAACGAATCAACGGCGGCACGCGATTCATTTGGCAGACACTCCACTATGTTTAGGCTGCGCAACAGTGGACACTGGTGAACATCGTTTAGCATGTAGTGGGACGGCTCCAGTGTGGCACTTGGCACAACAGATATTGGCGTTCCTGTTACGCTCCGCCCCTCACACAATTTCATCAGACACACTTTTTTTCCCCCAAGAATCTTATTTCCCGGTCCAAAAAACCAATGCAGTGACATGGGTGCGGGGAATGGTGGTGGGCTACGTGTATAACGAATCGGAAAAGGACAAAATTGATTTTTGGCATTTTCTCCTAGATGGACACACGAAGCTGCAACAGCATAAGAAATATAGGCAAGACTTCGCTAATTACTTGCGACTTACATTTACCGACCCGCCGGCCAGATGGGGTGTGACGGGTGAGAGGTGAGATAGACGAAGAAGCCGAGATAGACATCGATCACACTTACGGACCCTTAGTTAATTTCGAGAAGACGACCCAGTCTTACACCAACGTCTGGAGAACGAGTCGATAGATGGCTCTCTTGCTCTATCGAACGTCGGGTCGTGAGCAGGTGTCGCCCCCGACACGAATTTCATTTCATGTTTCTTTTGTATTTGTACTATCCGCAATGTCTTCATGTCTTTCATTTGGGCATTTTCAGTTTTATTCATTTCCTTAATTAATTAATTTTCTAATTAGCCACTATTTGTCAACATATGGACTTTGTAGATACTCTTTATGCGATAGTACAACAACATGTATGTCAGCAAAGGTGGTAAGCCTGACATTGGATTGCTCAGAGCCATTTGAACCATTTTGAACCATACAATTACATTTTTTGGTTAGTACGAGACGTAAGTTGTTGAGATTTCCGTTTCCGAGTACTGCAAAAATGCATTAAATTTCACATTTCCCTATAAATGAAATGTTGTAATGCCTTTAATACAGATATAAATTGTATAGGAAAAATAAAAACTCTTAAATGACTGCATGTTGCAGCAAATAGGAAGTGAAGTGAAACAGTGAGCCGGCCGCTGTGGTCGAGCCGTTCTAGTCGCTTTAGTCTGGAACCGTCGCGACCGCTACGGTCGCAGGTTCGAATCCTGCTTCGGGCATGGATGTGTATGGTATCCTTAGGTTAGTTAGGTTTAAGTAGTTCTAAGTCTAGGGGACTGATGATCTCAGGATTCCCATAGTGCTTAGAGCCATTTGAACCATTTTGGGACAGTGAACTGTTACGTTTCATCATGTTTCCTGTTAAGCAGATATTAATCTTGTCGTAATACTCAAAGGTGGGCCGGCCGATGTGACCGAGCGGTTCTAGGCGCTTCAGTCGGGAACCACGTGACCGCTACGGTCGCAGGTTCGAATCCTGCCTCGGGCATAGATGTGTGTGATGTCCTTAGGTTAGTTAGGTTTAAGTAGGTCTAAGTTCTAGGGGACTGATGACCTCAGATGTTAAGTCCCATAGTACTCAGAGCCATTTAAACCATTTTGAACTCAAAGGCGGTCTGGCTTAATTTTAACTAAAACGACGGTAACGTTTCTTATATATGTAGCATTGCGCCAAGCAACTGAAAGCAAAGGAAAGGACACAATTGGAGTATTAAAGTTATAAAAGGCATTGGAAATTTGTTTCTACATGTCTTGTCTTGAGTAAAACTGAAAACGATGTTTTGAAAAAACAAGCTAAAGGAAATCATTTGAGCTCAATTACACCACGGAAAAGAAGGGGGCGGAGAATAATAAATCTAAACGAACGTATGTACTACGCAAGTCACTGAAAGGTGCAAGGTGAAGAGTACCACTTACCAATATTACTGTCTTCTTCTCTGATTCGCGTACGGAACGAGAAAAATTGACTATCTATACACCTCAGTATGCGCTATAATTTCTCTTAACCCCGTTATCCCTGTACTAGATATAGGATGAACATAAAAATAGATGTAGGTTGAACAAAAAAATGCACCTGCCAGAAATCGGCCTTTTTCACGCACCAGTTTTTTTCTTTCGGAGGACGAGTTATTGCACCGCTGCTCTGGGGGGAAACACACATAATTCAAATGAAAGTTTGAACGCGTGTGTTTGGAAGTTAGCCCCCAAACATTTGCATTCTGGTGCGAAGACTGTGGAGATTGCGACTTTCCTGGCAATGAGCAACTTCAACGAAGGGGACTGAGCAATTCTAAAGACCATGACAACAATGAACTTCACCCTGCGACTCTATTCGACGCAGTTCGCCAAGCATTAGGACGACCACCGGATTCAAGCTGCCGAAAACCGCTTGTCACTGGCCGTACGAGCGGCTCTGGAGCAGCGCAGGATGGCCCAGATCGAACAGAACGCCCTCTGTGAGGAAGAGGAAGGACTAGTTTATGGATCCGGAATAGCAGATTGAACGTACGTTGCGTAATATTGCAGTTATATGAGGTCAAAACTACAAACACATTTTTCTCGAAATGACGTTTCTTTTATCGCGCTGTCTGGTAACTTCAATCTACTGAACCGATAGGCATGATTCTTTGTTTCCGACGAAGCTAACTAAATTGTCTTGTAGTTGTACCACTTTTATTCCGATATATCAACTATAAATATTTTTACTTGGCCGACGAAGTCGAAAAATGGATAAATAAACCTTTTTTTTTCAAATGGCAGCCATTTTCTTTCCTAAGGTCCAAATAACTTAAGCGAGGTACAGCTCCTAAGGAATCTTATACACTTCGCTAACGTCAACTCAATTTTGATTTCAGACGAGCCGGCTGACCTGTGGCATACCGCGCGTGGACGTCTACATCGAAATTTTGTTTCGTTCCGACGGTGCTTCCGCCTTTGCTCTTCGACATTTCCACTCCAAAAAATTCCGGTTTGTAGAGGAAATATCAATAAACATTTTGACCAAATTTGACATTGATACCTATAACACATCCCTAGGAAAAAATTCCCAAAGAACATGCTTTTTTCGGGCCAAAGATAGTAAACCTCCTCTTAAGCGCGTTATGCAGTTTTACAGTCACGCGGGACTTATTGTTCCACCATCCTAACAACCGCAGCACCTCGCTTGGTAGAACGACCTGCGTAAGACAGTATGTTTCCTGGTACTAAGCCATACTCATATGAAGAGAAACTTGGCAAGTGAAAAACGTGTGCGGTGTGGGACTGGAGCCTGCACACTTTGTGTGCCTCAATCACTCTTTTTCAGATACCCTCTCCTAGCTATCCCTGCCCAGAAAATAGTGCGGCATAGCTCCGGGATTTGGAAAATGGGAAGGACGTACACTGAAACTCGTTTATCCGAATCTCCGGTTTATTCAGTCATTTTGTAATTTCTTTACTTTTTATGTTTTCAGTGTCATAACAGTACAGTATTTGATACTCCGGAAGGAAGAGCGGCAAGACTTGTCGATCATAAACATAATTTAAATTCAGCAAACCGCCATTCACCGATCGTGGCACGGTGTCATCTGACAGGTTAACATAGAGCTGAGTAATTGTCAGTTGTTTAGAAAATAAAATAACATCAAGGAGAAAGGAGGTGACAGCATCTGAAGACAAAAAGCTAGTTGCTCTATTACCAGCAGTTTGTGACTCCATTGACGCAGTTTACACACTGAATATAGAAACAGGTGACACTATCGACACGCCTGAGTTGTTGAACCATTTGCAATTATTCTAAGACGTTTAGACACAGGTGTTAATGACGTAAATGATGGCATTATTTCTGATGACGAAATTATGGCCGTTTCTTCGGCTGCAGACAATGGTGACTGATGATTTACTGGCTGAGAAAGTTGGCGCTCAGTCCCAAGACAAAATAATGGTCTATTTGGAATCCCAGGCAGAGACTAATGGAGGTGAAACGCCTGCATGATCGTGCTGCACATGAACGAAATAAGATTGTGGCTCAACAGAAACTTATTCATTACTTCAGTGTGTAAAGCTCATTGTGTTCCTTCTTTTCAATATCCGATTACAATACGTGAAATTACTGTTCAGTTTATGTGTTTATGTACAAATAAATGTAACATGTGTGTTTATGGCCTTATCCAGTGTTCTAATTTTTCTTTATTTTGCGAACTATCCAGATTTTCGATAATCCAGGTAACATGATTCCACATGCCCCGGATAAATGCCTTCCACTGTACAGACAGAATGAATCTTTGATTCTGGCCGTGGGGGGACGTGACTGGATAGCCAGTTGATAAGAGCATTGCTCACATGAAGTAGTACACTTTAGGTGCACGATTTTAATTTGTTTTATCACAGTCAACATTCCACTACTGAGTTAAAAGTTATTTCTGCAACCGATGTATTGTTTTAGTACAAAGGCTTCGTCGTTCTGAATATACTTCTGTCTCTCTCCGTCTAAACGGGCCTGGAAAGCCCAATGGTACCGACCAACCACCATGACATCCTCAGCCGGATAGGCTGGCTACGGCTATGGAAGTGCATGTAGTCAGCACATCGGTGTCCCAGCTGTTGTTACTTCTTGTGCCCAGAGCAGAGCCGCTACTTCTCAGCAAAGTAGCTCCTCAATTGATCTCAGAAGGGCTGAGTACACCCCGCTTGCCTACAGCGCTCGGTAGACCCGGACGGTCACCCATCTAAGTGGCTAGCCCGACAGCGCTTAACATAGGTGATCTCACGAACCGGTGTTACCATTGCGGCAAGGCCGTTGCCGCTGAGTATACAGCGTCTTTTAAAAGTAAAGCAAAAACTAAAGAAATGCTTAGTTGTTGTTATTTACAATAACTTGACGATGAATTGTATTTTCATAAAAAAATAAGGTGATAACGATAACGTCACCACTCTGAAACTCAGTTCTTAAGTGTGACATTTCAGTGAACTTTTATACCTACACGCAGCTGTAAAAAGTACCAGAAAATAAAAATTTCAGTTTAATCCACCGAGTATATTTTTCCGTGGATCGTGTAATCGCAAGTAATCTGTATAAACATGAAGTTCGACAACTATCCGCCGTTGGTTCCCTGATTTTTTTTCACTTGACGTGAATTTTACACCTGACGTTATTGACTCGATGTTGCAAAATGAGACTCATTTCACTGCATATCTGGCAAGATGAGCAACATAGTACCCGGTACAGAAAAACAAGACAGACAAATCACAATGCAGTTGAAATTAACGCCGTATTGTCACAGCACTGTCAACGTCTCTCGTAAACTACTGGTAATTTTTTGCAGTGTGGTTAGCGCACCTGGAGAGAAGTAATTCGTCTGTATGGGATTTTCTAAACAGGCCCCGCATGGTGTACGTTAGGTGACGAAGCACGTATTTAATATGTTCTAGAAACCCTTCAACTATCAGTGCTCTGATCAAGCGTAGCCATTCTTCAGGTAGATATTTCATACTACGTGTCTCCAGATTGCTGAACATAAGGTGCTAGAATTCCAGTCGTGTGTACGGTTGCGGCGAAGTGTTGTGACGGAAGTCAGGGACAATCATGCAAAGATATTTTCCGGTTATCAAGATGTCTCGCACTATAATCAAAGGACATCTTTAAAAAAATTACACAGTCAGGGCTCAAGTATAAGAAGCGATAAAAAACTTTCCGCAGCGTATATGCGACGTCGCGCGACTCCGATGGGGGTATATAAGCACCGACCAGCGATCAGTGTGGCATTCATGTCTTTCCGATGTGAGTACGCTAGATGCAGAAACGTGAAACATATCGACGTTATTACCAAACGCGCCCAAACAGGACCAAAGTGCTGTTGTTCTTTATTGGCTGCCGAAGGACAAACAAAACTAGACATCCAGCAGCGAATGAAGAATGTATATGGTGCAACATGTACTTCGAAAACTATCGCTGTGGAATGGTGTTGCTGCTTTGTGATAACGCACGTCCCCATATCGCAAATGTCGTAACGCAGAAGTTACGCCAACTCAAATGGGAGACACTCGAGCACCCACGCTGTAGTTCTGATCTCGACCCATGCGCTTATCACGCCTTTGGTCCTGTAAAAAACAGGGTCGACGATTGCTATCGGACGATGATGTGCAGTAGTCAGTTTGGACTTCTTTATGCAACAGGACAGTCTGTTTTGACGAACAAGTATTTTCAAACTGGTGTGTCGGTGTGCTGTTTACTACAAGGCTCATGGCGATTTTGTCTGATTGACATACCGATTCTTGAATCTACGGCCTTCGAACGGAAACTTTTTGACCAGCTCTTGTAAATTTAATTACTTATGGAGTCGTAGATAACCTTGTTCGAAGTCCGTGTTTAGTATTCCAAGCTTGTGCATCATTCTTTTTATTTTTACCTTGACATACAGGAAAGTATTTTGGAGATGCTGATGTAAAAAAGTAATGTTTTCTCCCTTACTCTTAACAATTAAGATACTATTCGTACAGAGATAAATTTGAATCAACTCAAATCGATGTTTTTGTCATTTTTGATAACTTTACTGTCGAGTTCGCTTGAATTTGGTAAAGCACTTGCCCGCCAAAGGCAAAGGTGCCAGGTCCGAGTCCCGGTGAGGCACACAATTTTGATCTTCCAGGAAGTTCAACTCTCTATGGACTTCCGCACGAGCCACGACTTCTCTTATCTAGTCTTCAAAATCCTTAAGCGAAATGTACAGTGATGACACTAGAATAGAATCCATTTACCGGCTGTCGCAAATGAGTATTTCCTAAACATTCTCAACAGAGTTTCAAGAAAAGAACGCTTTCTAACCTCGAGGCATTCCAATATGATTTCACGAAGCAATTTCGTGATACTCACGTCTTCATCGACCCTTTCGGTAACAAATCTGGAAGCACGGTTCCGAATTTCTTCCTATCCTTCCTTTAATCATACCTGATGGGATTCCTAAACATGCGATCTGTACTCTGGAATTGGTCGCGCACATATTTTGGCGCGATCTCCTTTATGCAGATTGATTTTGCTAAACGGGGACAGTTGTGGCCGAGTGGTTCTAGGCGCTTCAATCGGGAACCGCGCGACTGCTACGGTTGCAGGTTCGAATCCTGCCTCGAGCATGGATGTGTGTGATGTCCTTAACAATTAAGATATTATTCGTACAGTTGGTTTAACTAGTTCTTAGTTCTAGGGGACTGGTGACCTCAGATGTTAAGTCCCATAATGCTCAGAGCCATTTGAACCATTTTTTAAACGGGGACAAACGGCAAAAAACGATCCCTGAGAAGATGCTTTTCAAAGGAAGTCCATCCAATTGAAAGCGGAGATGAAAGCCATTTACAGCGTGGTTTCAGTGGTTGAAAGTACATATGAGAACACACCAGGCAAGTGGGAATGTTCTGTCTGTTCTGGTGTTTCAGCTCCACATTCAAGAGGACATGAGATGGAGCGCCATCTTGTGGCAGCCACGTTACTCTTCGTACCACCATAGCACGTCTTCTAGCATGGGACGCAGGATCACCCACAGTAAGTACAGATATACCTCGCCTGTGAGGTCACACGTTAAGGATAAATCAGTGCTGACGGTTCGCTGTCACCATACCATGGGGATTCTCTGTGGCCCACAGGTGGGTTTCGTGAAGATTGAAGATACCGACCCTCGTAAAAGGAAGCCTCATCTGCAGGTAGGATGGATGTCAGAAATTGCAGCACCATAGTGGTCTGCGCGGTGAACTAGCGACAAAGCCGTCGCAGTGTAGTGTAGATAGCATGTAAGAAGGCCTGTACACCTCGTAAGTGATACAGATAGTAGCAGTTTGTTGTGGAGAATGTTCCACATGGCCGTGCGGTTTATTCCGTGCTGTCAAGCCACCTGCGTGGTGTTGATACCGGGACCACTGTCAAAGATCTGTTATCTCCACCACCAAGTGGCTGTACCTCATTTGGAACGCGTTTCCAGCCGTGTGTCCGTATGACGTTATTTCTACTTACCCTCTGGGAATCGTCTCTTGCAGTTCGCAGGCAAAATCGCCCTGTAGATGAGCTATAGTTTTCTAAAATTCTCCCAATCAACCGAAAACGACCATTCACCTTCCATAAAACCGATGTTGCGTGTTCGTTCCGTCTCATGTCTGTACGCAAAGTCTCTCTCGGATATTTAACCGACATGGCTGTGTCGTCAGATAGCTTATGCGTACTTCTGTGGGATACTCCTGACGGTATCCCTTGTCTCTGAGAAACACTCGCCGTCCAGGACAATGCACTGACTTCTATTACTTAAAAAGGTTTCGAGCCACTCACTTATGTGTGTTCCTGTCCCATCTGCTCGCTCCTTCGTTAACAGTCTGCAGTGGTGCAAGTGGTTGCTTGGTTTAATCACAAATATATTTCCAAGTGATGCTAAATGTCATTATCTTTACATAAAAAAGTATTATCTTCTCAATAATCTTCAAGTAGTGTGCTACACTCTTAATTTTTATGTGAAATTAGTGAAGTTACTCATACAGCTATTGTTGCCTATGTCTGCGGTCACTCTCAGACAAGTTTTTATTCGTCCTTTTATGACTACAGTCGAGTTGATAAATCTTACAAAAAAAAATGACAAACACAAATCAGAAAATGGATGGTGTTTTTATTGAAAAAGCATTTATTGGGGCGCAAACTAGACAAATTCTTCCCTCAATTAACCTCTCTTACAACGCAGTCTTTTGTTTACATGAGTTCACTGTGAGGTCCAATTCTATCACCATGGAATCAACTACGACTGAGTTCATCACAGACTATGGTTCACGGAGAACAAGGAGCTGTGAATATCAATTAACAACCCTACGCCAGTGTAGCAATACTTTACCCTTTGACGTCGATTCAGGCGGCAGCGGAAAACGGCACGCTGTAGGTAAGGGGCGGCGAGCTGCTGCACATGTAATGATGTTATGCGTTCACGAAACCTCGCAAACTACGAGTACTGGCGCTCTGATTATTAAAATACAGGAAACTTCTCTACTAGACCCCTAAAATCCCAGCAGACCTCAGTGTGAGGTGCACCCGTTCGCTGGTAGGGCCAACAAATTTCACTCACAGGCACCACGGCGCGTGCTGGAGTTGTCAGACGTCAGACGGCCAACTCAGGACAAATAAGTTCATCCTAGAGACACACGATATGTCCGAGATGATACGCAGTTCCACTGTCGCTGCAGCTGGAAACTGCCACTGGCTCTTAGTCCACCACAAGTCGCAAACCATGAGTCTCACCCAGTAGGAAAACACCTGAAGCTCTCCACTAGGGGAGGACCAGAAGACGAAGAAGGCAAAGAATCACAGTCATTTCCCACCGAGCCTCTATACAGGAGCTGAATTAGTAGAACTGAAACGTCCCCTTTGAACAATTATACATGACTCTCCTTAACCTGACACACAATATTTTTAGCGCAACGCAATCTGACTTTCAAAAATCCCTACAAAAGAAATGGCCCGGACTAACATTAACCTAGGCGTTTCACAAATCGCTTACCTCACAAAAATCTTGGTTACTCGAACTACTGCAATACAGCAAGCGCCACTACTGCCAGCTAAATAGAAGATTCAAACTATGGAAGGCACTAACTACTGATAGGGATAGTTAGCAAATGAAAGATATTAATAGAGAACAAACAATGTATTTACCTTAATATCATCAAAAGTCATAATATATATAGGAGTTCATAGCATCCATTTTTACAAATATCAAAACTACGCCATTTCTCTCTCCACATCCACCACTGCTGGCGGCTCACCTCCAACTGCGCAACGCTACGCGCTGTTAACAGCCAACTGCCGCTGCCCAACACTACATTGGCAGACAACAATGCATACCAGCCACAGACTGCACACAGCACAGCCAGTGATTCTCACACAGACCGCTACGTAACGTTGCCAATAAGAAAACATAAACAGCCTACTTACATAGCCCCCATGCTCCCCACAAAAAAATTTTACAAATTGTTTTGGGCAGTGGCCAATAATGATTTGATAAAATTTTTCGTAATTACAGTAAGAAAGATATCAAATGCACACACTTATTAATACAATGTTGGTCAAAAGCTAAAATTTTCTCACAGTCCATAAAGACAGTCCTGATCATTCATCACAGTAACATTGCAGTGTTTTTCTCAAATCTGAGCAGTGAAAGAAAATGCACACGGAAGTAGTGGATTTCCATGCAATCTTGAAGAAGTAGTGTTGTCCTTCCAACGGAAAGACAGTGCTGACTCTTGACATGCAGACAGGTATTGGTCCACAACAGAGAAAACCCACCGTAGAGTCAGTTGAAGTTTTGAAGAATATTGGTAGGTAGGTCATCACAGAGCAGACCCACTATAGTCTTGGTAGAGAGTATGGTATTGGTGGGTCTTCAAAGATGCAGACCCACTGCAGTCCTTATAGAGACGGCCAGCAGCCCTCTGTTGCGACTGTGCAGGTGCACAATCACCATTGAAGAGTCTTGCAGATAATATAGCAAGTCCATAACCACCACTTGTGCACTCACAAAGTTTTTGGAATTGTCCTTAGAACCAGCAATGATGTTATCCAGTGCCTTGCTGAATCATTAACACACGTGCAAACACTAACAGTCCCTACTTCTCACATGTTGTCCATATACTATGACCAACAGAAACGTGTGCAGTTAAATGTAACTTACAAGTTGCTTAATTTGATGAACTGGTGTCAATTACAATTTTGTAACATGAGAATTCAATAACAAAGGTACAAAATACATCATTAAAGAACATAACAATACAGATAACATTTGTAGTACAGGCTTTACAAAAAAATCGAAATAACATATACATCAGTGTTATAGGAATTATGACATGAGTACATACATAAAAGATCAGAATAACTTTCGAAACATCAACTTCACACATGAGCATGAAAACAAAACAGAATAAATAATGTCTAAACATCTTTACAAAGTAAATAACACAGTATTAGAAAAATTCTACAACAGAACAACATCAGCTAAACACATAAAGACAGGAAAAACACAAATATACAAGAGTACACAAACACATAGTGGGATAACACAAGGAAAGGACAGGGTTTCTTTTACTGCAGTATTTTGCAAACAAAACTTTCTTTACTTCTTGGAGATCTCCCTTCATTCATCATTATTCCCAAAAAGTCCTATCTATACCTGCTTTCTGTATTCTATTCATATTTCTTTCAAAATAATTATTTCTCAGTGCACAATACTCATTTTTGCCAAATCTGAGTCTTATATCTTCTCAATGCGTTTCTTCCAATTCATTGCAACTCATTCTCTAATATAGTCTACCCCCTCTTAAGCTAACTTAAATCTACTGAGCTCAGATGCTAAACTAAGGGACGAGGCAATGCAGCAGCACAAAACAATTAACACAAACAGCAATGACAAAAAATACAAATTTGCAAAGCAAGCAGCATTATAGAAATTAGCAAAGCAATTGCAATATTACAACTAATATAAGGCAATGTGCAGCAAACAAGAAAAATAAATCTGGCTTAGCAGAGTAACACAAATTAAAATTTAGTAGCACTATGCCTGGCAAACAGCAGCAGTAAATGCTATAACGTATACCTAAGCATGACAAAGCTCAAGCAGAAAAAATAGTACACTAAAGGTAACAATGCAGACAAGGGAAATGTATAATCACATCTTAATGTCTATGTAATTAAAGTGGTGCACCACAACAACTTATTGTAAAAAAATATTACCATGTACTTGAAAAGAATATTATGTATGCAGTTACTGTTACTAGTCCCTTCTTATTGTTCTTTCCTTTCCAAAATGGTTCAAATGGCTCTGAGCACTATGCGACTTAACTTCTGAGGTCATCAGTCGCCTAGAACTTAGAACTAATTAAACCTAACTAACCTAAGGACATCACACACATCCATGCCCGAGGCAGGATTCGAACCTGCGACCGTAGCGGTCACGCGGTTCCAGACTGAAGCGCCTTTAACCGCACGGCCACACCGGCCGGCTTTCCCTTTCCAAGTGCTCCTTTTTTGAAGAATGTGGATCACAAAATTATTATTTAGTAGATCTGTTGACAGAAAGTGTTCACATTAGCAAATGCATTTAATTTTATTTTATGAAACCAATGCTGCAAGACAGCTGGAAACCAGATATCAAATGAAATAAGCAACAATGTACAAAGTAAAGCATAAAATAATCATTCAGTAGTCATGAGGCATTTCATAAGTTAGTAGAAATTCTCTCAATTCTCGTAGGTAGACACTTGTCCTAATCAGGTGTGCAGATGTAAGAATGTTTCCAAGTTATGAGCGTGTCGTATTTGCGATGCTTTCTACAAAGGAATGTCAATAGCGAGGATAATGGCCTCCCTTTTTTTTTCTCCACCTGTACCTCTGAAAGGCACACGCTAATGGCCTTTTTTTTTCAGGCGACTGTCGCCCTGCTGGGTGCCCATAACGCATTACGTGCAGGTGGTCACTTAACTTTCTTACCTAAATATTTACGACACCAGTTTGGATTACAGTGACAGTCTCATATAAAAAATTTCACCGGTTGAGAATTTGCGTTGCAAATGTGTAGAAACAAAATCCTATGAATATAACAGTGTTCAAAACGTTTTCGTCGGCATTGTGATACATTCATGCATTTACACACATTTCATAACTCTTAAAGAACGATTCTTGGTTTCCAACAACCTTTTTCACAAATCAGCGTCCCTAACCACTACTCATTATTTCTTACCTTATTACACATATATGTATTCGTAGACATTCTTTAATATTTCATTATGATAAATACGTAGCATAATCAAATTCCTCATATAGCATCATCTCATTGATCATAAACATACCTCAACAGCATAATACACATCGTCGTCATAATAATAACATCATAACACCTCAGTCAAATCTCAAAAACGTCGTAGCTTTTTGTAATAATGTCAAAACCTAAAAAAAATTCTCTGCTCATTTCAATAGTGTCATCTACGTCAAACGTACTTTAAAATCATGCTCCCTTACCAAATACATCATTCAAAGCTCTCATAGTATCACAATGGTTCCGAAAAAATATGAACGGTTCACACAGTACAGACAAAATACAATTTCATTAGTGTGAAGTTACCCAACTGTGTAATTGCGTAAACATGTGTCACTGATGTAGTAAAAAAAATGTTTATCTCTCAGTTAAATGATCAGATAGCTGTGTAATTTGTGTGTTAGAGAAATATGGTACCGATGTGTAGAGTTGTATAAGCAAATACCATATTATCTAGGGCTCCTTGTGCTTGCCAAACACATGATACACAAAGTAAGCGTGTACCCCCCTGAGGATTAATGAATAATACCCTCAGGTGTTACAGATTACAGCAATGGAATGAAATGTGTCACGGAAAACCTTTGTATCATTGTACTTCAAATATCTTTAAAAATAAATGATTTAAGTGCAAAATTAATCACTCAAATACGTGTCCTGTAGCGCTAAATGGGCGTCTTGCTGTAAGATAATCTCTGTGGAAGTGTCGTAGTTATTGTCCTCCGAAAGCTAAGTTCTGCAAAAGTCAATGTACTTACCTCATAATAAACAAAAGTGAAATGCTTTGCGTATAGATATCTTTGTTATTACGCTTATTGCCATGATGAAGAAAGTACTGTGCTGTAACGTATTGTTGTGCTACGGAAAAGGCAGTCTCATTGTAGCTATACCACAAAAGTTACTACTAAAACATGTTTTACTTTCCAGAATAAAACAGAAAACTGTGCAGATATAAAACAGAAACACTGCAAAAGCAACATTGTAAATTGTCACTCATTAGTAGCGTCGTGATAAAATCGTGTAGCTGTCACATAAACTAACCACTGTGTCATCTGGTATCTCACTGAAAGTACTTTAAATCCAGAATATATTTTCAAGTAAACCAAAATGTTGCATTAAAATCTCATTAGCAGTACTGGTAAATGTTCTAAGTTTGTAAGCATTATAGTCGTTCCATAATCGTGCTACCAACAAGCAAGAATGTACACACACAATAACACTGTGATGTCTGTTCACTATAACAATGCATTCGTCATTTCTGTTTAAATAAGTTCTCTTGGTTCTTGATTGGATATTTAACTTCAAACATTGTTGTATGTTAACAGATTCTAAGTCTGACGAAGCATATTAGTAATGTGAAGCGAAAAATTTTATGGCAAAGACTAAGTTAAAAAGCAGATTATCTTTCAATAAACGGTTTTACATGTGAAATGTGGTGTAAACCTTTACTCTTCCTAGTACGCAGAGTTTCAACTTCAACGCAATTATCATGTGGTATACATCGGATTCTGTAAGGCCCATTGTAAACTAGAAAGAATTTGTGACTCAAGTGTTTCTTCTTATGTGACAATGAATGAGTTTTAACGAGAACTTTCTGGCCAATATACAATTTCTTTGCATTTGCTTTACCGTGTAGTTTTCTCCTTTTGTCTGCTGCAGATTTTATATTTTTAAGAGCCAAATCAATTATGTCTTTGTGTCGAAGTTTACGTGTATTCGGGAAAGGTACAAACTCTCTGATTCTGTTCGGTGGTTCTTCATTCTTCAGTACAAGAGTAGGTGGTAAAGCAGTGGAGTCATGAGGCATTTCATTCAGCACGTTTTGAAATAAGTGTAAATATCTGTCTCAGTGCTGATGCTTTCTGTGACAATAAAGTCTGCAAAGCTTATTGATTTCTTTCATAATCCGTTCAGACGGTTTACAATGTGGTGAGTACAATGAAATAAAAACAGGTTTGATTTTATGATTCCAAAGCATGCGTGACCAAACAGCAGATCTGAATTGAGGTCCGTTATCTGAAATGACTTTGCTAACGTGTCCAACTTCACGTAAGAAATTTTTAACAAAGGCGTTGGATACAGACCGTCCAGTGGCTTTACGTAACGGTGTGAAAGAAACAAATTTTGAAGTAAGTTCAACAGCGACTAGAACGTACGAAAATCCATTAGATGTTCTGACAAGCGGTCCCAAGAGATCAACAGCAGCAAATTCTTTTAATTTAGAAGGAATGATAGGAAACAGCGGAGCACGATGGGAGATAGTAGATGGTTTCGCCTTTTGACAAAGTTTACAAATAGACAAGACTCTTCGAATTCTCTTTTCCATATTGTTAAAATAACAAGTCGTTCGAAGAATATGATAACATTTTCGTGGGCCAAAATGTGCATAGCTGAAATGAATGTACCAAATGAGCTTACTAACAAAATCGCCAGGAATGCAAAGTACCCATAGCTTGTCATCAACAGTGCAGCGTTTGAACAGTATGTTGTTTCTAACCAGATAATAATGCCGAATCTGGGTGTGTGTCTTTCCATGCCATTTGATCTTGATGTTTTTCCAAATCGGATCTTTATCTTGTTCATGAGCAATGTCCTTTAAAGATGTGGTGATGAAGTTTTCAAAGGCGACTTTCTGAATGTAAAGAATACTGAAATTTTTTTCGAGGGTGCCTCCTGTGTTACTTTTCTCAAGCCCAGCCGGTGCGCGTGACAGTGCGTCCGCAACAATGTTCTCCTTGCCGGGAATGTAGACTATTGTGAAGCGGAATTCTTGCAGAAACAATGCCCAACGTTTTAACCTGTCATGATTTAATTTTGAAGACATAATAAATTGTAATGCACGATGATCACTGTATACTTTTACGTGCTTACCAGAATGAAAGAAACGGAATTTGTTAAATGCCCAAACGATAGCTAAAGCTTGTAATTCAGTAATGGAATAATTTTTTTCAGATTTTGTTAGCACTTGGCTAGCAAAAGCAATGGTTTCTGAATGGTAGTGTCATTTTCTATGGCTTCTTGAAATAAATGGGAACCAAGACCGACTTTAGAAGAATCCGTGCTAAGGCAGAAATCTTGTGACAGATCTGGATGAGCTAGTATTGGCGCGTTAAGTAGCAATTCTTTCAAAGAATTGAATTCCAACTGTGCTTGTTCGTCCCAGTTCCAAATAGTATTTTTTCCAGTGAGAGAACAAAGTTTTGGTGTAACAAGAATTTGCATGTTCAGAAAACGACGGTAAAAATTTACGAGACCTAGAAAACTGCGGACTTGTCTTTTTGTGGATGGAAATGGAATGGCTCTGATTGCTTCTAACTTTTCAGGATCCGGCTGAATACCTTCAGAAGAAATAATATGTCCCAAAAACCTCACCTTTGACCTACCGAATTCAGACTTTTCCAAGTTAACTGTAATTCCAGATTCTGCAAAAATACGTAACAAACTGTTGAGGATGCGATTATGTTGTTCCCACGAAGCTTCTGCTATTAGAATATCGTCCACATATAAGGTGATGTGACATTTTAAGAACTCAGGTAATATGGAATTTAGCCCGCGAATGAATGCTGCCGAAGAAATGTTCAAACCAAAAGGAAGTTTCCGAAACTGATAACAAACGCCGAAACAAAGGAAAGCTGTGTATTTTCTACATTCTGGATGAAGTTAGATCTGATAAAAGCTGGATCTGAGATCAATGGAAGACAACACTTTTACACCATTACAATTTTGAAGAAGTTCTTCCAACGTTTGCGGCCTGTCTGTTTCAGGAATAATGATAGTATTGATTTGTCTCGAATCTAAGACAAGCCTGATCGATCCATTTTTCTTCTCAACAACATGTAATGGATTGTTGTATGAGCTTACTGCAGGCTCAATAATGCCCTCGTCTAGCATAGATTGTATTTCTGTTCTAACACAGTCCCTATAATGTGCTGGAATTACGTATGGTCTAACACAAAATTTAGTATGCTCACGAACCCGAAATTGGTATTGAAATCCCTTGATTGTTCCTGTTTTGTGAGTAAAAACTGTGGAATGTTCTTGTAAAATCTCAAAAAGGTCCTGCCTATCAGTGTCATTACAATTCTCAATTGTTTGAATTTTATTCTGAATTAACTCATTAATTTCAAATATGCCATCGATATCATCCCTGTCAGTACTTGCAGAGTGATTGTTAGTGTCTAGTTCCGTAGAAAATTCCGAACTGTTGTCCAACAGAAGGTAAAGCCGATTAATTTCTTCGTCATGGTTTGAGAGCCAATCTTCAAATTTCAAAGCTATTGACTTACCTTCCTTCTCTAAACTTATTTCAGCATCGTGAAAGTTTAAGATTGCTTTGTATTCATTCAAAAAGTCTACTCCCAATATAATTTTCGTCGACAATAATGGAACAATAAGAAAGTTCATAGAGAAGCTGTGGCTTTGACAAAAGAATTCTAAGTTGGTTTGTTGCTGTACATCTACACTTTTTCCAAAGATTGCACCTTGTAATTTAATCTTACGTAACGGAAGTGTGGGACAATCGTTCGATTTGTTGCATTTGCTAAAAGCTGTTTCACTAATAACTGAAATGGGACTGCCAGAGTCAAGTACTGCCATAAATTTTACGTCATTTACAGTAATGTGAATCACAGGATATGCAATGTTGTTATGTTTTACGTCGTGTTCCTGGAGTAAGATGTTCCTAATGTCTTCCATTTTTACGTAATTACTAGCTACGGCAGCTGCGTCGTCAGTTTCATAAGTACGTTTTGTGGCTGCCAGCGGTGTGAGTCATTGCCTATTGTCTCTTTGTTGGCGCGCGTCGTTGTTGGGATTTGGAGACCTAACTTCTACAAATTCACAGTGACGAGAGGGCCCTGCCCTGTTTAAATCCCGCCAGTTCTGATGCAATTCAGGTCTGTCGTTACGATCACATCGTCTGTCGTCATGTCGGTAGTTCCTGTAGTTTCTTTCTTGTCGGTTAAGTGGTGGAGAATTTCTCCCTGAATCGCAACTGCGCGCTGGACCGTTGCATCTAAAGTTATTCTGTCTCCCTTGATAATAATTATTTTGGTTCCCAAATTGTCTGTTTCTCTGATTGTCTCTGTGATAGTCACTACCGCAGAGAGGTGATCTTTCCCTGTAATTATTACTACTCTGCCAACGGTTGTCATACGGGTGGTGTCTGTTTTGGTCACGATATGTGTTGTGAGAATAGCCTTGTCGTGTCCAGTTATTATTTCTTTCATCGCGGAATTGTGACAGATGTGACCTGTAATTGTTGTGCTCCTATTTCCGCGTTCCCCGACTGTCAGTGTCAATTTCCAGTTCTTGCAACAGTCCCTGAAAAGCCTCAATGTCTTCTTTGCAACGTCCTGCTAAAATAATATGTCGTAAATGTTCAGGTAATTTGATTAAGCAAATGCGGATGAGTTCTGAGGGGCTGTATGGGTTTGACAGGTACTGATTCTTGTGCAACAAGTCTTCAAAATATTTCACAATGACCGATCGCATTCTTACAGCTGGTTCATTCTCTAAGTAGCCACATATAAATTCTAATCTGTGTTCTAACGACCAGTTGGGAGGAAAACAATGAGAGAATTGATGGAGCCATGCTTGTGGATGAATGTCGTTGCCAGAATTCTTAAATGTTTTGAATTTACGTGTAGTAATGAACAGCTTATAGTCAAAATCATCGTGTCGCCGAGTAGCATATCGGTCATTGTTACGTCGTGTCGGCGGTTCCATCTCAAAATCCAATCCGCCTTGCCAATTTCTTTCATAATTTCCGAAGTGTCCTGTGTTATTATTTTGTGGTTGTTCCGTATTTCTACGTCCCTCTTCCCGTACTGGAGCGCGAGTGTCCTCTGAAATATGTAATTCTTCTATTACCTGCGTCAACTGATCTTGTACTTCCCGGATTTCTCTTTCGTACTGTGTATTGATTTGATTTTGATTTTGTTTGAATTTTCTAATTTGTTCATACTCTTCTGTGTCAGTGAAGGCTACAGGTCTTGTGTCATTCAGATCATCATCTACCTTTGTAGATAAGTTAGTTACCTGATCCGAAAGTTCGGCTACTTTCTCCGATAGTGAACACATTTCCTCAGTGTGTTTTTCCGAACCAAGTTTCAGAGTGTCCATTTGTGTTGAAATCGAATCTACTGTGTCCTTCAAGATTTCCTGAGTTTTTGCAAGTTGCGTAACCGAATCGGTAGATGCAACTGAGTCAATTTTAGCCCACAAGGTCTCATGATTTTCATGAACAATGGTTTGCAGTTCTTTTAGGACTGCTTCGTGATTCTGTAATGCATTTTCATGCCACGAAAAAATAGGTTGAAAATGCTCACAAATTTGTGTTTTTACGTTATTACAGACTTTTGGACATTTCGATTCAATGTTATGTAACTCAGTAGTTAAATCTTCACGTGTTTGTTCAAGTGTGGTGTCTAACTTTCGAACATTTTGTTCCATTGTGTCTAACTTTTCAAGATTTTGTTCCACTGTGTCTAACTTTTTGAGATTTTGTTCCACTGTGTCTAACTTTTTGAGATTTTGTTCCACTGTGTCTAACTGTTGCTGTGTTTGTCTCTGGTGTTGTTCCATTGTGTCTAACTTTTGAAGATAGTGTTCCATTGTGTCTAATTTTTGTAGCCTTTGTCCCATTTGTTGCATTAACTGTAATAACAATGCACTGGTGTCTGAAACATGTTCCTCAGTGCATTTCGGCAGTGAAGTTGCACCGGCAACATTCACATTTTGACAAGCAGAAAATGTTTCTTGACTCATTTGAGAAAACGGTGAGAACCCAAAACCTGAGTCTACAGTATTTGCAATATTGTGTTCTGTCATTCCCAATTCCTGAGGCGAGTTGTTGCCGACCGATCGATCGATAATGCTTCCCCGTTCACTACCTGTTTCACTGTCTACACCATTATTTGACGCCCGCTCCATTTCCCTATGCACAGTTACCAAATTACTACTTTGAATGTCTGTTAATTCATTACACAGCGGTGCTGGTAAGCTACACTCGTCGTCACTATTATTTCTCAGTTTACTTTGGAGTCTAGTGTTACGTTTTTCACACGCCATTATTGTCGCAATATTTCACACGATAACACAGAAAAGCACAATTTGAAGAGCAACAATAAGAGAACACATTAACATAGCACTGAAAATAATATCTCGTTAATTGCAAGCGCAGCTGCGAAATACTTGGTGCAAATCTACATGCATGCCATAACTGTTTTACTGTACAACAATGAAAGACTGCAACTACAAAAGAGACTCTCTCTACAATTACGCGCTAGCGATAAACAATAGCTACACTAATTACACAAACTACAAGAAAAAAATCAGAAAATTCCAGTGAGGTATCCTCGGCTAAGGGTCGACATATGAAACGTCCCCTTTGAACAATTATACATGACTCTCCTTAACCTGACACACAATATTTTTAGCGCAACGCAATCTGACTTTCAAAAATCCCTACAAAAGAACTGGCCCGGACTAACATTAACCTAGGCGTTTCACAAATCGCTTACCTCACAAAAATCTTGGTTACTCGAACTACTGCAATAAAGCAAGCGCCACTACTGCCAGCTAAATAGAAGATTCAAACTATGGAAGGCACTAACTACTGATAGGGATAGTTAGCAAATGAAAGATATTAATAGAGAACAAACAATGTATTTACCTTAATATCATCAAAAGTCATAATATATATAGGAGTTCATAGCATCCATTTTTACAGATATCAAAACTCCGCCATTTCTCTCTCCACATCCACCACTGCTGGCGGCTCACCTCCAACTGCGCAACGCTACGCGCTGTTAACAGCCAACTGCCGCTGCCCAACACTACAATGGCAGACAACAATGCAAACCAGCCACAGACTGCACACAGCACAGCCAGTGATTCTCACACAGACCGCTACGTAACGTTGCCAATAAGAAAACATAAACAGCCTACTTACAGAACAAACCCGCCTTCACGAATCGAACTATCCTCTACTCACTGAATCTCCCCTCTTGACTGTTCTGCTAGCCCGGTAGCCAATCCAGAGACAGCATCGGGATTCCAACGCTGGGGAAGCAAGTCTCTGCTTTGCACATCCTGAGAAGAGCCAATCAGTGACTCAGAATCTCTCTTGTCTGAAGAAGATTATTTTAGATTAAGGAGACGTCATTCTCACTGTAAGCATGGCCACGTTTCGGCAAAAAAACGTCTACCTAGATGGGACCACAGTCCCTTATTTATGTAGATATATGGTCTTTCCAAGTCGACCATTTCTAATTTCTGAAAGAAGGCTGTTAAACTTCCCAGACAGTCACATCTGTGAAACATATGTTTTCTTCTGCTCGCTAGAGGAACCTGACGACTTCCTGGTGTCAGAGGAGTTACAGTCTCGCCTCCACTAGAGACGTCCACCAGCTGCTCTCATCGTATCGTCCCAGCTTCTAACATGAGGAGCCTGTAGTTTTGTGACTGTCCGACCATTTGCACAAAAGCTCAGATTACTGCAGTCTCTGTTAAATGGCTTCCTCCACCTACTTTCCACCAACTGGCCACCTTCGCGATGGTCTGTCGCCTGGCCCCGATAAAATGTTTTGCGAACTGACGCACTTCTGCTCCAACGCTACGTGGGTAGAGTGGAGTACCATGGCCAGAGTTCCTCTGCAGGTACAATTCACAAAGCGTTGCTTCCCTGAATCACTCGGACAGCCAGGTCACTGGGCACAACATTTAAGGCCCACAATCCATCTTTCTCCCTGTTCTCCGTCGCCTCCACTACGGCCCCTCAGGTACAAGTTCTCTACAGGCTACATATGCAATTGTATGAACATTATGCTCACAATCCTCATTTAAAAAAATCGTAAACCACACAAACCAAATGTAGTACTGGGGAACATGGAGATCATGACCTAAAATATGAACGTTACACTGACAAACGGTGTTGTTAAAGTGAGAGAGTGGCGTGCCACCTCTTAGCAGGGAATCATGTCAAACGCTTTCCGGAACTCTAGAAATATGGAATGTACCCCTTCATCCATGGCTAGCAGGATATCGTATGAGAAAAAGGCCAGATAAGTTACCGCACAAACGATGATTTCTAAATCTGTGCTGGTTTGTGGACGGGAGTCTTTCTGTCACTAGAAGACGTATTACATTCCAGTGCAGATAAGCCTCAAATTTTTTCGTGAAGACTGACGTTAAGGATATTGTTCTGTAATTTCGCATATCAGTACTTCTAAAGTACTTGTAGATAGGAGTCACCTGCGCTTTTTTACAGTCGCTTGGGGCTTTTCCCTGAGATTCGCAATAAATGTAAGCTAAGCCACTGCTGAAGAATACTTTCTGTAAGACCGAATTAGGATTCCACCCACGCCTGGCGACTTATTTCTTCTCATCTCTTTTGGTTAGCACACTGGACTCGCTTTCGGGAGGACGACGGTTCAATCCCGTCTCCGGCCGTCCTGATTTAGGTTTTCCGTGATTTCCCTAAATCGCTTCAGGCAAATGCCGGGATGGATCCTTTGAAAGGGCACGGCCGATTTCCTTCCCCATCCTTCCCTAACCCGAGCTTGCCCTCCGTCTCTAATGACCTCGTTGTCGACGGGACGTTAAACACTAATCTCCTCCTCCTCCTTCTCATCTCTTTCAGTGGTGTTTCAACACCTGAGATGTCTCTTTCTAAGTACTCCAGATAGGAGTTGGTGTGGAGATCTATCAATTTTAAAAACGAAACTTAAATTTTCTGTTTCCCTTTTACTGTCTCCTACTACCATACCAGACTGGTCGACAAGTGACTGGATAGAAACCTTCGATCTGCTTAGCGATTTCACATACGGCCAGAATCTTCTAGGTACTTCCTCAAGATCATTCGCTAACGTAAGGCTATGGAAGTTGTCTGCTTCGCGCATCCACGAATTTTTACTAACATTTTCTATATGGAATTTCTGCGTTAATTTTTGAAACGAGAATTTATCTCAGCATTTTCCACATTATATTATTAAACCACGGCGAGTCTTTTCCGTCCTTTAACCACTTACTCCGCATTTACTTTTAGACATTGCCCATAATTTCTCTATGTTCATCATACGGGAATTAAACGTAGTCGTTTCATTGTAGATTGTTAACAACTGCTTATCTGCCATTTCCAGCATAAAAGTTCTCCTGTCCTGATGACCATTTCCTTCTCGCTAGGCGTGCATTTGCAATCTTCATTTAATAATGGGAAAAATTTTTAGGGTACTGTTACTATATTACTAATTTGGCAAGTTGGTTATGCAGAATTATAGTTCCATTTTAATTGCAACCAAAATGAGACCAATAAGAGAACTTTACAAAATATAAAAAGTTTCAGAGGTAAACAAATATAAACAACTTACACCATTCATTTGGGTTTGTAAAGCGGTGAAATTACGTCAGGTCAGAGCATTGTCTCATGACAACGATAAGAAGGAGTACTTGTCCCATATATAAAAGAATAACATAAATTACAATTACACATGAATAAAATTATCTGGCAAAGAAGAAAGTTTAGTGTCTAAACATATGTTTTACGAATAAAAGTATGTAGACTGTCTGTATTGCGCCCTATTTAGGCTTTTACTTCCGATATGTATTCGGGAGGCACAGCTCCACCGAAAGGGTTTGCAAGATTCGCTTGAAAGCTTCTATGATGACCTAGTAAAGCAGTCGCACCTGAGGGAGACTATATGATTATGTAGACAGGGAAACACATGAGCTATAGTAAAAAATAAACTACACCGCTGTGAAGTACCTGAATATAGCGAGAATCTAGTGCAAAATATGAAACTATTGAAGGTAACGGATCTGACCAAAGTGCCTTAATAGCGACGTAGTGTATCAGCAGCTCAGTTTCACGTAAAGCGGTAGAAACATGAAAATGTTAAATAATCAAAAGAAGAAAAATTTTCCAACTCGGGAGTCTAAAAGATGCAGTGCAATGAATGCCCAATGCAGTAAGTGGGTCGGACCGGTTGAACCTTCCAAAGTAGCTTTAGGGAACACGTAAATGCGTTTAGACACAACAACTAAAGAACATGTAAGTGTGTTTAGACACAACAGCTCCAATAAATCTGCCATAGCTACTCACATTAACGGTAAAGTACATGCTTTTCACAAAGCAGATAATAAGCTAATAATACTTCACAAACTAAACAAAGACTACAAATTAAACCTCTATGGCGAAATCGGAAATATGAGCAGAACACACTCAATGACAAAGCTGAGGCAGTAGCAGTGAACTTTTTAAAAAGTTTCTGAAGCATGCTAGACGATGCACAGTAACTTTCAGTAACTTTTCCTACCATGAGTTTTTCAGTGACTTGAATCATAAAAACAACTCCCTAATCTAAGGTCGCAGGTTCGAATCCAGCCTCGGGTATGGATGTGTGTGATGTCCTTAGGTTAGTTAGGTTTAAGTAGTTTTAAGTTCTAGGGGACTGATGGCCTCAGAAGTTAAGTCCCATAGTGCTCAGAGCCATTTGAACCATTTGAACCAACTCCCTAATCATTATATCGATATATCAACTAATAAATATGGCGCAATAATGTTTTATAAGTCTTTCATTTTTTGAATATTTCTTGTAACAATGATATCCTAAGAGAATAGGTTGTAAAGATATAAAAACTTGTATACATATTATTTGTATCTTCGATTCGAAATGTAAGCTGGTAAAGAATGTCCTTTGACGTACAAGGCACTATTTCTACATCGGTACAATATCCGGACTGTTATGTTGTTTCGTGTTAGCGTGACACCTAAAGATGAAAATATGTAGACAGTTTATGACGACCCTTAGGGTTATTTTTAATAGAAAATCTTGTAAGGAGTTCCTTATTGCTTAAAATGTGTAATCCCAGTGCCATAATACGTTAACAAATGCCAGTTTTGTCATCATTTGTTGCGAAATGAAACCGAGGACAGACAACAGCTACAAGCAGCAAACAAAAATATAATGCAATCCATTGATCCACCTGAACATGACAGTGGAAGCCCTGGAAACGCGACGTGGAAGAAAATAAA
This sequence comes from Schistocerca serialis cubense, assembly GCF_023864345.2. Lineage (NCBI taxonomy): Eukaryota > Metazoa > Arthropoda > Insecta > Orthoptera > Acrididae > Schistocerca > Schistocerca serialis. The sequence goes on from NC_064638.1 coordinate 816,669,944, forward strand.
AGTGAGTGACACAAATAATTGTTTTAACTGATCCATTATGTTTTAATTTATCTTTTAAGACGATCCTCTGCTTATAAGAACACTACAGATAATAAGCAGAGAAGCGTCTGTGGTTGTATGATGTTTTTATTCCCTTGAAGAGTCTGGCGATCGTTGGTTTTGATTTTTCAGCATTTACAGAACTGCACTTGGACGGAGGGAATTTTTCACTAGAACAAACTGACATAACTAAGAAAGGAAGCAGGTCGAAAACAAAAAGCACTCGGTCATCACTTTGGTCTCGTAAACGATTGTTAACTGCTTTCTTTTAAACCAGCGCCCCGCAATCGCTGGCACTAACGCCTTCCACTTGCTGTTGCCCAGAACACTCGCGTACGAGGTCGTGCAACGATCCAGCTGTGCAGCTATTCGCTGGCTGCATTTTATCGTTTCCGCGCGCAGTAAACTCGGTTACTGGGGAGCATAGAGCCCTCAGGGTGCGGATAATGGCCGCCGTCCCGGTAACCAGGTTGGTGCCAGCGTTCCACCTATTTGTAGTCCGTTTCCCGAGCCGTGGAAGCCGTGGCGAATCTGATTAGGGAGGCCCGATACGTTGGCGCTGGCCGAATTGTGGACCGCTGCGCCACGTGAAATTTTGATGCAGGCGTGGTTGGCGCGCATCGATCAGCTAACAGGTAGCGGCGCCATCCACTGGGGATGCAGGGTCCCGTTACACCCTTACTCGTCCTTCCCACTGCAGTACATGCAGGATTTCCAAGGGACTAACCTGCTCCGTGGAAACAGCACACAATAGCTAGGACAGGCTAAGAGTCCTTTATGTGTGAAATAATTCTTGTGTACATGAATTGGAATGATCACACAGGCTGAGTCATAGGTTCAGAGGTACAGGGGTGGCAAACTTCGGTTCGCTGGTAGGATATTGGGAAAATTTAATCAGTCATGACACCCGTCCGACAATATTCAAATGGGTCAAATGGCTCTCATCACTATGGGACTTAACATCTGAGGTCATCAGTCCCCTAGAACTTACAACTACTTAAACCTAACCAACCGAAGGACATCACACACATGCATGCCCGAGTCAGGATTCGAACGTGCGACCGTAGCGGTCTCGTGGTTCCAGGCTGAAACGCCTAGAACCGCTCGGCCACACCGGCCGGCCGACAATATTCCTCAAGTATCTAGGATTCATACTAAAGAAGACTAACTGAGGGTGTATAAATGTATACGAAGAAGAGCGCACGGATGGCCACAGGTTTGTTTGATCCAGGGAAGAGTATGCCAGAAGAACTGGAAAACCTGAACTGTCAGACATTTAAACCTTTTTTTAATTTTGGTCTTCAGTCTGGAGATTGGTTTGATGCAAGTCTCCACCCTACTCTATCCTGTGCAAGCCTCTCACTGCATAACTACTACAAGCTACAGCCATTTCATCCTGCTTACTGTGTTCGAGGCTTGGTCTCCCTCTACACCCCTCAGCCATTATAGCCACCCCTCCCCTTCCCCCCCCCCCCAACCATCCACGCCCCATGCACCAACCCTCCTCCCCACTCTTACACACACACACACACACACACACACACACACACACAGTTCCTTCTATTGCAAAATTGACGATTCCTTGACGCCTCGTGAAGTGTCCTATCAACTGAACCATCTATTAGTCAAATTGTGCCATAAATTTCTTTTCTCCCCTATTCGATTCAGTGCCCCCTCAATAGTTATTCTATCTACACAGCTAACCTTCAGCATTCTTCTGGAGCACCTCATTTCTAAAGCTTCTATTGCCTTCTTGTCTGAAATGTTTATCGTCCATGTTTCTCTTCCATAGAAGGCTACACTTCAGATAAACATCTTTAGATAAGACTTCCCGCACTTAAATTTATATTCGATGTTAATAAATTCCTCTTCTCAGAAATGCTCTTCTTTCTATTGCCAGACTGCATTTTATATCCTCTCTATTTCGGCCGCCGTCAGTTATTTTGGTGGCCTAATAGCGAAACTAATCTATTATGTTTAGCACTCTCAGCATCGCCTGATTTAATTCGACGACATGCGTGTATTACAACACACCGTCCGTCCAGAAAACGTCCGAGAGACTGATTTTATTCCCACTGTATAAACGACGTCACTGCAGCAACTACAGTGGCAGCTTGGAGTAACTACTGTAAACATCAGCCCAGCATTCTTCTATTGCATCTTTTCGGCTGATACTGCAAATAATATGAGGCCTTAGATAAAAATATAGTATTGGTTGCGAATGTTTTTGTTTTCAAATTTCGATGGCTTCTTTCGCCTGCGGCAGCCGTCTTCAGATCTGCTTCGATCAGTCAGGCAGTATTAAGTAATGATAGTGTGGGCGTGGGGTGTGAGTACTATTGTGTCACATACCGCGATGGAGCAACACTTCAAAATCAAGTGTTCAAGAGACTCTCCAGAATGCCTTAAAGAAGACAGAAGTTTGTCTTGTGCATTTTGATTTCGGGACAAAAACCAGACCGGAGGATGAACGACGAGAGCTAGTGCGTCGCTCATTCTTGAGGCGGATTCAAAAAATGGTTCAAATGGCTCTGAGCACTATGGGACTTAACATCTGAGGTCATCAGCCTCCTAGACTTAGAACTACTTAAACCTAACTAACCTAAGGACATCACACACATCCGTGCCCGAGACAGGATTCGAACCTGCGACTGTAGCAGCAGCGTGGTTCCGGAATGAAGCGCCTAGAACCTCTCGACCACAGGTGCCGGCTCAGGCGGATTTCCACGACCCATAGGTTGATACTGGACTAGTACCCGCGCCTCAGATACACTCTACGCGGACATTTAGACACTTTGTCCCACTTGCACATCGAATTTACTCTAGATGCAGACAGATGGTGTACACTGATTCCGTCCTGGTGGCGGGCGGCTGGGTGGGGGGGGGGGGGGGGGGGCGTGGGAGGGTGTGTGTGTGTGTGTGTGTGTGTGTGTGTGTGTGTGTGTGCGTGCGATAGTGAATAAGAGACTGATGACCTCAGACACTTAATCTCCTTAAGGGAGAACGACAGGATGACAGACGAAAATACTGCTCAAATTCAGGATTTCATTTTTCCCAGTACTGCAATGTAGCAGACAAATTGGATTTCCTGCAACGAATAAAGCGTACATTGAAATTTTTATTGGTATTTTTATTGTAAAATATTAATATCTTCACTGTGTAATTGGAACTTTCCCGAGGCAGCTCTGAAAGAAGGTAGATCGACGGTTGTAGCTGTAACTCCGGTTGTGGTTATCTGAAACACGAAGTTAACATATCTCCTTGATCATTACAAATGGTTCAAATGGCTCTGAGCACTATGGGACTTAACTTCTGAGGTCATCAGTTGCCTAGAACTTAGAACTAATTAAACGTAACTAACCTAAGGACATCACACACAGCCATGCCCGAGACAGGATTCGAACCTACGACCGTAGCGGTCGCTCGGCTTCAGACTGTAGCGACTAGAACCGCACGGCCACTCCAGCCGGCTTTATCATTACAGACGTATTTTAGTTCATCATACGGATTCGCAAAAAAAGTGCGAAATTACAAATATTCTAAAAAAATTTCACTTTTTGGCTCCCTTCTTTTGGCAGAAAAAAATACTAAATATTAACGTTAAAAAATCAGCTACGATTAACTGAAGTTAATTCAGTTTGCTTCAAGGAGAGCAAAAATCATTAAAATCTGACGAAAACTGTTGCATGGGCGACGACAACCATGCCAAGAAACATGGTTTTGACAAAAATGCTTTTGACGTTTGACAAGTATTTAACATAAAAAAGAAGGGACAAAGCTTGAAACTTGCCTAGTCCATAATAACTGTCGTCCCGGATAGTGGATGGCAGCTTTCTGCTACTTTGAGCTGATACGCTCTCATTTTCGTCCTCGAAGCCCTTTTTGTCGCTGAGTGCATCGCCGCTAGCGCCAATGTTTTCACAGAATCGGCACGTTTCACCGCCGATTTTGATTCGAAGGGCATTTGCCAGGTGTATTAATACAGTGTAGCCTACACTGAAACAAGCATAAGGCCAATTTGAAGGAATGTTGACAATTTCGCGAGGACTGGATGTTATTTTGGAGCGTATATCCAAATGACACTCTTGAAACTCTCATTCACAATTTGAGTAAAACCAACCAAACAACGTTCCATCAAATCAAGTTTACTCAAATCGGTATAAATGCGGGTGATGGCATCGATAACGACTTGTGGCAAAGGCGTTTTGTCTTTATAACTTTCCAATTCACCGTTTGCTTTATCTTCAAACCCTCACAGAATCGTTACTTTTTGGAGTTCGCACATGATATTTTGGGGAATAATTCGTCAATGAATATACATTCCAATTACGTGATAAAAATATTTCGTGTTTCTCGACCGTCACCCTTTCGTTCCCGCTTAAACACATAATCAGCAGCAGGCGCCGAATACAAACGACGCGTGGACGCCTGCCACGACGTGACTGAGATGCAAAGTGTGGACAGTTCTCTGGTGCAAGAAAAACTTCACGGGCGATGGGACTTGGTATTATCAGTACGGACCTACCACAAAACAGCAAAGTGAAGAAGTTCACACGAAGTGTCAACATTTCAACAGTATAACAGACATTCAAAAATTTGACGTACGATTTGAATTACATTCCAATCTATGACTTCCCTGACAGTCTCAGGTGATTGAATGAAATTTCTGTGCGTATTACTCAAATGGGGGGAGACTACGTAAAACACACAAGCATTGAAAGGACCATCTTAACTTTTCTCTATTTTTTATTAATACTGTCTGGAAACTTGTTGCACTAACGGGGTAATCGACTCTTCCATATCCTTTCCCGTACTCTGATAGAATGACAACGTCATCCAGAAGTCTCAAACCAGTCATTGAGCTGAAGACTACATAACAACAACAGTCTATTGTGGGCCTTTCGTTGGATGGTTAGTAGGTGCGCTTTTCGCGTCGGTTTACGGTCAATGCTTAGTCCGAGATGTTTTAGTGTGTTAGTTAACCGGACAGGTTGATCGTACATGTTGAGGTTGATTATTTCTCAAGTAAATATCCCATTTTCTCAATACATACGAATCGTACAGAGATGAATGACGATATCTTTAGAAACGTTTTTTAATCGGCTTCTGACATTGCATACCGGTTTTTCGCTAAAACTACGAGTATTAACTGTGGAAAATTTTGAAGTAAAAGAGACTGAACGATCATACGTAAAACGACATCATGTATTGTCAGCTTCATACCTATAGTTTACGAAGCTAACTTATTAATTATAGCCGGCCGGAGTGGCCGAGCGGTTCTAGGCACTTCAGTCTGGAACCGCGCGACCGCTACGGTCGCAGGTTTGAATCCTGCCTCGGGCATTGATGTGTGTGCTGTCCTTAGGTTAGTTAGGTTTAAGTAGTTCTAAGTTCTAGGGGACTGATGACCTCAGATGTTAAGTACCATAGTGCTCAGAGCCATTTTTATTAATCATAATTCTCAGCTTCTTACCTATATCTTACGAAACTAACTTATTAATAACAAATAAGAGACTCCCTTTTCATATTATCTTATTACAAATACCATTTTATTTGTTTTATGTAGTTATTCAGCGGAAATTTGTATACAGCATTGTCATAGATAATAACCGTGACCACTGCGGTAGCCCATTATCTCTGCCCTCCGTGCAAGTTGACTTTCCTCAACGAATTTAAATTCCAAGACGAGAAACATATTTGTCATTGCCGCCTTGAATTGTGGTTTAGCTAGTGCTGTCAGGGCCTAAAGTGCTTACTCTAATTTAAAATGTTAGTCTCGTTGAAGTTAGAGGTTACGTGGCCCTGTTGACAATACTCGATCTCTGCTCATCGTACCAGCCAGGACAAACATTCCGAAAGGAAAACACATTTTTGGACACATGGAAATGTACATACAAGGATTTATCATAAATTCATGATTATTATTTCACGTCGTTCGGTTCATTTTTAAAGATGTTTTTCTTCGTTTCACACAACTACTCTCATCCCAACGACTACACTTACTCCAAATACTGTCATTATTTATAACTAAAAATTCGAAAGCTTCCCGTGGCGTAATGTTGCTGCATTAGTTCGTAGCGGTTATGGTTGGTATGTTGGTATTCCAGTTGCTACCGGTTAATTTATCGATTTCCAATTTTTTATTTTAGTTCACTTCTGCTATTTGAGTCCACATATTGTACAGAAACCAGATGGCAATTATAAGAGTCGAGGGGTATGAAAGGGAAGCAGTGGTCGGGAAGGGAGTGAGACATGGTTGTAGCCTATCCCTGATGTTATTCAATCTGTATATTAAGGACCTGGAAGAGCAGTTGAACGGAATGGACAGTGTCCTGAAAGGAGGATATAAGATGAACACCAACAAAAGCAAAACGAGGATAATGGAATATAGTCGAATTAAATCGGGTGATGCTGCGGAAATTAGATTAAGAAATGAGACGCTTAAAGTAGTAAATGAGTTTTGCTATTTGAGGAGCAAAATAACTCACGATGATCGAAGTAGAGAGGATATAAAATGTAGACTGGCAATTGGAAGGAAAGCTTTTCTGAAGAAGAGAAATTTGTTAACATCGAGTATAGATTTAAGTGTCAGGAAGACTTTTCTAAAAGTATTTGTATGGAGTGTAGCCACGCACGGAAGTAAAACGTGGACGATGAATAGTTTAGACAAGAAGAGAATAGAAGCTTTCGAAATGTGGTGCTACAAAAGAATTATGAAGATTAGATGGGTAGATCACCTAACTAATGAGGAGGTACTGAACAGAATTGGGGAGAAGAGAAATTTGTGGCACAACTTGACTAGAAGAAGGGATCGCTTGGTAGGACATGTTCTGAGGCATCAAGGGATCACCAATTTAGTATTGGAGGGCAGCGTGGAAGGCAAAAATCGTAGAGGGAGACCAAGATATGAATACACTAAACAGATTCAGAAGGATGTAGGTTGCAGTAGATACTGGAAGGTGAAGCAGCTTGCACAGGATAGAGTAGCATGGAGAGCTGCATCAAACCATTCTTTGGACTGAAGACCACAACAGCAACAACATTGTCATTTTGTCATTTGGAGATAGTGAGTGCAGCTGTGGACGCTAGAAAATGGAGTGTCAAGTGGAGAAATCGGACCATTTCCGACGTATTCTTCTGTTTGATTTAAGTGCAGCGGCGAGAGCACCGGGGGCAGCCAGAAACATTTGCGCCCTGTATGGGGATATTCCCACCGGACAGAGGAAGGCAAGAAAATGGTTTTATCGTTGTAAGGAGGATCGTTTTGACATTAGTGACACTCCACGATCGGGAAGACGTTCGGGGTTTGGGCTATGTGATGAACTATGATCATTGCACCATCGTGGGAGGAACGTTCGAAATGGAGGCATGCGTACCACATGCTCTAAGCCAAAGTCACAAAAATCAGGGTGTATCTTTGCATGCTCGCCATTATCTGGCTGTGAACACCACTGACCATTCCTATCCTGTATCGATTCTGGTGACTAGAAATGGTGTCAATACGCTGACATGAGGGAAAGAAAGGAATGGTTGAACCTAAACAAAGCAGCAACTCCCGGCACGAAGACCTGCGTTCGTCCACAAAACATAATGTTACGCATCTGGTGGAATAGCGACTGTATGGTGTACTACGAATTGCTCCCCCGAGGTTTAACCATCACTACTGACATTCATATTCAACAACTGAGACGGCTTGCACGTGCAGTGCAAGAACAACGACCAAGAAGACTACGTGAAGTGATGCTCCTCTGCGATAACGCCTGTCCACATTCTGATAGGTTGACAAAAAACACCATATGGGGTCTGGATTGGGAAATCATTCTGCACTAGCCTAATTTACAGGATTACCGAATAGGCTTCAAGTGACTCCGTTTCCCGATGCACGTGCCCTCCGACATGTCTCGAACAGTTCTTCGCCTCAGTACCACGTGATTTCTACAGTCGCGGAATCGGAAAGTTACCCCAGCGTTGTCAGACTGTTGTAAGGAAGGATATATTATTGTTGACTAAAGTCTCTTTTATTTTCGTCTGTTATGGAAAAACGCTACAATCTTATGCACCAACCCAATGCAGGGTGAGTCGAAAAGGACTTTACAGCTTTGTAATGATATAGAAATTTATTGAGACTACAGGATCAAACAACCTGAAGATTGATAAATGAAAAGCACCACTTTGCTTTTGTTCTACAAAACTGGTGCTTTTCATTTATTATAATGTTGTTCTACCAAGAACCGACGGAAGATTCTGTTAACATGAACCTCAAGATTGATTGACGTAGTGGAGCAGTACGCCATTCCTCCACCAGGAGCGCCAGCATAGTGCACAGTTAAAATGGCTACTTTCACTGATGCGAACATCCTCGCGGGGAGTCAACATTTCGTAAAAGTGGCATGGTGATCACTCACAACTGTAGACTTTGGGGCAGCGAAAATCCACATGTAACCCTGGAACACGCACGTGACAGTTCCAAACCTAATGCGTTTTGTGCTCTTAGCAAATTGAAAGTCTACGGCCCTTCATTCTTTGAGTATACAACTGTCACTGGTATTGAGTATCTGTATATGCTTAAAAACTTTTTTAGTTTGACAGATCAATGAAGATGACCGAGGTGACATGATTTATTACCAGCAAGACGATGCATCGCCTCTTTTCCTCACAGAGGTTTGAGGTTTTCTCGATAATCGCTTGCCAAGTCAATGAATTAGCTGTGAAGGGCCAGTCACATAACTACCTCGCTCCCCAGACTTGAAACCACTGTATTTCTTCCTCTGGGGTTTCATTAAAGAGCGTGTGTATGTTTCTCCCGTATCAAACAGTTTAGGCGACCTGAAAAATCGAATCTACGCTGCTGTTGCACAAGTTAAAACCCATTTGCTGCAGCGAGTGTAGGAAGGAATTGATTGCCAAGGGACGTCATCCGCATCACAGATGGTAGCCACATCGAATCAAAATGACACTTGACACTTTTACGTGAAACACATTGGAAGCGTGTATCCGTCATCGCCATACTGGAGTATCACCCGGCGTGATGGTATGGTGTGCCATTGGTTACACGTCTCGGTCACCTCTTGTTCGCATTGACGGCACTTTGAACAGTGGACGTTACATTTCAGATGTGTTACGACCCGTGGCTCTACCCTTCATTCGATCCCTGCGAAACCCTACATTTCAGTAGAATAATGCACGACCGCATGTTGCAGGTCCTGTACGGGCCTTTCTGGATACAGCAAATGTTCGACTGCTGCCCTGGCCAGCACATTCTCCAGATCTCTCACCGACTGAAAACGCCTGGTCAATGGAGGCCGAGCAACCTGCTCGTCACAATACGCCAGTCACTACTCTTGATGAACTGTGGTATCGTGTTGAAGCTGCATGGGCAGCTGTACCTGTACACGCCATGAAAGCTCTGTTTGACTCAATGCCCAGACGTATCATGGCCGTTATTACGGCCAGAGGTGGTGGTTCTGGGTACTGATTTCTCAGGATCTATGCACCCAAATTTCGTGAAAATGTAATTACATGTCAGTTCTAGTATAATATACTTGTCCAATGAATAACCGTTTATCATCTGCGTTTCTTCTTGGTGTAGCAATTTTAATGGCCAGTAGTGTATTTCAATAAATTACGATATCATTCCAAAACTGCTCCCTGACTAGCCCTGTATAATGAACAAATTGGAGCCCTTTAAGAGTGGTACACACACGACTGTCCAGTAGAATCTGTGCGGTAGCTTGCGAAATAGTCGATGTAGAGCAGTCGTAAACAGTGGTGACCTCTACGCGAGGCGTCGCAACACGACGGCCATGGTCGCGCAGAGCGAGTGCCCCGGCAAACCCACAAAGCCGAGGCCAGCTGCTCGGTGGCATTACAGCGCGGATTTGCGCGGCTTATAGAGGGCGCAGATAACTGGAGGACGCCCTCTGCAGGCGGGGAGGCGCCCCCACTGGCTTTGTAACTCTGCCCCCTCTCTTTCTTTCTCTCTCTCCTCTCTCTAATTAAGCACTGCGGATGTAATTACGCACGGCCCGCTGCACGGAAGACCGGCGGCTTCAGAGTCTGCCCGTAGCGATTCCCGTCCCGCTGGTTTTAACTCGGGCGCCGCTGCTCAAAGCCTTGTGCGACTCCCAGCCAGCCCGGGCTCGGATGCTGCCGCATTCTCCTCCGCTCTCACAAATCTCGTTTTATGTGTCTCCAGTCGACGGCGCGGCCGTCTCCTTCTGCGGACAAGTTACGGCACAACGAGTCATATCGGTTTACTAACTGACCGTGAAATGTGTGGACTGGCTGCCTCGCCGGCCGACTTCAAACAGCACACTCGAGAAGCGCTTGTAGCTCGACCCCAACCCATCACAAAAAACACCATTCGTCGAAATTACAAGCACAGGAAATTATGGATACACGATAGGGAAAGACTCAGGAACTGCCAATAAAATGCAGGGTGATTCATCCAAGGGATTGCCCATTAATTATGTGAGCCCAAAATGGGATGGAGGGTGGGGGTGGAAGAATCCGACAAAATCTCACCATTTCAATGATATATTAATACCTTTAGCTGATGACGGACTTTGATATATATCAAAGGGGACAGGCGAAAACGTGTGCCCCGACCGGGACTCGAACCCGGGATCTCCTGCTTACATGGCGGACGCTCTATCCATCTTTTTTTCATTTTGTTCGCTAATGTTCGTTGCGTTTGGTCTGGGCGGACGGCACAAGACATCTGTTCAAGTTGATCGTTGATTCTTTTACTCAGTTCTTTTTTACTGCAGAGGGCGAGCAGCACTCTGACCGAACACGCTGAGCTACCGTGCCGGCTTCCATCTGAGCCGCCGAGGGCACAGAGGATAGTGCGACTGCAGGGACTATCTCGCGCACGTATCCCGCGAGACCCACAATCTCACCTTATATGTCGATACACTACATTCGTAGTGTCCCACCCCAACACACTCATCACTCGTGGAAGACATTCCTACCAAATCCCGTACGAGTTCGGGGAATATGTGTGCATCCGCACAGAAGAAGACGGTCATGGTATTGCCAGAACTACATACTTATATGGATATGATGTCTGTTCTTTCGGACATGTCCGCCGGCATATAAGTAGAAATCTCACCATATCTCATTTAGAAAAGGTGGGGAGCGGATACAATGAAAATCTCATGTCAACTATTTCATTCAGAGAATATACATTATTATGAAGGATATCATTTTGTTTTGTATAATTAATCCAAATCATAGACAATACTGAAGTACCCACCTATCTTTCTGGCCCCTCTGAAATGATCTGAATGCTTTACATGTGTGCATGCTCGGGATTGCCCGATTTGAGATTCCCCGATTTGAAACAAGTGTCTGCATAAATGTCAGATCTCATTCGGGGAGTTCTCTGGTGCCCTGGTCGATATCACAGCGTGTCAGTCACTGCGTCAATCGTGATATTATGCAACACTTATAAAGCAGACGTTACTGCGTTCAACACGAATTTGTATCAAAACTTTTGCAATGTGTATGTTCAGTGATATGAGGAAAAGTCCGAAAACTCGAGCGAGGAAGAAAATTAATTCTGTTGAAGGAAGCTAACTAAGTTCAAGTTCACCGACAAGAATTCTCTTAGTGATCATATAAATCAAGAGATTCAAATTGTTCAAATGGCTCTGAGCACTACGGGACTTAACTTCTGAGGTCATCAGCCACGTAGAACTTAGAAATACTTAATCCTAACCAACCGAAGGACATCACACACAACCATGCCCGAGAAAGGATTCGAACCTGCGACCGTAGCGGTTGCGCCGTTTCAGACTGTAGCTCCTAGAACCGCTCGGCCACTCCGGTCGGCAATCAAGAGATTGAAAAGGTATGTAATCATACGGTTCAAAGGGCATTACAAACAATGTTGTCATTCATCTGCAAAGTAAGTAAAGGTTCAAGGACATTTCATGTATATAATATACCAATAAAAGGACAGTTCTTTCGGTTTTTTAGGCATCCGTAAAAACGATTAATACTATTTACGTGGAGCTTTTTTGTCCGTCTACTCTGTCTGTCCGTGCGGATACTACTCAGGTTGGCATCTTTAAAATAAAGTGTTTTAATCACGTGATAAAAACGTTATATAATACACTTCCTAAATAAAACATGGTTTTATTAGAGAGTTTTACTCAATGTTCGGAACAAATAAAAAAATTATTTTTACGTTGTTTACCGGACTACGAGGTAAATCTCACGTGAGAAGAAGGGGCATACACCTCGCCATATCTCACCAAGGGGAGAGGGGGGAGCCAAACTCTAAGGAAAACCCCTCATATTATTAATGTAAGAACCCGAAGCTGTTCATGTCAGATACTTCCTGGACCATTCCAAATATCATAATAATGTTTTCACAGAAAAGAATTGTGAAAAAGCCCTCGCTACATTATGTGTAGTCGCTATTTATTGTTACATTAATTACAGAGATACAGCCACCAACTTCGCCTTTTGAAACGAAACTGCAGTAATTTCTGCTGTTAGTAATGTAGTTGTAAAAGTGACAATTTTAGCAGCGTTTCACTCTTCAAAATCTGATTAGTAGTTTCGAATAAACTGTAACATTTAGAGCCAGCCGGAATGGCCGAGCGATTCTAGGCGCTTCAGTCTGGAACCGCACGACCACTACGGTCGCAGGTTCGAACCCGGCCTCGTGCATGGATCTGTGTGATGTCCTTAGGTTAGTTAGGTTTAAGTAGTTCAAAGTTCTAGGGGACTGATGACCTCAGATGTTAAGTCCCATAGGTCTCAGAGCCATTTGAACCATTTTTGGTAACATTTAGAACTTACGCTTTATCTGTTTTGAACATGAAACCGGTTGCTGTCTTATGAGGAAGTTCGTAATTTCGTATTCAAATATGGAAACATGCCACGTCAGGCAAGGAGGAAATAGTGTTGTGCAGCTTAAGTGAATCACATTGTCGCCATCCTAATTAGGCAACGAATGAGTCGTAGCACAGTAAGAATATAAACTACTATTTAACCCTTTACTGTGCTGCTTTGCAGATGTGCAAACCAAAGTTTCAACTCTCTTTCCATCGCTGACACTGACGTTCAACACTGGACTGCCTTGCAGAAGGACAACTATTATTTATGAAGGTAACTTAAAAGAATCTGCCACTAGAATACGCTACTGAGCTCCTGACGAGATATCGTGTGTTGCTCTGTGTAGTACTGTCAATCTGGCACACATTATTCTCTTCTGATGACGACTGTTTGTTGTTGCACGCAAAAACACGTGAACATAAAAAGTATATAGTGCTTCTATAACCTTTGGAGGGATACTCCTCAATTCAGCTTGTACTTCTGCTAATAAATACATAAGCAATAAATGAATCAGTTTTGTCTGCATATGTGCAATATTGCTCCTACCCACAGCTGAACGAAAGACATAACAGGAGAATAAAAACTGGTTGTACTTTTGGTAATATAAGCATTTTTCAAAATTCAAGCTCCACAGGTCCGTGAAAGGAAGACTTTTCTGGGTTTAACCAGCTGTCCACGCTAGACTACCCGGTGAAAACGTCTTCATCTCTGCACAGCTACTGCAACCTGCTTACTGTGTTCGAGCCTACGTCGCCTCCTCCCCTCCTCCCCTTCCCCCCTTCCCCCATCACCATCACACACACACATACTTCCCTCCATTAACGAAATTGACGATTCCTTGATGCCTTACGATGTGTGCTATCGACCAGTCCTTTGTCAGGTTGAGACAAATTTCTTTTTTCCCCAGTTTGATTCAGTACCTCATTTGATCGGATGTCCCCATCTAATCTTCAGCGTTCTTCTATAGCACAACATTTCAGAAGCGATTCTCTTCTTGTCTGAACTGCTTATCGTTTACGTTTCACTTCTATAGAAGATCTTCAAAGAGGCTTGTTAAAAGATTCATTTTTTTCAGAAATTCTTTTGTTGTTACTGTCAGTAAGTATTTTATATCTTCTCTACTTCAGCCATCATCAGTTATTTTGCGGCCCAAATAGCGCAACTCATCTATTAATTTTAGATCCTGATTTTCTAATTAAATTCCCTCTGCATCACCTTATTTAATTCGAATACGTTCTATTACAAGTACAGTCAGTTATATATTTGAATACTGTCTGCGAAAAGAGGTGCGAATAGACTTTGAAGTAAATTGAAAGGTCATGTATGATACGGCAGTTTTTCACCCATCCATGTGTTATGGCGTCATATACACTGAACTATGTGTCGTACAATGATATATGTTTCTAGGTAAATTCAGTGGCATATATGGATACTGTGTGGCGAGTAGAGTTAGTAGCAAAGAAGTAATACATTTATACCTCATAGCTGATACGGCAGATTTACATGCTTCAATAGCAGTAACGTAGTAAACTAAAACTTGATTTCTTTTACCATTTTGTGGCTGTTGTCAGCGATAAAAAGTTTCATATAGCTTTCACACTACGGCTGAAGTTTGTTGCAAGTCACAAGGGCTCTCATTGTCAAACAGTGAGTGAATAAAGTCTGGATATTCACGCATCGTGGGCTACACTTCTCTTTCGCCGCATCCTCATCCCTTTGATTGGTACACTATGTGATCAAAAGTATCCGGACACCCCCAAAAACATACGTTTTTCATATTAGGTGCATTGTGGTGACACCTACTGCCAGGTACTCCATATCAGCGACCTCAGTAGTCATTAGACATCGTGAGAGAGCAGAATGGGGCGCTCCGAGGAACTCACGGACTTTGAACGTGGTCAGGTGATTGGGTGTCACTTGTATCACACGTCTGTAAGCGAGATTTCCACACTCCTAAACATCCCTAGGTCCACTATTTCCCGTGTGATGGTGAAGTGGAAACGTGAAGGGACACGTACGGCACAAAAGCGGAGGTCGACCTCGTCTATTGACTGACAGAGACCGCCGACAGTTGAAGAGGGTCGTAATGTGTAGTAGGCAGACATCTATCCAGACCATCACACAGGAATTCCAAACTGCATCAGGATCCACTGCAGGTACTGTGACAGTTAGGCGGGAGGCGAGAAAACTTGGATTTCGTGGTCGAGCGGCTGCTCATAAGCCACATATCACACCGGTAAATGCCACTAAATGCCAAATGGCGCCTCACTCGGTATAAGGAGCACAAACATTGGACGATTGGAAAAACGGGTTGTGGAGAGGCGAATAACGCTACACAATGTGGCGATCCGAAGGCAGGGTGTGGGTATGGCGAATGCCCGGTGAACGTCATCTGTCAGCGTGTGTAGTGCCAACAGTAAAATTCGGAGGCGGTGGTGTTATGGTGTGGTCGTGTATTTCATGGAGGGGGCTTGCACCCCTTGTTGTTTTCCGTGCCACTATGACAGCACAGACCTACTTGGATGTTTTAAGCACCTTCTTGCTTCCCACTGTTGAAGAGCAATTCTGGAATGGCGATTGTATCTTTCAACACGATCGAGCACCAGTTCATAATGCACTGCCTGTGGCGGAGTGGTTACACGACAATATGATCCCTGTAATGGACTGACCTGAACAGAGTCCTGACCTGAATCCTATAGAACACGTTTGGAATGTTTTGGAACCCCGACTTCGTGCCAGGCCTCACCGACCGACATCGATACCTCTCCTCAGTGCAGCACCCCGTGAAGAACGGGCTCCCATTCCCCACGAAACTTTCCAGCACCTGATTGAACGTATGCCTGCGAGAGTGGAAGCTGTCATCAAGGCTAGAGGTGGGCCAACAAAGTATTGAGTTCCAGCATTACCGATGGAGGGCGTCACGATCTTGTTAGTCATTTTCAGCCAGGTGTCCGGATAATTTTGATCACATAGTGTAGATGCTTCTAAACGCACAGAAATTCTTTTCAGACCATGAATGACACGTGTACCATGTTTTCTTGAAATCTGTCCAGTGGTTTAGGAGGAGATAGGGAACATAAATACTTACATACGTTCGTAAATACATTTTTAGAGTTTGTATGGATTCACTGAAACAATTGAAAATTTTTCACTGAGAAATAATAAAAAGAT
Organism: Schistocerca serialis cubense; assembly: GCF_023864345.2. NCBI lineage: Eukaryota > Metazoa > Arthropoda > Insecta > Orthoptera > Acrididae > Schistocerca > Schistocerca serialis. The sequence continues at coordinate 816,686,003 of NC_064638.1, forward strand.
ATAATAAACGTAAACATGGTCTTTAGTAGGCTGTAATGCAATGTTTATGTAGTCGTGCGATTAGCTAATTTCGACCTAGCGTCATTGTCAAGCACATTTGTAACATCCGTATTTCATGTCATTTTAAAATCACTCTTAATTACAAGTAAAAAGCAAAAATATTACATCATTTTACCATGCTGTTGTACATAGAGCAAATTTCAGAATGCGATCTTGAAAGGGGTCACTGTAGTGGGGATCCTTTCGTAGAATGATGGAATATGGCTACTTTTTACATGTGAAATACAGATGTTAGAAATGAGCTTTACAACGACGCTTTGTCGAAATTAGCTAAACGCACGATCACATAAGCATCGTATTACAGCCTACTAAGGCCCACGTTCACGTATATTAAGCATCTGGAAGCTGTGGATCCCCACAAAGAGAAAATTTTAATAAGAAATATGTTTTTTTACAGACAATATAATAAATGAAATGGTTTCACACGTGACGAACAAGTGCCACTGGATATTACATTTAAAACACATTGGTGCGTATACTGAGATGTTTCAAAGTAAATTACAGAATAAAGCTAGAAGGGAAGAAAAAAATTTTGTTTCTTTGCATCGATTGCGTGGCTGCATTGTCTAAGGATAGAATGTCTGCGCTATTTTAATTAAATCTGGAAAGTAAGCATGGGCAATATCGTAGTAAGTGCTCGCATAAATCAGGCCACGAGGTTTCACGACACAAATTTTGGAAGAAACGGCGGGGAAAGCTAGCATATCCCGCCCTGCCAATGTCAAGGAACGTGTGGACTGGGACGTGCGAAAGAGCACGCGCCAGACATTCCAGCAGGTGCACGGAGAGCAGGCCAACTAGCGGGCGCCTAGGCGGTGTCGGCCCCGTGCCTGCAGCGGCCGTGCACTACCAGCTGATGAGGTCGGCCGGCCGGCGGGCCCAGGGGCCAGGGCCGCCGCAGCCGCCATTGTCGGCGCTGCCTCATCCCCGTAATGGCGCCACCGCCACTAGCGCGGCCCGATCTGGAGGTCGCAGGCAGCGGCTCCGAAAGCAGCTCCCGTCTGCTAGGACTGGCGAGACGAGATCGGGAGCCTAACTGAAGCCACTTCCCTACTTCATCGCGCATCCTGGACAGAAACTGACAATGCAGGAAAACGTTACTCCAACGGAAGAAGCCGGGTTCCATTTGCAACTAAAGTGACGCCACTCATCCCCAATCGAGTTGCGTCACGAAGTTGCATGCGGAAATAGCCAGATTCCTGTACCGTCAGTTGAATGACGCCACATTTCGACATTTCACTAAGAATTAAATTAGCTCTAACCTTGTGACACCACTGTCCCTCCCCCCCCCCCCCCCCCCCCCCCATAGTTTAGCGTAATTCGACTGTCACCTAGTGGCTGAATTTCGAAACAGCACCATTCTGGTTTCCGTGTTAGTTAAATACCTGCCCAGTGAGTCTGTGAAAGCAAGTGACAACGTTTCTGTAGGTATTATAATTTTGGCTTGACTAGCTTTTAATAAAAAAAATACATGAATACTCAATCAGCTACATTACAGTGTCTTATGGTGAATTTACACAAGGCCAAACTCTGATATTCTGTCTAAATTAACTCTGATATTAGACTTCCTGGAAAATTAAAACTGTGTGCCGGACCGAGACTCGAACTCGGGACCTTTGCCTTTCGCGAGCAAGTGCTCTACCATGGTAGAGCAACAGAAGCAAATTCGAGTACATCTTCAGCGGTGTATCGAACTCTATTAAAAAGTCTGATACTCAAATACAGTATTGGCTCGACTGAAACTATTAGTGAAGCGGTATTTGACATGTGACGAACACCTACCATCTGTTCAGTCCACGAAAGTACAATTTCAGAGTTCTTGTGTGATGTGTCATAAGCTACTTACGACGCCCTGAAAACTCATTTGAAATGGTAGAGCACTTGCCTGCGAAAGGCAAAGGTCCCGAGTTCGAGTCTCGGTCCGACACACAGTTTTAATCTGCCAGGAAGTTTCATATCAGCGCACACTCCGCTGCAGAGTGAAAATCTCATTCTGGAAACATCCCCCAGGCTGTGGCTAAGCCATGTCTCCGCAATATCCATTCTTCCAGCAGTGTTAGTTCTGCAAGGTATGCAGAAGACCTTCTGTGAAGTTTGGAAGATAGAAGACGAGGTACTGCCAGATTTGAAGCTGTGAGGACGGGTCGTGAGTCGTGCTTGGGTAGCTCAGATGGTAGAGCACTTTCCTGCAAAAGCCAAAGGTCCCGAGTTCGAGTCTCGCTCCGGCACACAGTTTTAATTTGCCAGGAAGTTTCATATCAGCGCACACTCCGCTGCAGCGTGAAAATCTCATTCTGGAAACTCTAATATTCGTAGTACCTGTGGCGTGTTATTCGGTTAATTGCATTGGGGAATAACAGTGGAAATATTGCCTTTGATATGAGTCTTCATGGCTTATAACAAATCGCACAAAACTCTGAAATTGTACTTTCGTGTACTGAACAGACGGTAGGTATTCGTCACATCTCAAATATCGAAGTTTCACTAGTAGTTTCGCTCGAGCCAGTACCATATTTGAGTATCAGACTTTTTAATAGAGGTCGAGACACAGCTGAAGATGTACTCGAATTTGCTTCTGTTACTCGAACGTGGTTCCCGATTCCATCTTCGGTTACGAGTGCCATTTCATTTATAAGTGTGTTTGATGGCTCCGCCCGATATCCTGTGTTATTTCTGCGAAAAATCCACATCCAAATTCAACATTTTGGTTTCTTTTCTTCTTATTGTATTCTCAGCTCAGTTCTGATGCGATAACCTTAATGAAAACAGCAACGTGCGTCCAAGTAATCTCGGTTGACGCCATGGTGAAAAACAGCCCTTCTAGCGTTTTGACAGGACCAAAGGGGAACAAGAGTACACGGCGCCACCCTTCTTTAAGTTTTAAGCACTTTGGGGGGTTTGAGATACACACCCGTAACAACATTCACAATGAACATGGCTTTGTATATTGCTAGTTCCTTAATGATCTTACTATACTCCAACTTCTATAAGGACCTCACAACCTCACCTTCACAGAAGACGGTACTCAGAACAGTAGGAGTTTTCGACGTGCAAATGAAAACGACCACTCGGGCCAAGGAACCCTCAGTACAGGAATAATACACCAGGTGCGCTGCCGTCAACTTCTTTACCACGAGTTGTCAATTGAGATAAAGTCGCTCGTGGAAAGGGACTTTGAGGAATGCCCAGAGACCTGTCCTACAAGACAGTGTCTATAGCAAAAGTGAATCATACGAATGAGAGTAAAGTAAGATTCCTCAACAGCTGACGCAGCTAATGTGCACGTTAAAGAGGTAACCGGTTTGAATTTTGGGGATGGAAACACTAACTTTGAATAGTAAGGAGAGGAGAGTTTCTGATCACCAGACTTTGCGTCGATGTCCTGAAATAAATCCCAAACGTCTTTCTCTATCATCTTATGCAGTATGGAGTCGCTAACACAATTAGTAGTGATCCATCCCTCGCGGGACTACGTTTAGCATGGCGATCCCCTTGGTATCATTCAGCAAGAGTAAATCATTTGCAGGCACTGGGTTTCACCCTCTTTTTTCTCTCTTATAGTTAGGAACAAGAATAACATGATACTTTCATCCAAGTCACTTATTCCGTGTTATTTCGTAAAAGATCTGTTATACGATCTTTGGCGCTATACTGAGGTACTTTCATGAGATTTTTTATAAAAAGTTTTGTAAAAGGTCTTCAATAATGTGCTCAGGCCCCACATTCAACTGAGAAACTTAGGGCACAAGACTGTGACTCCTCAAAGGAAGCGTGTCGTAATGCGCGAAGGAAGAAATGCTTTTGAATGAGGCGGCTTAACCTTCTCTCTACCAGCCAACATCGCCTCATAAGATTAAACGGCGAAAGTGAAAGAAGTAACGTGCCCCGCGAAAACGTCAGAGTAGTGAAGGAAATAACGTCAGGAGCTCACTAGATGACGACAGGACGTGTACCGAGCGACGTGGCGCAGTGGTTAACACACTGGACTCGCATTCGGGAGAACGACGGTTCAAACCCGCGTCCGGCCATCCTGATTCAGGTTTTAATTGATTTCCCTAAATCGTTTCAGGAGATTACGGGGATGTTTCATTTGACAGGGCACGACTGACTTCCTTTCCTAATCCGATGGGACCGATGACCTTACTGTTTGGTTCCCTCCCCTTTGGTTCCCTCCCCCAAATAAACCAACCAACCAAAGGTGTAGAGTAAAGCATAAACAATGTAGAAACTATTTTGTCTATGATGGTTTGAGAACACCATGGCTGTTATCGAAAATATCACTAATTAAAACGCTGCAATTAGCCACAATTTCGAACCCTGCCTGCAAACTACAGTACCTTATCAGTGTATTATTTTAAAGGACTCGGTTAGCTTTCTTTGATGGATCATTTCACCCAGGCTTTTTAGTACGTACAAAATTGTTAAGGATTTCGTGGCCACTTGTTGACAAATTGCCTATTGTCAAAGCTTCACCTTTTTAGTGCGTATTGTTTTATGCTTAGCACGTGCAACAGCTAGATTTCGTTTGGTTCACTTTGTCGGTCCATCCACGTAATCACTTTATTTATATTGTTCAACGTTTCATGTGTACTGGGAACATCATCTATACTTCCTTCTTCAGCTTCATCATTGTGATCCTCGACTGCTACACTGATTTCGAACGGCACCAATAATGTCCTCGCTACATACGAACTCCGAAATTGGCGCTTCGTTTAAAACTACCTAACGGTTCAAGTCTTCAGGATTGATATTGCACTGGAATATTTGTTCCAGCAATTCCTAACAGTGATCGAACTGGTGCATTTCCATGTCTGGCCTACTGAATACGCCACATTCTTAAGATTTACCAACTAACGAGACTGCCTACACTACGCTAGTTAGTCTTCTTTTAGAGTACTGCTGCGCGGTGCGAGATACTTACCAGATAGGACTGACAGAGTACATCGAAAAAGTTCAAAGAAAAGCAGCACGTTTTGTATTATCGCGAAATATGGGAGAGAGTGACACAGAAATGATACAGGATTTGGCCTGGACATCATTAAAAGAAAGGCGTTTTTCGTTGCGACGGAATCTTCTCACGAAATTCCAATCACCAACTTTTTCCTCCGAATGCGAAAATACTTTGTTGACACCGACCTACATAGGGAGGAAAAATCACCAAGATAAAATAAGGGAAATCAGAGCTCGTACGGAAAGATTCAGGTGTTCATTCTTTCCGCGAGCTATACGAGATTGGAATAATAGACAATTGTCAAGGTGATTCGACGAACTCTCTGCCAGGCACTTAAATGTGATTTGAAGAGTATCCATGTAGATGTAGATGTAGATTTCAAGACCATTTTCATTTCCACATCTGTATTTACTATTCATGTGAGCACTTCACGGCGATAATGAGCCTTAAATGCTCGTATGCTACCATGAACCAGAGGCTGAATAAATGCAGTAGTGTTTTTTTGTAAAAACAAAGTTTTTATATTTTCATCTTCTGATTGCAACACATCTGCAGGTGGATGAGCTGGATAGTGATTAGGGATTGTTAGAGCTTCTTCTGTCAGCTTAAGTGATCATAGACTCTTTCTCACTTACGGCACATACTCTTCTTGGTTCTTGAACCAAATGGTGAAAATGTCACATGACATCCAAGCATTCTTTGAATGCCTGTAAGTGAACTGTAATGATGACGTGTTTCCCTACCTGAAACATCTCGGGCTTTTACTTTAACCTATACAACGAGGTTCTAGGTCATGGCTGCTAGATTTATTTTCGGCAAACATGAGGGCTATTCTGCCTATACTCATTTTCAAACGCATCGTATTTCCTGATTTTTGTGTCGAGAGTTGTGGATAGAAGCAAGCGATGATAAAGTGCCGTTTCATCACAGTTATACACTTGATGATCTTTGAATTTTTCGTCTACCATTACTTTGTGCTGAATTTCAGGAAACTCACTGTCGCAAGACCTTGCTTCTCCTTCAACGGCCGTTTGACGAATTTCATGGCGACATTTCCTTCCGTCGGAAGCAGTAAAATATTTATTGCCATGTAAATCAAAGTCAAATTTTTGAGCTTGGATTTTTATAACTGGCCCGGAAAATGGCACACTTTCACTTTTATTTATCAAAAACCGCCTATAAATGCATTTATCAAGTCACTGTCTTTTACAAGTTTAGTCCTTTTTCTGTCCGTTCCCACATCAGTTTAAACTCTGTTTACTTCGTTGACTGTGCCAGAGTGTTAACCGTGAGATGTGTATTCAAAGCTTCTGTCCAGCGACGGTCGCGATATATTGATAAGACAAACCAAAGATTAGGTTTAATTGCGTCCATCTATTTTGGTTATTTAGAGAGCTTGGAGGTTGCAGCTGTAAATTATTCTGCAGAACCGCTACGCGCAGATTCAAAAATGGTTCAAATGGCTCTCAGCACTATGGGACTTAACTTCTGAGGTCATCAGTCCCCTAGAACTTAGAACTACTTATACCTAACTAACCTAAGGACATCACACACATCCATGCCCAAGGCAAGGTTCGAACCTGCGACCATAGCAGCAGCGCGGTTCCAGACTAAAGCGCCTAGAACCGCTCGGCCACAGCGGCCGGCTATCGGGTTTCTCCTGTAATGAAGTTGAGGAACTGACTTGAAACTATTACGAACAAAATATAGCTCAGCTGGTTTGTTTTCTTACATAGCTAATTCCTTTGAGAATCAGCATGCATTGCTTACTTAAAACTAGCACAATAAACGTGTACATAATTATCCATCACCAGCATTGGAGAGTGAAGCTTTGAAAATACCAGCCATTCGTGCTAGAGATACGTCAGAAAAATCATCAGCCAAACGTCGGCCGAAGACAGAAGCGAACAGGCAATATGTCAACAAATGACCACGAAAGCCTCAACAATTTTGTATTAAAAAAGCTCTCACAAAAAGTTGGCTTCGACTTCGCAGCTTAAAATTCAAGAGCATAATAGCTTCAGTTGAGTATATTTGTACGTGCGAGTACAACGGTATGTAGTAAGCAATGTTAATTAAGCGTTCAAAGGGATTGTCAGACTGCCCGAAAACTTCGGACTTTTCGTTTCATAGCGTTTTCAAGAGACAGTGCAACATTGCGAGGTGCCGGGGTGGAGAAGAGTTCGTACCTCTTTAATTCAGACGAATTTTGCATAAGAACGAGACATGCACTCGACCCCCCCCCCCTCTATCTACCAGCTAATTAATTATGCGCGCAAGGGTAACGGAAGGAAATGATGGTGGACCCTGCTAGTTGGTAAAATAAGGAGTGCACACTCACCATAATTTAATAAAAATCGTAATCTACTCAAAAAAAAGGAGAAGTTTATCATAATAAACAACAGGAGATGGGATTCTGGCTATATCTATGAAATGATATGCGGATTAAATATTACAATGAGATTTGTTATGTATCAGAACATAAATACACATGATTGTCGACACAAACAGTAGATTAAAGGGTAGGGTATACTGAAATATTATGAGAGTAAGAGTTGGCTCGAGAACAAGGGGCACCTACTCTCTGTGATGCAATAGATTGATGATAATGACTGGAGGTCCTAATGAATCAAATATTAATCTCCCTACTATACGGCAGTATCGCAATTAGTAGTGAGAGCTCAAATGGGATCACATGGAGAAACAAGGAATGTGGACTTGTAGCAAAGTGAGCACGCGTGATGCTGAGGTATTCAGTATAAAACTGATACGGTCCTACAATGCCGGAGCTGCAAAATACTGTACCAGTACTGAAATCTGCAGCACGTTGTCGGTAGGCAGCGTCCTGATGATGTAGGCGCCGACGTCTGCCGTGCAACAACTCTGTGTCAACCCCTGGCCACGAAGGCTGTCCGAGAATTCTAAGTTCTTCCGAAAACGAGCGACCAAGTCGCAAGACCGTCCGACTTCGACGAGGATCAGATCCCTAATCCCCTGCCTGCGCAACGGAAGAGCGAAGCCAACATTGCTCTACTCCCTACTCTCCTCGAAAACTGCGAATCACCATTCAAAAAAATGGTTGAAATGGCTCTGAGCACTATGGGACTTAACATCTGAGGTCATCACTCCCCTAGAACTTAGAACTACTTAAACCTAACTAACCTAAGGACATCACACACATCCATGCCGAGGCAGGATTCGAACCTGCGACCGTAGAGGTCGCGCGGTTCCAGACTGAAGTCCCTGGAAGCCCTCGGCCACACCGGCCGGCAATCAGCATTCAGTTCTGATTCCAAAATTCCCCCAAACTGTCTCAGAACATCATTCTCGCCCATAGCGACCGTTCCCTCCAATTTCGAGCAGGGCATTGTGACGTCAACTAGCCTCAGTTTAAGTTGGCCAATCATGCCTCTGCTTTTCAGCTGAGGGCACTGAACTTGCCGTTTGACCGGCTACGAAAACAACCTGCCCAGACCACTGGCCATTCGGCTCCAGACAGTCGCACCCAGCAGGGTACAGTCCACAAGTATTCTCAGAATCACGAGGACAATGCAGTCGGTGCCAGGAATCTTCGTTCCGGACGCGCCAGAGCGGTAAACACATAAACTGCAGTGACACTCAGACGTTTCGCAGGTCGTTTCGCCCTGCATACAATAGGCGAAACTCGACCGACGTCAGTCGTTACGCCAGGCGCTTAAGCCTATTGTACGAACCCCACAAAATTCAGGGAATTGCAGCCCCCAACCGGCAACGCAGCGTGCCGCGTCCTCTGATGCTCGCCTCGCACAGCCACCCAGGGAAGTAAAACAACTTGTTTAGGAATCAAGTGAAAAGTATGTTTTGAGCTCCCAGTACAAATACTCTCATTACAATAACCTTATTCGCTCTGTTACTACCGTGCAATGACACAGAACATTAATAAAATTGATGAAAATGAGGGGCGACATGCAAAAGAGGACATGGAACCTCTCAATATTTACATTGCATTTTATACTTATCACTAAGCACATTATGTACTGATTCATTCATTTAAAGAGGAAATGCAGTTCACTATGAGTTCATGTGGAGGCTAGTAAAATGGAACTAGCAATTAATATTAAACAATAAAAGAAAATGCCAGACTGCGGCCTAAAAATTCTGAATTTTGTTTCTTACCATTTTCAAGAAACTTTGCAACACCTCTGATTTTACATTTATCACTTAGAACAGTATGTACAGCAGCTTCCATTTAAAGAGTAAAAGTATTAGGTAACTAGCAGTGCATGTCAAGCAATAGAAGATAATGTTGTCTAACTACGCCCTAAAAATTCTGATTTTGTTTCTTATCATTTTCAAGACAATGTACAGCACTTAAGTTCGGTTTTATGGTCAGAGCATTATACACTGCATGAAAACACTTTGCGTTGGGTATATATAGAAGGAGACAATAAGCGATACAAATTAAAGACGAAACAATTATGCAGAAAATGCTACTCATCAACCGAAAATAATTTAAGGATCAGAATGTTTGAGAAGCCGGATTTACATGTGTACTCACTGTATGGAGTTTAAGTTAAATAAGCTGTTCAAATTATCGAATATAGTTTCGTGTAACTTACGGACTGTACTGTTAACACGCACCAAAACAATCTAAACCTGAACTTTTAAAGTCATTTCCACAACATTTTCAATGATACTGCAAGCTGAAAATGGAGCATTTGTGCTTACAATTTATTGTTGCTTACTTCACACACGGGTACGCTGAAATTAACTATGCTATTTTGTTATAAATGTAACTTGATAGTGCTTACCATAGAATGTTCTGACGGAGTGAAGTTCTGCTGTCGAATAACATGGGTCCATTTCATCTATCTTTAAGACACAAAGGAATTACAGACATTGGCTGCAAGTGGGCATTGATTTAAATCAACGGGAAAGTTGCAAACTTGTGCTGGCCCGGGATTCGTATCTGGGACTCCTATTTACTTGGTAGATGCTCTGATCACTAAGCCACCCAGACAGAGTAGTCATCGCAACTGCACGGATTACTCTAGCACGCCTCCCGTCTGACCCTAACTCTCAACTTACCCGCATGCAGCTAATATGGTGCTCCTGCCCGTTATCCTCATTATCCGTCTTATTTCGCCGATTCCAGTAAGAGTTCGAGCCTGACGCGCGTCTGCACTGATGAGTTCATTGGCCACCCTCACCTTAATTCTTTTAGACATGTCCTAAAGAACATACACCATTATATACAGATATCTTTTCACCAGTACGGTAGTTTACAGCTCGATACATAGCACTTATTCACTATAGTCTGATAGATAGCAAGTACTGTGCTGTGGTGAAAGATATTTATAGAAACAACAACACTTCCAGCAATCCACAGCAGTTTTCTCACAGCAGAACATTGCCGCTGTATTGCCGATGTGCTCTCTAGCTCTGGACCTTTAGCGTGACGTCACAGTGACGTAGCAAAACTGCTGGCTGACCTTGTTTTCTGGGATGTGTCGCTCAAACTCTCTAGCTGCCACGGTAACTCCCACCCTCCCAACCACCGCCACACCTCACACCCACAGATGTATCGTGGGTGCATCCACTTCCGCACACTACGCCGGACATAACGCTGATGGATCCACATTCGGACGCTACCCCAGATCACATATGGGTGTGTATACCCTTGATAATATTCCCAGACTTAACATAGATTGATCCACTCCAAACAATATCCCGGGTGTAGCACTGGTGGATACACCCTAAACATTGTCTCCTCTTATTGTTGGTGGATTCAACCCGACCTGTGGTATCGATAGCTACGATGCCACAATGTAGATGCGCTCTGCTAGGTTGGCAGTACTACGAGACACCGCCGATAGCGACCTATAGCCGGTGCTGTGGAGGTCTAGGAGCTCCACTCCAGATTACCCCCATTTCATCAAGATCAGACGGCCTGGAAACGTCGCTTCAACCTCAGCTTGCTATTGAGACTATGTACTACTTACGACGGGTCTAAGGCTTCGCACCTCAATGCAAAGTTATGTATTCAGTTAATATTGTGATATAGTAAAACCATTTCTAAGAGCAGTACCGAGAGATTTTCGCCTTTTCCTGCTCCTACTCACTTCCTACGTTCGGCCTACACTTCAGTTTACAGGAGCAGATGCACGCGCCGCCTTCCAGGCGGGATACAAAACAAACAATATCCTTCACCTATCGCAGGTGCATCCACTTTCAGACACTAATCCGGACGTAACAGTACAATGGTCAGTAGTGGCCTGCCACTAGAAACCAACACGTAAAATAGAGTCACTGGACTATGTGTGTTTTTATAACATAATAACGTCAGTTCCTCAAACATTTTAATTTCCGACTGCTACATAACTACATCCTTAATCTAAGCTTTTGTAGCTGCAATTGATCAGTATTCCAAACATTGTTTCCATCTTGAATCTTTAGAGTATAAGCTTTGAAAGCCCTAGGTGGACTGTATCCTGTGTTATTAACATCTGAAAAATTTGGTTTCAATAATAACAGTTACTGAAAGCCAGAAATATCTGTTACATGGAGTGGCATACTAAGAATTCGTGTACAATAATTTTCATGAACTATTGGGCCTGGTGTCTGGTGGTAAGCAACGTGCCTGAAAACCGAGAAGTCAAGGGATCGAATCTGCTTTTGATGTATCCTTCATCTCTCAACTATGTGAGGAGTCCCCAGGAACAAGACGTAGTTCGGATTCCACGACAGACTGTAGGTCCCCTTTCTCCGGTTCGATAAATGGGGTTGATTAGCAATGTGCAACTCACCGAAGCGGCGTCCAATTGAAAGACTTACACACAGCAATGAGCAACACCTATTCGAAGCAAGTACGGTATCTCAATCGAAACGCGAGGCAAAACGTACCTCTATGCAGGCAATCAGATTCATCTAAAAGACGACGTTGTAATTAATTAAAACATCGATATAAATATATTGATAACTTTCAAAATTTTTGCCTTGATAAAATCCGAATTCAGACTTGCACTCCTCGAATAAAACGCAAACATTTGATATACATGACAGTAACATTGTGTTCAACTTTTAGTTTGGTACCTCCGTTGTGATGTTGGTTTCTGTATATTCGAGCTCTATTCTTTGGCTGCAAAATACATGGATATTCTCGCCTTCTTCATAGATAATTGGAACCCCCTGTTAGGTACTTCCAGCGAGCATAACGACTTGTAACCTAGTTTTTCCAAGTAATGACTGGCAAAGTTTCCGTGACGTAATGGGAATGCACTGAATGCTGCTCGGAGCAAGGCTGAGTGAAATATGCTCTGTGCACTGTGCTGCTCTTCACTTGGACCTGGGGAAAGCCTTCCCATCCCCTTAAGGCTGCTGGCAGAGTACTCTAGTTCCTGTGTGCACAAAGAATCTTCCGCAAATCCCTCTGAAACTCTCCCCTGTGTCCACTGTGGCTGTCTACGGTAGCTAATTTAAAGCGCGAAAAATAACTCTCTGGTTGAAATCCGGATCGACTAATTAGTCCTCCAACAAACACGTCCTTGCGGACTGGAAAAGATACGACACAAAGGAACAGTAATTTACATTACTTCATTTTTTTGTTACGATTTTCTCTTTTACGCCTCAACACGTGTTTCGGAATCGACTGTACAGTATAAATTGAAGTGAGCTTCGTACAGTTTTTCATCGTTACCTTTCTTGTTCAATTAATGAAGGCGGTGAAAGAAAAGAGAATAAGAGTGTGCCTGTGTTCGTTTGAATTTCTATTACGTTGTCCTTGTACTTCGAAGAGCAAAGAAACTGGTACACCTGCCTAATATCGTGTAGCGCCCCGCGAGCACACAAAAGTGCTGCTACACGACGTCGCATGGACTCCACTAATGTCTGAAGTAGTCCCGGAAGGAATTGACACCATGAATCCTGCAGACTGTCCATAAATCCGTTAGAGTACGACGGGGGTAGAGATCTCTTCTGAAAAGGACGTTGCAAAGGATCCCAGATATGCTCAATATTGTTGATGTCTTGGGAGTTTGTTGGCCAGTGGAAGTGTTTAAACGCAGAAGTGTTCTTGGAGCCACTCTGTAGCAATTCAGGACATGTAGGGCGTCGCATTGTTCTGCTGGAATTGCCCGTCGGAATGCACAATGGACATGAATGGATGCAAGTGATCAGACAGGATGCTTACCTGTCATAATCGTATCTAGACGTGTCAGGGGTCCCATATCACTCGAACTGCACACACTCCACACCATTACAGAGCCTCCAACAGTTGAACAGTTCTTTGCTGACATGCAGGGTCCATGGATTCATGAGGCTGTCTCCATACCCGTACGCGTCCATCCGCTCAATAGAATTTGAAACGAGACTCGTCCGACCAGGCAATGTCTCGAGTCATCAACAGTCCAATGTCGACGTTGACGGTCCCTGGCGAGGCGTAAAGCAATGTGCTGTGTAGTGATCAAGAGTGCATGAGTGGGCCTTCGGCTCCGAAAGCCCATATCGATGATGTTTCGTTGAATGGTTCGCACGCTGACGGTTGCTGATGCACCACCACTGAAATCTGCAGCAGTTTGCGGAAGGGTTGCATTTCTGTCACGTTGAACGATTCTCTCCAGTCGTCATTGGTCCCGTTATTGTAGGATCTTTCTCCGACAGCAGCGATGTCGGAGATGTGATGTTTTACCTGATTCCTGATGTTCACGGTACACTCGTGAAATGGTCGTACGGGAAAATACCCACTTCATCGTTACCTCGGAGATGCTATGTGCCATCGCTCGTGCGGCAACTATAACACCACTTTCAGACTCACTTAAGTCTTGATAACCTATTACTGTAGCAGCAGTAACCGACTGAAATCTTGTTTCATAGGATAGAGAGGATCAGCTTATGGTTGTGGAGGTGGCCGTAATCAGTTACTATTAGTTGCACAAAACAAACAAACCTTTATTTTGCTAAAAAGCACTTCATTACACATTGCCTTAAAAGGATCAAATTAAAACAATACGGCTGAAGGCCTAGTTAAGAAAAACCGGCTTAAGGCCTGAATACAAGCTATAAAATTCCTTTAAAGAATACACGCGGCTGAAGGCCGTCAAAAAAAATATGTTTCACGTAAATACTCGGCTGAAGGCCACACACAAGACATTGAACGACTCATGGCTTAGGGCCTGGATAACAAGAATTTCATATAGAGCCAATGTTTTTAAAAAAATTGTTTTAAACAAATGAATCTTCAAATTTTAATTTAAGATGGCTGAAGGCCTTATCTTAAAAATATTTCACGTAAAAGCTCAGCTGAAGGCCACACACTGGACACTGAATAACTCAGGGCTTAAGGCCTGGATAACAAGAATTTCAGATAGAACAGACTTTAGAAATTTAGTTTTTAAACAAATCAATCTTCAAATTTTAATTTAAGTCAGATGAATGCCTTATTTTAAAATTAAAACAAACTAAATTAATAGACTGCTGTAGGCATTGCACAGTACTTCAGACTAAAATGAAAATTACAATCTAAAACGAACAGAACAGTGGTGGTCAGAAGTGTTCCAAGGGTCAGCCAGAGGAGGTAGCTCTATCGTAAGGTGCGGTGAGACAGGCAGCCAAGAGTAAGGCTAAATAATCTGATGGCAACCTGACCCAGGGATGGCTGAAGGACCGACCAACAGCATAATCAATACCCCTCCACCCGACGAACGGTACGACAACGGAAAATATCAGCCAAGGTCGAAGTACCAGCAGCACTACGCCTTCAAAATTGATCTAAAACAGCTAAGACACAATAATTACTATTAAGAAAAAAATATGAACAAACAACTAAAAGGCCTTCGAACTACAAGCCGTGCCAGACAGCATCAACACAGCGATGAAAACACACTTCCAGAAAACTACACTAACGACCACGGCGGGTAACTGGGAATTAACGGCCACAAGGCAGAAAATACTGCTGGCGTACTTCACTGATAACCAAGACCCAATTCAATAGTTAAAGACCATGCAGGAAGACGGCTACAAAATTTCGCCAACACATCATACGTTGCTGCTAGCTGGAATGGTCCAGGAAGCAACCACCGGCAATGAATGAATGTATGTCCCCGCAGTTGAGGTTTCGTAACAGGTTAACTGGTCACTCAGCTTCAGGGTCCAGGTTCAGTGGGCAACGAACTTCGTAGCTCTCGCAGCTAGCGCCTCACAGTCCGACAGCGCGTGCGCACCGCCAGCGGTCCTGGCCTGACCTAGCACCGCAGAGACTTTCTCGCTGCTCTGTCCCAACTGACCGACTACATGCAGCACGCAGACAGCATTAAAAAATAGCTTCTCCGTCAAAACCACACGAATTATACATGGTTCCACCAACACACTTCCACAAACAACTGGAACAATACTAAAACCAGTGACTGTGGATCAACAAGGACGAATCACAAGTCAACACACATGGAGAACCCTGAAGCAGTCGGCGACCATATCCGCGTCGTCCGATGAGACGACCGACTGAACGACTGACCAAGGTCGTCCTCACTCAAGTCATGTGTGTCGGCAACGGTCGGGCGAGTCATGGCTGTCCGGACCTCACTGCTGCTCCGTCCCCACTGAACCTCCGACACACGACGATCCGGAAATACTAGCAGCCGCTCCAAAGATAGTACGACAGTGCTCTTATCGATAAGCGCTGCTGCTGTCACTCACGGGCAGGCAAGCCAGCAACGTGGTGACGCCAGTAAATCGAATAAGAAACGGGACGTCAGTACCACAAGACAAGATGTCAAGCAATAAATGGCGCGAACACGAGCCGCGCATGGCTCACCGATCTAACAACTGCACCAGACATTTTTTGTCTTACATACGCCTTGCCAACCGCAGTGCCGTATTCCACCTGTTTACGTATCTCTGTATTTGTATACGCACGCCTATACCAGTTTGTTTGTGGTTTCAGCGTATTTCTTCCACGAATTATTCAGTGCTGAAATCACAATTTTTTTAATGTCTGTTTTAAAAATGGGTTCTCTAAATTTATCCAGTAGCCACTCACGAGAGGAACGTTGTCTTTGTTCGGATGCTTATCGTTTAAGTTCCACAAGCGCAAAGAACCTGCTTCCTACACTCGAAGTTGTTGGCACAGGAATTCCATTCCTTCCTTCAGGCAGACTGCATGACAACGTCAAGCAGTCACACAGAAAATGTGACAGGGGAGTGTTGTGCGCGGATACTTTCCCAGATGCTTTCAATGTCATGCTGTCAGCTGTGCGGTAACTACAGGGAAATCATGGGAAACGAATCAAACCTGATCTTATTGAGGTAACGCTAGTGAGTGATGTGATTCTGCTGCGATACTGTGGCTCCCACATTAATGCTGGAGTAGCTCATGGGAATTGTGATTCTAAGTCTGAAAGGGGTCACTGAAAGCGGTCATTACGGTGACTCAACTCACGTAAATTGTAAACGCAGTTTATTTTTTACGGAATTTACACCCTTCTGAGTCGACCTTTGCCTAACACAGTGGACTGAGGAAAGCAGGACGATTGCACAGAATCAGACGTATAAAAACTGGGTCGGACGCACTAATCACAGCGGTAATAGTTTTATTCTGGCTGAAAATGTATCGAGAAATGACAAACTGCTTCACGCAAAGCAACACAGTTACCGCTTTTACCAACGGCACGAAAGAATATAGAATATTCATAAGTTATCGGCCGGCCGGAGTGGCCGAGCGGTTCTAGGCGCTGCAGTCTCGAACCGCGCCACCGCTACGGTCGCAGGTTCGAATCCTGCCTCGGGCATGGATGTGTGTGATGTCCTTGGGTTAGTTAGGTTTCAGTAGTTCTAAGTTCTGGGGGACTGACGACCTCAGCTGTTAAGTCACATAGTGCTCAGAGCCATTTGAACCATCAGGTATCATCATTTTAGGTAAAACGATTCCTGATAACAATGAGTAGTGTGGATTTAGCAACACTGAGTACTTTGATACACTATGAAAGGACGGAAAATATGGCGCCTTTTGAGAAGAAGGCACCTTGCGTTTTCGGGAGAAGCTAGTGTCACTCAAAACTTATTGTGAAGTCACGTCAGCAGACGTGTCCTCCAAATCACTCGATGTGCCCACGAACTGAGGAACTTCGGAAACACCATACTGAATTTCGTCGATCTTACTTATGTCCTATGAATAATTGCTGTCACAGACATGTCAGTTTTGGTATGATTTGTTGTAATTAAGTATCAGTTAATGACAAATCGGTGGCAAAGGCCTTCACGAGATCTTAAGATGGAAGGGTAAGATGAAGTTGGTTCAAAATGGCTCTGAACACTATGGGACTTAATTGCTGAGGTCATCAGTCACCTAGAACTCAGAACTACTTAAACCTAACTAACCTAAGGACATCACACACATCCATGCCCGAGGCAGGATTCGAACCTGCGACCGTAGCGGTCGCGCGGTTCCAGACTGTAGCGCCTAGAACCGCTCGGCCACTCCGGCCGGCAAGATGAAGTTGGAGGTAGTATGAGGTCAATATAGAGGCTGGCAGTTACGAAGTCGACAAGGGTTTGGTTCGACTCGTGCTTTATTCAGATTATTTTTTCGACACTTTGATTTTGTAAAAGGATACTTTAAAATAAGTATTTTTTGTAGTATCCGCTGTATATATATGAGCATTTTCTCTCAGTAGTGAGATTTTTTTCCAATTTTCTAAATATGTTAGCCAGTATGGATAAACAAATTGTAATAGTGGCTGTCAAAGCCACATCCAAATTAACTACGTAACTTACGGAGATACAGTGATAACGAATGTTATAAATGACGCGATGATATAAGTAGTTTCATATATTCACTAGCAAGTACATATAAAATATTAGAGTTGTTTGACAACTTTCGTTTTTTAATTGGACTGACGTGTATATTTTGCAATAAATTGCCTTGTTTCTTTTTCTACGTCAAAGCCCATTCTACATGCACTGCTTCTGGAGTACGTGTACTAATACTGAATTTCATTATCCAGTTACCAAGGGCATCAATATTCTGTAAATATAACTGGACGACATTTGTAGCATCGATTTTACGCCACGAATGAATCAACGGACACAGTGGAGCTAATTCGAATACGAGAACAGAAAACTTTATATCACCTTGTCGTTGTTGCAGTTCTCCTTATTTCCGTACTTACTAGGAAAAACTGAAGATGAATTCCGCCTTATGCAAGACACTCTCCTACAATTTTGTTTTCACCCAGACATGCTTCATTAATTTTTGTGCTTTCTTCATTAGGTTTATTTTCTTTCTGACATGAAACTATTACTTTTATGTGCTGGTAGCTTTAAAGGTCCTAGACAATCCATAGCTCGCCATGGTTTTTGATGTTGTGGTATTTTTTCCCTTATTTGTGTCGATTTCTTTTTCTGTTTTCGCTACAGTCTGTGTTTGGCTAAAAAATGTTGTGAAGGGCAACAGAAAATTTAGGCGTCTTAACTACACACAATGAAGGAAAAAATACCAAAACATATATAACCATGACAACCTGTAAATTGTGTAGTAGATTCTAAACTACCAGCAGACACAACTGATAGCTTCAAGTGAGAAATAAAATAGACAAATAAAGCTACTGAAGATAGCACAAAGTCCTGAAACATATCTATGTGAAAACAAAACTATAAAAAGGTTTCTTGCGCAAGGCGGAATTCCTCTCTAGAAGACTTCAGGATTTATCCACTCATTAACTACATGTTTTGACATCAGAATGAAACGTGTGAACTCATACAACGTCTGACAGTTATCTTTCATGTTAGGCTTTTGCGTAGGCTTTTACCGCTGATACATCACTAACTGACATTTCAGTGTAAGCTTCAAATTACAGTAACTTCTGCCTTACAAAAATATTCCCTAAGTTATGGCACTGTATCAACAGGATCGTAAGGCCGTTCTCTACGGTGGGAAGGTCTCGTCACATCGGGTCAGCTACGAGTAGAGCGTCCCCTCCTCCAAACCAACGTATGTTCCCGCCTTCACACACATTACTTCCGTAAAAATCGATGCGACCACGAAACTCGACAGCAGTCGACAACTGAGCTGTCATTTTGATGTCACTTCCCAGTAAACTCCGACCAAAATTAGCTTCTCTTGTGTTTCGGGTTGAGAGAACTAGAGTCTTCGGCATTAGTTCGACATCGACGGAAGCCAAGATTCAGTAAGTGTCCACTTACAGAATAGTTGTGTGAATTTTAATTACAATCTCTGTGAATGCGCTGCCGCGACATTTCATAAGATAATGAAGATGCTGAAATAGCAATATAGCCGCCGTGCAACCCACAAGTCGTGTGTCACGTATCCCGTCCGTGTCGCGTAACATCGACCAGTGGTATTTTTGGGGCACTAAAATTTTAAGCAATGTGACGTCGATGGCCCCATGACACCGTTAGGAATGCTGTATACTGAAGCATGCACTCTCTCCAGCTAATTAGCCTATGCCCTGAGCAAGGCCACTACAACGCGGCCGAAACGTCAGTTATTTCAGTATTTTAAGTATTTTATGTGATGATGCAGCAGTACATCCGGACGGACTTTAATGAGACTGCGGACGCCTACGTTTTTGTGTCACTTGCTGAATTATTGGTTGGAGTATTTCACACCAAAGGGAAGGAGGTAGGCCACCTACGCCAGCTGCAGTGGTCAAACTTTACGTGTAGCCCAACCAAATCTATAACTACTGGTCGGTAACTAGCCACCCAACAGTAAATAATATATGACCTAAAGCTATAAGTATATAGAGCTCACGTAGTGCAAGGAAACAAACCAGACGATACACCAAAGCAGCTGAAATATACTTGCCTAAAAACAATGATAATTAAAGAATGTTCGTATTGTATGGTCAGCGTGTCCTGCTGCCACGCGGAGGTAACGAGCGAAACAAGTCTGAAATGAAACGGGTCAATCCTGAGTGGAAAGAAGCGTGACAAAATTCATACAAAGGCGCCGATTCAAGCGAAGTGAGAGCGCGACTAGGCAAGAAGTTGTACTTGTAAGACAGTGCCCACCAACGCCGAACTCTCCGAGAGACTTTCAGACTAACACCATCAATATAATGCATCCCATAGCATACAACATCAGTTCCGACGTGATTATACACTGGGCTTTTGCTGACATGAGGCAGCAGACCACCTTTTGACCATAGACTCACCGACGTACTAACCGTCCCTGATACAAAACAGTTCTTGGAATAGAAACGTCAAACAACCATGTGGATCCCGGGCCAGACAGGGCATGCAGTGGTGGAAAAAGAGAAATGAGGGTAAGCTCGAGTGCCTCCCATAAGAAAATAAGAGAAATGTAAGAAAGCCGCGATTTCCAAAAGATAAATAGCACAATTGACGAAATTCCTCTGGATACCTCTCGAGGAAGCTTTTATGAAAGACGTATGTCTGTGTTCGTGAAGGTCTCCATCCACCACAAAAACTGCAGAGGCATGCTCAGCAGACCCCAAACGCGGCATTGCATTACCACCCGCCTCCCCTGCACCCCCCCCCCCCCTTGTCACCTCACATACCCGTGCACACGTACACACACACACACACACACACACACACACACACACACACACACACCACACACCGTAATGACATAGTAAATCCTAGACAACACACGCAGCTGTGGTATCACATATTTTTCTTCCATTCGTCTACCAAATTTTAAAGAATTTGCCTGACGTAATTCAGTATGTATGCTTATGTGTTGAAATTCTGAAAGATAGTGCCATCTGCTAGTGGCGTTGGGAAATGTTTGCAGTTTTCACTCTCTCTGTGTTTGTTACTAATTGCTTTTCTGATATTAAAGATTTCGAGAAAAGTTGTAATTGGAAATATTATTACTTTCCTGATATATTCCTCGAAAGTTAAACAACACAGACAAAGTAGTACGTGTGGCGAGAAAAAAATGTAAATATTTTTTTATTACGCCTGGAAGAGAACTGGACTGGTTAGCTAAAGATTTTATTGTAACAGTAGCAGCAGCAGCAGTAATAGTAGTAGCAGTCAGTAGTTGTCTTAGCCTCAAACCACTGTAGTGTGATTCTGGTCTTTTGACACATACAATTATCCTGTTGAAAGATGCTATCGCCGTTGGGAAAACATAAGGCATGAAGAAATGCAGGTCGACCTCAATAATGTTCCTGTAGTTCACATCTGTCGTGGTACTTCTATTTACTACCACAGATCCCATTGACGCCTAGGCGAATGTCCGTCATGGCATAAAATTGCGCCCACAGGTCAGCAACCGTGCCACAATGAATATTTCGAGCAGCCGTTCATGTGTATGATGGCGTATCTGGACACGAGGATTGACCTAGTGTGACAAGAAGCGCGGTTTATCCAACAGGGCAACACGTTTCCACTGATCGAGTCCTAACCACAATCGAAACTGACGGTGTCATTGGGTCAGCATAGCAGCACTTAGTGGAGCCTTATTTTCAACAATTTGCAATGAACTGTGTGATCCCAAACACGTCTACCCGCACCAGCACCGTTCTCGAACATGTGTACCGGAACAGGATTTCAATCCGGGATCTCCTACTTACTAGACGTATCTGGTAACCACTGCCCCATCCGAGACACAGTTTTTTCGCAATGGCACGGACTGTCTCGGTATGCCTCACAGCTGATCCACACTCGCACCGAGGGCCACCTATACACAGTCCCTGTCCATTATACTCCCGTTCGCTACTTATTAATGCAGGAGATCAGACATATTTATGCATCATAGCCGCTGATTCCGCTTAATGTCCCGCTGCAGTTGATAGCAGTAATTCCTCTTCAGTTTACATATAGTGTTTCACAGCTGCAAGATCTACATGGTGTCTGCTCTTTCGAAGGAACAGACACCACGCATTTTAAGAACATTTGTTAATTATCAAAGCGAGTACCACATACAATACCACTGTACTTAAATAGCCCTGAGAGTCGTTTGGCACCTATGTTACTCACATCCCATTCCATTGCACCGTTGGATTACTAGGTCTTTTCTCCCTTCCTAAGCAAATTACACTTCGCAATCAGCAGGGATTCTGTACATGGCAAAGAAGACTGTAGGTTTAATGGAACATTTCTTTGTGGTGGGAAGGAGTACCACATGTAGCAGCGCTGTACTTAAGTAACACTGACTTACATTTTGAGACTATGCTATAGTATTTCAAAAATAATTGTTTTTCTCTGCTTTGAATTATGCATTTAATGCATCTAAAAGCTGTTGAGGTAGCTTTACCACCTCGCATTCAAATTTTATTGATCTTAGAATGCTTGAGTGACCGAAATTACAGTACATCTCTTTCTCAATGCTCCCGTTGTCTTAAGCAAGACAATACCACAGATTTACTCTTATTCCACTGCAGCACATACCGCTTCCTGCAGACCACGTATGTGTATGACACTTCGGTGTTTTAGGAATACACTCTGCTGTGACTCTCGAGCAACTTCAAGCCCAATTAGTAATGATGCATTACCAGTTCTGCTTTGGACACGGGAGTGCTGAGACAGAATGTGTCTCAACTTCCACTATAACTCTGAGATCATTGTCCGCTGCTATCCTGACATTAACTCACATAGATCCATTTGTGGTTAAATGATACGTACTGGTGAACAGTAACATCTATTTAACAGCACAACGCTACATAGTCACTGTCCACCACTCATGTGAGCCCACATCAGTTTGTGTTACGTGGCTGATTCATGAACCAAAAGCATCATGTGGGTGCTGCTATGGTCGTATAGGTTGGCATACTCCATTCGAATAAGTAAAAAAAAAAAAAAGCCCTGGTTCTCTCAGAAGCATAAGTGTGGATTAGGATGTGTATGGAAGTATACAGGGTGTTATAAAAAGGTACGGCCAAACTTTCAGGAAACATTCCTCACTCACAAAGAAAGAAAATATGTTATGTGGACATGTGTCCGGAAACGCTTACTTTCCATGTTAGAGCTCATTTTATTACTTCTCTTCCAATCACATTAATCATGGAATGGAAACACACAGCAACAGAACGTAACAGCGTGACTTCAAACACTTTGTTACAGGAAATGTTCAAAATGTCCTCCGTTAGCGAGGATACATGCATCCACCCTCCGTCGCATGGAATCCCTGATGCGCTGACGCAGCCCTGGAGAATGGCGTATTGTATCACAGCCGTCCACAATACGAGCACGAAGAGTCTCTACATTTGGTACCGGGGTTGCGTAGACAAGAGCATTCAAATGCCCCCCTAAATGAAAGTCAAGAGGGTTGAGGTCAGGAGAGCGTGGAGGCCATGGAATTGGTCTGCCTCTACCAATCCATCGGTCACCGAATATGTTGTTGAGAAGCGTACGGACACTTCGACTGAAATGTGCAGGAGCTCCAACGTGCATGAACCACATGTTGTGTCGTACTTGTAAAGGCACATGATCTAGCAGCACAGGTAAAGTATCCCGTATGAAATCATGATAACTTGCTCCAAGTACAGTACATACTGACGAAACTAAAATGAGCTCTAACATGGAAATTAAGCGTTTCCGGACACATGTCCACATAACATCTTTTCTTTATTTGTGTGTGAGGAATGTTTACTGTAAGTTTGGCCGTACCTTTTTGTAACACCCTGTATAGACAATCACTCCTTTACTCAATCAGCGCATGAGATTGCGGTGGAAGGGTAATCGATAATAATGGTGCGATGTATCCTGCGTGGGGCACATGCGATACGTAATTGATGCATGTATAGTTCAAAAATGGTTCAGCGCTATGGGACTCAACTTCTGAGGTCATTAGTCCCCTAGAACTTAGAACTAGTTAAACCTAACTAACCTAAGGACATCACACACATCCATGCCCGAGGCAGGATTCGAACCTGCGACCGCAGCGGTATCGCGGTTCCAGACTGCAGCGCCTAGAACCGCACGGCCACTTCGGCCGGCCATGTATGGTTCACTTCCTTGCTATTACCTATTGCATGTGCTCCTCGTTTTTAGTTTTAAATTCTACAGGTATTTTAGTAGCTATTAAAAATACGCCAGCACAAATTTTCAGGGCTCCCTGTGTCGGTTAGGAATCTGTATGGAGTCAGACATATTTTTTTATATTTTCAGTTCACTTTAAAAACTGATCATATAGAAAAAGTTTTTATTTAAATACTTATTTTTTTCGTAATTTAGCTCCACGCACATTTAAGAATTAAGCTCGTGCGGACGTGGTTTCAAAGGGAATAGGTGAAAGCATGTAATGAAGTCAAGGGTATTCGACGTGAAAACGATCTGGCACTGGGAACAATATTAAAGCGAGATCGCCGTGCCGCCACTTGGAGGGGAGAGTCACACACGGCAGGCTGTTTTGGAAAGGACGGTGCGGCCTGGGAGCGGTGTCTGCTCCAGTTTCGCCGTCGTTCGGGGGAAAGCTGCGCCGCGGGCGGCCGGCAGGCCGAGAGAAGACGAGGCGGCCGCCCCGGGCCCCCGAGAGCGGCCAGCTGGCCCACATCCCGCCTTTCTCCGTCTGGCCGCCGGGGTCCCGTTCCGTCGCGGTCCGCCGCGCGCCTGGAATCGACGGAGACTGTTGACCCGTACGGTACTTGCAGAGACTCTGGCGGTACTCACTTCACTTGCTTTCAGATACGTCTTTAGGAACAGCGATAAATCACAACAGCAATGGCATTCTTTCATTATCGCCTTTACGCCGAGACCCCTCATGTGACTAACCAACGACAGCATGCTGTCGCTGCGAGACCTTTCATATGAAGAATCTAAGAGGGCGGAGAGTAGGGTTATCGTGGGGATGGTGACACCTATCGCCCGAAAAAAAATCTGTAGAAGCATTTATGTTTTAACATGTATCAATTTCCATGTTCCTCATCTAGCTTTCGGTCAATGAAGTAGCATGAGAACTGCCTCGAAAATGCTAAGGAGTTCTGAAAAACTTGCAAGTTACGTTTCACACAGAATACTTTTCAGTTGCTTGCCTCATGTTCTCTCCACGTGGATGCGGTTGCAACTTGATGTGGAACATTCCGGCCAGATGAAGATGCTCATTCACAGAGAGAGCTCGTGAAAGGGAGACCCAAAGGTAAATACCAGTTCATTTACGGAAAAAAAGAATTACAAGAAAACTGACTTTTTGAGCGTACGCGGAAATGACTGAAAGATACAGCGTTCCTCAGATTTATACATATGCAGACCACTGTTCACAATCGTAGTGCATGCATCGATTTTGTATTGTGTAAATTACGAATTTTTCAAACTAGTGAGAGAAATTCTTAGCTCTTTAATTAATTGTACGACACATGTACTTCTCAAACTTCGGAAGAATCCTTTTCAGACTCAATATTTTCTCTGAATTTCACTACATTGTTTTTATTCTAAAGCAAGCTACTGTCTCTGGATGTAAGTAAAGTATTCGTTCAAATGGCTCTGAGCACTATGGGACTTAACATCTGAGATCATCAGTCCCCTAGAACTTAGAACTACTTAAACCTAACTAACCTAAGGACACCACACACATCCATGCCCGAGGCAGGATTCGAACCTGCGACCGTAGCAGTCGCGCGGTTCCGGACTGAATAGCCTAGAACCTCTCGTCCACCGCGGCCGGCTAAGTAAAGTATTGTTATTACATTGAAGTTCTCGTGGTAATCAAATATAATAACGAAGACGGGTATTCCGCAGCTCTCTTCAGTATCGTCCTGCAGAAAATAATGAGAACCTGGGAAGTAGCTCCGAAGCTGGAAGGAATAACTGGAACACACCTTGGGAAGAAAGGAAACAATTTGGAAATCAGATGTTTAGCTTCTACCAATGATTTTGTCCTTTTAACCAAAACTGGAAAAATGCACAAAGAACGCTGGAGGCGTTGCATGAAATCGCTGGAAAAACAGGTTTCAAAGTCTCACATGAAAAGACAAAACATATGGGACACAGAAAACAAGAAGAGAAATACTTGGGTATAAAATATGGAAAGATGAGAAGGATAGATAAATTGAAATACGTGGGAGAATAGATTCAACCCAATGGACTGGATAAAGAGGCAATCACAGGAATAGCCAGAAAATCAGACCTTGATTCCAGTTTAACTTAGAACAAGTTAACAAACAAGGAATATCCGACAAGGCTAAAATCGGGCACTGCAATGGCATTATAAAACCAGGAGCAATTTATTCTTCGGAGTACCTTATTCTGAATATAGGCGTACAGTCGGAAGAACTTGAAAAGAAGAAAAGGAAGAATGTCAGGAAAATTCTTGGACCTCAGAAGAATGTTAATGGAACTTATAAGAATGCGAAAAACGAGGAGCTCTACAACTGTACCGAAAAATTAACGGACACAATGCAGAAACAACGGCTGAAATTTTGTGGAAACGTAGCAAAAGTGGACGGACGCCGATTGAGCAAAAAGATCTTTAGTTACATTATATCACATCACTGAAGACCACCTCTAAGCGAGCAGAAGAGGTCAAAAGAGATGCATAAGAAGCAGGAATTATACTAGAAATGATCAAAAACAGAGAATAATTCAGAAGCATTTTACATTTCGAAGGTGGAGAGAAAGGAAAGGAATAAAATGATGAAGAGGTCCTGGGAAAAGAGGAAAAGAAACGCCAAAAAGTTTTACGCGGTCCATAGTTGGACACATTTGGGAAAAAAAATTATTGTGGCTCAGTGGCACGATGCAATTCCTTCTATTGACCGCCACTTCGGCGACTTGCGTGTCCATAAGTTTCCCACTTATCCAGACGGGGAAAAGAGGACCTACAGTTTAACTTGGAATCTGAACCAGATGTTGTTTCTGGAGACTACTCACATCGTTGAGAGGTGACGGCTAGTTTAGAATGAAGACTGAAAAATCCGTGGTCCGACCGAGATTCCATCGTGCGACCTGTCGGTTTTCGTATACGCGCTTTACCGCTAGATCATCAGGTCTAACGGTAATGGTTCAAATGGCTCTAAGCACTATGGGACTTAACATCTGAGGTCATCAGTCCCCTTGACTTAGAACTACTTAAACCTAACCTAAGGACATCACACACATCCATGCCCCAGGCAGGACGCGAACCTGCGATCGTAGTAGCCACGTGGTTTCGGACTGAAGCGCCTAGAACCGCTCGGCCACAGCGGCCGGCTCCAACGGTAATCAAACAGTTAATTATTGTATTGAAATATTTTACAAATCCGCACTTTATCACTATCATTATTAAAATCCTACTCATCTGTAGAACGTTAAAAGTGAGGGTCACGGCACCTTACGTTTTGGCCGCGAGGAGGGAGGGGAGAGATGCGGTAACGAACTATCATAATCTGCCTCCCTTCCCCAGAACCGAACTCTGGGATCCGCGCATGGTCACATGACGTCTGCGTCCTGAATCCAAGCATTCTTCCCGATGTGCGGCGCGCGAGACAAATTACGGGACGTACTGTTCCGTAGGTTCACTCGCAGACGTTTATAGGAGCACCCATATTCATTTTCTGCAATGCTACACTTATACTATCAGTCTAAACATTGGTCACCAGCCTCTCTTTGACCCGTGAGACAAGTTTAAACTTCTCACTATTCCAAAGTCTGTAATTAATGCCCTGTAGCTATCCAACTACACTGCTGTGCAAAACCTAAGGACGAAAATAACTTTCACGTGATGTATCACTGCCAAGTATCCAAGATGCTGATCCAGGAGGGTGTAAAATGAATGTGCGTAACGGAGAAACGCTAAAACGAAAATTTAGCCTTGTCTGAATACCCCTTAAATCAGATCTTAGGATATCTTAATTCTATAAATTACAATCTAAACTTAAATGAATGATAAAGGCATCTAATCGTACTAAATGATAAACTTTGTTCCTACTTATATATTTATTGTAGATTAAAAAAAGAACCTTATATTACAAAGTTTACATTTCCTACGTAAAATTACTAATCAATTGCCCAACTCTGCCCCTTATTGTGACTGCGCGATCTAATACCAATAACGCAAAATGACTGACATCACCTACGTACTAAACACTAGAAGACACTACTTTCAAAGATGATCTACGGTGGTACGGAACCTCGCTGGAAATAAACTAACGTGATCACGGCTGTTTAGTTTTATAGCCCTAATAAGCCGAAGCAATTTGCGTGCTGGGTCTCGTACACGTCTGCCTGGATGGAAGAACTCCAGCCAAAAAATAAACTCTTTCAAACACTAGGACGGTAGAAGGCAGTCCTCTGACTAATATATTCTAATACTGTCTCCTCCTCTCTATGTTCTACAGACAAGAAACGCGAACTCCCAATCACAAGTACGGAGTTCAGGTAATGTCTCAACGTAAGTATAGGCAGAGGAAGTGCTCTCAATTACTGAACGCTGCATACTCAACGACGACTTCCAACCCGGAGGTGAAGTCCAGATTCGTATAGGTTCGCAACAGTACAGTTCCTAACTGTTCTAACTATAAACTCTCCTGAGAGCAAAGGCAGCAAGTCCGGCTGTACCAACAAAAGCTGATATCGGGCGACCGTCACACACGGGCACTCGCAACGGAAGACCGCGTCTCTCCAGCGCTAGCTTCCCAGCGAGGCTTGGCTCCCCACCATCTAATTCCGAAAACGAATCATAGTCGCGAAACCACGGAATATTCACCCTCTCCACAGATTCTTCTGAACTCCGACCAATAATATTTTAGTCTTTTGTCGTCCAGTGCGGAAAGTTTGCGAGGAAAAACCTATACTCGTGCAATGGTACGCTTCTGAGTAAAAATCCTTGAAAATAACCAGCCTGCGTGGTTTCCGAGATGCTGCTTCTTCGCTCCTCTCACCTACGTCCAAGATTTTCAGCGTTTCCGAAGTATAATCCTTCCAGTTCGGCTACAAACCGACCGGTCGCGACTCTATTGTGCTCCAGCGCTTAGATGCTACGACGTCCGTTGCTATTTCCTGTGTTTAAGTAGGACCAACACACCTGTGTGGGCCTTCCACCCAGGGCTTCAGTTCCACCAGCCGTTTCATTTACACTGGCATTCCAACCTCTATTAGTATAGGCAATCATTCACTACGCCTTTTTTATAATAAAGACACTCCGTCATCTTTCATGCAAATACGCGTTAGCAATTATTTACAAGACTTACGTGACAATGTCAGTCTCCTTTATATATTCATATATACTATGTACAACCTATCACATGATACCTAACTGTATTTGTAGATCACGGCAAAGTATGTGGATGAGTGCTTTTAAGGGGCGAAATAATAGCCACCTTATAAGTAACATAGCTCTATTAAACCTGAACCATACATAGAAAGAACTGCTACAGTATGGTACAAAAGGTAACTGAAAGAAATATGTAACGAGATATTTTCACTAAGGTGTGTCAATATCTGTCGAAGAATGGAAGCCGATTCTTCTACAAGCTACGAAACGCGAGAAGGTTGCGACATCGGACACTGGACTTTAGAACTAAGTCAACGTTTTAACCCATACCAAACCTGTTCCAGTGTGCTCAGGTCAGGACTCTGGATAGGTCACTTCATTTCAGGAACGTTATCGTCCACAAACCATTGCCTCACAGATGCTGCTTTAAGGCAGGCTGTACTGTCATGCTGATACAATCAACGTTTCCGAACGCTTTTTCTACTGCATGCAGTACACGATGCTGAAAAATGTGTTCATATCCTTCGACATTTAGCGTTTGGTTAAACGGAATAAGGGAATCACGCCCTGAGCTCGAAAACACCCCCACATCCTGTGTACTTCATTGTTGGTACTACACGTGATGGCAGATTACGTTCCCCAGGCATTCGCCAAACCTAAACCCTTCCATCGGACTGCGACAAGGTATAGCGTTTTCATCATTCCAAATCGCTCATTTCCAATTACACAAGGTCGAGTGGCGTCGCTCATGACGCCACCTCAACCGTCGGTTAGCGCTGACTACAGAAATGTGTGGTTCATGAGGAGCTCCTTGACCATTGTATCCTGAAATCCGGTTTCGCAGGACAGAGCGGATCCGGTTGTGGAAACGCGCCAAGATGAGTTACTGTTAGTTACATAAGAACACACAACTTTATTCCTCAAAAACCCATGCACAGTTTTCTCTTTAAAACAAAAAGGATAAATTCACGGCTGAGGGCACAAGTAACTTCTCAATAATAAAGTTTAAATAATTCCATTTAAAACACAAGAATTTAGAGAAACGGCTGAAGGCCTTACTTAAGTAAAATTAATATATCTTTAAATAATTCCTTTTAAGGCACAAGGATTTAGACAAACGGCTGAAGGCCTTACTTAAAAAATGGTTCAAATGGCTCTGAGCACTATGGGACTTAACATCTGAGGTCATCAGTCCCCTAAAACTTAGAACTACTTAAACCTAACTAACCTAAGGACATCACACACATCCATGCCCAAGGCAGGATTCGAACCTGCGACCGTAGCGGTCACGCGGTTCCAGACTGAAGCGCCTATAACCGCACGGCCATACCAGCCGGCGATGGCCTTACTTAAATAAAATTAAAATATCTTCTCGAATAAAGGCCCAAATAATATTTCAGATCAGCAAAGGAAATTCTTAAAACGCAAGCATTTACAAATTTCGGCTAATAGCCAAATTAAGGAAAACTTAAATTAATTCCTCGGCTGAAAGCTGAACAATATTTCAACATAATAAAAGGGAACCTTTACAGACAAGCATTTACACACTACAACAGAAAACCATCTTAAAGAAATTTGAAATATCTTGACAGCTGAAGGCGCAAACAATTATTCAGAATAATTAAAGACAAACCTTAAGATGAGCATTTACACAGCACGGCTGAAAGCCATTTTAAGATTTCAAGATAATTAAAGAGAAGCCTTACAAACAGTAATTTACTCATTACGGGCTGAAAGCCACAGATTTTAAAACAAACACAGCTGAAGGCCTAAATACAGAGCAAACAAGAATTTTAAATAAAACACGGCTGAAGGCCTAATCTTAAAATACTTCACGTAAGGTTCGGCTGAAGGCCATATACTGAACATAGAACAGACAAAATTAATACACGGCTGAAAGTTTGGCACAGTGCTTGCGATGAAAGAAAATCACAATCACAAACAGCAGAACAGTGGTGCTCACAGGTGTTCCAAGGGGCTGCCTGGGGAGGAAACTCCAACAACAGTTTGTAAGGAGGCTATTTATGTTTTCTTATTGGCAACGTTACGTAGCGCTCTGTATGAAAATCACTGGCTGTGCTGTGTGCAGTCTGTGGCTAGTTTGCGCTCAGTCCGGATCCGCGGGACTGCTACGGTCGCAGGTTCGAATCCTGCCTCGGGCATGGATGTGTGTGATGTCCTTATGTTAGTTAGGTTTAATTAATTCTAAGTTCTAGGCGACTGATGACCTCCGAAGTTAAGTCGCATAGTGCTCAGAGCCATTTTGTGGCTAGTTTGCATTGTTGTCTGCCATTGTAGTGTTGGGCAGCTGGATGTTAACACCGCGTAGCGTTGTACAGTTGGAGGTGAGCCGCCAGCAGTGGTGGATGTGGGGAGAGAGATGGCGGAGTTTTGAAATTTGTAATACTGGATATCATGAACTTCTATGTACATTATGACTTTTGAACACTATTGAGGTAAATACATTGTTTGTTCTCTATCAAAATCTTTCATTGGCTAACTATGTCTATCAGTAGTTAGTGCCTTCAGTAGTTTGAATCTTTTATTTAACTGGCAGTAGTGGCGCTCGCTGTATTGCAGTAGTTCGAGTAACGAAAATTTTTGTGAGGTAAGTGATTTGTGAAAGGTATAGGTTAATGTTAGTCAGGCCATTCTTTTGTAGGGATTATTGAAAGTCAGATTGCGTTGCGCTAAAAAAATATTGTGTGTCAGTTTAAGGACAGTCATGTATAATTGTTCAAAGGGGACGTTTCATAAGTTTAGGTGAGACAGGCAGCCAAGAATAAGCTTGCCGACCGGTGTGGCCGTGCGGTTCTAGGCGCTTCTGTCTGGAACCGCGTGACCGCTACGGTCGCAGGTTCGAATCCTGCCTCGGGCATGGATGTGTGTGATGTCCTTAGGTTAGTTAGGTTTAAGTAGTTCTAAGTTCTAGGGGACTGATGACCACAGATGTTAAGTCCCATAGTGCTCAGAGCCATTTGAACCATTTTGAACCAAGAATAAGCTTAAGTAAGCAGATGGCAACCCGACCCAGGGATGGCTGAAGGACCGACCAACAACCTAATCAATTCCGCTGCGGCGACCAAAGGCACGACAACGGAAGATACCAGCAGCATTACGTTTTCAAAACTGGCGTCTAAAAGCAGCCAAGGCACAATAACCACTCAAAAAATGTGAACAACACGAAAGGCTGTCAAAATACACGCGGTATGGACAGCATCAACATGCGCTGACACGAAACTTCCTGGCAGATTAAAACTGTGTGCCGGACTGAGACTCGAACTCGGGACCTTTGCCTTTCGCAGGCAAGTGCTCTACCACTTGCCCGCGAAAGGGAAATGTCCCGAGTTCGAGTCTCAGTCCGGCACACAGTTTTAATCTGCCAGGAAGTTTCATAGTTCAAGTTAGATTAAGTATTAGTTTAAGACAGATTAAGTAGTGTGTAAGCTTAGGGACCGATGACCTCAACAGTTTGGTCCCATAAGACCTTACCACAATTTTCCAAAATTTCTGCCTGGTCTTGGTTTAGTTGTGGTTATTCCTTCGCGCTTCCACTCCACAACCACGTCATCAACGTTTGACTTGCCCAACTCTGGAAACGTTGAAATGTTCCCGATGGATTTGTTATTCAGATGACATTATTCAGATGATATCCAGTGACTAGTCCACTTCTGAAGTCATCGAGCTCTCCTTAGGGGCGCATTGTGTTGTTGCTGCGTCTCTACTGGTAAGTCGGTACGCCTCTCGTGACATCCAGTGGTCAATTCCGCGTTAGTCGGAGGTGTCCGTATACTTTTGATCAGACAGTGTAAGTCATTTCGCTGTTGTACGATCTATTGTCACTGTAATTTAATTATTTCATTTTATTGTTGATCGACACTGTAGAAACTAAAGAAAAATTAATAGATATATGAACGGGACTGATGATTTTAGCAAGGTGTTTTTTTATATATTACTTCACCCAGAAGCATCTTCATCAAACAAGGGAACAAAAAATGGAAGGAACTTAATACCTGAATCGCTGTATTGCATTTTATAACTCCACTTTGACAGTAGTGAATATCGTAAAATTTTTGCAGTGAACACATAGTGTGTTGTGGGGCGATCACTCTGTTGTAGAAATAATTCAAAAGCCAATATTGCTTAAATACTATTTACTAGATGACCATTTTCAACACACTAAAGGTGCCATCATCGGATCTGTGAAGATACAACACGACAGGTTTGAGGGAGGGCTTACATGAGTTACACGATATACATTACTATTAGTTCAGTACCACATACCTGAATGTAGCTTAACAAGTATAGACCATTTGGATATAACGATAGACGAGGCAGACCAGCTGATATAAAATCACTGTCGCAGAAATAAAAATTAAAACACAACTGCTCTCATGGTCATCAGATGTATAAAACCGAAGTCACAAGATAAAAAAAAATATGGTTCAAATGGCTCTGAGCACTATGGGACAACAGCTGAGGACATCAGTCCCCTGTACCGAGCGAGGTGGCGCAGTGGTTAGACACTGGACTCACATTCGGGAGGACGACGGTTCACTCCCGCGTCCGGCCATCCTGATTTAGGTTTCCCGTGATTTTCCTCAATCGCTCCAGGCAAATGCCGGGGTGGTTCCTTTGAAAGGGCACGCCCGTCTTCCTTCCCCATCCTTCTCTAATCCGATGAGACCGATGACCTCGCTGTCTGGTCTCCTTCCCCAAAGCAACCCCAACCCAACATCAGTCCCCTAGAACTTAGAACTATTTAAACGTAACTAACCTAAGGACATCACACACATCCATGCCCGAGGCAGGATTCTAACCTGCGACCGTAGCGGTCGCGCGTTTCCAGACTGAAGCGCCTAGAACCGCTCCGCCACATCAGCCGGCCACTAGATAAAACTATTTGACACATGACCGCAGTTCGACTAACAACGGTCGGCATCACACATCACATTTAGTTGTGTACTTGCTTTGTTGAGTGGAGGTTAATGGCATAACTTGTTAGGAAGCACTTTATAGGTTGCTGTCCACAATGTTGCCACCGCGACCTTGTGATTTTTCAGGGCTGGTTGCAGGGTACTTCGGAGAGCATTGCTAACGTCAAAAACCGTGTCAATGTTCGTCCAAAAGCTGCGCCTATTTATTTACCATCAGTTTCGCTGGAAACGATAGTTACCAGGTAACCTGTTTAGCAACAGACAGAATACAGATTTGACTATCTATCTAGGCCTATACTTCGATTAAAATAGGTTTATGACTGACGTTATAGACTTTTTTTTTTCAAATTTATTGGCATTAGGGTCGTGGCCGCTCGGCCATCGAAATAGTAATGGCTATTATGGCGATACGAAAGTAAGAACAACACAAGACCCAGTCCCCGAGCAGAGAAAAATCTCCGACCCGGCTGGATATCGAACCCAGTCCTTTCGTTTAAGGTGCTATTTCGCTGCAACTGCCGGTCGTAGCGGCCGGCAGTGACTGCTGGCAGTTGACTACTGCTCTTAGACAAAGCAACGGAACATACGTCGTTCTAACTGCTCGGCAGTCAGCGGTCGTGACGTCATCGCGACTGCCGCACCTCGGCCGCTGCAGAAGCAGTCAAGCAGTTGGGCCGCGACTGCCAGGTGTGTGACGACTGCAGAAATCAACGACGCGCTATGTCGAAGAAAGGTTTTCACGATGACGTCGACGAGCAGTTAGTGGAGTATGTGAGCAGATACTCTATACTGTATGATAATACGCATACAGATTTCAGAAATGTGATGGCAAAGGATAAGTTGTGGACGAAGATAGGAGAAGCAATGAAAAAAGATGGTAAGTGTTTTGCATATACACATTCATTTATTTATGTTTTTTTCATACTGTGGCAAATTGTACAATATGAAGGCTACAACAATGCTTCCATTCTTTCTGTCACCAAACGATTACAATAATCGTTACGAATAGTAACAATAATTTATTTCCTTTATTTGAGCCTTAGTTCTTTTCCAGGTTGTAATCATTGATTTGTAGGTTCACAGAAGTAATTGTTAAATGTATCTCGTACCTGAAACCCTTCAGCTTGGTAAATCCCCCTGTTCGGGGAAGGGGAATACTGTTCTGTGGTAAACTCACGTCATGGTCAAGTTCATAAAAAGGTCGTCCTCCTTTTTCTAAATAGGCGTCCCTGATGAGATTGTGTAGACAGCAACAAGCTGTAACGAGTTTATCACATGTGTTAGGTTGCAGATTCAGATTTGTGTAGAACACTCGAAATACCTGACACAAAAGTCAAAAAGCGTTTTCAGAAACTCGGCGCGCTCGTGACAATTTATAGTTAAAGGTCGCTTTTCATTTATCTTGCTGGGCAGACGAGCGAGTGTAAGGCTTGAGAATATGCTTTCGCAAGGGGAATGCCTCGTCGCCTACTATAACAAATGGCATCTTTATGTCAGTTAATGGAAGCTCATCATCTGCTGGAAACACGTCTCCTTTCATGATCATTTTCCCCATTGCCGACTTATTAAATATGCCGCTGTCTCCTTCCTTCCCATACGAACCTACGTCTATCGCAACGAATTACAGTTCACATCAACCAATGCCAAAAGTACTATGGAGAAGTACCCTTTGTAATTCCAGAAAAGGGAACCACTTTTTCCAGGACACCGTATCCTTATATGTTTCCCATCAATCGCAGCACAGCAGTTAGGGAAACCCCAAAGTGTGTAGAATTCTTTCGCACCTTTACTGAAAGATTCTCGAGATGGAGGAGGCAGGAAGATAGGTGCCAAGTGTTGGCACATAGCTTCTACTGTTTCACGAACTATGATGCTCGCGTAGCTTGGTGATATCCGGAAATCATATCCAAGGGACACAAAACTCTCCCCTGTAGCTAGAAACCTGTAACACAAACCATAATTATTATTAATACATGGAACATAAATGTCTGGTCCTAATTACACAGCTAAACAAATATTGTTCCGTTTTAGGTAACCAGTGTAAGTAGAGATGGAAAGACATCAGAGATAACTGCTGGAAAACAGTTCGAAAAGAACAGCTGCAAACAGGTTCTGCAGCACCAAGTTCAACAACAAAATGAGCGTTGTTCAACAGACTAGGCTTTTTGAGAGCTGTAGAAAGGGAGCGGTCGTCTTTTTGCAGTGTTCCGCTAAAGGAGCCAACAAGTGTTGAAGGACTGCTATCTGATGAAGACGGACAAAATGGCAATGAAACAGGGCCTGACACTCCACAAGCCATTGCTTCCTTCTCCTCTGGCGACGCACTTGCTGCCAACTCTTCCATCTCAGCTCGCAGATCGAGGAAAACACAGTGGGATTCAATCAACCAAAGGGGCCAACAACGATTGGAATTGCTGCAGCGCTTGGCTACTAATCGGGACCCGGAAGATGATGTTGGGCTGTTCGTGAGAAGCATCGCAGCGTCCATTAGGAAACTACCACGTCACCTCATTAATAAAGCGAAAATTGACATTTTGAGCTATGTTACGGGACTTGACAGTTCTTCAGAATCATCTCTTGTGCCACTACCTGTCAGCATCAGTCGTTCCGGCTCGTCTTCCCTTTCATCCCCATTCGAACGAACTTCATCGGTTGGAGACGGTACGTACACTTTCACCCCATTAATAAACGTCGAACCACAAGCAGGTGATTCTACTTTTGAAAATAATTACTAATCGTAATGTAAACACAGTGTAAAGATAATGTAAACATAAACAACAAACTGTACAGGCCCTGAGTCGTTTCCAAATAACTTATTACACTCATGGAAATGGAAAAAAGAACACATTGACACCGGTGTGTCAGACCCACCATACTTGCTCCGGACACTGCGAGAGGGCTGTACAAGCAATGATCACACGCACGGCACAACGGACACACCAGGAACCGCGGTGTTGGCCGTCGAATGGCGCTAGCTGCGCAGCATTTGTGCACCGCCGCCGTCAGTGTCAGCCAGTTTGCCGTGGCATACGGAGCTCCATCGCAGTCTTTAACACTGGCAGCATGCCGCGACAGCGTGGACGTGAACCGTATGTGCAGTTGACGGACTTTGAGCGAGGGCGTATAGTGGGCATGCGGGAGGCCGGGTGGACGTACCGCCGAATTGCTCAACACGTGGGGCGTGAGGTCTCCACAGTACATCGATGTTGTCGCCAGTGGTCGGCGGAAGGTGCACGTGCCCGTCGACCTGGGACTGGACCGCAGCGACGCACGGATGCACGCCAAGACCGTAGGATCCTACGCAGTGCCGTAGGGGACCGCACC
The DNA here is from genome assembly GCF_023864345.2 of Schistocerca serialis cubense. NCBI lineage: Eukaryota > Metazoa > Arthropoda > Insecta > Orthoptera > Acrididae > Schistocerca > Schistocerca serialis. Next base: position 816,723,366 of record NC_064638.1, read on the forward strand.
GCCACTTCCCAGCAAATTAGGGACACTGTTGCTCCTGGGGTATCGGCGAGGACCATTCGCAACCGTCTCCATGAAGCTGGGCTACGGTCCTGCACACCGTTAGGCCGTCTTCTGCTCACGTCCCAACATCGTGCAGCCCGCCTCCAGTGGTGTCGCGACAGGCGTGAATGGAGGGACGAATGGAGACGTGTCGTCTTCAGCGATGAGAGTCGCTTCTGCCTTGGTGCCAATGATGGTCGTATGCGTGTTTGGCACCGTGCAGGTGAGCGCCACAATCAGGACTGCATACGACCGAGGCACACAGGGCCAACACCCGGCATCATGGTGTGGGGCGCGATCTCCTACACTGGCCGTACACCACTGGTGATCGTCGAGGGGACACTGAATAGTGCACGGTACATCCAAACCGTCATCGAACCCATCGTTCTACCATTCCTAGACCGGCAAGGGAACTTGCTGTTCCAACAGGACAATGCACGTCCGCATGTATCCCGTGCCACCCAACGTGCTCTAGAAGGTGTAAGTCAACTACCCTGGCCAGCAAGATCTCCGGATCTGTCCCCCATTGAGCATGTTTGGGACTGGATGAAGCGTCGTCTCACGCGGTCTGCACGTCCAGCACGAACGCTGGTCCGACTGAGGCGCCAGGTGGAAATGGCATGGCAAGCCGTTCCACAGGACTACATCCAGCATCTCTACGATCGTCTCCATGGGAGAATAGCAGCCTGCATTGCTGCGAAAGGTGGATATACACTGTACTAGTGCCGACATTGTGCATGCTCTGTTGCCTGTATCTATGTGCCTGTGGTTCTGTCAGTGTGATCATGTGATGTATCTGACCCCAGGAATGTGTCAATAAAGTTTCCCCTTCCTGGGACAATGAATTCACGGTGTTCTTATTTCAGTTTCCAGGAGTGTATTTTAATAGATATTTACGTTATTTCATAGAGATACAAAATTATCCATTTTAAACCATTGTTGTTGAATACGTATGCTTTTATACAGCTACTTACCGTAAATTCACTGCCATTTTTTCGTCGGCTTCTATTGGAGTTTGCACTGCACTGGTAGCCGTTCCTGCTATGTCTTCTCTCACCAGACTTAAAACAAAATCGAACTGAGATGGGTTAAGTCTAAAGAAATTTCTGAACCTCTCTTCATCGTTTCGCAAGTGACCGGTACGGCCGAAGTGGCCGTGCGGTTAAAGGCGCTGCAGTCTGGAACCGCAAGACCGCTACGGTCGCAGGTTCGAATCCTGCCTCGGGCATGGATGTTTGTGATGTCCTTAGGTTAGTTAGGTTTAACTAGTTCTATGTTCTAGGGGACTAATGACCTCAGCAGTTGAGTCCCATACTGCTCAGAGCCATTTGAACCATTTTGAAGTGACCGGTTACTAAGTTAGCATATATTCCTTCACTTTTTCGTGTTTGGAAAATGCTATGGGGACAAGATCTTGTAAGCATTGCAATAATTTCCTCTTCTTCTTCCTCGTCCACCAAAAAACCTAGAATGCTATTAGCATCCATGTTGCGAACTCGCGTGCATGTTCCTTTTACAGAGGTAACTCACTGAGTGGCGTGGCCGCTGCGGTCAGCAGTCTCAACGAAATACACACGCAGTGAAGGTCGGTAGTTACAGCTGGCAGCGAAATAGTACCTTTACCAGTCCGCCTCGCCGACAGCGCAGCTACCGATGCTGACATAACGGCATTGTTAGTCAAGTGGAACAGGGCAGTGGCTAAGTAGTTAGTCGGTGGCAGCAGTTTCTGTTCTCCATCTGCACACTGTGTTGCCTGTTCTGCAGGCCAAAGCAGAAGAGCCTTGACAAGCGACGCAAATCGCAAGGGCGGTGTATGCGTGCTGGTCAGACACACCACCTCTTGAGTATGGATACCTGTTTGTTCTTTTCATGTGCACCAGTTCAGGTGGGGATGTGTAAACAAAATTGCCATATTGAAATTATATTACACGATACATCAGTAATACCTGTGAAGTTTCATACTGTGATTATGGTTATTAAGTAATATCGGTATTGATAATAACTGGCATATAGATGGCTGTGCGTCATTCATTTCATAAAATGCTAAACAGCTGTTGGTGATCATGCTCAAGAAATGTTTTACGTTTTAATAGCGATAAAGTGAATTGCAATGCAGCACTGTATAGTGTGCCTGATGTTGGCCTGCTAAACCCGTAACGTATGGCACAATTTACAATAGATCACAATATTTTAGTTACTACCCGATAATAATTTAAAAAATCAATTTCCTGTCGGTTGAAGATAGGCAAAATTATGCGATTTCGATGTAATCAACGAGGACTCAATTTGTTATAGGACTGAAATATGCCTGTTTAGAAAAGCCACAAAAGTCTTGCTACGTTAGTTTTCTGACCTCGTAACATGTTTCAGCACAATTATGCCATCATTAGTGGGTTATTATGTTGTTGATATCTTAACGTGCTGAAATATGTTTGCACAAGAAAAGTGACGGACGAACGTTTTTGTAAATTGCGTCAACGTGTGGAACCCAATTCCATAATTTGTTGTCCAAATATGGCTACTGTCAGAATACCACGACAGGAATGGACGAATGACTGAATTTTGAGTCATTACGGAAGACGTACTCCGCTTGAATAACTGACAGAGCACTGTCCGTGAGAGGCATCTGCCCTGTGACACAATTATAAGTTCTCGCAAATGATTGTGCCGTTTTCAGTCACCAGAGTACGTATTTTGCACAGCAAGGACTCGAGGTAACACGTGTCCATTGATACAGCAACGCATGGCAGTATTTTTTGTCTCTCAAATAATCATGAAACCACCAATTTAATAACGTTCACCTTGTAACGAAAGTGAAATTTGCCTGTTGCTCGCTGTAATTCTGCAGCTATCTACAGTCTTACAATAAAGTGGAGCTGACTTAAAGATCAAACGACCAATGTGTGCTGTACAGTCTACGTATGTCGTACTTGATTCGAGATAGTGCTAGGAGCGTATAACAAAAGTTGAACACAAATTCGTTCTGTCTGATACTGATGCTTGAGCTAGGAACGTGTATTTCATCAGACACGATTGTGTGTAATTGTCGGGAAGCACAACGCACGCAGATTACGTTCATCGAAATGAATAGTTATTAACAATCTTCCACCGGCCTTCAGAGAGTCCGTTGCAAGACGATGTTTGTTACTGGCGTCATGTGGCGCAGATAACGCTATCTGCGGTGCAGCAAAGCGAGCAGCGATAAAGCACGACCGGCCTTGCAAGGCAGCCCAAGTCAGGCGCTGACTGATGGCTCACCGGCTACCGCGCCTTAAGTGTGTAAGCCGCCAGCGCAATGGTGCCACTACACAGCTGTGTTGTCGGCAGTAGAGGCACAGTGGTTCCGATATCAGCGGATTTTGCCGACGACCGACATCGGCTGGAGGCGGCCGATCTTTTCAAATCAGTACGTCACTACGCCCGCGGTCGCACTATAGTCGATCTTAATCTCCCGAACGTACAACCTTCGGACGACAATCAGTGCAATTCAGATCAGTTTGTTTTTCTTCGGTCAAATCGACCGACGTTTTCGCACACGAAATACGTAGCATGAGAAAATGATAAATTTATTCCAAGAATGAGTTTGTCCCATCCTGAGGATGAAAATATCATAATCGGCATATAGTACGCCGAATCTATGGATTGAAATCGCAGGTTTATACGAAGACTCAAATAGGGAAAATCTACTGGAAATTTTAGGCATAGATTATAACCTCAAAAATTATTTTGTACAAGGTCAGAGGGTGGTGTATCTTATATGCTTACAGCTACGGTACTGGATCTTTTTTGTGGTAGGTTGTCATTAATTGCCCACAAATTATTATTACTGCATACTGGCGTTTTATGCCAGTAGAGTAGCGATAATGTTATGAAGTGGTTTGCAAATGCGGTGTACGGTATGTATTTCAGCTTTTAAGTACTTTAGCTTTTCAGAGCACCTTATGCTACACTTAATGCTTGTATTTCACTCGTGTGCTAAATGACAGTAGCTGTAGGTTAATTGACTTACGTCATACAACTTTAAATATATGCAGAGAAACAGAGCGTTTATAACTTGTTTTTAAAGGTCACCAGGAATTATCTAGAGAATGTAACAAAAGTTTCTCCCCTCATCTCATACATTCGTAAAACTTGTCTAGTTATTCCGATGACTGAGAACAGATTGTATAATATTTGCCATGTTCTTTGCGAGAAAGGAAAGCTTTTTTAGGTGTGCCGTTATAACCTGGAAAAATAATTTGTTCAAGTGACAAGGATGGCTTATGTTTTGCTTAAAGTTACTGTAATGGACCTTTGTGGGTTGTGGTAGGTGAACATCAGTTGTCTATAAATTATTATTACTGCCTACTGGCGTTGTTTTTATGGCAGAAGGGTGGAGATTCTGTTACGTGAAGTGGTTTGTAAATGTGGTGAACGTATGTTTTACCACTTTTCACTGCTTTGGGTGTTCAGAGAATCTTACACTAAAGATCATTTTTGTCTTTCACATGTATACTGAATGACAGTTATTGAAGATTATTTGCCTGCACAATGTTAAATAAATTCAGAAAAAATGATTACGAGTAGGCCCTACTCGTGGTCTATTGCAAAATTCAATATGCAGTTCTGGTTCAAGTAAAACCAGAAGTAATACTTGTATATTTGGCATCTGCCGATTACATCTTTCTGATAATTAGGTCTGTGCCACATTCTGCAAAGTACAGTGTCAAAGCTTTTGTGTGATATGTCAGATGTTATTTACAACGCTGTAAATACTAATTTAAAACCTAATATTTTCATTGTTGCCCCTCAAATACCTGTTCTACGAAATTTTTATTTTTTTTCTAAACCGAATTTTCAAGCTGTACAATTGCACTAAAAGACACTGTAATATTGATTTTCTTTATTAAAAGCAACACTCAATCAGAAATAATACTGCCACCGCGAATATTGTTACTTCCTTTCTCAAATACCCTGGGTAAGTGTTTAGAGAGCAGTGATGTGTATTAGAATATGATTATCTGAATATCCAGCCAGTACTTCATTAATTTTCACCATTTTCAGAATAAAGTGTGGTGCTGTGAAACCACTATTCTATCTTTCATTAATTAGATAATAATTGCTTCCTTACATACAAATTTTATCCATGCATCATATAATAGAAACATATACTTACATCATGTAAATTAGCCATTATTGGCAAAAACTTCACAGACCGAAGTAGCACATCGTGCCACTGTAGCATAATAAACCACACTCCGAATAAGGTGTTTTGGAGCGATCATCAGTGCAGTGTATCACTGTAACTACATATTTTCGTGGTGCACGCGTATAAATACGAAAAACATCAATTACGGTTTGTTAGTTTCTAAGGTGGTAGTCCCTTCTGACGCTACTCGCTGGTAGAGAAGGAAAATGGCGTCACAAAACTAAACGTTTTTAACTCTTTTTTCCTTCATCTCATATATTCGTGAAACTTGTCTGGTAATTCCAGCAGCTGAGGACAGAGTGTACAGAACTTGCCATGTTTGTTTCGAGACGGATACAGCTCACTTACATGCGTGTTATATTAGCAAAAGCCGCCCTCCAGCGCCCGTCTCCAAGAATAGAGGCGTCGTGGTATCCGTCCCGTCCTTGGAGATTAAAATGTAACCTACTTCATACATAAAATAGTTTCTAACCTAACATAACCTAACCTAGCCTCTTCGGTCCCGCCAAAAAGTGACGAATGAGATCTGACGCACTGTGACCAAGCTGTCGGCCGATGTTATCGTGTGACTTCACGCTGACCGCAGCGTAACACGGAGGATAAGAGAGGGGACTGTACTCTTGTTCGTTCATCGAAAGGTAATTGCTTTCCATCGCAAAGATACGCAATCACCCTCGGATGCGTCGGAGTCATCGTCTATCTTCCAGCACACGAAACACTTACGAACGCCGCTTTCCAGATTTAACTCTAAGATCTTCCTAACTTGTAGTAAGGAAATCATAAATTTAGTCTGCATGTTGGTTCCGAGTCCCGATCGACGAGATAACAATGAACTGGAAGTCTGGAACCGTTTTTATTTACGGCGCTAATGCTCCTTCATATTTGGAAACGAATTACAGCAGCAGAGGTAAGTTTATTGTTTAACACCACGGCCGCCGTCAGCCATCAAGGCCATTTCCAAGTGGTTAAGGTCTCGAACTTAGTGTGCAACCGTATACGTCCATGACGCTAGGCTCATAACTATAGGGTCTGCCTGCTGTCGGACATTTCCGGTCTCTATCAGTCACCTCCGGCCAGATACGTACAAGTGCAGCCTGTCGGGTTTTTGTTACGCTTTTTAGTGCTAAAGTCGAAAACGCACAATTAAGGCCCATTCTAGGGGACTGATGACGTCAGATATTAAGTCCAATAGTGCTCAGAGCCCTTTGAACCATCTGATAGTATTGGAGAGTGTCTCTAGAATATAGTGTACATAGGAATACCTGATGTTTTTTCGTCAGTACTTCAATGTAGTGACTGATTTTAGGATCACATGAAGGAATGCACACTAGAGACTGCCATAAACAATTTCTGCAATTTTGTTCTGTTTTTGTTGTTGGTAGACATGAGGCTGCAGCATTTGTAAATATTTCGAGTTCTGCACGTTTAAATATTGTATTAAATACACTAACGGAAAAAATCGCAACACTAAAAAATAATTAATGTAAAATAATGAAATGTAAAGTAATGAAATTTCGGAAACATATTTAAGTGAATAACATTGCAAGATCACAAATGAAAGTAAGCGCGAGATAAGCCATTGCAAATGTGAAATGCCAGTACATTAATAAAGGGTATAATCGCCAGAATGTTGAATGCGATCATGCAGATGCCTTGTGTTGTACAGATGCTGGGTGTCAGTTTGCTGGAGTTCCACGCCTGTTGTACTCAGTCGGTCAATACAGGTGCGGTTAATGATGTTTGTGGATGAAGCCGGAGTTGGCGCGCGATGATGTCTCATATGTGCTCCATTGGAAACAGACCTTGTGCTCCAGCAGGCCATGGTAGTATGTCGACATTTTGTAGAGCACTTTGGGTTACAACAGCGGTGTGTGGGTGAACGTTATCCTCTTAGAAAACACTCCATGGAATGCTGTAAATGAATGGCAGCACCAAAGGTCGAATTACCTGACTCAGACTTTTGGAGGTAGGGTGCGTGGGATAACCGGGAGAGTTGTACTGCTGTCGTACGAAACCGCAACCCAGACCATAACTCTAGGTATAGGTCCAATGTGTCCATCAATCAAACAGGTTGGGTGCAGGTTCCCAACTGGCCTCCTTCTAGACAGGAAACGGTTATCATGGCACGGAGGTAGAACCAGTTTTCATCAGCAAACACAACAGGCGTCCACCCTGCCCTCCAATGAGCTCTCGCTTGACACCACTGAAGTCGCAAATGGTAGTGATTTGGGGTCACTGGAATTCACGCTACAGGGCGTCTGTCTCGGAGCTGTCCTTGAAGTAACCGATTTCCAACAGTTCGTTGTGCCACTGTAGTACCAACTGGTGCTCAAATTGCTGCTGCATATGTAGTATACGCCAAATATGATGATCTTTCCTCTCAGTAGTGCCACATGGCAGTGCGGAGCCCGATGTACTCGAGACCGTATATTCCCGTGATCACCGCTGCCTGCAATCACTAACAGTGGCAATATCGCAGAAGAAACATCCAGCTCCCCGCAACCCAATTACATTACCTCGTTCATACTCAGGGAGGTGTTTAGAATGATGTAGTTTTAGACTAACATCAACTTACCACATCCAGTCGCAGAAGTAACTAACGCTCAAGATCGTTACAGCGTGTATTTAAAGCAGTCCTGAGTTGCATCTTCATAGAGGCGCTACAAGTGCCACTCTTATGCCACGGGTGCGGAATTTGAATAGACATTATCTTCCAGATACAGAAACACGCCTACGAACCTTCGTTTATGTTGCACAACTCCTTCTTAGCGTTGCGATCTTTTTTTCCGTCTGTGTATTTGGAATACATAATTAAATCTTCAGTTACACACACATCAAAAAAAGTTTTGCACCAACTCAGTTCCGAGAGTTCCGGAACCTGTACTGAAAATCATTTCCGAACTTTTTACTGCCCATGAGAACCACACACTGCATGTTGTACCACTATACAGCGAGACCTTCAGATGTGGTGGTCCAAGATTGCTGTACACACAGGTACCTCTAACACCCAGTAACACGCCCTCTTGCATTGATGCATGCCTGTATTCGTCGTGGCATACTATCCACAAGTTCATCGAGGCACTGTTGGTACATTCCTCAACGGGAATTCAGCGTAGATCCCTCAGAGTGGTTTTTGGGTCACGCTGTCCATAAACAGCCCTTTTTCAATCTATCCCAGGGATATTCGATAGGGTTCATGATTGGAGAACATGCTGACCACTCTAGTCGAGTTACGTCGTTATCCTGAAGGAAGCCATTCACAAACTGTGCTCGATTGTGGCGCGACTTGTCGCCCATGACGACGAATGCCTCGCCAATATGCTGCCGATATGGTTGCACTATCGGTCGGAGGACGGCATTCACGTATAGTACAGACGTTACGGCGCTTTCCACGACCACCAGCGGCGTACGTCGGCACCATATAATGCCACCCGAAAACAGCAGGAAACCTCCACCTTGCTGTACTCGCTGGACAGTGTGTCTACGGCGTTCAGCTTGACCAGGTTGCCTCCAAACACGTGTCCGACTATTGTCTGATTGAAGCCATATGCCACACTCATCGGTGAAGAGAACCTGGCCGGCCGGAGTGGCCGAGCGGTTCTAGGCGCTACAGTCTGGAACCGCGCGACCGCTACGGTCGCAGGTTCGAATTCTGCCTCGGCCATGGATGTGTGTGATGTCCTTAGTTTATTTAGATTTAAGTAGTTCTAAGTTTCTAGGGGACTGATTACCTCAGTAGTCCTATAGTGCTCAGAGCCATTTGAACCATTTTGAAGAGAACTTGATGTCAAACCTGAGCGGTCCATTCGGCATGTTGTTGGGCCCATCTGTACTGCGCTGCATGTTGCCGTGGTTGCAAAGAGGGACCTCACCACGGACGTCGTGAGTGAAGTTTGAAATATGCTATCCCGGCTGATACGCAAAGTTGAAATATGCTCACTATTTTTTATTTACTTAAATTTGGCCTATTTCGTGGCAGTACCTTTTCCGTTAGATATTTATAAGGCGATATTGGTCTTGGCTTCAGTTGTCTAGTGGAAGTATGATTCCACAATGCATCTTTGTCGGCTGCAGAAGTGACCTGGTTCAATGTGTTTGCCTCATTTTTGGTGCTTCAAATACCATTTCTGCGAATGTAGTTTCTTCTTATAGTTTATATAAAAAAATAGTAACATAATTCAAAATTATTTATGACGGCGACCTGCACATTGTTCTACCGTCAACACACACCAAGAGTTAACTGCTGACTGACTATAGTCAAAGACGACTCCAGCGTCAAAGACATTTTACACAACACATAAGCTTCCACTTGCAATCAGTCTCTTTGCTATTCTTCGACACATTTACTAATAGTAATCAATATGCATTCACTCACAAAAATATAAGTAAATTAACATATAATAAGGCAAATTATAATAAAAGAATGCTGATAAAAAATATAAGAAATCATTTACAATTTGGTATCGACAAATCCGGTAAAAAAATAACATATCTCCCAGATCCATTACAACTGCTCCCCAGGGCTTTTGTTGTTATGGACATATACAACAAAATCCCGACCACTCTCAGTAATGGATCTGTATTACACAGTTAGTACATTAATGATGCAGTCTGATAACCTCTTCCAAATTTGGACTCTTTGAATCTGTGGATTTGTTACTGGCTGTTGTTGCAATGATTCTTCCCCATCAATCTCATACACAAAAAATTCAAGTAAAGAAATTATTTGACATGACAAATAAACATGGTATAAAACATACATGAGAAATATTCTAACATACAGCATACAGATTGAAAATAATAGAAAGGTAAAACTAATTTCCTTGAATAAGATTTAAATTTTTTTTGTATTAATGTTAATTTCATTATGCTTACATATTGTACAGTAAAAATGATACTGGACATATATAGTGTAGTGTTTTTTTCTATATATTTGCCTTTTATATATTTTTACTTCTGATTTTCTTTTTTTGAATTTTTTTACTCATTTTTTGTATATTTTTTTTTGCTTATGATTTTCTTCTTTTAGTACAGCTAAAGATACATCAGTATTATCTAAATTTTTTGCAATTATTTATGTACACTTGCCTCTCTACTGCAATATTAACAACAATAAATTGCTCATATATCATGAGGCTTTATCTAAAATTGGTTTTGAAACTTATACCTTTGCATGCATGTCCTCACATGGATGCCTTCACCCACAGGTAAGACTTAGCTTCCAAAAATTAGAAAAATTTAGAAATGCTCACTATGGAGCCTTTTTTTTGTAAAAAAGTAAAAATAAATCTTTCTCTCATTCTTTGTTACAACAGTGTTTTTATATCAGTTTCAATTAACATGTGACTTCAAATTATTAATTTATACATGCAAATATACATACTTGGTTGTAGAGATAGTTTTGTTCTAACAAGCATATTCCAGTGGAGGACTTTTGTTTTAGATGATAATAGGTTATTTAAATTTTGAAATTGTGATTTCTGTTTATGTAGTTCCAAAGAGACAACATTCCTGAGACCAAATAATTTCTTTGACTTAGGATATATCAAACGATAAGCATTACAGTGTGGATTTTCTATGACTTTTCTCATGCTTGAGCAACATTCTGCTTGCAAATGCTATGGTACAATGTATCTTAACTCTATTCTCTACTCGTTCTTGAAATAACTCTGCTCCAAGCCCATAATTACTGCTATCAGTGTTCAAACAAAATGGTAAATTAAAATCAGGTCTGTGTAATAAGTGTTGCTTCCTCAGCTCTTGCTTAATTTTATCAAACTCTTCCTGACAAATTTTGTCCCAAACCCAAACAGTGTTTTTCTTAAGTAACTGACTTAAACATGGTGCATTCAGACTCTGATCACTTATATGTTTTCGGTAATAACCGCATAACCCAAAGAACGACTTTAATCGTGTTTTAGTCTTAGGAATAGGAATTTCTGAAATTGTTTTAATTTTTTCTGGATCTGCCAAAATTCCCTTGTCTGTGACAAAATGACCCAAAAATTTTAATTCAGAAACTGTGAATTTACATTTCTCTAATTTCAATGTCATCGCCCTTTTTCTAAGTTTTTCACAAACTGACTTCAAAATCGAAAAATGTTCCTCCCAATTTTGCCCTGTAACCAAAATGTCATCTACATAAATTATCAGTTTAGACGCAAGTTCTTGCCCCAGTACATGATCCAAAGCTCTTATAAATTCGAAAAAAACACAAGAATTTAACCCAAATGGCACAACACAATATTGGTAACTCTTACCATTGTACAAGAAAGCAGTATATTTCCTAGAATTAACCGAAATTTGTACCTGATGAAAACCCGAAGTTAGATCCAAACTTGACATATATTTTATATCTGTAAATTTATCGAGCGACTCATCAATATTTTCGGGATAGTCTGTCTGTCTGAACAAAATTTTGTTTAAGTGTCTAGAGTCCAAAACCAATCTTACTCCACCATCTTTTTTCAAAACTACTACTAGAGGATTATTATATGCACTGATACTCCTTTCTATTATATTACACCCTTCCATCTTTTTCAGCTCTTTCTCAACAGCAGGTCTTTTTGAAATTGCAATACTGTATGGTTTTATGAAAAATGGTTCATGAGGTTTTACCTGAAGCTCACACTGATAACCCTTTATCCTACCAGGTATGTCACTGAAAACATCACTGTATTCCCACAGCAGATTTTCTAACTGTTGTTTTTGCTCCCCAGATAAATTTTGTGTTTCTGAAATTTTCAAATTTACTAAATTCCCAAATTCAACTTTATCAGTATCAAATCTATGAGTTTCAATATTCTCCAATCTATTTTCTTTTAGTAAATTGCTACTGTCAAAATTTCCATTACTCTGATCACCAAGTGTGTTCACAAAATTTGTCTGAATGTATTCCCTTTCACTAGTTTCTATCAAAAGTTTTCTTCCAACCCAATCAAATGCTGTATTTACTTTTACTATCCAATTCGTACCCAAAAGAAAATCCTCATTAAATTCCTGAATTACAAAACATCCATGAGTGAACAACCTGCCTTCAATTAAAAATGTCACTAAAGCCTGGCTTTTTACCAATTTACTGCTCTTCCCAGTAGCACCTTTTATCTTTACCCCAATAACTGGCATTTCAACATAATCTTTCCCCACTTTCAATTTCTTGCTTAACCTTTCAGATATTCCCGAGATCTCACTTCCTGTATCAATTTAACATTTACCAATCCATGACCCAATTTGAACTTTTATATAAGGACTGCAAAATTGATCACTTTTCTCAGAACCTGTATCCTCATGTAATAAATCACTTTCAATTTCCCCAAACCTATACTTATCAGAATCATATGGTATATCATTACATGTATTATTTGTCACAGTTATAAAATTTGCACAAGATACAAAATTGTCATTAGTACTCTTTATTATCTCAAACAGCCAAGAATTTTCATCCAAATCACACTGAATACTATTGAAGTACTTATCCTTCAGATTTTCAAAAATTAAATTATCTCATCTTTTTCCACCACTCAGGACATACAGTTTCACATACATTAATAAGCATCTTTCTAAAGTTCTTGTCAAAAGAAATAGTTTCACTGATCAGCCATAGATTCCTAAGAAATGTGTGTGTGTCATTAGTATCTGTAAAAGTTTCACTTAGGCTAGAAGTTATACATGTGTCATCATTATTTGTGTAGTCAGATTCTTTACCAACAACATCAAAATTCACACTTTTACATACACCCTGCTTGCGAGCCTTATTCATCCTGATAACATCCCTGGGAATTTCTATAATATTCTCACTATTTAATCCATTTTCAACCATGTGTATACCCAACTCCCTATTTAAACTAATGAAACACCTTTCCTCAACATCATCATCAATACCATTACTATCATTATCAACTTTATCATCAACATCATTATCATTATACATATTCAGGTCATACACATTCAAATTATCCCCCAAAATATTATTTCCCCTTTCTTAAGTTACCAGATCCCTTTCACCAGTATTTTCATTCTCACAGCATGCATTCTCTCTTTCATTCGCACATGTCTCTGAACTACTGCAAATTACATCATCTGACAAAGTGTTGTTCTTTTCTGCCCAAGTGTAAAACTCTGTTAAATTAAATGAATCACAATTACTTTTATCTACTGTATATTCTTGTGTACTGAAAATTTTATCTTTATCAATATCACCATTATTTTCCTCTTGAAATTTCTTCAATAAGTAACAACTAATGACCTCATGTGATAGCTTAGGTTTGGAATTGTCATGTTTGGGGTTTATGATAGTCACATCCATTGGTCTTTTCATCATGCTCACCTTCTGCCTCAACCTTGCGGACCTTCAAGGGGGCATCTACTCGTTTTTTATTTCCTGAATTACAACTTGTTCCTGCTTGAACTGCTGATTGTGGTTCTGCCAATGTCTCTGATCAACATTTCTGTTCCCATTCCTATGCCAAACATTACCTGATTGTTGGTAGTTTCTGTTCTACTGATCTCCAGCAAAATTTCTGTGATTTTGATGCCTAAAGTGTTCTCTATTTTGTTGATTATTCCCGCGAAAATGTTGTTCTTGTTTTGAATAAAAATTATGGTCCTTCTTTTGAAAATTGTTATACCCCCTGAATTTTTACTGACACCATTATAATTGTTTTGTTCCCTTTTTTGAAAGTTATCATTTCCCCAATTTTGATCATTACCTTTCTGAGTAAACCCACTGTGTGTTCTTGTTGTTACCCTATCCAACTTTTCAATATAATTGAGAAACTGCTCTACATTACTATCAGGACAATAAACTAAACTCAACTGCATTGCTGATGGCAATCTTCTCTTTAAGGTATCAATTTTGATCAAGTCATCCAAAGGTTTTGTTAAATGAATAAGTTTTTGAAGTTCACTTTTGCAAAATTGTTTCATGTTCCCATCTGATTCTCTATAGTTTCTCCTATTCAAAAATTCACTTTTCATTCTAGTTTGTTTAAGATCATCCCAAAAATTTTCCAGAAATTTTGATTCAAATTCTGAGAAGGTCATCCCCAAAGTTACAATCTGGTTTGCCCAAGTCAAAGCTTCCCATTCCAAGAATTTTTTCACAAATTTAATTTTCATATCATCTGGTGAGTGAGGTAAACAACAATCCTTGCAATACTGTATAAAATCAACATGATGTAAGGGGCCATCTACCGAAAAGTGCTTCACTGGAATATTAGATACAAGATTGCATGTGTTGACATTGTGAATTTTGCTTTGAAATTCAATGTCAAAACTTTCAATTTTTTTGCTAAGTTCTTTGACAGATTTTTTGTTTTCTAAATCATTGCACTCTACTTTTTTTTCTAGAGTAACCAAACGATTGTCAGTTTTTTGTTCTACATTTTTTACTAAAACTTTTGTGTTCTCATCCAAATTTTTAATTTCCCCTTTTATCTCATTAAAATCAATTAAATTTCTTTCCCTATCTGCCAGTAACTCATTTTTTACAGTATTAATTTCATTGCTCAATTTAGCATCAATTTCATTTACTTTTGCTTCCACAGATTCAATTTTTTCCTTAATACTGCCAACTCTGTTCGAAAGATCACCGACTTGGGTATTGACTGCTTGGACTTGCAACAAAATGTTATCAATTTTTTCATCCCAATAAGTCTTATTGTCGTCAACTGATTGTTTAATTTCTTTTGTGAAATTTACAAGAAAACTTTTTAAATCAAATTGATCGATTCTTTCTGTTTCATTTCACCTATACTGATTTTCGAAGTCTATTAAATTACTACTTTCTACTTTAGGCACAATACTCTCGAAAATCTCATAAGTCATTGTGAAGAAAAAAATGTATACACAACAATAGAAAACAAGATAAAAAGATTGTTTTAACAAAATATGAAGGTTTCGTGACTTATCTGGAACACTCTTCTACTGTTGCAAATCCACGTTTTCCATCCATGTGATTGTTGACCAAAATTCTTGAAGTATTTTCTTCTGTCGAAAATTATATTTTTTGCCAAAACATTTCTTCTCCAAAACTGTAACACACATTCTGAAAAAACTGGTATTAATACACAAAAATTTTCTTCCTCGTAGCACTGTTGAAGATCTCGTGAACCCTATATCCCGGCTACAGTCCCCAGTTGAAATATAGTATCCTAGTTGAGCCCCCAGTTGAAATATGCTATCCCGGCTGATACACAAAGTTGAAATATGCCCACTATTTTTTATTTACTTAAATTTGGCATATTTCGTGGCAGTACCTTTTCCGTTAGATGTTTACAAGGTGATATTGGTCTTGGCTTCAGTTGTCAGTGGAAGTATGATTCCACAATGCATCTTTGTCGGCTTCAGAAATGACCTGGTTCAATGTGTTTGCCTCATTTTTGGTGCTTCAAATACCATTTCTTCGAATGCAGCTTCTTCTTATAGTTTATATAAAAAAATAGTAACATAATTCAAAATTATTTATGACGGCGACCTGCACATTGTTCTACTGTCAACACACACCAAGAGTTAACTGCTGACTGACTATAGTCAAAGACGACTCCATCGTCAAAGACATTTTACACAACACACAAGCTTCCACTTGTAATCAGTCTCTTTGCTATTCTTCAACACATTTACTAATAGTAATCAATATGCTTTCACTCACAAAAATATAAGTAAATTAACATATAATAAGGCAAATTATAATAAAAGAATGCTGACAAAAAATATAAGAAAACATTTACATTTTGGTATCGACAAATCCGGTAAAAAAATAACAGATCTCCCAGATCCATTACAAGTTGCGCATCATGCAGCCTATTGCGCACAGTTTGAATCGTACCACGACGTCCTGTGGCTGCACGAAACGATTATTCAGCATGGTGGCATTGCTGTTAGGCTTACTCAGAGCCATAATCAGTAAGTAGCGGTCATCCACTGCAGTAGTAACCTTTGGGCGTCCTGAGCGAGGCATGTCATCGACAGTTCCTGTCTCTTTGTATCTCCTCCATGCCCGAACTACATCGCTTTGGTCCACTCCGACACGCTTGGCAAAAAGTAACAATGCGGACGCGATCGAACTGCAGTATTGACCGTCTAGGCATGGTTGAACTATAGACAACACGAGCCGTGCACGTCCTTCCTGGTGGAATGACTGGAACCAACACCGACTCAAAGGAAGACCTCGGCGCTTGTTGGTGACGTCACGTCAGCTAGGCACGGCAAACGCCAGGTCTGTTGCAGGCAGAAACGCCTGGGCGTGCTTATCACTATAAATCTCTTATTTTTGGACAAAATGTTTGGTATTGTTTTGGTTTCTGCAGTTTTATTTAGAAGAAAGATTTTCTTACTATCGTAAAGCTACAAATGAAGATCATAGTCCTGTATTACTGAATCCTGTTGAAATAAACGTAGATCAATATGAGAAGATGCTTTGCCCCATTGCAAGCTTCAGAAATTTTACATTCAAGTAACTATATTTACTTGATCCATTTTGCTATCGAAACTTACCCTAACCCCTTTACAATTAACTCGTTTCTTTTATTTATTCATTTATTTATTTTCGTTTGACATCGTCACTGGAAATGTGAACTAATTTACATGTGTAAATGTCCAACTGTTGCCAGTCATTAGATTACAGTCGTTTTCAACGAAAGGAATTCTAAACAGGAAACAAAATAGCTTCATAAATAGAAAATACTGCTGAGCTTAAACTTTTTTAAACATGCACATTAGAAAAGATAAATATTCCCCCTCTTGCAAATGAAAGGATAAATTTTATAAGATAAAAAAAAATTTATTTGATAAAAGAAGTATCTCTCTTTTGCCTCTTCTTCTGTCCCCCCACCTCCTACCCCAACGTGTACAATCGCAAGATATTTCATTAACATTCAGTGCTCATCACACCATAGTCAACCAAGATACCTAAAGACAATGTAACTTCCTCAGATTTACAAATAAGACAAAGAAGCACGAATTCTGTTGGAGCATGAAGTTGTTTTTGTATGTCAATCCTTAAAACAGGTGGAAATTTAAGTTCAGGAGTACACTATTTATTAAGAAGTCTAATGAATTGCACAATTAATTGATTGCAGAAATCTCTCAGAACAATGTGTGTTGGTCAACTACCGCCAATAGTTTCACATTTTCCTGTGTCAGAGAGGGAGACACCACCATTATGAGTATGCCTGCAACAGACCTGGCGTTCGCCGTGCCTAGCTGACGTGACGTCACCAACAAGCGCCGAGGCCTTCCTTTGAGTCGGTGTTGCTGGAACAGATCGGCTGTCGGACCCCCTCCGTCTAATAGGCGCTGCCCATGCACGGTTGTTTACATCTTTGGGCGGTTTTAATGACGTCTCTGAACAGTCAAAGGGACTGTGTCTGTGATGAAATATCCACAGTCAACTTCTATCTTCAGAAGTTCTGGGAACTGGGGTGATACAAAACCTTTTTTGATGTGTGTAGATTTTTATGGGCTGTAAAATTCTATATATTTTTAAAACTGATTGTATTAAGTGTCAATGTTAAGGGCACTGTTCTTCGGTCATGCTGCATCTTATGTCTTGAAAAACATAGTCTTCCATTACGGAACATGGAACATTTGCAAATTAACTGGGTTCCGTTAATGTCTTAACAGTATTACCTGTCTTGAAAATGGAGATTTGTGTTAGTTTCGAATAGCTTCTGTTTTGAAATTCTTTTAACTTATAACTGGTTTTTCACAATACTTCTCCTTAGCTTGATTCTCTTACTGATTATTTGTGTAGCATAGTAATATCGTAACAGATAGATGACTAAATATAATACCACCAAGATTTTCTGAATTGCGGTGGTTTTAAATTTCAGTAGAGTATTTGTTCCTATCTACATGACCAAGTTGGGTCTTGCAACATGTTTTTATATTTGGAAAAACCTTAACTTTTTCCGAAGACTTTTTTAAATTTTGCAGCACATAAAAAGTGAATGCCATCATTTAAAAATGGAATAAGAAACTATATTAAACTTCTATTATGGAGCTGGAAATATGCACAAGTTTGAAAAGTATACCAAATTACAACACTCTCCCTTAGTATCGATTCTGGTTAATTATTTTCGGTTTCTTTATCAAGCTATGATATATTAATTTTCCGATTTTTGTTTGTACGTGGGTAAAACGTGAATGAACGTATTCAGTTGTATGAAACTTATTAGTGAATATAATTTTTATGTAATTTTGTGTAATGTTAACGTATGGAATATATGTTGGCCAATACTAAGCCTATTACATCGTATTTATTGTGTGTTCTGTAAGTGGAGGGAATAACAACGGATCGGTGAGTTTTTGAGTGTGGGAACGCGAAGTACGATATTGGATTAGGATGGTTGGAGATGGTGTGACTTTTCGTCACGACAATAAATACCTAAATTATTTGACAGACGTGTAGATCTGTCGATAAAGAAGAGGACTGGAAGATGGAAGAATGAATTAAAACCATCACGAAAGAGACTTAGTAAGAAAGAAGAGAGGACGGAGGAGACTGTGACCTGTTAAGTGTGGACAGCAACCGTATCACGTTTAAAGAAGATCAAAAATTGTTTAGACTCCGACTGCTGATATGTGGGTAGAAGATGGGAAAACAGAGCAACGAGTAATATTAATAGTTAATATTAATGGCCAGTAAACAGTAATGAGATGTATGAACTCTGAAAACGTTATTGTAACGAAGACATAAATTTAACTTTACTTGAACTTTGGGATTATACAAACAATTTAGAATTATATATTGTGTGAGGGCATAATACGCATTTGTGTTTGAAAATGAAGCTAAATAAATAAAAATTCAGCTGGCGTGTACACCTTGTCCAGATAGTATCTCAATTTTGTCTGAACATTACGTCAAACCTCATCCTGCGGTATTTCCTGGGCGACTTAAAACAATTCTTGTTCGTACCGGAGCAGAATTTTGCGGTGAAATAATTTTAAACTTAATTTGACTAAATTAGAGGCCGGCCATTTGCTGCAGACATTAAAATCGACTACGTCACAGTGGCCTTGTGATTTTTTAGCACAACAGCCATCGACAGCTAACTGTCTACAGCCCAGGGTAGGAATATTTGATAATATATATCTGAAAACAGGCAAGAAATAATAACAGTATATTACGTTTAGTAAAGACTAATGGAATATTCTCATAAAATAAGCTCATTATAAAAATAATTAGTAGCACTTGGAGATCATAAGAATAAATAATTAAGCAAGACAACTTTCTGAGAGATGAGACTGTGAAACAGACAACACTTTACCAGCAGTACATATGTACGTTCACGTGTTACAGTCTAAATGGGATGCTGTTTCACTCACAGATGAATATGTATCTTTACTGAATACAAGTCCACATTTAAATTCGCGTCGGTGCAAGAAACTTTAAATCTGCTCTAATCGTGTCACATTAACTGAGATAATTCTTGAGAAATGCTTAATGAAATTGTGGTTTATTTAAAACATTCATTAAAACACACGAAGGAAAAAATTTGGAGTAGGAATTAAAGTTCAGGGAGAAGATATAAAAGCTTGGGGGTTTGCCGATGGTTTTGTAATTACGTCAGAGACAGCGGAGGACTTGGAAAGCAGCTCAACGGAATAAGCAGTGTCCTGAAAGGAAGATATAGGATAAACATCAACAAAAGCAAAGCAAGGATAATGGAATGTAGTCGATTTAATCAGGTGATGCTTCGGGAATCTGATTAGGAAACGAGGCACGAGTAGTAGATGAATTTTGTTATTTGAGCAGCAAAATAACTAAACACGACCGAAGTAGAGAGGATATAAAATGTAGACCGTCAAGAGACTGAAGAAGAGAAGTTTGTTGATATTGAATGTAGATTTAAGTGTTAGGAAGTCTTTGATGAGGTTTTTTATATGGAGTGTAGTCATGCATGGAAGTGAAACATGGTCGATAAACAGTTTATGCAAGAAGAGAATGAACCTTTTGAAATGTGGTGCTACAGAAGAAGGTTGAAGATTAGGTGGTTACTATGAGGAGATGCTGAACAGAACAGGGGAAAACAGAAATTTGTGGCACAACTTGTCTAGAAGGTAGAACACGTTCTGAGACATCAAGGGATCACCAATTTAGTATTGGAGGGAAGTGTGTAGGGTAAAAATTCCAGAGGGAGACTAAGAGATTAATACAGTAAGCAGATTAAGAGGCTTCTCCATAATGGAGTAGCAAGGAGAGCCGCGTCGAATCAGTCTTCGGACTGAAGACTACAAGAACAACAACAGTTAATCTTTATTATTGCAATTGATTACTGTTTATTTTGTATTCTATATAGCTTGAAAGTGCGGTTGTTTGAGCATGTGTGGAAATGTGTAGGCTTATGTTGTGTATGTAAAAGTTGAAAGAGGTACTGGCACAAAAAATTCTTGATCAATATATGTAATGGTCAACTAGTTTGATGCGTATTGGTTGACATAAATTTCGTTGAAGAGAATAAACACTGAAATGCTAGTAGCCTAGTTAAGCTGACCATAAAATAATTGAAGCAGTAGCTTAGAGCAGAGATCGAACAGAACTTTTAATTATTTGATAAAACGATAGCAGTCAATATCCAAGAGTCATCAGTCGTAGTAAATTTATATCATTTTAAGTTGAGCCCACCCGTAGATATACGATTAACTATAAAATTTCGAGATCTGGTCGCATGTTACTGAAACTACTTGTTCGTGGGAGCGCGTCGCACGTATTTCAACGATTTGTGATTACGCAATGCTGTGAAATCAGTGACAATTCTGAAATCAGTCATAGATTGTGAGAGACCTTTAAATATTTGTGAAATGTTCAATAGAGGCTTTGTTAACAGAGTGAGATGAAAAGGAACTGCTTCGCAATGAATTAACATGTTTCCGAAGACTGTCACCGCCGTTATGCATGTATTATTAGAGCCATTTTTATGAAAAGTGCTGCCGTAGTGCTCTACATTCCATCGGAACAAGTAGAGGGATTATTAGCCGTAGCTGAACTCAGCATTGGCTTAAATGTTGTGCTTGTGACGGACGATCCTCCAATGCAGACTTTTGTAATAAATTATCGTACGTGCCAACCTCGTTTGGCGCCAGTACTGTTTACAGGTACGAGGGACATTCAGTAAATAAAGAAAATGATGTACAGGTGAATCAGTTTGAAGGGGGAGTTTTATAATCTCATATCTTTAGGTTGGCATCACTGTGTTAAGCTGAAAACATTTGACGGATAAACTTTTTTTAACTTCGATATTGTTTTTAATTGCTTGAAGTTTCCCCATTAGCTGAATAATGTTCAGGGATCCGTTTTTTGCTTTCTTTTACTGAATGATTTTACGGTACGGAAAGTTGTATGAGCAGTGGAAATTCTGAGCAGTGAGTAGAACAGTTCAAAAAATGGCAAAGACTCAGTGACTGACGATTATCGTCCAGAGAGGGCAGTTGAAGTGTCAACTCCCTCTTGAAACCCTCGTTGACAACATTATTGGTGAATACCGACGTATTGCAGTTGAACATATAGCAGAAATATTTGCAGTAAATGCTGGCACAGTTCATAACGCAGTCGGTAACAAGCTCAAGTACAGCAAAACAAGTGCAAGGTGCGTCCCGAAGGAGTTGATGAAACAAGTCTCAAAATGGCTACATACTTGAAAGAACGGTATGGAAGAGAAGATCACAGTTTTATAGAGCAGATTTTAAAGCGTTATGAAACTTGGGTTCACCGTATCCAACCAGAGTCGAAAAGACAAAGGATGCAATTGAAGAATTTGTGGGTTAGGCCCTAGGCCTAAAAACAACCAGTTCATCATTGGTGGGGATGATGTAAGAAATTAGTGAAAGCCTCATTTTGTAAAAACATGCAGTTTTTCCCCGTATCAGTTTGTGTCTCTAATCATTGAATTTCCCCCATGTGTAATGGCAACTCACCGACGTATCTCGCAAAATGCGTTTTCTAAATGTAAATGATTTTATTCGATAGCTGTTAAGCGTGCTTTAAATCTTATACTTTGCCCTTACTTTATTTTTTTCCACAGGTACTTTTAGTGTAACAATTTATCCTATTAGTTTTTGGATGTTTTTCTGTAAATCTATACTGATGGAGTAACTAATATTTCATATTTCAAATATCTGAATGTACTTGTTTTCCCTAGTATGTTATCATCTTATAAAACTTTAACTTTATTATTGCCTTCATGAGTTAATGCGATGGATTTGATTTCATTTACTTATCGTAGTATTATTTGGCGAAATTTTGGTCTATTGAGCTTTTCATAAGCATTCACATAAGGAGAGTTGGAGACGTCAGCTGCTAAATATCATATTATGAGACATAGAACTGTTTATTCTCTTTTTATTTTATCTTCAATTGGTTGTGTTTATTCTTTTTGACTATCTGCGATCGGCTTCAAACCTCCGCGCTATTCACTTTCAGGTAATGCGGTAATCGATGTCGAATATACGACTAAGTATGTCAGGTTATCATAATTTATAGTCATCTGGTGTAGCTACTATGCGCTGAAATATTCATATAGTTCAGGTTTTCTATCCATGCTACTGACTATCTATAGTTAATTTCGCTCCTTTTATTTATTTTTAGTATTTTATACTCATGGACGGGACGACTTCGAGCGGCATAAAATTCCACTCTTCAGACATTAAGGTAAAGTCATGGAATGCAATTATGTTAAAATAAGTTAAAACATATCAGCTGCACGCTATAGATTGGACTGTTGTTAGACGGAGAAAATGAAACCTGAGGAAAAGGAACTGTAAATCGTGTGAGTAACAAAGTGCAATGGCGCTTGCTTGGTGTTAAATATTTCAATTAGTTGACTGCCCCGTTGTCGGGGCTAAACAATACCATTAAACTTAAGCGGAAGGCAAAGAACTACGTAGTTGCCTTCTGTCAGGCAGCGAAGAAGTTAACACAACTACGTTTCTGGTAGCAACAGCGGCTGGTTTATTCAGCGCACTAAACAAGGTGCTCTACCCTAGCAAACATAGTCCGCAAAAGTAAACGAATGGCTAAAACATTGTTTGACGGCGTCATAAATCAGACAATAAAGTCATTGACTTAAGACAGATATCTTAGATCGTTTAATCAAAGCGATATAACGATGAGTGAGTGCACGAAGCAATTACAGTGGAAACATCGTTACAGTTTCTAGAAGTGCAAAGCGATCGCATGTGAAACTGTCAGACAATCTGTTTGTACATTAGAAATGAGTGTGTTGTTAAGGTAAAGTCATAGAGAAATCGGGAAAAAGTAGTATAAAATCAAGAGTTTGAGTTTCGAAGAGGATGTATTAGGAATTGATAGTACGTTTAATAGCCTTGTAAACTCTATACTTCAAGCTGATACCAAATACGAAGAGATTAAGCAAAGGAAAAAAACATGCGAAGGAATGAGAAGCGAAACTACAGTAAACAGATGGCACACAACGGCTCCGTCCTGTGATTCGACGTTTTTACTTTGGGGATGTAGAGAAAGGGTAGTTGCTAATGCAGCCGGTGTTATTCTTATTAAATTTACCGAAATAATTTTTTTAATTATAAATCCACCTTCTGCACAACTGGAACAAAGCTATTTCACATTTAAAGAATGCTGTTGCAGTCCTTTTTGTTGTTGTTGTTGTCGTGGACTTCAGTGTGAAGATTGGTTTGATGCCGCTATCCATACTAGCCTCTTCACCTCTTTATAACTCTTGCGCCCTACGTTCATTCGAACCTGCTTACTATATCCAAGCCTTGGTCCAACTCTCCAATTTCTAATTCGCACTCTTCCTTTCATTACCTAACTGACGTTTCATTGATGCCTCACGATGTGCCCCATAAATTGATAATTTCTTCTAGGTATATATTTCTTGTTCTCCAATTAGATTCAATACCTTCTCATTTGTTCTTCGATCTACCCATCTAATCTTCAACATTTTCTTTGTCTAGGTCTACAGATGTTATGTTATATCTTGCACTTTCTGTCACTCTCATATTTTAGACGCCTACATCAATTTCGCCTTGTTCATCTACTGCAGTCTATCTTCTAGCATAGGCCGTAGGGTCAGTATTGCTTTGTGTGTTCCTGCATTACTCCAGAACCCAAACTAATCTACCCGAAAATAGGCTTCTAATGATTTTTACGTTCTGCTATAAATGATTGACGTCAGTATTTCATTCATGATTTATTAAACTGATTGTTGGGTAGTATTGCTACCTGTCAGCACCTGCTTTCTTTTAAATTGATACTATTACATTTTTCTAGAAGTACTGATATATTTCGATTGTCTCTTAGATGTTGCACCAGGTGAAATAATTTTGTCTTGATTAGCTCCCCTATGAATACCAGTAATTCTGAGGGAATATCGTGTATTCCAGGAGTCATGTTTAGCTTAGATCTGTCAGTGCTCTGAGAATTTTCTCCTTTCTCTTATTCAATTACTTCCACTTCCATTTCTACAAAATTATCCCAAAGTTTGTTTCCCTTATGTATACCCTCCATATGTTCTTGTCCTTTCAGCTTTTCCTTCTTTACTTTATACTGGCTAGGCATCCGAGCTGTTGATATTCATATAGCTGCTTCTCTTCCCTCCAAAGGCCTCTTTAATTTTCCTGTGGGTGGAAGAGTTACGCGTGCTTCTACAGCTTTGCATTTGTCTTTTAGGCACTCCCGTTTAGCCATTTTGCAGTTCCTGTCAACCTCATTTTTTTGATGTTTGTGTACATTTCGCCTCGTTCATCTACTGCATTTTTATATTTTCATCTTTCGTCAGTTAAATTCATATCTCTTATCTTATCCAAGTAGTTAC
The DNA here is from genome assembly GCF_023864345.2 of Schistocerca serialis cubense. NCBI lineage: Eukaryota > Metazoa > Arthropoda > Insecta > Orthoptera > Acrididae > Schistocerca > Schistocerca serialis. Next base: position 816,748,383 of record NC_064638.1, read on the forward strand.
ACAATAACTTGTAGTTTTATCTATTTGACCCTCTGCTGCATTTACCATTTGACCTCTCAAAGCCACCCATTCGTTTTCTATTGTATTCGTTCCTCCTGTTTCAGTCAGTTGTTACTTTATGCTCCCTCTGAAACTCTCAAGAACCTCTGTCTGGTTTCTTGAGTTTATCCATTCCCAGGCGGCTCACACGGGGCCTCGAGTTGTTGCAGCCCATTCTTCGCTCCCTAGTTGCATTTCCTTCACGCTGCCCCTCCCTCCCTATCCTCACTCCTTCTCCACAGTCCCCTTTTTCCACTCTCTTGGTGTTCTGATTTGTGTCGACCTGGCTAGTTCCCTGCATTGTTTGCAATTTTGTTCCTCCTGCTTGTTCTCTTTCATCCTTTTTGGCGTTTAGGTCCCCACTTGAGGTTTGACCTCCACTTCCTAATTTTCTGTTTTTAGTGTGAGCCATTTGGGGAAGAACTTCTTCCATAGCGTCTACGATGTGGATTCCTATCCCCCTTCCTTCCCTGTGTAGCTTCCCCCCCCCCTCCCCACTCCATCAGGTCATGAGCACGTGTAGCCAGTCCATGTGTGGGTCTGTTATGTACCTATCCGGCTGACCCTGCTGACAACACTGTGACCACACTACTGATACCTGAGCTGTCCCCCCCCCCCCCCCCCCACGTATGCCAAGGAGTGGTTGCTTGTCTTCCTAGAGCATTGGAACTCTCGGCAGTGGCTGCCAAGCTGGGCAGCCCTTGCTGCGGCTCGGCGATGCCCATAGGAAGAGCCTCTGATCGGTGGTATCAGGGCAGATGCTTGGAACATGAAGCGTATCAAACTGCAAAAACTTGGATGCTCTCGAACAGCTGTCTCTTTGAATGATGAAGGACCATTGAATGTGCCTCTGTGTTATCTGGCAGCCTTCCATTCCCTCGATACACCTTGGGAAGAGGGCCACGCTCGCCGCCTTTGGATGAAACATTTTCCCAACTTCCTCACCTATACTAGGGCGGATGTGGACACATTTACCACCAAAAAGCCATCGTTTTCTGTGGCTAATACCGAGAACACATTTCCTATAGTGGAGTCTCTCAGTAACATGCAGTCGGGCTCCATGTTTATCAAATCCTTTTGTGCCATCCAATCTGCAGCTGTTTGTGCTTTTGATCATCTTGACAATGTACCAGTGTATGTTAACCCTCGCCAATCTCTGAATGTTGTCCAGGAAATGATTTTTCATAGGCACCATATCCTGCAAATTGATGATGAACTCCAGACTAATCTGGAGTGCTGCAGTCTTCATTTTTTTGACGTGTGCAGAAGGGTCTTAAAGAGAACTGCACTGACACTGACACCTTCATTCTAGCTTTTGAGGGGGTTACTTTCCCTGAGAAGTTCAACATAAGTTATGTACTGCAGCTGTGATGTGAAGCCATATGTCCCACCACCCATGAGGTGCTTTCAGTGCTTGCATTTTGGGCATACGAGTATGCCTTCCCATTGCATGGCGGAATCTCTGTGTGGTGACAGTGGATACTCACTTCACGAGGGAAGTCCCTGTATTCTGCCAACTGTGTGTGTCGATTATCATGACCGCCACTTTCCTTGTCTGCCAAATTGCCCAACTTACAAAAGAGAGAAGAAGACCAAAGAGTACAAGTCCCTGGATTGCCTGTCTTATGCTGAGGCTCGCCAAAAATATGAGAGACTCCATCTGGTGTCACTTCCTTCAACTTTTATCTCTCTTACATCCTTTCCATCTCCTAACTCGTCCTTACCCCAGCCCCACACCCCTCTCCCCTCCCTCACCCCTGCAATTCCTATGCCCTCCCTCTTGGGAGTCATTCCCCCTACCCAACTGAAGAAGAGAAGTGCCCCCATTCTTCGGCACCTGCTGGTGATAGGGCTCTTCCCCCCTCCCCTCCCTCCTGGGACACTTCTCCGTGGTGTCTCTCATGCTGGAAGCCTACTACTACATCTTGGCCAGGAGAGACACCATCTATGTACAACTGAGGTCGTCCACTCTCTTTCAGTTCCAGATCTTGTAGAAGTCTGTATTCCCTCTGTGCCCTGCCCTCCTCCAGCTCTGAAAGAGACGAAGAAGAAACTTAAGTCCCAGGCAAGGCTCCCCCCCCCCTCCTGTGATGCACACAGTGGTGCCATCTCCCTCCTCAGAACTTGTCTGACATCTTATTTATGGATGTCACCCCATTCTATACTTTTGCCACATGATAATCCAGTGGAACTGCCATAGATACTATTGTCACTATTGTCTTGTTTCCTCCTATTCTGTGATCTGTTTGCTCTTCAAGAAATGCGCTGCCATGATGATTACTCCCAAAGGTTTCAGGTTATCATTCATTCTGTCAGAACCATGCCAGCCCCGGGATAGCATCTGGAGGGGGTCTGCATTTTGGTTCGCTCTGATGTCATTAGTTACTGGATCCCCCTTCCTACCAACATGGAAGCAACAGCAGTTAGAGTGCAAACAGCTCTGGCAGTCACCATTTGCAATGTCTACCTTCCACCAGGTAGGCCACTTCCTTATGGTGAACTGTCTACTTTAATACAGCAACTTCTGTCCACTTTCCTTCTCCTTGGGGACTTCAATGCACACTACCCCAACGGGGGAGTGCCGCTTCAACAGGTAGGTGTCTCTTAATTGACCAAATTATTACGGACTTTGATTTGTGTCTAGTCAATGACGGTTTCCCTGCCCACTTCAATGCTGCTCATGACACCTTTACTGCTATCGATTACACGACCTCCTCTCCTCTTGTGGTTTCCCTACATTGGTCACCCCATGATGATCTTTGTGATAATGACCACTTTCTGATGATTCTGTCCTTCCGCTGCCGCCGCCAGATCTACAGGCCCCCATGTTGGGCATTCGGCAGGGCCAATTGTTTTTATATACATCTGTTGCCCACATCATACCTCTCTCTGGAACTGCATTGATGCAGTCATGCAGGGCGTCTCTGCCACTCTTCTTCATGCTGCTGGCACTGTTATTCCCCTATCCACAGGTCCCCATCGTCGACGACTGGTACTGTGATGGACCGCGAACGAGCGCTGCAGCAATTTACAGGACACCCTTCACAGACCGACCTCCTCGCTTTTAAGTGCCCCCATGCCAAGGATCGTTACATTATTAAGCAGAGTAAAAAGGACTGTGGGAGACCTATGTTTTCTCTCTGGGGATGTGTGCCTCTTCCTTTCAGGTTTGGTCCAAGCTCCGTAGCTTTCTGGGCCGCCAGTGACAGTCAACTGTTCAGGGTCTTATCCTCCAAAGTGCTCTGTGTACTGATCTATAGGTCCTTGCAGAACACCTCGTGACACACTTTGTGACGGCAGTCTCCTCTTCTTATTCCGCTACCTTTCTCTGGCAGAAACGGAGAATTGAACATACCCTCCCCCCATCTGTTTCAACCCCCACCATACTGAACACTGTAATGAATCTTTCATTGAATTGGAATTCTTGCTGGCTCTTACCTCTTCACATGAGATGGCCCATCCACAACTAGATGATCCAACATTTGGACGTTACCCAGAAGCAATGCCTACCCAGGGTCTTCAACCACATTTGGTTCATGTATAGTATAGTTTCCCCATCCTTAAGCCCTGGAAGAATCCAACGTCTCTCCATGGCTGCTGCCCAATTAGCCTGACAGACATACTTTGTAAACTGCTTGAGAGGATGGTTAGCTCCAATTGTGTTGGGTACTCGAATATCAGGGCCTTTTGTACCAATGTCAGTGTGGCTTCTGGGAAGGACGATCTCCAGCAGACCATTTACCCAGATTGGAAACGAGATTCTGACAGGCGTTTACTAGCTGCTGGCATCTTGTCACCTTCTTCTTTGACCTTCATAAGGCATACAACAAGGCTTGGTGCCATCATATTTTAATTACCCTTTATGAATGGGGCTTTATGGTCCCCTTCCGATTTTTATCCACAAACTTTTATCCCACCAGCTGTTCCAGTTTCGAGTTGGCACTTCAGTAAGCACCGCTCGGATTCAGAAGAACAGTATCCTGCAGGGTTCTGTACTCTCACACTCTTTTTCATAGCCATCAATGGGTTTGTAAACTCTGTTGCGCCTCTGGTTACCCCGTCGTTTCATGTCGACGATTTTTGCATCTGGTGCAGCTCCCATTCGGTAGTATCTGCGGAGGCCAGGTCCAAGGCACCACCTCATGGGCTTCTGCGAGGTCTGTCTCCCAATACTTGCGCATTTTTGTCGTCCACCCACAGTACACCCTCATCCAGAACTTTATTTAGGCTACCAGTTCCTATATGTTATCACACAGTCCCATTTCTTGGGCCTAATTTTTGATAAAAAGCTGACGTGGCTGTCCCATATTCGCCACCTGAATACTACATTCACGCAGAAGCTTAATGCTCTGTGTCTCTTGGCCCACACATCTTGGAGCGCAGACCATGCTTCTCCTCTCCACCTGTACCCTTCTCTGGGCTTGTCCAGACTAGATTATGATAGGTTTATGGCTCAGCGGCTCCTTCTGCCCTGAAAATACTTGACCCTGTTCACCATTGTGGGGTGCGTCTGGATATTGGTGCCCTTTGCACTACTCCCGTTGACAGTCTCCTCGCAGAAGCGGGGATTCCCCCTCTGCAAATACGACGGAGCCAACATCTTGTTTTTTATGCAATCGCCATTCTCGAATTCCCTGACCATCGCATGTATCCCGTCCTCTTTGCAATCGAGATATATCTTCCCCCTGTCAACTGCCCATGGGTGGGATTGCCAGCTAGAACGAGTCTCACTTCCGTCTGTCGGCATCTTCCTCTCTATTCACTAGAATGTTCCCTATGTATTTCCTTCCACATCCCCCCCCCCCCCCCCCTCCTCTCTGATAGTGGCTAGACACGGATTAGGACCGACCTATTCCAGGATCCTAAGGTTTCTGGCACCCCTATGGTTTTCTGGAATCTTGTACGTTCTGTCCATGCCAGGGTGCCACCATCTTCTACACTAATGATTTTGAGACGATAGATAAGATGGGATACTCTTTCATGTCTCCTACTGGCTTAGAACACTTTTATTGATGGCATCATGTAGTGTATTCACAGCAGAATTGCTAACCATTCACAGGACACTCCTTTTTGTTACTCAGGCCTCCCTCCACGGTGTTTTAATGTGTACCGACTCAATGAGCAGCCTACAGGCAATCGACCGATACTACTCTCGTCACCCTTTGGTCTCTGCTATCCATGACCTTCTCTCTGCCTTTGGCTATGCCGCCTGATCAGTTGCCTTTCTCTGGATGCCAAGTCATGAGGGAATCCCACGCAATCAACTGGCTGAATGTTTGGCTAGGGAAGCAGATACTTACCCCCATTCCCTTTCATGATTGCAGCTGCGGATATGCGTATCCACATCAAATCTCTCTTTGCCCAAAAGTGGAATGACATCTGGTGCACTACTGCTCTCATCAATAAACTCTTCCCAATCAAGGAGTCTACTTTGGTTTGGTGATCTTCCTTCTGCTCCTCTCAGGAGTAGTTCACTATCTTATGGCATCTACATTATTGATCATACCTGGCCCACTAATTGTTTTCTCTTGCGTAACGAAGCACTTCCGCAGTGTGGTTGTGGAGCCAGACTGTCAGTATCCCACATATTGTTGGAATTTCCCCTTCTCTTGGCACTTCCTTATTTTTAATATTAGCATATGATTCACGGATGGCTGAACTGGTTCATAGTTTCCTCCATGAAAGTGGTTTTTATTTTAAGATATAACGTTTTGCTTTACTCCTGGAGCAGGGTGAAGATAGTTGTGGTTGGGGCCTTTCTTCATGTTTTCTCGGTCTGGGATTCATGACCATTCCTTCTTGCAAAGACCACTTTTTTATCCCTCTGTTTTCCCAGTTTTTAGATTTGGGCTACCTTTTTATATCTTCTACTGTGTGTGCTTTAATTTCCTCGTTTTGTAATTTGACTCCTCTGCCAGGATCCATCCACTTTCTGTGGACTCTCTTCTGCGTGTAACTTTGAAATCATGGGACCAGTGACCTCATCATTTAGTCCAATAATCCCTTCATTAATCAATCAATGAATCAGTTTATCCAGTTCCCATCTCATTAATTCCCTATGTTTTTGCAATTTCTTCAGTTCTAATCTGCAGATCATATCATACAAATTATGGCCAGAATTCACATCTGCGCCTGGTTATGTCCTACAGTTTAAAACGTGGTTTCGACATCTTTGTCTTACCATTATACAGCCGATCTGAAAACTTCCAGTGCTCCCAGGTCTCTTGAACATTTACAACCTTTTTTCATGGTTATTAAACGATATCTTAGTGACGATTAAATTATGCTATGTGTAAAATTCTACCAGGCGGCTTCCTCTTTCATTCCTTTCCCCCTCTTACTATTATTCTCTCTCTTCCTTTTCCTTCGTACTACATAATTGCTGTCACCATCAGAATTAAATTTTCGTCTCCCTTAACTATCTCAACAACTTCCTTTATCTTATCATCCATTCTTTCAATCTCTTCATCATGTCGGAACAAGCTGGGATATAAGTTGCTACTACTGTTGTGGCTATTGGCTTCGTGTCTCTCTTGACTATGATAATACGTTCACGAAGATGTTCCTAGCATCTTACCCACCTTCCAATTTCTTATTCATTATTAGGCCTACTCCTACATTAGCTCTGTTTTTGTGTTGAAATTATTATACAAACCTGACCAGAAGTCCTATTCTTCCTACCACGACACTTCACTAATTTCCACGATATCTAAAAAGAGAAATGGATAGTTTGAAGTTAGGTATTACTCTATAACCTTCGTGCCTGATTAGGGGATCTAACGAACCCCTCTCCGATCTATAGAAAGCCAGTTTTAATTTTTCTGATGACGACATCCTCATTAGTCCCTGCCCGGAGATCCGACCGGACGACAATTTTATCGCTGGAATATTTTACCCAGGAGGGTGCCATCATCATTAAGAGACAAAGTAGAGCTCCATGGCTTTGGGAAAAAATGGTTGTAGATCCCCTTTGCTTTCAGCCGTTCACTGTAGCAGCACAGCAAAGCCATGGTGCGTAAAGTTACAAGGCCACATAAGTTATTCATGCAGACTGTTTCCCCTGCAACTACTGAAAAGGCTGTTGCCCTTCATCAGGGACCACAGATTAGTCCGCTGTGGTTGTACCTATGGGGCGATGTCTGTAGCACTGAGGCACGCAAGCCACCATCACTGCGACAAGGTCCTTGTTTCATGGGGAGATTTATACACTAAAATTTCATAAAAAAACGGATGAGTTACATGTCAATGACCATTCTGCTAAAAGCTTTTAACTCAGAGAACCCAGGTGTTCTCAGGTCGATAGAGCTCTTTGCAAAAAGTAACTTTTACGTAGTCACTTATTCATGAAGACATTTCCGCTCACTTGACGACTTAAAATTCGCGAGTTCTGCGAAATAGTTTGCGTGACTTCTTAGAAAAGCAATGCATCTGATTCTCAGTTAAAGGATCTACTCTGTCCCAAAATGACAAGTGATTCACTTTTATAGATATGGGGTTGGGTTCCTGTATAAGAGCTGTCAGCCATATGTTATTCTCAGAATGAACAGGTACACTTTAGAGACGATAGTAAATCAACGTTTAAAGTCTTACAGTTAGTTTTAATAGTACTAAGGCATTCGCGTTTGACCATGTCATTTCCTCAGAAGCTCTTCTGCATTTTACGCGACCGCAGACTAAGTATTTTTCGAGCATTTCTTACCCTGCACTTCTCTCATTACCTCGTTTCAGATATTAAATACCAACGGTTACAAATTCGTATTTGTACTCAGAGGTTCCATGCCCTCTTTTGCATGTCTCCTCTCATTTTCATCAATTTTATTAATGTTCTGTATCATTGCACGGTAATAACAGACCGAATAAGGTTATTATAATGAGAGTATTTGTACTGAGAGCTCAAAAAATACTTTTCACTTGATTCCTAAACATGTTGTTTTACTTCCATGGGTGGCCTGGGCGAGACCAGCATCGTAGGACGCGGCACACTGCGTTTCCGTTTGGGAGCTGCACTCCCCTGAATTCTGAGGGGTTCGTACAATAGGCTTAAGCGCCTGGTTGAACGACTGACGTCTGTCGAGTTTCGCCTATTGTATGCAGGGCGAAACGACCTGCGAGACGTCTGAGTGTCGCCGCAGTTTATGTGTTTACCGTTCTGGCGCGTCCGGAACGAAGATTCCTGGCACCGTCTGACTGCATTGTCCTCATGATTCTGAGAATACTTGTGGACTGTGCCCTGCTGGGTGCGACTGTCTGGCACCAGATGGCCGGTGATCTAGACAGGTTGTTTTCGTAGCCGGTCAAATGGCAAGTTCAGTGCCCCCACCTGAATGGCAGAGGCATGATTGGTCAACTTAAACTGAGGATAGTTGATGTCATAAAGCCCTGCTCGAAGTTGAAGGGAACAGTCACTATTGGCGGAAATGATGTTCTGAGACAGTGTGGGGGAATTTTGGAATCAGAACTGAATGATGATTCGCGGTTTTCGAGGAGGGTAGGGAGTAGATCAATGCTGGCTTCGCTGCTTGCATCATGTCACAGAGGGAGATGAGGGATCTGATCTTCCTCGGAGTCGGACGGTCTTGCGACTTGGTCACTCGTTTTCGGAAGAACTTAGAATTCTCGGACAGCCTTCGAGGCCAGGGGTTGACACGGAGTTGCTGCACGGCAGAAGTCGGCGCCTACGTCGTCAGGACCATACCTACCGACGACGTGCTGCAGATTTCAGTACTGGTACAGTATTCTGCGGCTCTGGCATTTTAGGACCTTATCGGTTTTATACTGAATCCCTCAGCAGCATGCACGCTCACTTTTCTACAAGTCCACCTTGCTTGTTTCTTCATGCGATCCCATTTGAGCTGTCACTACTAATTGTGATACTGCTATATAGGCGGGAGATTAATATTCGATACATTAGGACCTCCAGTCATTATCGTCAATTCATTGCATCACAGAGAGTAGGAGCCCCTTGTTCTCGAGCCAACTCTTATTCTCATAATATTTCAGTATACCCTATCCTTTAATCGACGGTGTGTGTCGACAACCATGTGCATTTATGTTCTGATATATAATAAATCTCATTGTAATATTTAATCCGCATATCATTTCGTAGATATAGGCAGAATCCCATTTCCTGTTGTTTATTATGATACAGTTTCTTTTTTTGAGTAGATTACGATTTTTATTAAATTATTGTGCGTGTGCACTCCTTATTTTACCAACTAGTACGGTCCACCATCATTTCCTTCCGTTACCGTTGCGCACATAATTCATTATCTGGTAGATAAGGAGGAGGTCGAGTGCATGTCTCGTTCTCATGCAAGATTCGTCAGAATTAAAGAGGTACAACTCTTCTCCATCCCGACACCTCGCAGTACTAAACAGCGTGTGTAATGGCAGATGGCGAAGAACTTTCACTGAGATTACCTCTATTGTGTTATTCGTCTTTGAAATCCTACATTTTAAATATCGTGTTGTGTTTAAGAAGAAGCTTTAGTATATATAATGTTGTTAGAGTAACTTGTCTCGTTGCAACGGCGTACCTGCCTCCTTTCACTGTTGTACGACGTAATGCTCTCCAACGGAATTTCGCTGCTTTCTAAAGTGGGTTTGTGTTTGAAAATGGCTGTTCGTAGATCAGATACTGAGTGATATGTCCATACGCAGATAGTTGATGTCCAAACTAAAGGTAGCTGTATATCTTACAAGACAGATAATAACAGTAATAAAAAAATCCGGGTAAGTGCGAGCAGGACTCGCTCACTGAGGGTTCCGTACGAACTTAATTATGTTTCTGGACAGTTCATCCGTCCCAGAATCGAGAAGCTCGACGATTTTCGCCTGTTATCGATATCGATGTCTGCGACGACACAGCCACCATCGTGATTGACGTTTTGAGGGAGTGTCTGTGACGTCACGGCCGCCATATTGGATAACGGTACTTTGTCCTGGTACCCCTATTGTTCCAATACTCATTTCAAGCTGAAATTATTAAACTATTAGAGGTACAAAACGCCATGTATGTTGATTGCAACGTATACCCGCTTCTACAGCTATTCACAGACGTTTTCAATGGGATTAGAGAGCCAAATGATGTGTGATAGGGTGGCTGAGTGATCGTCAAACCAGGAAGGTAATTGTCCAGGTCTGAGAACATGGCTGTTGTCATCATGGAAAAGGAGACTAGAGTGCTCTTCTTCAGCATAGCAGTAACACTAATTCACGTTGTCATTTAACAGTACCAGCGACCGGAGTACATTCGAGCTGTATAGTGCTTATCAAGAAAGGCATAGTGGTTGGTAAATGGGTACCGTGTCAGCATTTATTTTGCTAGGAAACGTATGTTCAAAAACCCTTCGTTTGCGCGCTAGCGTCTTTGACATGTGAAGGAACGCGCTAAAGTCTCAGAAACAGGGCTGTAGGTAAACAAAACAACGCAGAAAAGCAGCAGTGTGCGCCCTGTGAGGTCGGAGTGGTGTTACGTGACACACACACGGAACTCCACAGTCTTGCGTAGATAACAGGAAAGTACAGCAGTGCCCCGTACTTTCATACTAAATGTGGTTTTTCTGTGGCTGTCGTAAGGCGGGAATGAACAATGGCGATCGTGTACACAATTGCAGAGGACACCGATATGCGTCTCGTGTACAGGGAGGAACAGAGGAATGCAAGATAGGCTTGCCGATTCTATGAAGGAAGTAACCACAACACGCGCCTCCAGCTCACTCCACGTCTGCAAAGCTGGAGAGACATTTACCTAGAACGGGCAGCTTACATCCTAACGGTGGTAACCCTGGACGCCAACGGATATGCATGCACTAAAGTCTGGTGCGTCAGCGTTCTGCAGAGTAAACTTCCATCTTAGGTGCAACAGGAACAATAGGTGTGGACCACATGGCAGTGCGGCACGCACTGCACGGTGAACACCTACACAACTTGTAGGCTCATGTGATGACTCACGACGACTTTCCATGTCATGTCAACTTTTGTCGATCGCTCCTCGTCCAAAATAGGCTGGCTCTTCATTTCCTATTATATCCTGTTCTCTTAATTTTATCCATTGCTGTCAGTGTTTCATTCGTTACCTTATTACTTTCCTGAAATAAAGAACAACCGCCATCAGTCACAATCTATTCATATCGAGGTCTCTGGGGGCTCATCTTCAGGTGCTTTGTCGACCTGCATCAATGTTTTTTTCCCAAATTTCTCGTTAACGCTGATCCTTGTAGGATGACATTGGTATATTACAAAGTGGCACATTGTGAATATAAATACACAGAACTAAGACAAATCGAAACATACCTCACCATTTTCAGTAGTGGACACATGGATTTCAAGAGAAGTATGAGTAGACATGTTAATGTACACACATAAAAAAAAAGGTTTCCATCCAGAACTCTGGAAGGTAGGCGTTGACTGTGGATATCGTATCACAGACACAGTCCCTTTGTTTAGAGATGTCACTAAACCCGCCAAAAGATGTAAACAACCATGCATGAGCAGCGCCTATTAGACGGAGGGGGTCCGACAGCCGAACAGTTCCAGTCATTCCACCAGGAAGGAGGTACATGGCTCGTGTTGTCTGTAGTTCAACCATGTCTAGACGGTCAGTACCGCGGTTCGATCGCGTCCGCATTCTTACTTTGTGCCAGGAAGCGCTCTCAGCGACGGAAGTATCCAGGCGTCTCGGAGTGAACTAAAACGATATTGTTCGTACATACAGGAGATAAGGAGAGACAAGAACTGTCGTTGACATGCCTCGCCCAGGCCGCCCAAGGCCTACTACTGCAATGGATGACCGCGACCTACGGATTGTGGCTCGGAGGAACCCTGAAAGCAACGCCACCACGTTAAATAATTGTTTTCGTGCAGCCACAGGACGTCGTGTTACGACTCAGGCTGTGTGCAATAGATTGCATGATGCACAACTTCACTCTCGACGTCCATGGCGAGGTCCCTCTTTGCAACCACGACACCACGCAGCGAGCCGGCCGAAGTGGCCGTGCGGTTAAAGGCGCTGCAGTCTGGAACCGCAAGACCGCTACGGTCGCAGGTTCGAATCCTGCCTCGGGCATGGATGTTTGTGATGTCCTTAGGTTAGTTAGGTTTAACTAGTTCTAAGTTCTAGGGGACTAATGACCTCAGCAGTTGAGTCCCATAGTGCTCAGAGCCATTTGAACCATTTGAACCACGCAGCGCGGTACAGATGGGTCCAACAACATGCCGAATGGACTGCTCAGGATTGGAATCACGTTCTCTTCACTGATGAGTGTCGGATATGCCTTCAACCAGACAATCGTCGGAGACGTGTTCGGAGGCAACCCGGTCAGGTTGAACGCCTTAGACACACTGACCAGCGAGTGCAGCAAGGTGGAGGTTCCCTGCTGTTTTGGGGTGGCATTATGTGGGACCGACGTACGACGCTGGTAATCATGGAAGACGCCGTAACGGCTGTACGACACGTGAATGCCACCCTCCGACCGATAGTGCAACCTTATCGGCAGCATATTGGCGAGTCATTCGTCTTCATGGACGACAATTCCCGCCCCCATCGTGCACATCTTGTGAATGACTTCCTCCGAGTTAACGACATCACTCGAATAATGCTTTTCGTGCAGCCACAGGACGTCGTGTTATGACTCAAACTTTGCAGCATATTCTCCACACATGAACCCTATCGTACATGCCTAGGATAGATAAAAAGCGCTATTTATGGTCGACGTGACCCACCAACCACTCTGAGGGAGCCACGCCGAAACGTCTTTGAGGAGTGGAACAATCTGGACCAACAGTGCCTTGATTAACTTGTGGACAGTATGCCACGACGAAAACAGGCATGCATCAACGCTAGAGGACGTGCTACTGGGTATTAGAGGTACCGGTGTGTACAGCAGTCTGGACCACCGGAACTGAAGGTCTCGCTGTATGGTGGTACAACATGGAATGTGTGGTTTTCATGAGCAATAAAAAGGGCGTGAATGATATTTATGTTGATCTCTGTTCCAATTTTCTGTACAGGTTCCGGAACTCTCGGAGCCGAAATGATGCAAACGTTTTTTTGATGTGTATATACACATTCCGTTATAAAGCACATTAGTAGACACAAGTCAAAGATTTAAAAATGTAAAGATACTACATTTCTACAAATACACAGCTATTATTATTTCAAAGCAGATTCAAAACTGTTAGTTATTAATTACATGTAGATATCATTTGCAACAAGTGTCTATGAATATGTCAAATGCGGCTGTATGTTATCAAATGGTTGCATTATAAATATTTGTTCATTTAAGAAAAAATAAACTTTTAAATTACTGAAAAATTCTGTGGTTGCTATACTCCGTCTGCTCATTAAACATATTTTCAGAAGATTTCTCTTTATGTATCACTATTTTTAATCGTTGTAGTAGATTAAGATTGTTACCTTGGTTTCTGTGTGTAGTCAGGCTTCTTTGTATGTCACTTTGTGTCCATTAAGGTACATGTGGTTAGCTATAGTGTAACCATTTGAAAACACACATCCACATTCATAAATATTTGTTTTATGGATGGTATCTATATATAACAGCTTTCTATCTTCTTTGAAGTAATAATACATGTGTATTTGTAGAAATGCACTGTGTTATCATCTATAGTTCTTTGACTTGTTTTGACTTTTGTTCACAAATATGCTGTACAATGGTAAGTGTATGTATCCAGTAACTTATTTTCCGATTTGTCCTAGTTTTGTGTATTTATATTGACAATGTGCCACTTTGTAACATACCAATGTTATCTTACCACGACGAGAATTAACCTGAATATGGAGAGAAAAAACTTGATGTAGGCCTTCAAAGCACCCGAAAATAAGATCCCGGGGCTCGAAATGCTTCGTACGTTGAAATAAAATCACTGAAGGCAGTTCTCCTTTATGTCCTGTTTTCTGATGAATGCATCTTTACCGGGGACGGCATGTTCAACGCCAGATACAGCCTGTTTGGATGGAAGAAAATTATTACGAACTGCACATCCTAAGCCACTAACATCCCTTTGCTGTCACTGTGTGGGCAGGTCTCACTGGTGACTACGTCATAGTTTGCTAACCTCACGCTCATGTTCGTTGACGGTCCCAATTACATTGTATTTCTGAGCGAGATGTTACCTGGTTTGTTGGACGAGCTGCCTTTGGACATGGGTCGCGCCACGAAGCTCAAACATGATGCTGCTCCTTCTCATTTCGATAAGGTGGTACATGGCCCCTTTAATGACACCTTTGGCAACAGATGGATTGGATATGGAGGCCCAATAGCCTGGCTTCTTACTCGCTGGGCCTGACTTTCCTGAGGGTGCGTGAAAACCCTGATGTACGAGACACCAGTGGAGTCAGCACAAAATGTTGTGGAACATATTATCGTGCAAGTAGCAGCTGGAATTATCGGTGATATGGCGTGAATTTTTCCAAGGGCTTGGCAAGACATCATCACACAACCACCTCCGGCCTGAAATGCATCTCTCTCAAACTACGGATAAAACGCCTCATCAGGCCACTGGCGTTCCCAACGTCCTGCATTGTTTGAAAAGAGGGGAAATCGCTGCCGTTCACCCTAACAGCACGCCTCCAGTCAGATATCAACCAGTTTCTGTATTATTTAACCCACTGAAGACGTGCAGCTCTTATGTAAAGCTGCGAGCGTGCCACCCGACTTCGGGTATCGATTGCATGCAATTCCCTTGGTGATGTTCGCTTAGGAACTGATTATGACGGACCTCCATACACTGACAGTAAGAATTACTGTCAGGTTTGAAACTGAATGTCAGTGACAAGGTGTGTCACTCATCTACTGTCCCGGTCGGTTAGGATATTTTTACGACCATGCTCTTTATTATAGACATTCTGGATACTCCTTCTCGATAGACCAACAAATTTGGCTCATTCAGCCACGGTGAGATCATGGGCATGTCCAAACACGATAGCTCCTTTCCGTCAATCTGTCACGTCGACCCATCTTATTGTGCTGATGCCATACAACAGACAGCGAAACTTGTCAGTTTGTTGTTGGTTGTGTACTGAAACTCTGCATAAATGTATCTCTCGCTAATAATCTGAAAACTGTCTGACTTCCAAATTCTGATTACAGAATCAGATATAGACTCGGCGTAGCTACCCTATTCTTGAACGTCAAATTATTTGTGCAAATTTCGTTTTAATAATGTGATTTTAATTAATCAGAAGAGCATCTGACTGTCTGTGGATTAGATTGCAGAAAAGAATGATTCATAAAAATCTCAGAATGACTTACTGTTGCGTAATTTAAAAATGCCTCATTACAGAAACGCACATTTCAACTTACATGAAATCATGCGAGTGCTAATAGAAAACTGTTCGCAGTATTCTGTCAAAAATGTTCATTTGGGCCCTCCCTACAAAAAATTGCTATTTTCCAATGGACAACTTGACTGCGCTCTAGGTGCACGGACAGAATGATGAGCTCAAATAAATCACGGCGCGGCACTTTGCGTTTTCATATTGTGTCTTTTAAGTCACTATTTCAGCAAATTAGTTTTTGATACTCTTCCCAAAATTATTAATTATTGTTCACACAAAAATGCAATGCGTGACAGTGCAAATTTTACGAAACTTATTTGTTGACAGTGGGGTATGCTATATAAAATATTTATAAATGATAAAAGGAAGTACTTTCAAATTATATTCAGTAATTTTAATGACACAAGACTAAAGAAGCCAAAATCGTTTTACTCTGCATTATTAATTAAATCATCCATTTTTCCAGCTTCTATCCTACCGGGCGGTTACAATTAAACTGACAGCGTTCAACGAGTACTGCAGTGCGTGCTATACACTATGTGATCAAAAGTATCCGGACACCTGGCTGAAAATGGCTTACAAGTTCATGGCGCACTCCATCGGTAATGCTGGAATTCAATATGGTGATGGCCCACCCTTAGCCTTGATGACAGCTTCCATTCTCGCTGGCATATGTTCAATCAGGCGCTGGAAGGTTTCTTGTGGAATGGCAGCCCATTCTTCAGGGAGTGCTGCACTGAGGAGAGGTATCGATGTCGGTCGGTGACGCCTAGCACAAAGTCGGCGTTCCAAAACATCCCAGAGGTGTTCTATAGGATTCAGGTCAGGACTCTGTGTAGGCCAGTCCTATACAGGGATGTTATTGTCGTGTAACCACTCCGTCACTGGCCGTGCATTACGAACAGGTGCTCGATTGTGTTGAAAGATGAAGTCGCCATCCCCGAATTGCTTTTCGACAGTGGGAAGCACGAAGGTACTTAAAACATCAATGTAGGCCTATGCTGTGATAGTGCCACGTAAAACAACAAGGGGTGCAAAGCCCTCCATGAAAAACATGACCACACCATAACACCAGCATCTCCGAATTTTACAGTTGGCACTACAGACCCTGGCAGATGACGTTCACAGGGCATTCACCATACCCACACCCTGCACACCCTGCCATCGGATCGCCACATTGTGTACTGTGATTCGTCACTCCACACAACGTTTTTCCAGTGTCGAATCGTTCACGCTCCTTACACCAAGCGAGACGTCGTTTGGCATTTACTGGCGTGATGTGTGACTTACGAGGAGCCGCTCGACCATGAAATCCAAGTTTTCTCGCGTTACACCTAACTGTCGTAGAACTTGCAGTGGATCTCGATGCAGTTTGGAATTCCTGTGTGATGGTCTGGATACGTAATGCTGTATTGTGTTGAAAGACACACTGCTCACTACGTGTATATACTTTTATATTGTAGATTTGAGGATGGTCATTACTGATTTAAACCGGTCATCGTCAAAAGAAATGATATTATGATCAAAGATTGGAATAAAAACATTTGATGGTCTGGATAGATGTCTACCTATTACACATTACGACACTCTTCAACTGTCAGCTGTCTCTGTCAGTCAACAGACCACGTCGGCCTGTACGCTTTTGTACTGTATGTGTCCATTCGAGTTTCCAATTCACTATCGCATCGGAAACAGTGGACCTAGGGATGTTTAGGAGTGTCGAAATCTCGCGTACAGACGTATCACACAAGTGCCCCCCATTTACCTGACCACGTCGAAGTCCATGAGTTCCGTGGAGCGCCAGATTCTGACATTAATGACTACTGAGATCGCTGATATGAAGCATCTGGCAGTAGGTGGCAGCACAATGCACATAATATAAAAAACGTATGTTTTTGGGGGTGTCCGGATACTTTTGATCACATAGTGTGTATACCGCAAGGCGCAGATACATGGCTGGTATGTTCATTAACCGGTGCGCTCGTGCAGTATGCTGAAAAAATTATTATTTCCACCAGGTGAAAATTCGGCGCTGTAAGAAGTAATAATGTGTTGTGGGTGCAGAAAAAAGGGAGGAACGCTCAAACACACGTTAACAGTGGTTCTGGCACTTTTTTTAAGATATGGTCAAATGTGTTCAATATGATTTTCCGACTCAGCGAAATGCTGTATCCGTAACATGTCATGATCGACAGCTGCTTGCAGCATGTCCTGCAAAATCAGAGCGACAAATCATCGTATGCTTTCCTTTAGATCAGAAAGTGTCCAGATACATTTCTGATGGACACGATTTTTCAGATATCCCCACAACCATAAATCACATGCATTAAGATCGGGTGATCTGAAAGGCCACACGTCATGAACTTGTCTAGAGATGACGTGTACCATATCGAACGTTTCTCGAAGCAAAACTTTGTAACCTCCCCACAGAAATCTAAGAATGATAATGCAGAATGGAGCCAAGTGTAACCTCCTCACACAAAAATTAATGAATGATAATTGACCATGAACCCACAATAATATTAATTAAATACTGAACCATGAACCAAATGTAACCTCTCAACAGCAATAATAGTATCTGGTAAATTTTATAAGGGCAGCAGCGCTGACCTTCGGCCCTGTATTCTGAATAAAAAAGCAAAAATTCTTACCTCAATAAAAACTGCATCTATATCTGCTCTTAATTATACATTCTTCGACACAGTTTCGTGCAATGCTGGCGTATATATATTTTTTTTGATTCTTGGAGGGAATGCATAGGAAATATTCTTTAAATTGAAATGAATGTTTTTCTTTAAAAGAGTTACTTTATAAAAAAAAATTATTACTGGGGCATTTTTTGAACAAATTAATTACAATTAACATACATTATTAGATATGCGCAATGCTGCTTCTTTACCTTCTACAACAATACTCATCGTCCAGAGTCCTGACCAGAGTCGCGAGCAGAGCACACAGCCGACGCATGCCGACTCCCGTCCACTCGCAACTAAAGCCGACCGACTACTACTGTCGACTCGCGCAGACTACTACTGTCCACTCGCTACTGTATCCGACCGACTACAACTGTCGACTCGCGCAGACTAGCGACAAGCAACAACTAACAATAAACTACTCTCTGGTCAGAGATTCTGTCATGCTTCGCCCATCGCCGGCGAAGCATACTCCTTACAACTTTCACCTGACAAGCGAAACGAGATTTCGCCCCATCTTGCCTTAAATAATGATGTGAACACAACTGGGTTCCTGCAAAGCTGAAATTATGTGTTGCACAAGGAGGTCGCTCTAATGTGGAGCTGCCACTGTACACCTAACAGCCAGCCGAGGCGTTATCTCCTTTGTGGATCGAGAATGAAGGAACTTGTGAATCCTCACTATACAGCTGAGTGTAGTGGATGTTCCTGCACTACATGTCTGTACCGGAACCCCATATGCCTCAGTTCTGTGCTTTCGCGGCGCCGTGCAGAGTAAATTGTCCCTCGTCCGTGCAAAGATTGTTCCCCAGCCACACCCATTTCCACGCGTGCCAAAAACCGAATGGCAATGTCATAGCCTTGTAGCCTCATTTGTGGCTTCATTTGGCGCACATTGTGAATATTGTAGGGGTGTCAGTGTAAAATGTGCTGTAAAATCTTCTGAGCTGTTGAACCAGGGGAGAGAAAATTCCCGCGACCCAGCTCGAGTACTGGCTACAGAATTTGTGGGATATGCTGCACCGTCGGCTATTACTATGGTAACTGCTATTGGAATGGGCCGCCTCCCTCTCCCTCCTGTACCACCTAATTCAACGTTTTTTTTTCAAATTTCTTTTTCATATTCCATAGCTCATTGATTGACATTGGGCTCTTCGCAACCATCGCCTTGCGACAAAGAGCATACTTAAGTCAAAACAGGAAACATTTCATATTCTGACTGCTTACAGCAGCGTATTTTCCTCCGGTGGCAAAAAGTGGAACAATCAGTTTTTCAGCATACTCCACGAGCGCACCGATTAATGAACATACCTACGATCTTTCAGCATCCTGTAACGTATACAGCTCGGGCTGCAGCGTTCGGAACACCGTCACTTTAATTATAATCATCCGGTACTTCCAGCTTTGTTTCTCCGCAGATTACGAGTTCATTAGCAAAAGCTAAAGCCAAAAGCTGTGCAAGATATTTCTGGAGTTCGTCGTCGTGCCATCCATGACAGGCATAAACAGCAATGGCGGCGTGTAACTGGCCTAGATGCTCAGTGTCCTACACCACTTGCCTGAGCTGCTCCTTCCTTGTGGCACTATCAATGTATATAGCCTTAAATGTCTCAGTACTATAAAAAGAACGATGTGGAGGGAGTGAATGTCTGCTGTTATGCTGATTAAGATAAAATAGTTCTGTTACGAACCAGATCTATCATGAAATTCGTTCTCTCTGACTGTGCTGTTGACGGGTCTTTTTCATATATAAATCTGAGTCACTTTGACAGATATTTCACATACGTCTACTGACTGGTATCTTGCGAGCATAGACACGGCTTATTTTGTGCATTGTTCACTATTACGTGGGGCACACGTAATCGTGCCATCAAATAATTGCCCTTTACTGCTTAACTTTCTGGCTCCACTCCTCAATCTGTGTTTCGACGAGAAAGTCAATCTACCACCATTCTATATCGGGTGACCTCTTTTCGGCAACTGCCATCGCCTCCACGCCGAAGGAACAAATACGATATTAACGGCGCGCTGATGATAACTGTGTGCAGCTCACAAAGAGAATTATTTTTCCGGCTCAGTTATTCATATCGGTTTCTTATCAATGAGCTTAACAGCCTCACCTGTAGGTACAGGTATTATAACCCGAGGAAAATTAAATTTCAACCGTGATGGTACAGGAAAATTAAGTTTCAACCATGATGGTACAGATAAGGTCTGAGTGACGGGTTTCACAGTGTTACTAGCCATTCACACTCTGTCTCACCTGCTATATTCATGGACAGGCGTAATACTTAAACCTTTTCGAATTCTCCAAAAATAACAACCATTAAACGAAGAATCAAGGGTTATTTTGAATACAACTAGATACGAATGAACATTTGCAATTAATATTCTAGGTTACTATTCTTTCCCTTACAATGAGTGTTACGAGAACATAAGAGAACGCAAACTTAAATCTTGTTCGTGCTGAGAGCGTATATAAAAATCGGAAATATCAGCCAGTCAGTGTGAGGCGTCCAGAATCTCCAACAAAATTACAAAGAGCAGCGATATTTATCAGTTCACTTGGAATTAACTGGTTGCAAACAAACAAATCAATCTAAAATTATGTGAGACCTACAGAGAAACATTTCAGTTGTGTTCTGGACAAGCGGTGAAAGCTCAATAAAAGAGCTAATCTACTGTCTAGGTCGAGTTCTTCTCCAGGCACGTGGCATTTGTTCACTCGGAAGCGATAATTCTACAGTATTCTTGGTGACATAACGCGTATCTCCGTTGAATACATGCTAAACGCGCAAGTATTAACTACAGGTATTTCGCCTTAAAACACAGGTAAACTATTGAGTGAAACATTAGCGCACGACTGAGACAAAAAGCCATAATACCTCCCATCTGGCGTGTTCTGGTCTCGCTATTACCCCTTCTTCTGTTGTTACTGCATTTCATTCACACCGCCTCTCCCCCTCCCCGTCACGTTAAGTGCCGCCCATTTAAATGATTTGCAGCTGGTTGCAGCAGGTGCGGCGTGGGTTGCGTATTATGACGACCTTTAAAGGTCACGAGGCTTCTCTCTTTTACACATTACACTGTCTGTGCTACAGAACTGTATTTTGTTTCATAACCGCAAGATTAGGTGCTGCAGCATCCGTAGTCACTGACGGCAGTAAAGAAGAGCGCGCACTTTGCCAGATGACGAATTCGCTCCGCGGTTTTCGTCAGTTCGTCATAGTGGGCGAACAATTTCAGCCAGAGTTCAGCACAGAGATTAGACTATTTGTTGTTTTGCTAGTCACAGCCATTAGGATATTCAACAAAAACGTAAAATAGAGGGTGTTTGTAAATTAATATCGGGGTTTTAAGGCTTTATAATAATTATTACACTAAAATTACAGTTACAAATGATATGTCAAATGAAAGAGCAACTCAAACAGTTGTGTTTGGCACCAGTGCGCATGCGCAGCGGGCAATGTTACCGCCGAAATCCGCTAGACAGCGGTAGTAGCAAAGATGGTGACTAGTAAACAGAAAGCGTTTTGTGTTTTGAAGTTTGCAGAGACCGAATTTGTAGTTAGTGTGCAACGTGCATTCTTGCTGAAGTTCGGTTGTGAGCCTCACGAGGTGATACAAATGCAACAAGATTCTCCTACAGTGACTGTTTTCTGTGCTGTATCCCGGCGGACAGTTTATGGGTCCTTCTTTTTTGGTGAACCTACTGTAACTGGCACTTATTACCTTGATACATCAGAGCAATGGCTCTTCCCTCAGTTGGAAGAAGTGGAGCCAGAGAACTTCATTTTCCAGCAATATGGTGGGCCACCTCACTGGCATAGCGAAGTACACGATTGGACTTCACTGCACCCAAGTGCTGGATAGCCCGCAAGGGGCCCAGTGACAGGGCTTGCTTTGCATGGCCTCCACGTTCACCCGACCTAACGCCATGCGATTTTTTCCTTTGGGGCTTCATCAGAGATCTTGTGTACGTGCCTCCGCTTCCAGCAGACCTTCCTGAATTAAGAAACTGGATTGAAGCAGCTGTTGCTACAATCACTAAAGACACACTTATCAACATTTGGGAAAAACTCGGCTATAGATTTGATGTGTGCCGTGTGACAAATGGTGCTCACATTGAACATTTATAAGGTTCTTGGTAAAACTGTTTGAGTTGCTCTTTCATTTGACATATCATTTATAACTGTAAGTTTAATATAATAAATATTATAAAGCGTTAAAACCCCGATGTTCATTTAGAAACACCCTGTACAATTGGCGTTCTAACAAAACCATGAGAAAAATCAGTATAAAGGACGGCGTGAAATTCTTGTTGTAGTGCGAGAGTCTGACACTAGCGGTCACGAGACACGTGGCATAAGGAAAAAAAAAGGTCAACACTAACAAGGGGAGGCCACAGATTTACTTCAGACGTTGTACACCTTCAGCGGGCCATTAAAACAACATAATGTGAAAGTGATAAGGTGCACTACTCTGGCAGTCTTGAGAAAGTCACAAGAAAAGTTTTAAGCGTCTATTATGTGTCTTATATATTCGTGCATAAGGGCCCTTACGTTAAACGTTCATGGTGGTCAAGTGGTTAATGGTGAGAAAAGTATCCTTGACATTCAGCAGTTCCGTAATGAACGCCATTGTGCAGCTGTATGCAATCCAAAATACAGGCAATTTTTCTCCAATTTCCTCTACAGTGTCTTCCTTAACCAACCCCAGAGTTGGGGCGTTCCTGTCATGAAGAGTTGATCCCCGCCTCTTCCACACTTACAACCGATACATTCACTGATAATTGGAATGTTCTTCTCGGAATGACTATATGTTGATAGTCTTATTTTGTCTGACGTCTTACTGCGCCCTCCTCCTCGCGTGACGCCGGTTTCTTGGTATTCTCGGTGGTATTACTGACAAAAATAAATAAATAAAAATAAAACAAAGAACAAAAAGAAAAATACATAAATAAACGATGTTCATTGTACCTCTACTCCCCGTTCTCTACGCATTCATGGAGGATCGTAACGGGACATGGTGGCCAGGCCTCGGGTTCCAGCCCCTGCCTACTCTGCCCCCACACCTCCCTTTAGTCGCTGGGATGGTTCCTTAAAAAATAAAATAAAATTCGATGCAAATTCTCGACATAACACCAAAAGGTCCAATGTTGTACTTTCTGGATGAGACAGAAATCTATATACACACCTGCAAATATCCAGAACAAAATTTAAACGGAAAAACCGATTTAAAACCTAAAAACTATTTTGATAACTTTATTGAAATTATTGACCACGGATAATTTCATAAAACGAACACCAATATACTGCTGCAAAGATTTTACTATCACACAACTCCATAGACTTATAAAAACAAATCTCTAATAATGTAACATCGCTGACAATCTGTCAAACTTACAAAATGTTAACAAGATCTTAACGATACTGGCCAACAGAGAAAAAATCCACTGCCGAGACATTATTTAGCGAGTAATTTATAATTTCGCCTGTGCTTTGCTTAAAAATGCACCAAGTAAGGTATATGACAGCAAGAGCGTCAATGACGTAATATGGAAGTAAGTCTTACACCAAACGCACAAAATAATTATTTATTAAGAAACCTCACAGATATATGATCTAAATACCGTACCTTATGTTGTAGAGTGCTTGAAAATGGCCTTTGAGCCGAAATGCCTTAAAATCCAATGAAAATAAAGTCACAATAACAACAACTGCTACACAAAGCAGAATTTTGGCTTAATGTACACATCAAAAAAAAATAAAAATAACAAAAAGAGAGAGAAAGTGGTTAGAGCTTGCGTTCCACAAAAGGAACGTGACTGTGTAAGACGAGGGTGCGACTTCCACTCAAACTTGGTTTTTAATCTATATCTTTTTCGTCCCTAGTCACATTATTTAATTTATATGACATTTGAAGGATATACAATCAAAAACCACGTGTATTTGTAAGACGTTTCAGTGAATTCCACGTTATTTTACTAATTATTTTTATTCAAATTTTATTATCAGAACAAACATCTTTGTAACTGTTGACAAGTAAACGAAGAAACACACAGAGTTTTCCTGCAAATGTATGCCTGCCGTGATTGACAAATCCCTTATACATGCAGTCTGGTACGGAATCTTGAACTACTTTGCACATCGACACTTCGAGTTGGAGGCACAGAGGCAGGCCCCCATTTGGCGAACCTGCGTAGCGGTGAGATGTTGCTAATGTAGCGAGAACGAATAGTGTAGGTGCAAATTTTTCAGTTGTTGGTGTTGTTGTTGTGGTCTTCAGCCCTGAGACTGGTTTGATGCAGCTCTCCACGCTACTCTATCCTGTGCAAGCTCCTTCATCTCCCAGTGCCTACTGCAACCTACATCCTTCTGAATCTGCTTAGTGTATTCATCTCTTGGTCTTCCTCTACGATTTTTACCCTCCACGCTGCCCTCCAGTAATAAATTTGTGATCCCTTGACGCCTCAGAACTTGTCCTACCAACCGATCCCTTCTTCTAGTCAAGTTGTGCCACAAACTCCTGTTCTCCCCAATCCTATTCAGTACCTCCTCATTCGTTATGTGATCTACCCATCTAATCTTCAGCATTTTTCTGTAGCACTACATTTCGAAAGCTTCTATTCTCTTACTGTCCAAACTATTTATCGTCCATGTTTCACTTCCATACATGGCTACACTCCATACATATACCTTCAGAAACGACTTCCTGACACTTACATCTATACCCAATGTTAACAAATTTCTCTTCTTCAGAAAAGCTTTCCTTGCCATTGCCAGTCTACATTTTATATCCTCTCTACTTCGACCATCATCAGTTATTTTGCTCCCCAAATAGCAAAACTCCTTTACTGCTTTAAGTGTCTCATTTCCTAATCTAATTCCCTCAGCATCACCCGACTTAATTCGACTACATTCCATTATCCTCGTTTTGCTTTTGTTGATGTTCAGTTTATATCCTCCTTTCAAGAATTTTATTTCTTCTCCATGGATTTTAATACCTACTCCGAATTTTTCTTTTGTTTCCTTTACTGCTTGCTCAATATACAGATTGAATGACATCGGGGAGAGGCTACAACCCTGCCTTACGCCCTTCCCAACCACTGCTTCCCTTTCATGTCCCTCGACTCTTATAACTGCCATCTGGTTTCTGTACAAATTGTAAATAGCCTTTCGCTCCCTGTATTTTACTCCTTCCACCTTCAGAACTTGAAAGAGAGTATTCCAGTCAACACTGTCAAAAGCTTTTTTTAAGTCTACAAATGCTAGAAACGTAGGTTTGCCTTTTCTTAATCTGGCTTCTAAAATGAGTCGTAGGGTCAGTAGGAATCCAAACTGATCTTCCCCAAGGTCAGCTTCTACCAGTTTTTCCATTCGTCTGTATATAATTCGCGTTAGTATTTTGCAGCCGTGACTTATTAAACTGATAGTTCGGTAATTTTCACATCTGTCAATGCCTGCTTTCTTTGGGATTGGAGTTATTATATTCTTCTTGAAGTCTGAGGGTATTTCGTCTTTCTCATACATTTTGCTCACCAGATGGTAGAGTTTTGTCTGTTCTGGCTCTCCCAAGGCTGTCAGTAGTTCTAATGGAATGTTGTCTACTCCCGGGGCCTTGTTTCGACTCAGGTCTTTCAGTGCTCTGTCAAACTCTTCACGCAGTATCGTATCTCCCATTTCATCTTCATCTACATCATATTCCATTTCCTTAATATTGTCCTCAAGTACATCGCCCTTGTATAGACCCTCTATATACTCTTTCCACCTTTCTGCTTTCCCTTCTTTGCTTAGAACTGGGTTTCTATCTGAGCTCTTGATATTCATACAAGTCGTTCTCATTTCTCCAAAGGTCTGTTTAATTTTCCTGTAGGCAGTATCTATCTTACCTCTAGTGAGATAAGCCTCTATATCGTTACATTTGTCCTCTAGCCATGCCTGCTTAGCCATTTTGCACTTCCTGTCGATCTCGCTTTTGAGACGTTTGTATTCCTTTTTGCCTGCTTCAGTTACTGCGTTTTTATATTTTCTCCTTTCGTCAATTAAATTCAATATTTCTTCTGTCACCCAAGGATTTCTATTAGCCCTCGTCTTTTTACCTACTTGATCCTCTGCTGCCTTCACTACTTCATCCCTCAAAGCTACCTATTCTTCTTCTACTGTATTTCTTTCCCCCAATCCTGTCAATTGTTCCCTTATGCTCTCCCTGAAACTCTGTACAACCTTTGGTTCTTTCAGTTTATCCAGGTCCCATCTGCTTAAATTCCCACCTTTTAGTAGTTTCTTCAGTTTTAATCCACAGTTCATAACCAATAGATTGTGGTCAGAGTCCACATTTGCACCTGGAAATGTCTTACAATTTAAAACCTGGTTCCTAAATCTCTGGCTTACCATTATATAATCTATCTGATACCTTTTAGTATCTCCAGGGTTCTTCCATGTATACAACCTTCTTTGATGATTTTTGAACCAAGTGTTAGCTATGATTAAGTTATGCTCTGCGCAAAATTATACTAGGCGGCTTCCTCTTTCATTTCTTAGCCCCAATCCATATTCACCTACTACGTTTCCTTCTCTCCCCTTTCCTACTACCGAATTCCAGTCACCCATGACTATTAAATTTTCGCCTCCCTTCACTATCTGAATAATTTCTTTTATTTCATCATACATTTCTTCAATTTCTTCGTCATCTGCAGAGGTAGTTGGCATATAGACTGGTATTACTGTCATAGGCATGGGCTTCGTGTCTATCTTGGCCACAACAATGCGTTCGCTGTGCTGTTTGTAGTAGCTTACCCGCATTCCTATTGTTTTATTCATTATTAAACCTACGCCTGCATTACCCCTATTTGATTTTGTATTTATAACCCTGTATTCACCTGATCAAAAGTCTTGTTCCTCCTGCCACCGAACTTCACTAATACCTACTATATCCAACTTTAACCCATCCATTTCCCTTTTTAAATTTTCTAACCTACCTGCCCGATTAAGGGATCTGACATTCCATGCTCCGATCCGTAGAACGCCAGTTTTCTTTCTCCTGATAACGATGTCCTTCTGAGTAGTACCCGCCCGGAGATCCGAATGGGGGACTATTTTACCTCCGGAATATTTTACCCAAGAGGACGACATCATCATTTATTCATACAGTAAAGCTGCATGCCCTCGGGAAAAATTACGGCCGTAGTTTCCCCTTGCTTACAGCCGTTCGCAGTACCAGCACAGCAAGGCCGTTTTGGTTAGTGTTACAAAGCCAGATCAGTCAATCATCCAGATTGTTGCCCCTGCAACTATTGAAAAGGCTGCTGCCCCTCTTCAGAAACCACACGTTTGTCTGGCCTCTCAACAGATACCCCTCCGCTGTGGTTGCACCTACGGTACGGCTATCTGTATCGCTGACGCACGCAAGCCTCCCCACCAACGGCAAGGTCTATGGTTCATGGGGGGAAGAATTTTTCAGATATCACAAAATTTAAACTCGCGCTACAGAAATTAAGCTTGACCGGGAGTCGAACCGACTCCTCATACGCATTCGTTTTAGGAGACTCGAACGCTAACCACTCAACCACCATGAACTCGAACGTGTGGCACCTAAGTGCAGACACATAAGGCACATAATAGACAAGTAAAAGTTCTCTTGCAATTTTCTCAGAATTGACAGAGTAGTGCACCTTACTGCTTTCACAGTATGTTGTTTTAATGGCCCACTAAACGTGTACAAAGTTTGAAGTAAATCCGTGATCTCAAAGTCGTGGCGTCCTCTTGTATGTGAATGGCCGAAAACCTGTAGAGAGCGTAAGTTACCACTGAAACTGATGCGAGGCCGGCCGGTTTGGCCGAGCGATTCTAGGCGCTTCAGTCTGGAACTGCACGGCCGCAACGGTATCACATTCGAATCCTGCCTCGGGCATGGATGTGTGTGATGTTCTAAGGTTGGTTAGGTTTAAGTAGTTCTAAGTTCTAGAGGACTTATGATCTCACATGGTAAGTCCCATAGTGCTCAGAGCCAAACTGATGCAAGCCTTAAATCAGTACCGGTGAATCGTCTTACACAACAACACAAAATCAAACGAGAGTTCCAAAGCCAATTCCAGGTTCAGAAAAGCGAGATAAGTGTTAGAGAATAAGCGAAATGAAGGATTTAATGACGGGATACGAACTGAGACCATATCGTGAAACGTGTTCTTCGTTTGCTTTCGTAAAACCCAATAAGAGTGCGATAGAAAAATTGAACATGCTCGAACCCGAGCCAAAGGTTGAGCAGTCTCCTGCGCTGTCATCTACGTTATGAGAACAGTGGACATTAATTGTATCCGGCGTGCCATTTGAATCAGCGCGCGCAGCGCTCTGATTGGCTAATTTCAGTGCTAATTCTACATCTGTTCCTACATACATACTTCGCAAGCTGTCATACCCTGTACAATTTCCAGTTATTTCCTTTCCTGTTCGATTCGCAAACAGAGAGAGGAAAAAGCGATAGTCTATGACGCTCCATATGAGCCCTAGTTTCTCTTATCTCCGTAGTTCTTATGCGAAATCTATGATGGCAGCAGTAGAATCGTTCTGCAGTCGGCTTTAAATGCTGGGTCTCTAAATTTTCTCAATAGTGTTCCTCGGAAAGAACGTTACCTTCCCTCCAGTGATCCCCATTTGAGTTCGCAAAGCATCTTCATAGTACTTCTATGTTGTTCGGACCCAACAGTAACAAATCTAGTAGCCCGCCTCTGATTTGCTTCGATATCTTCCTTTAATTCGATCTAGTGTGGATCCTAAACACTCGAACAGTAGTCAACAATGGGTCACACTACGGTCCTATGTGCTGCCTCATTTACAGATGAAACAGACTTTCCTGAAATTCTCCCAATAAACCGAAGTTGACTATTCGCCTTTCCTAACACAATCCTTACGTGCTCATACCGTTCTATATCGTTATGCAACGTTACGCCTAGATATCTAATCGACGTGATTGCGTCAAGTAACACACTACTACTGCTGTATTCGAACTTAATGGGTTTGTTTTTCACTCTCATCTGCGTTTACTTGCATTTTTCTACAACAGAGCTAACTGCTTACCCTACCCGCAAGGTCATTTATGTGTATAGAAAATAACAGTGTTCCTATCACAGTTCACTAGGTCACAGCTGACGATGTCCTTGTCTCTCATACAATGAAGTCTTTCACGGCCGTGTGTTTCAGCTGCCGAGAATTCTTCCGGGTTGTATGGCCGCGGTCCATGGAACCCTTCTATCCCTGATGTTTCGTCCAAAGCTACGTTGGACATCTTCGGAGGTGATCCTGGTTGTGCTGAGTCTTACCGACTGACGAGTCGGAGGTCGAAGAACTGCCTAAATACCGTGGAAAGTGGGCGTGGCCTGGATTTCATGTGATAGTAGAGATAAACCTTTTTTTTTTTTTTTTTTTTTTTTTTTGTCATCAGTCTACTGACTGGTTTGATGCGGCCCGCCACGAATTCCTTTCCTGTGCTAACCTCTTCATCTCAGAGTAGCACTTGCAACCTACGTCATCAATTATTTGCTTGACGTATTCCAATCTCTGTCTTCCTCTACAGTTTTTGAGTTTTTGCCCTCTACAGCTCCCTCTAGTACCATGGAAGTCATTCCCTCATGTCTTAGCAGATGTCCTATCATCCTGTCCATTCTCCTTATCAGTGTTTCCACATATTCCTTTCCTCTCCGATTCTGCGTAGAACCTCCTCATTCCTTACCTGATCAGTCCACCTAATTTTCAACATTCGTCTATAGCACCACATCTCAAATGCTTCGATTCTCTTCTGTTCCGGTTTTCCCACAGTCCATGTTTCACTACCATACAATGCTGTACTCCGGACGTACATCCTCAGAAATTTCTTCCTCAAATTAAGGCCGGTATTTGATATTAGTAGACTTCTCTTGGCCAGAAATGCCTTTTTTGCCATAGCGAGTCTGCTTTTGATGTCCTCCTTGCTCCGTCCGTCATTGGTTATTTTACTGCCTAGGTGGCAGAATTCCTTAACTTCATTGACTTCGTGACCATCAATCCTGATGTTAAATTTCTCGCTGTTCTCATTTCTACTACTTCTCATTACCTTCGTTTTTCTCCGATTTACTCTCAAACCATACTGTGTACTCATTAGACTGTTCATTCCGTTCAGCAGATCATTTAATTCTTCTTCACATTCACTCAGGATAGCAATGTCATCAGCGAATCGTATCATTGATATCCTTTCACCTTGTATTTTAATTCCACTCCTGAACCTTTCTTTTATTTCCATCATTGCTTCCTCGATGTGCAGCTTGAAGAGTAGGGGCGGAAGGCTACAGCCTTGTCTTTACACTCTTCTTAATACAAGCACTTCGTTCTTGATCGTCCACTCTTATTATTCCCTCTTGGTTGTTGTACATATTGTATATGACCCGTCTCTCCCTATAGCTTACCCCAACTTTTTTCAGAATCTCGAACAGCTTGCACCATTTTATATTGTCGAACGCTTTTTCCAGGTCGACAAATCCTATGAAAGTGTCTTGATTTTTCTTTAGCCTCGCTTCCATTATTAGCCGTAACGTCAGAATTGCCTCTCTCGTCCCTTTACTTTTCCTAAAGCCAAACTGATCGTCACCTAGCGCATTCTCAGTTTTCTTTTCCATTCTTCTGTATATTATTCTTGTAAGCAACTTCGATGCATGAGCTGTTAAGCTGATTGTGCGATAATTCTCGCACTTGTCAGCTCTTGCCGTCTTTGGAATTGTGTGGATGATGCTTTTCCGAAAGTCAGATGGTATATCGCCAGACTCATATATTCTACACACCAACGTGAAGAGTCGTTTTGTTGCCACTTCCCCCAATGATTTTAGAAATTCTGATGGAATGTTATCTATCCCTTCTGCCTTATTTGACCGTAAGTCCTCCAATGCTCTTTTAAATTCCGATTCTAATACTGGATCCCCTATCTCTCCTAAATCGACTCCTGTTTCTTCTTCTATCACATCAGACAAATCTTCACCCTCACAGAGGCTTTCAGTGTATTCTTTCCACCTATCTGCTCTCTCCTCTGCATTTAACAGTGGAATTCCCGTTGCACTCTTAATGTTACCACCGTTGCTTTTAATGTCACCAAAGATTGTTTTGACTTTCCTGTATGCTGAGTCTGTCCTTCCGACAATCATATCTTTTTCGATGTCTTCACATTTTTCCTGCAGCCATTTCGTGTTAGCTTCCCTGCACTTCCTATTTATTTCATTCCTCAGCGACTTGTATTCCTGTATTCCAGATTTTCCCGGAACATGTTTGTACTTCCTCCTTTCATCAATCAACTGAAGTATTTCTTCTGTTATCCATGGTTTCTTCGCAACTACCTTCTTTGTACTTATGTTTTCCTTCCCAACTTCCGTGATGGCCCTTTTTAGAGATGTCCATTCCTCTTCAACTGTACTGCCTACTGCGCTATTCCTTATTGCTGTATCTATAGCGTTAGAGAACTTCAAACGTATCTCGTCATTCCTTATTACTTCCGTATCGCACTCCTTTGCGCATTGATTCTTCCTGACTAATGTCTTGAACTTCAGCCTACTCTTCATCAGCACTATATTGTGATCTGAGTCTATATCTGCTCCTGGGTACGCCTTACAATCCAGTATCCGATTTCGGAATCTCTGTCTGACCATGATGTAATCTAATTGAAATCTTCCCGTATCTCCCGGCCTTTTGCAAGTATACCTCCTCCTCTTGTGATTCTTGAACAGGGCATTCGCTATTACTAACTGAAACTTGTTACAGAACTCAATTAGTCTTTCTCCTCTTTCATTCCTTGTCCCAAGCCCATATTCTCCTGTAACCTTTTCTTCTACTCCTTCCCCTACAACTGCATTCCAGTCGCCCATGACTATTAGATTTTCGTCCCCCTTTACATACTGCATTACCCTTTCAATATCCTCATACACTTTCTCTATCTGTTCATCTTCAGCTTGCGACGTCGGCATGTATTCCTGAACTATCGTTGTCGGTGTTGGTCTGCTGTCGATTCTGATTAGAACAACACGGTCACTGAACTGTTCACAGTAATACACCCTCTGCCCTACCTTCCTATTCATAACGAATCCTACACCTGTTATACCATTTTCTGCTGCTGTTGATATTACCCGATACTCATCTGACCAGAAATCCTTGTCTTCCTTCAACTTCACTTCACTGACCCCTACTATATCTAGATTGAGCCTATGCACTTCCCTTTTCAGATTTTCTAGTTTCCCTACCCCGTTCAAGCTTCTGAAATTCCACGCCCCGACTCGTAGAACGTTATCCTTTCGTTGATTATTCAATCTTTTTCTCATGGTAACCTCCCCCTTGGCAGTCCCCTCCCGGAGATCCGAATGGGGGACTATTCCGGAATCTTTTGCCAATGGAGAGATCATCATGACACTTCTTCAAATACAGGCCACATGTCCTGTGGATACACGTTACGCAGTGGTTTCCATTGCCTTCTGCCTCCTCATGTCGTTGATCATTGCTGATTCTTCCGCCTTTAGGGGCAATTTCCCAACCCTAGGACAAGAGAGTGCCCTGAACCTTTATCCGCTCCTCCGCCCTCTTTGACAAGGCCGTTGGCAGAATGGGGCTGACTTCTTATGCCGGAAGTCTTCGGCCGCCAATGCTGATTATTTATCAAAATTTAGGCAGTGGCGGGGATAGAACCCGGGACCGAAGACGTTTTGATTATGAATCAAAGACGCTACCCCTGGACCACAGGTACTGACCATCAGTGATAAAATGTAACTATCCATCATAGTACATCAAAGATAAACAGTTTTCATCGATTCTGTAGCGTCACTGTCCATATATCGCTGAGTTTCATAGCTTCTTCTTTTCTGTTAAAATTATCCCCATGTTTATATATATCGATGGCTTCTCTATACAGCGGTGGATAATAGTTGGTCATAGCACACAAAACTTCAGTTTCCGAAGACTTCACTACGTGATCACACGACTGAAGAGCATGTTGCGCGCCGGCTGAAGTGGCCGTGCGGTTCTAGGCGCTGCAGTCTGGAACCGCGAGACCGCTACGATCGCAGGTTCGAATCCTGCCTCGGGCATGGATGTGTGTGATGTCCTTAGGTTAGTTAGGTTTAACTAGTTCTAAGTTCTAGGGGACTAATGACCTCAGAAGTTGAGTCCCATAGTGTTCAGAGCCATTTGAAGCCAGCATGTTCCGCCACGGCTGACTTGTCTGTTTTCCCTAGTCGCAAAGACTTTTATGTTCCTTCAACCGTGTATTCACACTTCTCTTAGTAGTTCCAATGTAGACCCTACCACATGTGCATGGAATCTTGTATACACCACTTACAGACAGAGGGGGACGTTTATCCTTAATAGAACGAAGTGCTTGGCCTATTTTCTTAGTTGGTCTGAAAACGTTGTGTTTCCTTAAAATCTTTCCGATTTGATCCGTTACCTTTTTGATGAAGGATAGAGAAACCGTGTTCTTCCATCGCTGTGTCCTATCGTTGTCCTTAAGTCTCCGAAGATGTTCAACGTAGCTTTGTACGTAACTTCAGAGATAGAAGAGTTCCATGGACCACGGCCATACAACCCGGAAGTATTCTCGGCAGCTCATTCTTGTCTCTAATGAACACCCGCCGCCGAGGACAATGCGTTGAGTTCAGTTAGCTAAAAAGTCTTTGAGCCACTCACATATCTGGGAATCTATTCCGCATGCTTACCAGTCGGGAGTGTGCCACCGTGTCGAGCTCTTTATGGAAATCTAGGAATATGGTGTCTTCCTGTTGCCCTTCATTCTTTCGCAGGTGTGATGCTTTCTAAAACCGTGCTGATTAGTGGACAAAGCTTTTGCCTCTTAAGAAAATTTATTATATTCGAACTGAGAGTATGTTCAAGGATTCTGATGTGAACCGTTGTTAAAGATATAATCTGTAATTATCCGCGTCCGTTCTTTTGCCCTTTAAACTTTGCGCTTTTACCTTCTTAACTAGGACCGCACAAGGTATCGAATTTTCCTCTTAACTATTATTTCTCAGCACAACGTACCTTGCAACACCCTTACAAGGTTTTCACACTGTTTCTGGGCACTCTGTGTGACTTATTGGAGTGTGTGTACCGTTTCCTTACAATAAGTAAAATGAAATTACAACACACATTTTAATTTCCTAAGTCTGCTAAAGCAGATCACATTTGGTGCAGCTAGAATCCTCGTGTACAGGGCCTCTTCTTACTGCGTTAGGACATCGTAAATTCTACAGGGAAAACTGAAACGAAATTAAATCCGACAATTGGGAGGCGAAACAGTTGGTGTGTCTCAGCGAACGTACGACCAAGTAGATCTTGGGCAACGTACGTCACGTGTGGTCATGAACCACAGAGCTGTTTCATTAGCAAATACACAACTATTATGGCGCATTAACTGTAGCAGATGATGGATGTGTGTCTGCTTCACGTATAGCAGAGTTGGGTTGATTTGGCGGAGGAGACCAAACTGTGAGGTCATCGGTCTCATCAGTTTAGGGAAGGATGGGGAAGGAAGTCGGCCGTGCCCTTTCAAAGGAACCATTTGCCTGAAGCGATTTAGGGAAATCACGGAAAACCTAAATCAGGATGGCCGGACGCGGGATTGAACCGTCGTCCTCCAGAATGCGAGTCCAGTGTGTTCACCACTGAGCCACCTCGCTCGGTCTCATGTAGCAGGGAAATGGAACATCTGCATTCTGACGATGTTCACAACCAAAACGTGACTCACTCGGTGCCCACAACAAGCCCTGGACAAATGCAGCAGGCATTTGGAATCATCAGTCCTTTTAGTAACTAAATTACTGTTTTTTGAAGCTACAACATTTTTTCCCAAATCAGGATACCTGTATAAATTGTGTTAAACATGTCTTTTCACAAGCTGTTTACGACTTTCACACTACTGAATGTTTATGTACATTACTAAACTACCGCTTCTTTTCTGTAGAATTTGTCAAACTTTGCCAATCACGGTACACTGTTGCAACGATGAGTGGACTTTCATCGTTAGTTGCTGTGATCGCAGACTTGAATATCTTCCTATATTACCCATCTCAATAAGGGCTATCTGTGAGGGCGTATATGGGTATTGGTTTTACCGGAAGTGGACAGGGCATAGAGCTCCGATTGAGGGCCACCACGTTCTCCGGATTTAAGTCCATTGGATTTCTGTCTGTGGGGAAATATGGAGACAATAGTGTATGCGGTGATGATCAGGAGAGATCATGAACCATATTGTTGATGCTTCTGCTCGAATTCCGGTCCATACTAGGTTGTGAAACTAATCTGCATTAGTAACAGGTTTGAGCACTGAAATAAGAACACGTGAGGGCTACACGCTCATCACAATTAACAGCTTTGTATATAACACATTCCACTCGTAATTTGGCCACTGTGGACAATGGAAAATAGGATCACATTCAAACAACACGTTACTCTATTCCTGATTGTATTTGTTAAACAAGTGTCGTGTAACTGTGGTTCAAATGGCTCTGAACACTATGGGATTTAACATCTGAGGTCATCAGTCCCCTAGACCTTAGAACTACTTACACCTAACTAAGCTAAGGACATCATACACATCTATGCCCGAGGCAGGATTCGAACCTGCGACCGTAGCGGTCACGCGGTTCCAGACTGAAGCGCCTAGAACCGCTCGGCCACCGCAGCCGGCTCGCGTGAGAGAAGTTACGGGAAGTAGGTTTCATAAATGGAAGTCGATATTACAATTACCAAACATTTATTCAAAATTTAGAAAACAAAGCAACATGGAATCTTGTAAAGTGATTCTTGAAAATCAAAATAATGAATAATTCTCAAGAACATTTCTTGTGGAGAAAATCATCGAAATACCCAAAATACTTAAAAAATTGATTAAAAACTGTATGGACGGCAATAAAAAGTTTATTTGCAACCGTAACAAGTTTCGATCGGAGTGTGACATCTTAAGATCATTTATACCATGCTGGCGGTGAAAGTAGTAGATGTCGTGGGTCCACGAATGTTGACTTTGACGATCGTGGAGCCATAACGCATGCTCCGTTCACCGCCACCGCGTGCCACCGTGGTATAAATGGTATGACGATCTCAAATTTTTCTGGCAAAAACTGGTTACCATTGACATAGATATTTTATAGCGGTCAAGACTGCATTTAATCCATTTTTAAAAATACCGAAGCTAATTATGTGCGACTTTGACAGCTTTAGAAAGACTGAACGACGAACAAAACCAGGGTTCCTTATCGGCGCAACTCTTTTTTTTTTTTTCAAATAAACGAAAGAAAAAGCCCAGTGAACTCCGTATCCAAGATGCACAAAGAACCAGTTAACGCAAGCTCCTGTACGGTCTGTGAAATATAAAACCAACACCTCGTGCTATACAAAGCGACACTTGCATCTTCAAAACTGCACAATCAACACGGGAAGCAGGAAGCGAATGTTAAGAATGCGAAGTTCATTGTTCTCAGCACAAACTCAGCTGGAGCCGGCTTGCGGCCTGTGTGAGAAACGTGAAAATTCCTCATAGCTTGAAACAGAGGGGAACCTAGCAGAAATTTCCGTGCTACTGCGAACGAATACATACAACGAATTTATTATCTACTATTGATGGACGTTGCGTGCGCAGTGTCCAGTAGAGGAGGCAACACAGGATGGGACGGAACGAGATTTCTCACGTTTCAGGGTAACGAAAAGGCGGGATTCTATTTGCTGAATAAATTCTTATCACATCTCAAGTAGGCACTAGGGATCTTAGAACCCCTACGGTCGCACCTAAGGGTTTACGGCCTGGAAACCGCTACTTCACAATACGGCGAGAAGCCCCCGGGAATGGAACCTCCCCAGACTGGCACCCAGGACTTGAGTGAAGCTTTTGTGCTGCATCTCGACAGTAAACACGGAATCTCTCGGAAACTGCTTACGTGAGAACCTTTCAGCCACCACGCGAAAGTTAAACTCCCCGGTTGTATTTATGAAACAAATGTAACTGAACTGACACAGTACCGAGAGGCGATCCTGTTGCAATTGGTTCAAGTCTACGAGGTCTGGGTGGAGCGGATAACAACAACCTTAAAAAGTGCTGAACAACACTTTGATCACACCCTGTAAGGTTTTATGTGGTACCACCAGCATTTGCACTCTACAGCACAAACTCGACACTAAACTAAATTATGCTCAAACGAAAGATACCACTGTTTTCTAGTGCAATTCTCTGTCTGTTTAATACGATACATGACACTTTTCCATATTAAAATTACGAATTGCATCCAAAACGTCGGCTTCCATTATGACTATCATGTTGGTAATATTGCCTCACAGGTTTTGCCCCCTCTTCCATCTGACGTTACTTGTGATTTACATACCGAAAAACTGTGCCAGTTACATATTTTTTCATGCTTAGAACGATACATTTCTCGAAATCGTTTTCATTTTTGAGTTCATCTATTGACATAAATATTTTTTGTGATATCTGCATGTGTGATTTTCTGCCTCTCTTGCACTCTTACACTTTTTGACATTGTGAAGTGTTATGCCTCCTACGTTACATAGACTGTCGAAACACACTAATCATCGCCGACACTGTTTGTTTTTCTAATCAAAATATGTTACAGAGCTCATCTCATCTCTGTTTTGGTTACAAAAACGGAGTCAGTGATAATTTTCTTTTGTGAGATATTCTGTGTAATGCAGGGGGCACAATACTTGATACCCTCAAAAAGACAAGAGGCAGAGAGTGCAAGTGAGATAGAAAATCACACATGAAATCATCACCAAAAACATTTATGTAAGCAAATACACTTGAAAATGAGAATAAATTCTCGAAACGCGTTGTGCTAAGGGTGAAAAAATACGTAACTGGTGCAGTATGTCCTTAATGGAAACGTGAATGACAGTTGCAGGTTATCTAAAGACATCGATTATTACGAATGAAATCATATTACTTTACGTTCCTGTTTTTCTGTCTGTTTATAGTTTATAACGATGATTTCACACCTCTGAATCACACTGTAGCATTTAAAGCTTATTGGATACCCACTTGTAATCATCGTAAACGTAATATTACAATTATATTTATGTTAGTATTAAAAACAGTGTTCCAAAATGGCTCTACGCAATATGGGACTTAACATCTGAAGTCATCAGTCCCCTAGAACTACTAAAACCTAAGGACATCACACATATCCATGTCCGAGGCAGGATTCGAACCTGTGACCGTAGCAGCAGCGCCGTTCCGGACTGAAGCGTCTAGAACCGCTCGGCCACAGTGGCCGGCGTAAAAACAGTGTTATTTTAATAAAGACAACCGCTCGGCCACAGCGGCCGGCGTAAAAACAGTGTTATTCTAATAAGGACAAACACCAGTCACACCAAAAATTAGTAACTTCACTAACCCTCAAACCGAGTTGATAGCACTTGAATATGAGAATTGTGATGAAGCAAATAATACTGAAATGAGAGTGATGGTGTTTGTTACCAAACATAATGGAGAGTGTTTTTGTTGCTAGGTCAATAGATCAGGAAGAGCTGTAGACAAGTTTGTGAAAAACGTTACTCTGATGAGAGGACGTGAGGTATGAAGGGGCATGTCCTCTTACATCGCAATGGTGCGCAATTTTTACGACATTCTGAGCGAATTGTTCCAGAATCGGAATTTCTGACAGACAGAACATTTTAAAAAAGTGCTAAAAGAAGTTGGCAGTTGGACGTAAGTCCCGAAGTGAGAAGCGGTCACTGATTTAGTTAACAGAAATGAAAACCACTGCTGTAACGGCATATGTATTCACTTATACCGTGCTACTTTCAGTTACCATTCGACGCAGTTTCGAATTCGGATTTGTGGAGTTTTTTCTGGATCATGCAGTCTTGTCACTCTGAAGCAGAAGCTCTACGTAAATTCCGATAGAAAAGTGGCGATCATGATCATGAGCTCTAAAGACTGGGTTCTATTTACTCATTTTATTTGTTTATTTATCCGAGCCCAAAAAACACCATAACAGAGAATAGCCCTAAAACTACAAGAATTGCATATTGTACTGCTCTATAAAGCTTGGGAGTCGTGCTAGATAAAATAACGTAACATACACTCCTGGAAATGGAAAAAAGAACACATTGACACCGGTGTGTCAGACCCACCATACTTGCTCCGGACACTGCGAGAGGGCTGTACAAGCAATGATCACACGCACGGCACAGCGGACACACCAGGAACCGCGGTGTTGGCCGTCGAATGGCGCTAGCTGCGCAGCATTTGTGCACCGCCGCCGTCAGTGTCAGCCAGTTTGCCGTGGCATACGGAGCTCCATCGCAGTCTTTAACACTGGTAGCATGCCGCGACAGCGTGGACGTGAACCGTATGTGCAGTTGACGGACTTTGAGCGAGGGCGTATAGTGGGCATGCGGGAGGCCGGGTGGACGTACCGCCGAATTGCTCAACACGTGGGGCGTGAGGTCTCCACAGTACATCGATGTTGTCGCCAGTGGTCGGCGGAAGGTGCACGTGCCCGTCGACCTGGGACCGGACCGCAGCGACTCACGGATGCACGCCAAGACCGTAGGATCCTACGCAGTGCCGTAGGGGACCGCACCGCCACTTCCCAGCAAATTAGGGACACTGTTGCTCCTGGGGTATCGGCGAGGACCATTTGCAACCGTCTCCATGAAGCTGGGCTACGGTCCCGCACACCGTTAGGCCGTCTTCCGCTCACGCCCCAACATCGTGCAGCCCGCCTCCAGTGGTGTCGCGACAGGTGTGAATGGAGGGACGAATGGAGACGTGTCGTCTTCAGCGATGAGAGTCGCTTCTGCCTTGGTGCCAATGATGGTCGTATGCGTGTTTGGCGCCGTGCAGGTGAGCGCCACAATCAGGACTGCATACGACCGAGGCACACAGGGCCAACACCCGGCATCACGGTGTGGGGAGCGATCTCCTACACTGGCCGTACACCACTGGTGATCGTCGAGGGGACACTGAATAGTGCACGGTACATCCAAACCGTCATCGAACCCATCGTTCTACCATTACTAGACCGGCAAGGGAACTTGCTGTTCCAACAGGACAATGCACGTCCGCATGTATCCCGTGCCACCCAACGTGCTCTAGAAGGTGTAAGTCAAGTACCCTGGCCAGCAAGATCTCCGGATCTGTCCCCCATTGAGCATGTTTGGGACTGGATGAAGCGTCGTCTCACGCGGTCTGCACGTCCAGCACGAACGCTGGTCCAACTGAGGCGCCAGGTGGAAATGGCATGGCAAGCCGTTCCACAGGACTACATACAGCATCTCTACGATCGTCTCCATGGGAGAATAGCCGCCTGCATTGCTGCGAAAGGTGGATATACACTGTACTAGTGCCGACATTGTGCATGCTCTGTTGCCTGTGTCTATGTGCCTGTGGTTCTGTCAGTGTGATCATGTGATGTATCTGACCCTAGGAATGTGTCAATAAAGTTTCCCCTTCCTGGGACAATGAATTCACGGTGTTCTTATTTCAATTTCCAGGAGTGTATTAAGTACTCGGTTGAAACGAATGAAAGTGCGGGTGCATGTTCTCAGAGATTTTCCAATAGTGAACAGGAAGTTGGCTGTCATTTGGCATGAAGTCACCACAGCTATAGCGCCAAATGGGCCTAACCCGCAACCCGAGGCAGCTGAACAAACGGGAATAGACAGTGTGTGTCAATGAGCGAGCTGTTACTGTGGTCGTGTTCTTCCTTACAACATCGCTCGGGGGCAACATGTGGATCAGTAGAAACAGGGAAGAATAATACTAAAACGTTTCACGCGCATGTGGAGCGTTCCCAACCACAGGCTTTGCTGCCCGAAGGAGAGGCGGTGGTCGACCACGATCAACTGCAACCGGAGACGACGGCTACACTGTGCAGCAGGAAAGAAACAAACCATGTGAAACAACGGGTGCTACGGGAATCACATTTAATACGACTGCGAGACACAATCTCACGCTCAACGGTGGCGCGGCGACTGCAAGTGGGAGGGAGCGAGTAGTCTCTTTGACCGACGACCAGCACGTTCGTTGTGTTCTGTTGACACCCGCAAACCGGCGTAACTTTTTGCGATGGTGCCAAGAGCATAGCCGGCCGCTGTGGCCGAGCCGTTCTAGGCGCTTCAGTACGGACCGCGCTACGGTCGCAGGTTCGAATCCTGCCTCGGGCATGGATGTGTGTGATATTCTTACGTAAGTTAGGTTTAAGTAGTTCGTCTAGGGGACTGAAGACCTCAGGTGTTAAGTCCCATATTGCTTAGAGCCATTTGAAGCATTTTGAACCAAGAGCATAGGAACTGGACCAACGAGGAACTGGATCGCGGGCTATTCTTGGATCAGAGCAGAATCTGGCTGAGTAGTGATTCTGGACATACCATCGTACGACAGGAGGTGGGAATACGTAATGCACCCAGTAACATTGTCGAATATAATCGTATTGATGGTCCAGGTGTTATGGTATGGGGAGACATAATGTTGTATGAGCTTACTGATTCCCACTTCTTTGGCAACGGTATGTACTGTAGTAGTTCCTTATATGTATGGACCAGGTCCCGTCTAGGTATGTCAGTTGGCACTGACAGATCATGTGAAAGTCACTTTCGTCCTGTAAGTTCAGCACATTTACATTTACACATTTACATCCATACTCCGCAAGCCACCTGACGGTGTGTGGCGGAGGGTACCTTGAGTACCTCTACCGGTTCTCCTTTCTAATCCAGTCTCGTATTGTTCGTGGAAAGAAATATTGTCGGTACGCCTCTGTGTGGGCTCTAATCTCTCTGATTTTATCCTCATGGTCTCTTCGCGAGATATACGTAGGAGGGGGCAATATACTGCTTGACTCCTCCATGAAGATATGTTCTCGAAACTTCAACAAAAGCCCGTACTGAGCTACTGAGCGTCTCTCTTGCAGAGTCTTCCACTGGAGTTTATCTATCATCTCTGTAACGCTTTCGCGATTAGTAAATGATCCTGTAACGAAGCACGCTGCTCTCCGTTGGATCTTCTCTATCACTTCTATCAACCCTATCTGGTACGGATCGCACACCGGTAAGCAGTATTCAAGCAGTGGGCGAACAAGTGTACTGTAACCTACTTCCTTTGTTTTCGGATTGCATTTGCTTAGGATTCTTTCAATGAATCTCAGTCTGGCATCTGCTTTACCGACGATTAATTTTGTATGGTCATTCCATTTTAAATGACTTCTAATGCCTACTCCCGGATAATTTATAGAATTAACTGCTTCCAGTTGCTAACCTCCTATATTGTAGCTAAATGATAAGGGATCTATCTTTCTATGTATTCGCAGCACATTACACTTGTCTACATTGAGATTCAATTGCCATTCCCTGCACCATGCATCAATTCGCTGCAGATCCTCCTGCATTTCAGTATAATTTTCCAATGTTACAACCTCTCGATA
This sequence comes from Schistocerca serialis cubense, assembly GCF_023864345.2. Classification (NCBI taxonomy): domain Eukaryota; kingdom Metazoa; phylum Arthropoda; class Insecta; order Orthoptera; family Acrididae; genus Schistocerca; species Schistocerca serialis. The sequence continues at coordinate 816,790,849 of NC_064638.1, forward strand.
TACCAGAGCATCATTCGCAAAAAGCCTCAGTGAACTTCCGGTGTCATCCACAAGGTCATTTATGTATATTGTGAATAGCAACGGTCCTACGACACTGCTCTGAGGCACACCTGAAATCACTCTTACTTCGGAAGACTTCTCTCCATTGAGAATGACATGCTGCGTTCTGTTATCTAGGAACTCTTCAGTCCACTCACACAATTTGTCTGATGTTCCATATGCTCTTACTTTGTTCATTAAACGACTGTGGGGAACTGTATAGAACACCTTGCGGAAGTGAAGAAACACGGCATCTACCTGGGAACCCGTGTCTATGACTCTCTGAGTCTCGTGGACGAATAGCGCGAGCTGGGTTTCACATGACCGTCTTTTTCGAAACCCATGCTGATTCCTACAGAGTAGATTTCTTGTCTCCAGAAAAGTCATTATACTCGAACACAATACGTGTTCCAAAATTCTACAACTGATCGACGTTAGAGATATAGGTTTATAGTCCTGCACATCTGCTCGACGTCCCTTCTTGAAAACGGGGATGACCTGTGCCCTTTTCCAATCCTTTGGAACGCTACGCTCTTCTAGAGACCTACGGTACACCGCTGCAAGAAGGGGGCAAGTTCCTTCGCGTACTCTGTGTAAAATTGAACTAGTATCCCATCAGGTCCAGAGGCCTTTCCTCTTATGGGCGATTTTAATTGTTCCTCTATCCCTCTGTCATCTATTTCGATATCTACCATTCAGCGAAGGAACTACAGTGCAGTCTTCTTCTGTGAAACAGCTTTGGAAAAAGACATTTAGTATTTCGGCCTTTAGTCTGTCATCCTCTGTTTCAGTACCATTTTGGTCACAGAGTGTCTGGACATTTTGTTTTGATTCACCTACCGCTTTGACATAAGACCAAAATTTCTTAGGATATTCTGCCAAGTCAGTACATAGAACTTTACTTTCGAATTCATTGAACGCTTCTCGCATAGCCCTCCTCACACTACATTTCGCTTCGCATAATTTTTGTTTGTCTGCAAGGCTTTGGCTATGTTTATGTTTGCTGTGAAGTTCCCTTTGCTTCCGCAGCAGTTTTCTAACTCGGTTGTTGTACCACGGTGGCTCTTTTCCATCTCTTACGATCTTGCTTGGCACATACTCATCTAACGCATATTGTTCGATGGTTTTGAACTTTGTCCACTGATCCGTTTCCCTTGTAATTACATGTATTTTAATGACTCTCTTTTTTTATCGTTGTTGTAGTGACCGCTATTAACAAGTTCATTACGCCCGCCACCACAGTCACGTGATCGATTTACAATCGCACGCTCGATATCTATCGTTTGGAACCCGAGGCTCTTTACTGCTACTGTGAGAAGAAAGGCACATCATTGTGTTGTCTATGTCTTGGCTCTATTTTCTGTGTAATGAGACGTACCAGATACCTGCAGACAAAGCTGTTGAAACTGATGCAAAGATGAGCAGTCACTTTCTACCTAAACTGCTCTACGCTCTAGCACATAACTACGTTTTCTACATTTCGAAGCTGGCCTTAGACACGCTGAGTCGCTGCGTCAGCGTCCTGGACGGGGACAAATTGTGATGAGCCTCGGTGGCAGCGAGTGGTGAGGGAAAGCTCCGCTGTGTGTCCCGCTCGGCCCCGAGGAGCCGCCCCTGGTACTGGTGGGCCGTCCGTCTGCAGCGCGCGCCGCCGGGCCCCACTTGCCTACATCTGCGCCTCACCACAGGGGAAACGCGTGGCCAGCGGCCGCTTGGAAAACTGCCTCTGGCGCGGAGCCGACACACAGCGCCACACCAAGACCAACGGTACCCCGTTCCCCGTCCACATCACATGCCAGCAAATATGAATGTATATATCAAATATAGCATCTGTAGACTTAGAGAAAGCTTTTGACAATGTTGACTGGAATACTCTCTTTCAAATTCTGGAGGTGGCAGGATCAAATACAGGGAGCGAAAGGCTATTTAGAATTTGTACAGAAACCAGATGGCAATTATAAGAGTCGAGGGGCATGAAAGGGAAGCGGTGGTTCAGAAGGGAGTGAGACAGGGACGTAGCCTATCACCTATTTTATACAATCTGTATATTGAGCAAGCAATAAAGGAAAAAAAAAAATCTGGTGTAGGAATTAAAATCCATGGAGAAGCAATAAAAACTTTGAGGTTTGCCGACGACGTTGTAATTGTGTCAGGGACAGCAAAGGACCCGGAAGGGCAGTTGAACGGAAAAGACAGTGTCTTGAAAGGAGGATATAAGATGAACATCAACAAAAGCAAAAACGAGGATAATGGAATGTAGTCGAATTAAGTCGGGTGATGCTGAGGGAATTAGATTAGGAAATGAGACACTTAAAGCAGTAAAGGAGTTTTGCTATTTGGGGAGCAAAATAACTGACGATGGTCGAAGTAGAGAGGATATAAAATGTAGACTGGCAATGGCAAGGAAAGCGTTTCTGAAGAAGAGAAATTTGTTAACATCGGGTATAGATTTAAGTGCCAGGAAGTCGTTTCTGAAAGTATATGTATGGAGTGTAGCCATGTGTGGAAGTGAAACATGGACGGTAAATAGTTTGGACAAGAAGAAAATAGAAGCTTTCGAAATGTGGTGCTACAGAAGAATGCTGAAGATTAGATGGGTAGATCACATAACGAATGAGGAGGTACTGAATAGGATTGGGGAGAAGAGGAGTTTGTGGCACAACTTGACTAGAAGAAGGGATCGGTTGGTAGGACACGTTCTAAGCCATCAAGAAATAATCAATTTGCTGTTGCAGGGAAGCGCGGAGGGTAAAAATCGTAGCGGGAGGTCAAGATCCGGCCGCTGTGGCCGAACGATTCTAGGCGCTTCAGTCTGGAACCGGGCGACCGATACAGTCGCAGGTTCGAATCCTGCATGGGGCATGGGTGTGTGTGATGTCCTTAGGTTAGTTAGGTTTAAGTAGTTCTAAGTTCTAGGGGACCGATGACCTCAGATGGTAAGTCCCATAGTGCTCAGAGCCATTTGAACCATTTGAGGCCAAGGCATGAATACACTAAGCAGACTCAGAAGGATGTAGGTTGCAGTTGTTACTTTGAGATGAAGCAGCTTGCACACGATAGAGTAGCGTGGATAGCTGCATCACACCAGTCTCTGGACTGAAGACCACAATGACATATTAATCCACATTCAGTTGCATCTAACTTTATTTTAAATAGTGCGTAATGGTCTCAGGCACCCATCTTCAGTTCCTCTGGTTTCCAACGTATGTATACACGTCCATTTATACACTGAAGCGCAAAAGAAACTGGTATAGGCATGTGTATTCAAGTACAGAGATGTGTAAACAGACAGAATACGGCGCTGCAGTCTATAACGCCTATATAAGACAAGTGTCTGGTGCAGTTGTTAGATCGCTTACTGCTGCGACAATGGCAGGTTATTAAAATGAAAGTGGGGTGGAACGTGCTGTTATAGTCGGCGCACGAGCAATGGGACACAGCATTTCCGAGGTACCGAGGAAGTGGAAATTTTCCCGTACGACCATTTCACGAGTGCACCGTGAATATCAGGAATCCGGTAAAACATCAAATCTACGACATCTCTGCGGCCGGAAAAAGATCCTGCAAGAACGGGTCCAACGACGACTGAACAGAATCGTTGAACGTGACACAAGTACAATCCTTCCGCAAATTCAATGCTGCGCCGTCAACAAGTCTCAGCTCACTCGTGTACCCTTGATGACTGCACGACAAAAGCCCGTGAACACCGACATTGGACTGTTGATGACGGGAAAAATGTTACCTGGTCGGACGACACTCGTTTCAAATTCTATCGAGCAGATGGACGTGTACGGCTATGGAGACAACCCCTGGAATCCATGGACCCTACATATCAGGAGGGGACTGTTCAAGCTGGGGGAGTCTCTGTAATGGTGCTGGGCGTGTGAAATTGGAGTGATATGGGACTCCTGATACGTCTAGATACGACTCTGACAGGTGACACGTAAGTAAGCATCCTGTCTGATCACCTGCATCCATTCATGTCCATTGTGCAATCCGACGGACTTGGTCAATTCCAGCAGGACAACGCGACATCCCACACATCCAAAATTGTTACAGAGTGGCTCCAGGAACACTCTTCTGAGTTTTAACACTTCCGTTGGCCACTAAACTCTCAAGACTTGAACATTATTGAGCATATCTAGGACGCCTTGCGATGCTGTTCAGAACAGACCTCCACCGCCTCGTACTCTTACGGATTTATGGATAGCCCTGCAGGATTCATGGTGTCATTTCCCTCGTCATAATTTCAGACATTTGTCGAGTCCAAGCCACGTTTTGTTGCAGCACTTCTGCTTGTTCACGAGGAACCTACATGATATTAGGCAGTTTTACCAGTTTCTTCGTCTCTTTAGTGTATGAACCATCTGTCTGTCCTACACGAAAGTGTCACAGAACGTAGGTATAGAATCTTCTCTCTAAATAGCAGAGACTTCGTATAACATGTGTTCCTTAATAGCGTGGCAGTGTGAACTGTTCAGATAGCTTAGCACATAACGCGCTGGCTTGCGAGACGGAGAAATGAGTCAGAGCCGAATCGAATCAAGGCGACTGATTAACGACCGGCCAGTCTTGGGGAAAAAAGACTAACTTGACTGTATGACGTCACTCTGGGTTGTAGTGGCAACTTGCTACGAGGACGTAATGCGATATAAACATTACATGAGAAGCAAACAAAGATTATGATTCATTCTCCTCTAAACCTTGAAAGTTGCCTCAATCTTCTGTAGTCATTCTGTGGTGTCGTTAGAAGAGCGCGGTATCATATCACAGTTGGTGCCTCCTGTGAGCCATAATCCGTAGGTAGCGGTCATCCACTGCAGTAGTATAGCCCTTGGGTAGCCTGAGCGAGGCATGTCATCGGCAGTTCCTGTCTCCCTATACATCCTCCATGTCCGAGCAACATCGCTTTGGTTCACGCCGAGACGCCTGGATACTTCCCTTGTTGAGGCCCTTCCTGGCACAACGTAACAGCACGGGCGCGATCGAACAGCGGTATTGACCGTCTAGGCATGGTTGAACTACAGACAACACGAGCTGTGTACCTCCTTCCTGGTGGAGTGACTGCAACTAATCGGCTGTTGGACCCCCCTCCGTCTAATAGGCGCCGCTCATGCATGGTTGTTTAAATCTTTGGGCGGGTTTAGTGACATCTCTGAACAGTCAAAGGGACTGTGTTTGTGATACAGTATCCACAGTCAACGTCTGTCATCCAGAGTTCTGGGAACCGGGTTGATGTACAACGTTTTTTGATGTTGAAACGTCCCCTTAGAAAAATTTAAAAATGACAGTGCTGGAAAACCTCTTATGTTATTTGATTTTCAAACGTCTGAGCAAAACTGAACGTAATCAGACATTTCTCTCTTTACTTATTCTGATCATCACTAAACTGGCACACAATATTTTTAGCGCAACCCAGTCCGACTTTCAATAATCCACACAAAAGAATGAGCCTGACTAACAATAACCTATACCTTTCATGAATTACTTACCTCACAACAATCTTCGTTACTCGAACTACTGCAGTACAGCGAGCGCCAATACTGCCAGCTAAATAAAAGACTCTGACTACTGAAGGAACTAACTACTGATAGGCATAGTTAGCAAATGAAAGATTTTGATAGACAACAAACAATGTATTTACCTTAATAGTGTTCAAAAGTCATCATATATATATATATATATATATATATATATATATATATATATATATATATATATATTGAGATATATATAAATCTCAATTCATGACATCCATCTTTACAAACTTCCTTTTTCTGGCGGACACACGTCCAGATCGTTCGCTCTCAAAACTCTGGCGTCTCTCTCTCCACATACACCACTGCTGGCGGCCCACCTCCAACTGCGCAACGCTACGCGCTGTTCCCATCCAACTGCCCAACATTACACAAGCGAATATTCCAACAATGAGTCCAGTCATCCACAGACTGCACACAGCACACTCAGTGATTTTCATACAGAGCGCTACGTGCCGTTACCAACATAGAAACTTAAACAGCCTACTTACAATGTGTGCACATTTTCGCATTCTTGCGGACATGGACTGTTCCTAAGTTAAGCATTTCAGACTGTTCAAGTTTTAATAAAGCCGCCTAATATTCTGTATGTGTACTAGTATCTGATTGACCTCCTCCAGAAGGAGGTCGCAAGTGTATTTTTCGTCCGGCACTAAAGTGTCATCGTTAGAAAATGTACGATATTTATGTGCGATTGCCTTGCAGCAGAAGACTACCTTCCCACATATAGGAGTGTGTCTTTCTGCACTGCTGCAGTTGACTAATGCTATACATATAAGTAAATCACCGTGTATGGATCTTTCGTTCTCTTCCTCGATTTATCGTTGGTCAGACCAAAGGGAACTTCAGTAACGTCGAACATTTCGGTATAATGTCTTTGTAGTGCTGTGAATCGCATGACGTGACGTCAGAGGAATTTTCGCCTCGGTGCAGGATTCAATAGAAAACATTTATAGGCTCAAAAATGGCTCTGAGCACTATGGGACTTAACATCTGAGGTCATCAGTCCCCTAGAACTTAGAACTAATTATGCCTAACTAATGTAAGGACATAACACACATCCATGCCCGAGGCAGGATTCGAACCTGCGGCCGCAGCAGCAGCGCGGTTCCGGTCTGAAGCGCCTAGAACCGCTCGGCCACCACAGCCGGCCATTTATAGGCGCTTGCAGAATGTCTAAGGAGACCTGACAGTGATCAAAAGCATGGTGAGTCATCGAACGAGGCTTCTGTCATCACCACAACATCTTCGTGCAAACCTGCCCAATCTACCGCATTCCCGCCGGCTGCACACTGCTTGACTCCTGAATGTTGTTACGTGTGGACACTCTCACTCGAGGTGATCGCGGATCACAATCAAACACCTGACACACTCGTCCGCCAGTTAGGGCACTCAAAGCTGTGTGCCTGTTGGGTTTCTCGTCTTCCGATTTCCAAGTTTAGTCAAATGATGGATGCTCTCCGTGGCGTGTAGTACGTTCATGCTGGAGAGGTTTCTGTTGGAGGATGATGTTGGCTCCGACGTCGACCAATAGAATGGTACCATGTGGGCATACAGGCCATCCCAGTAAGGTGGCTGAAGGCCGTTATATTGAACGATGTTTCAAAATTGATTTTTTAGCCAAAAGAATTTGGAATAATACGGTGTACTGGAATCCTCAATAAGCTGCTTTGAGAATGAAACTGTGTTGCATTACTTATTGAATGCCCCTGGTATTATCATAAAAACCATGATTTGGAAAGGCAAAAGAAAATTTGGGATTGAAAATAAATTTCCAAGGAAACATGATGACTCTGGGAATGACTTTCATATTTCATAGTAGGGATTGTAATTAAAGTGTACAGGACTTGGTTTTCCACTAACCCCCAGCAGCTTCACATGAAGAAAAAGTTCCCGGTGCAGGTAAAATCCGTCCATCGAGAGAGAAAACGAAATCTTAACATGAGAAGACTGCATCAAAATACGTTTCACTGTATGTCAATAGCTGATGAGGTAGAACATTCTATGAAAGTAAACCAAGTTTGTTTTTTTTACAAACTTAAAACTTTTTAATTTAAAAAATGCGATCTTAACAACGTGTACGGAATGCCGAGACAGTTACTAGTTCATCTTCTTTTTACAAAGAATGTCCGTCTAGCATTTGTAAACCATCAACCGTAAGATAATAAAAGTAACCCTTCCTGGAAATTTATTTCCAATCCCACATTTTTCTCTCCTTTCCTTCTCGTGCATTTTATAATGATATTAATAAATGCAACATATTGAGCATTATTTCGGTTCATTTCACCTGCAAATAAGTAAAAAATTTAAAATAAAAATTGTTTCTCGCATGGGAACTCGGTACCACGTCCCTCGGATTATCATTCTGTACTCTTTCCTGTGCGCCAGCCGCTTCCTTTTAACGAAGGTAACGTATGTGCTCCATGAGCGTTCAACCTGCTCCAAGAATGCGATTTTTCCTATACACTAGTCAATCTGATGCTCCCACTTCCTTCGCTTTTATTTCCAGCCAAACTCGGACGAAATCGGCAATGACGGGTACGAGCGTCCCCTTGTTAGTGAAAAAATTGCTAATTTTGTTTGACAATTAGTTCGTTTGATAATTAGTTAGCATGATAAGTAGTTAGTTACATGCTCCATAGATCATTTGAGCAACTCTTTTATCGAAATTACTTGAAAATAGTTTGTTTACAGGATATGTATAAATGATTAGTGTTAACATTAATGAGCACATTATTATTTTAGCTCTTTAGACCTACTCCTTCAACTACACTTGAAATCAAGGTTCCGTTTTTTTCTACCAGTTTTTTAGTAAAAATTCTTCAAAAGAATAGAAGGAGTTGTCCAGGAGAAATAATTTTAAGTCATAAAAGATAATTTTTTCCTCTAGTGATGTAGGTATGAACATCACTGTATCACTGTTCTCAAATTATGGTGGATTTCCTACGACCAATTTCATTAGCGAATATATGTATTGCAGCGGTGCAATTAAAATGCCTAGCTCCTTAGCTACATGACGCCCGTCGGTGAATACTGCATGTTATTCTTATGTACAATCAACACTTTCTTTCTAAATGATGGGTTACGCTGGAAAATGATTCCATGTCATATGATTGAGTGGAAAAATCCATAATATGTCAGGAGGTTGTTTCGTTTGTTTCCAAGATTAGCAACTATACAAAGAGCAAAAGCAGCTCAACTTAATTGCTTGAGAAGCATACTAATATGTTTCATCCATTTCAAATTTTCATAAATATGTACACCCATAAATTTGGAGCATTCTACTAATTTACTTACTCTTGCTCATATGCTACATCATTGTTAGTGTGACTCTATTTGTTGTACTGAACTGAATATAGTGTAATTTTTTCAGAATTTAGGGCGAGTTAATTTTCTGGAAACCACTTTATAATTCTTTGTAAAATATCATTCAGCATTCAGCATTATAACACAAGTATCGTTTGTAAAAAGTACTAATTCTGCTTGTTGAATGTTAAATGAAAGGTCATTTCCATATATACTCCTGGAAATTGAAATAAGAACACCGTGAATTCATTGTCCCAGGAAGGGGAAACTTTATTGACACATTCCTGGGGTCAGATACATCACATGATCACACTGACAGAACCACAGGCACATAGACACAGGCAACAGAGCATGCACAATGTCGGCACTAGTACAGTGTATATCCACCTTTCGCAGCAATGCAGGCTGCTATTCTCCCATGGAGACGATCGTAGAGATGCTGGATGTAGTCCTGTGGAACGGCTTGCCATGCCATTTCCACCTGGCGCCTCAGTTGGACCAGCGTTCGTGCTGGACGTGCAGACCGCGTGAGACGACGCTTCATCCAGTCCCAAACATGCTCAATGGGGGACAGATCCGGAGATCTTGCTGGCCAGGGTAGTTGACTTACACCTTCTAGAGCACATTGGGTGGCACGGGATACATGCGGACGTGCATTGTCCTGTTGGAACAGCAAGTTCCCTTGCCGGTCTAGGAATGGTAGAACGATGGGCTCGATGACGGTTTGGATGTACCGTGCACTATTCAGTATCCCCTCGACGATCACCAGTGGTGTACGGCCAGTGTAGGAGATCGCTCCCCACACCATGATGCCGGGTGTTGGCCCTGTGTGCCTCGGTCGTATGCAGTCCTGATTGTGGCGCTCACCTGCACGGCGCCAAACACGCATACGACCATCATTGGCACCAAGGCAGAAGCGACTCTCATCGCTGAAGACGACACGTCTCCATTCGTCCCTCCATTCACGCCTGTCGCGACACCACTGGAGGCGGACTGCACGATGTTGGGGCGTGAGCGGAAGACGGCCTAACGGTGTGCGGGACCGTAGCCCAGCTTCATGGAGACGGTTGCGAATGGTCCTCGCCGATACCCCAGGAGCAACAGTGTCCCTAATTTGCTGGGAAGTGGCGGTGCGGTCCCCTACGGCACTGCGTAGGATCCTACGGTCTTGGCGTGCATCCGTGCGTCGCTGCGGTCCGGTCCCAGGTCGACGGGCACGTGCACCTTCCGCCGACCACTGGCGACAACATCGATGTACTGTGGAGACCTCACGCCCCACGTGTTGAGCAATTCGGCGGTACGTCCACCCGGCCTCCCGCATGCCCACTATACGCCCTCGCTCAAAGTCCGTCAACTGCACATACGGTTCACGTCCACGCTGTCGCGGCATGCTACCAGTGTTAAAGACTGCGATGGAGCTCCGTATGCCACGGCAAACTGGCTGACACTGACGGCGGCGGTGCACAAATGCTGCGCAGCTAGCGCCATTCGACGGCCAACACCGCGGTTCCTGGTGTGTCCGCTGTGCCGTGCGTGTGATCATTGCTTGTACAGCCCTCTCGCAGTGTCCGGAGCAAGTATGGTGGGTCTGACACACCGGTGTCAGTGTGTTGTTTTTTCCATTTCCAGGTGTGTATAAGGAATAGGAGTGGACACAAAATTGAATCTTGAACCCTGTGGAACTCCCTTAGTGGTTTCTCCATTGTCACTAAAATTTTATATCCTTCTGACATTGTTTGAATAATTCAGCACAAACATTTGCATTCTGTGTGTTAAGTATGATTCCAACCAACTGTGAATAAAGTCATTAGTACCATAAAGATTGAGTTTATCTAGGAGAGTAACATGATGTACGCAATTGAACTCCTTGTAAAGACCGAAAAAAATACCAAAGGGGAATATTTTATTATTTTATGGCTTTTACAATTTGATGAGCGTATGTATAAATAGCATTCTCAGTCTAGCAATGCTTCTGAAATCCAAACTGTAATGTGTAAGTAAATTGTTTCCACTTAAGTGTGAGACTACTCTAGAGTACATTACTTTTTAAAATATTTTGGTAAAAGATATCGGTAAGGAAACTGGACGATAATTGTTTAAGTCTGCCTTGTCACCTTTCTTAAGAAGAGGTTTAACACTCGCATATTTTAATCCTTCTGGAAAAATTCCCTGTGCCAGTGAGGCAATGTATATATTACTAAGGACTTTGAGTTGGAACAACTTTCCAGAATTCTATTTGAAATCCCATCAACACGACATGAACTTTTATTTCATAGAATTTTTATAATTTTATTAACTTCTATGAGGGATTATGTCGCTACTTATAGTTTCTTAATGTTTTGTGACTGATGTTTTTAATATATTCTTTTCTTCTTAAACTGAACCTTTAATCCTATTCTTGCGGCTACATTTAAAAAGTAGTTGGATCTTGAGACTTATCAGTCACAACATTGTCATTTGTTAAACAATAAATAATAAATGTCGTGTGACTAGGGCCTCCCGTCGGGCAGACCGTTCGCCTGGTGCAAGTCTTTCGATTTAACGCCACTTCGGTGACTTGCGGGTTGATGGGGATGAAATGATGATGATGATTAGGACAACACAACATCCAGTTCCTGAGTGGAGAAAATCTCCGACCCAGCCGGGAATCGAACCCGGACTCTTAGGATTGACATTCTGTCACGCTGACCACTTTTTTTTTCTTTTTTTTTGTGTTTGGTGGTTGCGGACGTCGCAAAACATCCTGTTCAAGTTCGGTGGTTGATCCTTCCACTCAGTTTTTGCCGGCCGGAGTGGCCGAGCGCTTCTAGGCGCTACAGTCTAGAACCACGCGACCGCTACGGTCGCAGTTTCGAATCCTGCCTCGGGCATGGATGTGTGTGATGTCCTTAGGTTAGTTAGGTTTAAGTAGTTCTAAGTTCTAGGGGACTGATGACCACAGCAGTTAAGTCCCATAGTGCTCAGAGCCATTTCCACTTAGCTTTTTTATTACAGAGGCCAACCGGCTCTTTGGCCGAAAACGCTGAGCTACCGTGCCGGCTAAAACCACTCAGCTACCGGCGGCGGACATTTGTTAAACTTTTATGGTATCATGTACAATGAATAGCTGTCTTGGCCCCATTTCACAATGTCCATATAGTATTGATGTTATTATCCTCGTTATTTACTTCTGTCAGGATATGCATACATTTGGACGTTTTAACAACTTTCATTAAAAGACCACAGAATTTTTTGTAATATGCAAGCACTGTCAGAGCTTGACTTACTCTAGCCTTAATATAAATTTCCTCTTCTTCTTATATGAGATTTTATTTCGCTTATTTATCCACAGCTTACTTGTGTTTGTAACGGATCTTCTGAATTATTTTTTAGGAAAGTAACTTTCAGTACTGACACAAATTTACTATGGAATAAATTGAATTTTACATTATCATCTCTTTCTATATATACCTCATTCCATACCACATATTTTAACTTACTCTGAAAATACTGCATCCTATTCTAATTAATAAGCCTCAGTGCTTTGTATGAACTTGCCTCAGGGTTGTAAGGTGCCATATTGCTTATTTCTATTAATTTTGCATCATGATCAGAAAGTGCATTAGCAGTTGGGTGCACTCTAACTGTTTCAGTCTGAGTACTGTGAATAGAAGTGCTATCAGTCAGTGTCCTACTACCTCGCTGCACATGAGTTGGAAAACTGACTACTGAAATTTGACTGGCTTACCCAATAACAATTATAGTTCATTCTTCCTGTTCGTATCTTTTAAGAAATCTACAGTGAAATCCTCACAAACTACCAGCAGTTTCTTCTTCTATGACAGGTAGCTCTATAATGCATACAGATTTCTCATAAATAGCTGAAAGTTTCCTAGAGGGGCCTGTAGAATTTTGAAATAATCAGAGAAATATTCTGCAGTAACAAAGCACAAGCACATGCTTCTAGGTTCTGATCAACACAAAAATTATTTTGTTTCAATATTTTTTACTTTGTGTTGAAATTTTACATTTGTTGCAACCCTCCTTTTTCCGTGTTAACTCTTCACGAAAATAATGCAAGTCTATATCCTTATCCATTCCTGTGGTTACGTAGTGTTCATAAAAGCCCAGAACATCTATCGCTTCAGAATTTTCTACATCTTCTAGGCATACAGGAAGCTCATCTAATCTTGTTTTACAACCCTCCAATGTTTTGATGAAACAAATTAATTTTATTTTTCTGGAAAGTGTTACACATATTATGTTCCTGTTCTGATCTGATTTCTTTCAATATTCTCTGTCTGTAACCTGACTCTAGCTTAAAAAATGTGCCTCTTTGACTCCGCCAATCACAGGGATTTCGTCTTCTGTGCTTGTGACCTCCCTCATATTTTCTGCAAGATGCTTAGCTAATCTTTCCTTCCTCATCGTGTTCGGGTGCAGGTCATGATTAGTATATTCTCGTCTCCATTAAATGTATGCGCAGTTACTGACTTGGCAGAAAATCCTAAGAAATTTTGGTCTTATGTCAAAGCGGTAGGTGAATCAAAACAAAATGTCCAGACACTCTGTGACCAAAATGGTACTGAAACAGAGGATGACAGACTAAAGGCCGAAATACTAAATGTCTTTTCCCAAAGTTGTTTCACAGAGGAAGATTGCACTGTAGTTCCTTCTCTAGATTGTCGCACAGATGACAAAATGGTAGATATCGAAATAGACGACAGAGGGATAGAGAAACAATTAAAATCGCTCAAAAGAGGAAAGGCCTCTGGACCTGATGGGATACCAGTTCAATTTTACACAGAGTACGCGAAGGAACTTGCCCCCCTTCTTGCAGCGGTGTACCGTAGGTCTCTATAAGAGCGTAGCGTTCCAAAGGATTGGAAAAGGGCACAGGTCATCCCCGTTTTCAAGAAGGGACGTCGAGCAGATGTGCAGAACTATAGATCTATATCTCTAACGTCGATCAGTTGTAGAATTTTGGAACACGTATTGTGTTCGAGTATAATGACTTTTCTGGAGACTAGAAATCTACTCTGTAGGAATCAGCATGGGTTTCGAAAAAGACGGTCATGTGAAACCCAGCTCGCGCTATTCGTCCACGAGACTCAGAGGGCCATAGACACGGGTTCACAGGTAGATGCCGTGTTTCTTGACTTCCGCAAGGCGTTCGATACAGTTCCCCACAGTCGTTTAATGAACAAAGTAAGAGCATATGGACTATCAGACCAATTGTGTGATTGGATTGAGGAGTTCCTAGATAACAGGACGCAGCATGTCATTCTCAATGGAGAGAAGTCTTCCGAAGTAAGAGTGATTTCAGGTGTGCCGCAGGGGAGTGTCATAGGACCGTTGCTATTCACAATACACATAAATGACCTTGTGGATGACATCGGAAGTTCACTGAGGCTTTTTGCAGATGATGCTGTGGTGTATCGAGAGGTTGTAACAATGGAAAATTGTACTGAAATGAAGGAGGATCTGCAGCGAATTGACGCATGGTGCAGGGAATGGCAATTGAATCTCAATGTAGACAAGTGTAATGTGCTGCGAATACACAGAAAGATAGATCCTTTATCATTTAGCTACAAAATAGCAGGTCAGCAACTGGAAGCAGTTAATACCATAAATTATCTGGGAGTACGCATTAGGAGTGATTTAAAATGGAATGATCATATAATGTTGATCGTCGGTAAAGCAGATGCCAGACTGAGATTCATTGGAAGAAAACTAAGGAAATGCAATCCGAAAACAATGGAAGTAGGTTACAGTACGCTTGTTCGCCCACTGCTTGAATACTGCTCAGCAGTGTGGGATCCGTACCAGATAGGGTTGATAGAAGATCCAACGGAGAGCAGCGCGCTTCGTTACAGGATCATTTAGTAATCGCGAAAGCGTTACGGAGATGATAGATAAACTCCAGTGGAAGACTCTGCAGGAGAGACGCTCAGTAGCTCGATACGGGCTTTTGTTAAAGTTTTGAGAACATACCTTCACCGAAGAGTCAAGCAGTATATTGCTCCCTCCTACGTATATCTCGCGAAGAGACCATGAGGATAAAATCAGAGAGATTAGAGCCCACACAGAGGCATACCGACAATCCTTCTTTCCACGAACAATAAGAGACTGGAATATAAGGGAGAACCGATAGAGGTACTCAAGGTACCCTCCGCCACACACCGTCAGGTGGCTTGCGGAGTATGGATGTAGATGTAGATGTAGGATATGGACAAACATCAGCTATAGATTGAAATGTCGACAATGAACATTTGTGCCGGACCGGGACTCGAAACCGCATTTCCCGCTCATCACGAGTGGTGGCCTTGCGGGTATTTCATTACAGAGAGCAGCTAATCCATTTGGCTATCCGTGGACGATTCACAGCCATACCCAAACTTCCTGATGTCGTCAAACATACGTCAACAATCTGTATTCGTACATCCATTATGTATATTCTCGTACAGGCGAGACATTTTATGTGTAAGTCGCTTACCCCGCGTCGTATCCTCCTCTCCCAATCGCAGCAGCAGGCGTGGCGCAGATACGAGACTTTGTTTCAGCCAAAAGCAATTCGCTCAGCCCTTTTTTCACAAGTCTAATAGCCGTGTTAACCCAGAGTTAGACATGTCGCCGCGAAACCTCCACAAAGCCCACACGAGTGTGTGCCGTCGCTTCCTCCAGGTGACCTTCAGGGCTAAATTTTAAGTTGCTAGCGAGTCTGTTACATGCTTCTCCTACTGTGAGTACCTTGTACTCTCCATCAAAATTTCTGCACTAGGTTCCTCCGTTCTCTGTCACCTGGTTGAAACTGGCGCTAGGTTTCACGACGCTTGTAAACTGGTATTCGACACCTTGCTTTTCATGTGGCAGTTGGCCTACACGTTCCCCGTCACTGCTGCCTAGCAGCAAGACTCTTTTCTTTCCAGGTGACTTTTCCACCGATCAAGCCTTAAAGTCATTCCTACTAAGCTCAAAGACTCGTTGAGACTCTTCTCCTACTTCAGGTAACAAGTCAAACTGAATGATAACCGGAACATAAAATGCGATTTCTGAAGTTTTCCCCTTTCACCTGTTACCTGTCACCTTCTCCCACAGGCTCCTGTATAATCACAAAAGTTCTAACAAATATGTGAAGTGAGGACTTGCCGTCACCGCTAGAAATGGAGTCTGCAACGGATAGTGGGAATAAGAGAGCTTGCGCTTTTCTACAGTCTTGCAACACTTCGAAAGATACTAACAAACAATCTTACCTTAAAGATAACCCTCGTATTACTGTAGTATTGAGTGTCCAGCATACATTACCGTTATAGTGTATATCAACAATGAACGTACGGAGGAAAGCAAAATATTTCTGTTGAATATCAGAGACAATGATGATTGTCAATGCTGTGTCATCTTCAAAAACTCTAATACAAGTAACGAACATATTAAAAACGAGGTACACTTCTCTTAAAAGCAATACTGTTACTCTCTTGAATCACTAATGGAGAGTGAATCGGTCAATAGACCTTTAGTGTTCTGACTTGCTGGTCCTATCACTACTCATCCTCTTTAGCCGGAGTGGTTGAACAGTTAATATTAGGCTACAGCTGATAACCAGAAGCGCATTGCTCTTCAATACTCTTAAGTTGGGAACTTAAAGAGATTTCACGATTAGCAATTGCAAACTAATGGCACGATTGCGTTGCTTGAGAATTTATTTTGCTAAATAATACAGAACAATATCATCCACCAACGTAAATTTGGACAACTGAGTCGAGACTGGATAGTGAGGACAACGTTTTATGAATGTCTGGAGCCATTTGTCAATGTGTGGCAGAGAAAAAGCTGATATCATATTGCGGAGGTGAGTTAGAGAGAATAATTGCAATTCAGAAGAATAGAACAACAGGCGCTTCAAACAGATTTATTAGAATATAAGGGGAGGCTGGTGATGTTCAGACAATAATATTATTTTGTGTTCTCAGTACGGAAAAAAATTAACCAAAGCACTGTCGACAGTCGCAGAGTGAGATGACGCGTAACTTGCTAAAGGCGTAATATTTATGTCGCGTGGTCTTCACCTGGAATCCGAATACCGTCTTACTTTGGATTTACTATAGGACCGTCCGGACTTCCTAAACACTGAGCGAGGTGTCGTACTCGACTCGCACTCAGGTTGGCGCAGGGTTCAAATTCCCGACCAAATTTCCAGTTTTAGGTTTCCCATGATATCCATAAATATATTGAGACACATAACCAAATGTTCCTCTCACTCCCAATTTTCTTCCTCATCAGTGTCCATTATGAGCATAAAGTCTATCTTCAGTGTTCTCGTCATCGACTAATATCCAAGAGCAGTGGAGCTTAAATTCCATTCCAACCATCACAGTAGAGGATATTTAGTGGTTTTCCTAAATCAAAAATGTGCGAAGAAATTACAGCTGGAAGATTACTGTGCTCTAACAGTAAAACTTCGGAATGAATAAAGACCAGTTCTCGTGCACAGGCTTAGCTAATATCTTGTTACCAGCCACTACTTATGTACGTGAGCCTTTGCCGTTAAAAGAGGGAATGGCTAAGGCACTTTACAGCTACGCAAGACATACGGTTATTATCAACAGCTCAAGTTCCATAATTCAGTAAATACTTTTTAAGACGACGAGGAAAGCCCATTGAAGAAATTGTCCGAACGAGACGGAGCGTAGATGTGATGTAGATGTGGAGGGATCCGGCGACCTTGCTGGCCAAATAGCGTTTTGTTGCCCTTCCTGGCAAGCCATCCTGACCATACCTTTCAACAAGATAATGCCAGTTCATGCACGGCGAAAGTTTCTATTGGCTGCCTTCGTGCTTGCAAAACCATACTTGGCAAGCAAGGTAGCCAGATGCCCCAGTCCCCCAACTGAGACGGTTCGGAGCATTATGCACAGGAATCTTCAACCATCTCGAGATTTTGAGGATTTAGCACGCCAATTGGACAAAATTTGTCACGATACACCTCGGGCGGACGTCCAACAACTCTTTCAATCAATGCCAGACCGAATAACTGTTCGCATAAGGACCAGAGGTGGACCTCACGTTATTGAGATATTCAGTTTGTGAAACTCTCTCTCTTGAATGCACCATCCAATTTTTCTGAAAGTGTAATCATTTTTTTGTTTGTATACGTACATCACATCTGCCACTTTCCATCCCATTCGGGTAATTCCTTCGTGGTTCCTCGTTTTTTCTTCTTTTCGTTTTATACTGTATTTCAGCATTTATATATCTCTTTCCATCTGATACAGATAAAATGCATATCTCCTCAACAAAGCGAAGGAAATGAATTCAGTACTTATTCTTTTCCTTCGCACTACGCAATATGGCTTCGACTATAACAACAATCATTTTAAAAACTAAATACGAATCTAACAGTTCAGTCACGGCTGAAATGCGGTGGGCTATAATGTATTCATGAAGCGGAACTGGGCTGTGGGAACAGCAAGCTTGCAGCCAGTCCTACGTTTACAAAATCGACATTAGCGTGTTTACAAGACCAACCAGATGTGGAAATTGGTTGAAAGAAAACCTAATTAGGGATGCTGTGCAAACGTAAACTCCATCAATAAGTTTATCACAATGTTGGTATAGATATGCGTTTTCCTAACCTGTGTATTGTTCCTATTCTCTCTACGTACGTAATTTTTAGTCGTTGCTTTTACTGCCTCGATAAGTGTCGCAAGTATGGCGTGTGGACATCGTGTTGTCTGCTGTTCTTACTTTCCAGTAGTGAATATTTACAGAACATCAACATGGGACGCACAAATGCCAGCAGACGTAAGTCAGTAGAAAATCGTGCGTCTATAAAAAGATCGATGCGCCAAGCGTACAGCAACTACCGCTGTCATACATTACCAAAAGTTTTTGCCGAGAACCCGAGAAAAGTCTGATCCTACGTCAAATCGCTAAGCAGGTCTAAGGCCGCTATATAGTCAGTCACTCAGTGACCAGTCTGATGTGGTAATAGACGACAGAAACAAGTTTTCGCATTTAAGAAATCATTTACGCAGCATTGTACAGAAATACCGTCATTTAACCGTCGCACGCACACTCGTATAAAGGACATGTTAATAAGCATCCCTGGCGTAGGAAAATAACTGAAAGTATTGGAAACAAACAGTCACCAGTTGTAGGTGGAATCTCAATTCGATCTTCAGTGTCAATTCGGCTCTGCACAGAGTAATCTACAGTATTTCCCTCTTCCTTGGTTCGCATGTAACGTGAATATCTCGCCCAGGACAAAGACCAAAGCGACTGGAAAAAAGCGCACGTGACTCCTGTGTATAAGAAGCGTAAAAGAACGGACCCGCAAAATAGCAGAGCAGTGTCCTTAATATCGGTTTGCTGCAGAATTCTTGACCATATTCTCAGTTCGAATACAATGAGTTTCCTAGAGACGGAAAAGCTTTGTCCGCAAAGCAGCAGGGATTTGGAAAGCAACTCTCGTGCGAAACTCAGCTTGCCCTTATCTCGCACGGTACACAGCGAAACATGGATAAAGGCAAGGAGCAGGTTCATTATTCCAAGATTTGCAGAAAGCGTTCGACTGGGTGCCCCATTTCAGACTTTTAACAAAGGTACGGACATACGGAATGACTTCCCAGTGGTTCGAAGACTTCTGAAGTAGTAGAACCCAGTAGGTTATATCCCCGGCAGCAAGCGTTCATCAGAGACAAGGGCATCGTCAGGAGTGCCCCAGAGAAATGTTACAGGACTGCTGTTATTCGGCCGGCCGCTGTGACCGAACGGTTCTAGGCGCTTCAGTCCGGAATCACGCGCTTGCTACGGTCGCAGGTTCGGATCCTGCCACGGGCATGGATGTGTGTGATGTACTTAGGTTAGTTACGTTTAAGTAGTTTCTAAGTCTAGGGGACTGATGACCTCAGATGTTAAGTCCCATAGTGCTTAGAACCATTTGAACCATTTGAAGCTGTTTTTCCCTATATGCATAAATGATCTCGCGTACTGCGTGGGCAGCAGTCTGCTGTTGTTTACTGATGACGAGATGGTGTACCGAACGGTGTAGTTCTTGAATGACTATAGGAGGATACATGATGACTTGGACAAAATTTCTAGTTGGTTCGATGAACAGTAACTAGCTATAAATATGGCAAACAGTAACTTAATCCAGACGTGTAGGAAAAGCAATCCTGTAATTAGTAGTGTGCTACCTGATACAGTCACGTTGATTAAATATCAAGGCGTAAGGCTGCTAAGGATATGAAATGGAACGAGCAAGTAAGGATGACAGCAATCGACTTCGGTTTGTTAGGAGATCTGCAAGAAAGTGTGGGTCATCTGTAAAGAAGACCGCGTATTGGGAATCAGTGCAACCCATTCTTGAGTACTATTGGAGTATTTGGGACCCTCACCTGGTTGGATTAAAGGAAAACCTCGAAGCATTTCGGAGGCGGGCTACTAGATTTGTTCCCCGTAGATACGATCAACGCGCTATTATTACGGAGATGCTATTTTAACTCGAATGTGCATACCTATAGGAAGACATCGTTCTTTCCACGAAACAGTATTGACAAAATTAGAGAACTGGTATTTAAGGTTGACTGCAGAACGATATTAATGACGCCAATGTACATTTCGCGTAAGGGCCTCGAAGATCAGGAAAGAGAATTTAGGACGTACAGAGGCTTGTACGGAGTCGTTTTTCCCTCTCTCTATTTGCGAGTGGAACAGGAAAGGAATTCACTAATAGTTATACATGGGACTCTCCGCCATGCACCATACGGTGCTTGCGAAGTATGTATGTGGATACAGATGTAGAATATATGTTGGTAAATCATAATAAATTGGCACATTATGGTATACAAATTTCTTCAGTCTCCCTGAAAATGTATTGCAGCCTAAAAAAGAAAGCTTGTACAAATAACCTTTGTACCAAGTTAAAGAAACAGTTTTATTGCATTCGCCACCTATTACGAAATAAACACTGCGGGTCATGAAAAGACCAACGGTACCAGTTGCACACTGGAAAGAAGACGGTGATAAATGTATTTCGAGGTCAGTATAGTCTGATACCATTGAAATTGCCATGGAGAATAAATACACTGAGGCGACAAAAGTCATGGGATAGCGGTATGCACATATACAGGTGGCGGTAGTATCGCGTACGCATGGTATACTCGTAAAAGGACAGTGGATTGGCGGAGCTGTCATTTGTACTCAGCTGATTCACGTGAAATGGTTTCCGACGTAATTATGGCCGCACGACGGGAATTAAGAGACTTTGAACGCGAGATGGTAGTTGGAACGCATGGGACATTCCATGTCGGAAATCGCTAGGGAACTCAGTAGTCCGTGATCCACAGTGTCAAGAGTGTGCCGAAAATACCACGTTTCAGGCATTGCCTCACGCCACGGACAACACAGTGGCTGGCGACCTTCACTTAACGACCTAGAGTAGCGGCGTTTGCATAGAGTTGTCAGTGCTAACAGACAAGCAACACTGCAAGAAGTAACCCCAGAAATCAGTGTGAGATGTACGACAACATTTAAGTTAGGAGCCGGCCGCGGTGGTCTCGCGGTTCTAGGCGCGCAGTCCGGAACCGCGCGGCTGCTACGGTTGCAGGTTCGAATCCTGCCTCGGGCATGGATGTGTGTGATGTCCTTAGGTTAGTTAGGTTTAAGTAGTTCTAAGTTCTAGGGGACTGATGACCACAGCTGTTAAGTCCCATAGTGCTCAGAGCCATTTAAGTTAGGACAGTGGCGAAATTTGGGGTTAATGGGCAATGGCAGCAGACTACCGACGCGAACGCCTTTACTAACAGCACGACATCACCTGTAGAGCCTCTACTGGGTTCGTGACCATTTCGGTTGGACGCTACATGACTGGAAAACCGTGGCCTGCTCAAATGAGTCCCGAATTCGGCTGGTAAGACCTCATGGTACTATCAGAGTGTGGCACGAGATCCACAAAGTCATGGACCCAAGTTGTCCACAAGGCACTGTGCAAGCTGGTGGTGCCTCCATAATGGCGTGGGCTGTGTTTACATGGAATGGACTGGATCCTCTGGATATTCGGCTACATGGGGGTCACTTGCAGCCATTCACGAACGTAGTGCTCCCAAAAAACCATGAAAGTTTTATGGATGACAATTCGCCATGTCACTGGGCCACAATTGTTCAAGATTTGTTTGAAGAACATTCTGGACAGCCTAGATCGCCCGACATGTACCCCATCGAACATTTATGGGACATGATCGAGAGCTCGATCTTGCGCTGCCAATAATTTCACAATTATTGACGGCTATAGAGGCATCATGGCTGAATAGTTCTGCAGGGGCTCAATGACTTGAGTCCATGGCATGTCGAGCTGATGCACTACGCCTGCCTGAAGGAGGTCCGACACGACATTAGAAGGCATCCCATGAGTTTTGTCACCTCAGTTTAATACAGAGGGATGAAACAAAATATGAGTAGTTTTTAAACGGCAAATGCCTCTGGGTATCATGTCCGGATAAGTAAGATACCAGTCGTGGTACCGTCATCTGTGCTGCCTCTGCCGAAAAAGAGAAGATGTATATCGGTGGGTACTGGGGGTTTGAGTCCGTGACTAAATATTCGTACGGCAGACTGTCCGAGCGCATAGCCACTGAGAGCGGAAGCGCTGTCTATTTTCGGTCCTGCCCAGAGACAAAAAGAGTTCATCGCCGGTATAGCGCTGCTGTAAAGGAGTGATTAAAACTAGTTGTCGTCTCCTACAGAAGCCTCTGCCTGCGGCGTGTAATAAACTCCCCGGGCGCTGTTTCACTGGAGCGAACCGTCCAAGTTCCCCTCGCTCGGCGTTCCAATAATAAGTTTCAAGTTTGACGCAATTAGGAGTTGGCAGCCTGCAGAGGAAGTTGGTGCGGCCTGGCCGGCTGGTTGGACGCCTATTAATTTTTGGTATCTCCTCGATTTACGACGGCCACGCTCCCGGGCGCTCCATGCAGTCGAGAGCAGACACGCTGGTAGCGTCTATTAATAGACAGACTCCACTCGTATTTCCGTCCCTGAGCAACACACATGAGCTGTTGACGTCAAAGCGGCTGCAAGCCGAACTGTCGATAGACGTGACGGAACAAGTTTTGAGGGAAGACTAAGTTTTTCAAATTACTCCACGGGAAAGAAACTAGTAAATTCATCGGAACTATTTGCTCTATCAAGAGTTTTTCATTGCTATTACATACAGCTTAAATGTGACAGCTTAGTAACACTCAAGAACTGCAGTAGTTGGATAAATGGAAGTTACTTTCTGTTCTTCGTGTACTAACATTCTTACTGAATAAGAAAAATACAAATAAGTAACTCTGCAGGCTACAGGATAAAAACCATCTCGACTGATGGTATTTCGTAATTAGAAGTCAATGAAGAAGAGATTTTTTTTAGAACTTCCAAGATCATTCACTGAAACTCACACCATAGAGACAAGCGATGCATGATGTTACAGAACGTTAGGTAACTGTATCCTATTGAATGTTGTTTTCATGTACTGGCAACCACCGACAGAAAATTCAATTAATGGTGTAATTCTTCAGGCTTTTCCCTCCGATCTGTTAACATACTGAATGCCGAGTGTTATGCCCGATATCAGTGTCGTTCCTGCACAATATTTCGGTAAGGTGACCAACTGTCTTCATGAGGTGAGCGCCATCTATCATAAAGCGAAAAAAGTAGTCCTACTAAAACATTCATATTTCTTTACGTACTACCTGAATATGTAATAAAAATGGGGGTTCCTATTTAAAAAAAAAACGCAGTTGATATCCGTTTGACCGATGGCAGCGCCATCTAGCAGGCCAACCACAGATCCATCTGGTTTCTCCCTTCAAGCTAGACAAGTTTCGTTCTTTGTAGTTTTTTCGTTTGACGCTTATTTCGTGAGATATTTGTCCCGATCACGATCAATGGACCACCCTGTATACCCATAGCTAAAGAATGTTCACATAATCCGAACTGCAGGCGTTAACAGAGTGTGGAACAGAACACAGCTGTAGCAACACATACCTGCAAGTTAAACTGTATATGTAACCACAGGTAGTAAATCAAACACCATAAACATGTATTACTATCTCATATTGAATGAAAGAGGCCTTTATATATTTTAGGATCTTCATAACAGAAGCAAACAGGAGCAGTTGTTGGATGAGAGCCCTTTGTTGCTGTACTTCGAACCAGCTACAGCTAAACAGCAAGTGATTTAAAACTCCATTCTTTCTTTTGACAGTCGCTAAAAGGGTTATCATTGCTGCGTATACCATGTCAGCGGGAAGCAGTCGAACCGTGGTGCATTTGTACCAGTTAACCTTAGTTATCAAGTTCAGGATGGCCTGAAATTTTCGATACCAGAGGGAGTTTTTAATTGCAGGTTGGACTGCAGCGTAGTACCGACTTTTGTAGCAGACTGTGAGCTGCCAAACCTCTGCCCGTTCCACACGTGATGTTTACATTTCTCTCGCTGGAGAGGGCAGTAAACAACAGGGTGGCGTACCATTCCAAAGACCACACAGCAGCAGTACATAAATTACCGTACTCCATTTCTTTTCACTCCACAATTTCTCGGTAGATATACAAAAGAATTATATCATCGAATTTTCCTCATATCTATTTGCTACTCGAATGCAAAACTTGCCTTAATTCCTTTTAAAAACAGCAGAGCTGATAAGTAATAAAATCGCGAAAACACTTTGGGCTCTATTTGATGAAACCCTGGCCAGTTATTGTAGGTGAAGACATTACAAATATTTTTAGCGAGTTAAAAGTTGTTCAAGATGAAGAAAATTTCCACCTCTCCATGCATAACAACCGAAACATAGCTGAAATCTCTGTGTGACAGCTACTATCAAAATGTAAACATCGTGACTGCTATTATTATTTAATGTCCGCCTCCCTAGTTGAGGGGCCAGTGGGGCTGACTGCGACACGGAGGACCCGAGTTCGATTCCTGGTACTGTCAGGGCTTTTCCTTGGTGGGAGGACTGGAGCGGTGTGCAATCAGCCTCTTGAGGCCAGTTGAGGAGCTACTTCAGCTGTAGTAACCGCTCCAGGTCAAGAAAACTGACAACGACAGATAGAGCGTTGCACTGACCCCATGCCCTTCAATACAACATCCAATGACGGCAGTGCCGTAGGGTTACACGGCGATCGGTCGGTACCGTTGGGCCCACTAGGACCTGTGGTCCGAGTTAACGTTAATACCAAACAAACCACGACAAACTGCGCAATGTATGGTATAATTTAAAACTACGAATATGCACCACTGATAGCGTCTTGTGAGAAAGAAAACAAATAAAATATCCCACTGAAGGTAACCCATGAAGTGCTGAAACGTGTTTGGGTAATAACAAAAATTATGAAACAATGTCTTCCACAAGGAGGATTTTCTGTCCAAGAAGAACTTTATTAAGCAGATAGTGCTGGCTTCTCTTGAATTCTGCTGGAATATTCAAAAAAAATCAGAGGGGATCATTAGAGAGTTAACGTTATCATCGGAAGAGCTTTGAGGGTCTGTGTTTCAGACAGACTTCAGTCGTGCATTGTGTACCGTGGCGTGAATGCTGTTCTGAAACTTCCTGACCAATTAAAGCTTTATGGTAGACTTGCGCCTAATCACCTGCCTCTCACAGCTTGAGTTATTTAAAAATGTTACACAACGAACCGTTTTAATCAGGGATGGAATTTATTGTCAGCTGACGTACACTACTTTTTTGAGTTAAAACGAACTGTAAAAATCTGCGTGAAGCAAAGAACAACAATGCAAGACGAAGAGCGTTTTATTGAGATTCTCTGATGCTTAACAAGTACAGTTTTAAGGGTCTAGCTTGGAAACACACATTCTTCCGCACAACTGAGCTGATACCAAAAAATACATTCATTATTAGCACGCACAGCACTGAATTTACAGATACTGATGTCGTCGTTGTTTTAATTCATTAGGTCTCCATCGACGGCAATATCTCTCTTCTGAACTGCCAACGATTCAAATGTTGGTGACCGTGGGCATTGGAGCATATTCCATTTCTCGCTACACATTACTGCATTCTGGGAGGATAAAAAATTTTATTTCAAAATTTATCTCAAAAGTTATACCTTGTTTTGGTGTCTATAGATTTTGATTATTCATGACTCGAAACTCTGGTAATATTAGGTTCCAGTTCAACCCTGACGTGTATTTTGCTACGCAAAGTTTTTTAGTAGGAATTATACAACAAACATCATTCCCATCCTTCGTGAAATATTCCCAGATCTACGATTTTCGTTTTCGTTTATGCATGCCACCTGACAATGGCAGAACATGTTAACTGAGGTTGTCCCTGCAGATCTTACGAGAAAAGCAGCCGAGATACTAATTTTAGAGAAAGTTGATGAGACGTTACCAAAATTCACATCAATCGTCTTGAGCGGATCTAAAAGTCATCATAAACTTCAGTATTGTCGGGCAATAGAGAGTACACTGGAAAGGACATTCACCTCATAACACGAATCTGACTTAGTATGTAGTGATGGAATTTAATGAACGCCTGCTATTAGGATGACAGTTATGGAATGACGGATTTTTAGTTTGGTTAAGCGCCCACGTTTGGAAGTCTAGTAATTAAGTACGATTGATTACAGTTATTAATAATAAGAAAATTGTACTTAAATATGGCATTTGAAAGCAGTCCATACATATTGTAAAAGTGCTGTACGTATGCATGTATACATTTATATCTGTATGGATGTACGAGGGCTGTTCGTAAAGTAAGGTGCGATCGGTCGCGAAATGAAAACCACAGCGAAAATCAACAATTTTTTTTCGCAACAGTTAGCCACACCTTCCAGCTACCTCTCTAAATGGTCGTCGCTCCGACTTAGACATTTGTCATGGCGTTGTACAAACTTTCCAGTACCCTCGTCACAGAAAGCAGCCGCCTGTGCTTTCCGCCAATTCTCTACGCTGGTGTGCCTTTCGTTGTTTGTGCCAAAATGTTGTCTTCGTAGCCAGCGATTCATGTGAGCCGAGAGGAACAACAGAGGGAGCCAATTAAGGGCTGTATTGTGGGTGATCAAACACTTCCCATCGAAAACGCTGAAGAAACGTCTTCATTGCCCCTGCAGAATGCTGCTGAAAATGGTCTTGAAGAAAGAAACACATGACATTTATCTTGTGTGGGCTGGATTCCTTCAGGCGAAATTTTTCACCAGATCCACATACTTGGCGGTAGACACTGTCGTTTTAGGCATGTCCACGTGATTACTTTGCGCTCCGAACTGAAAAGAAATGATCGAGAGGCACACTAAAGACACTGCTCAACACGTCTGTGCAAATTTCCATCGGGCTTTCACAGTGGTTTCCATTTCGCGCATAATCGGACCTTACTTTTCGAATAACTTCGTATCTACCTAAATCTGTATGTATGTATGTACGCGTGTATGTATGTGTGTTCCACATCTCCTCCTAAACTACTGGACCGAATTCATCCAACATTGGTATGCATATCACTTACTGTCTGAAAGGAATCGCTGTGGGAGTAAGAAGCACCTGCTTATCAAGGGAGTGAGGATCAGGGTAAAGAAACAGTGTGTCCCACAACGCGCGAATATCCATTGCTTATTCATCTTGTATTTACGAATGAGAGTACTTAGTGACTTGCAACAGACCTTGCGAAACTTTTGATCGCTGACAACCACCACAAAATGATGAAAAGAAAAAAGTTTATCGCAAGCTACATTTTCATTGTTCACGCAGTAAAACTGCCACATGAAGCATGACGTTTTAATTTATTACTTTTTTACTACTAACTGCATCAGCGACACTTTTTGCAGACAATATCTACATATACCATTGACGTACCAGCAAAATTATATCCCTGTACGACATATACGATGGGTATTCGGAAAATAAGTTACGATCTGTCAAGAAAAGGAAATCTAATAAGTCTTTGCACATATTTGTTCGATAGTGTCTCTAGTACGCCTGTCGGTTACATCAGTTCTCTCTTTTCAGTTCTGAGCGCATGGTGAGCACATAAAGATATGTAGAAAATAGTGACTCCCGCCAAGTATGAAGTCCTGGTAAGAGATTTCGCCTGATGTTATGCAGCCCACATTACAAAAGTGTCATACGGTTCCTACTTTGTGACAGTTCTCGGTCGCAAACTGCAGGGGAAATGAAAATGCTCCCGCATTGTTTTCGTTGGGAAGTGTTTGATCAACCACTCTACAGCCCGCAATTGGCTCCCTCTGTGTTTCATCTCCACTCACATTAACTACTGGCTACGAAGACAACATTTTCGCACAGGCAACGAGCTGTAGATGAGCGTAGAAAATTGGCGGCAAGCACAGACGGCTGCCTTCTACGTCGCGGGTATTGGAAAGTTGGTACAAAGCTACGACTAATGTCTAAGACGGAGTGGTGACTATGTAGAGCAGTAGCTGGACGCTGTAGCTAACTGTTGCAGACGAAATATTTCTGATTTTCGAAGTGGTTCCCATTTTGCGCTCAATCGGAACTTACTTTCCGAATACTCCTAGTAGTTCAGGACAAATGATGTCGCAAAAATTGAACTGCGTGAAAATGAAACTCCAGTTCGACATTCGCTAGTGATAAAAGGAAATGTGTATAGAAATACGTGTGGAATATATCAAATAGATGATGAGAAATATGTTTGACATGTGCCTACGCGGGCGAAGCCTTCGGTAAAAAGCTCATCCTAAAACTCTGAAATTTGTTATACACTTTAATTACTATCTGGAAAGAAATACTGTGAGAATAGGAACTACCGGCCTCCTACTGGGAGAGGATAATAACGTGGATACAGATGGAGATGGAGACACACAGGAGGAGGAGAGAGAGAGAGAGAGAGAGAGAGAGAGGGGGGGGGGAATGGAAAGAGAAAGGGGAGAGGAGGAGATGGACAGAAACAGGGGAGAAGAAGGGACGTTCAAAGAAAGGAAAGAGAATAGAGGTCGAGATGAATAGCGAGAAAGGGGAAAAGAAGATGGACGGTAGAGGGGGGGGGGAAGGGGAAAATGGAAGATGGACTAATAGAAGTCTGCAATAAATACATATCCGGGCAACGCCGGCCACTCAGATAGTTTGACAGTAAAGGCGATTAAAAGTACAAGCTATAGGTATGTCCACTTCCAGAAATCGAAGCTGCGACACCCTAGAGGCGGCGACATGCTAAAAATGTCAAATTGGAGTGCAATGTGCTACATGCTTGTCTATGCAAACGATAAGCGTTTAGGAGCAACCACACACAGTACGTATGAGTGACGCCAAAGCAAGAGTTTCTCTTTCAGATATCACAGCATTATGTTGTTTGTTTGTGAGAAGATCGTGTTATGCCTCGTCTAAGAAGAAGAAACATCTTCCAGCATGTGTCGAAATACTACAGGGGTAATGTCAAGGTTAGTCGAAATAGCGGTTTATCGTTTCGTAATATTGCTGCTTGTGTCAATCGAGATCCCACGACCGGCAAGCGTATATGAAATCGATGCGCTCAGGAAGTCCATGCTGAGCACCATCCAGGATTTCAGTTACTCCATGCGACTACCGTCCGACAGGATAGACAAACTATTCGCTCTGACGTGCAGGATCATCATGTACATCTATTTTTACCTACATACTAGGCCAGCCACGTGAAGTGTACGTTGGCGGCAGTAGGATCGTTCTGATGTCAGCCTCAAAGACCAGTTCTCTAAATATTCTCAATATTGCTGCTCGAAAAGAACGTCGCCTTCTTCCAGCGATTCCCAATTGAGTTCACGAAGCATCTCCCATCTCCGTAACACCTGCGTGTTCTTCGAAGATACTAGTAACAAATCTAGCAGTCCGCCTATGAACTGCCTCACTGTCTTCCCTTAAATATGAACCACACTTCACTAAAATTTTCCCAATAAACCAAAGTCAACCATTCGCCTCTCCTACTACAATCCTTACATACTCATTTCATTTCATACTGACGCGCAACGTTACGCCTAGATATTTAATCGATGTGACTGTGTCAAGCAGTGTACTACTAACGCTGTAATCGAACATTATGGATTTGTTTTCCCTTCTCATCTACACTAACTTAAATTTTTTCGCATTTAGAGCAAGCTGCCATTCATCACATCAATTAGAAATTTTGGCCCAGTCACCTTGTATCCTGCTACAGTCACTCAACGACAACACCTCCCCGTACACAGCAGCACCGTCAACAAACAACCGCAGATTGCTGCTTACCCTGTTCGCCAGGTCATTTATCTATAAAGAAAATAACAACTATCTTATCACGCTTCCCTAGGGCGCTCCTGACCTTACCCTTGGCTCTGATGAACACTTTGCCTCGAGGATGACATACTGCTTTCTATGGCTTAAGAGGTCTTCGAGCCACTCACATACCTGGGAATCTATTCCGTGTGCTTGTACCTTCGTCAACAGTCTGCTGTGTGGCACCGTGTCAAATGCTTTACGGAAATATAGAGATATGGAATCCAGCTGTTGCTCTTCGTCTATAGTTCGCAGGAATAAGGAAGCAGGCTTGTTTGCAGCAAGGTAAGTAACCAACAGGGACAGTGCGACGACGTCTGGAGCAACGATGCCACCGCTGTGATCACTGTTGCCGGTTCCTCTAACACGGCAGCTGAGAGATGGGCGCCGACAACGCTGGACAAAGCAGGGGCACGACGTCGCCTTTTCAGAAGACTTCTGGTTCTGTTGACAGCATTACGATGATTGTATCCGTGTGTGGAGTCTGCAAGGAGAATTATTGTTGCCAGATTACATTCACCATCATCATCGTGTGGCACCAGCAACCGCATGATGGTATGCAGTACCACTGTACACAACGTAGTAAACTCTTGGTCGCTCAGCCCCTAATCTGGAAGGCAGGTGTTACATTTCCTACGTGTCTAAGCTTGCGGCTGCGTCCTGTTTTCGAAGTCTTTGCTACTTTTATCTGTCAACAAGATAACGCAAGACCGCATTTTTCCCGTGCTGCCCTGACATATCTCGACCTAGGGTTGTTAAACTGTTGCCCTAGCCTACACGTTCTCGAGATTTCTCATGGAGTTGAAGCAGCATAGAATGACGTACCGTATTTGTCATTCTAGCTGATTTACACACGACGCCCGTCCGGGTTAGAGTCACTGCTGCATGCCAAAGCCGGTAGCCCTGTGTAATAAATGTCGCATCTTGAAACCCCAAAATCACCTACGAATTTAATAATGTGTCTTCCTACTATCCTGTAGGCACACAGTTAGCAAAATTTCTTCACTCACTATCCCTCGTGATGTCGCAGTATTAATGACCTGCTTAAGTAAATAGACACCATAGTTTTATTAGTGGTACTTGCATGAAAGGTTCTTTTTTCACCATATCAAGATTACTAAATTTCCCTTTTACAGAACTGTTAATATCATTCAATCCTACGATCAAGACAAAAAAGCAAAAGTACTCGCATTATATCAGTGAAAAGCCCTCATGGTTGTTCTCACTCGAGGACAGACGGAGCAACGGCCGGCGGACTCTGACGGCAGTGGTTAAGTGGATGTCGTTACGAGGCGATGATCAGCCAGTCGGCGGCGCTGCTAACTGTGTGTGGGAGCGAGCTGGCACTCGCCCGCGCTGGCTCGAGGAGGCGGTAGGCTGTGGCCAGAAAGCGCGAGCAGGCGGCTCCCGACTGCGATCTCAACTCATACGACTTCGCGCGGCAGCATAGTTCCGAGAGGCCTCCAAGCTGTAACAAAGTTTCTTTCCAGAACATTCACATTCAAATCTCCCGGTGAAATGTATCACATTTCTCTGGTTATGTACAGACATCCATCTGGCCAACTCAAATTCTCCTTGTGTAACTTTTGTAACTACCATGCGAAGGCAATTTTTTCAACGCTAGAAGACACACAAGCACGCACACGCACACGCGCACACACAAACACACACACACACACACACACACACCAAGCAATTTTTTTCCCTGAAAGCATTCCAACGTTTTTCCGTATTTTGATTGGTGGTGGTATGTACCAAAACAAGAAAAAACGTTTAGTAAACGTGGGCTCTAAAGTGCATACCTTAAGAGCTATGCTCATCTTCGCTACTGTAAAGCACAGCTCTTGCGCTAAACAAGTGCTCATAACTCTTAAGGTCTGCACTTTAGAGCCCATGTTTTCTGGGCAGTCACGCATGGACACACACATACACATGCGCTCACGCATAGTCCTGTCGCACACAGTCACAGATATCCACGCAGATACACACACAGACACTCACAGTCACCCCCCCCCCCCTCCCAGTCTCACACAGTCACCCCCAGTCTCACACAGTCACACACAGTCTCACACAGTCACACCCAGTCTCACATAGTCATCTCAGTCTCACACAAATACACCCAGTCATTCACTGTAACATACAGCTACACACACTCATCCACAGTCACATACAGATCCACAAAGACACACACAGTCACATGCAGACACGCAGAGTCACAGATAGACAGACTTCATCATAAACAGTCAGTGATAGACACATACTGCGACACAGAGTCACACACAGGCACCCACAGCCATTCCAGTCACACACAGCCACGTACAGTTTCACACAGTCACACCCAGTCTCACATAGTCATCTCAGTCTCACACAAATACACCCAGTCATTCACTGTAACATACAGCTACACACACACAGTCACATGCAGACACGCACAGTCACAGATAGACAGACAGACATCACCACAAACAGTCAGTGATAGACAAATTCTGCGACACAGAGTCACACACAAGCACCCACAGTCATCCCAGTCACACACAGTCACGTACAGACTCACACAGTCACACTCAGACTCACACAGTCACAAACAATCACCCACAGTCACACGTAGTGACGCACACTCACATAGACACACACAGTCACCCACTGTCACAAACAGTCATCGACAGTCTAAGTTACATGCACTTCGCTACTGTAAAACACATCTATTCCAATGAACAAGTGCTCATAGCTCTTAAGATACCCATTTAAGGGCCCATGTTTACTGGATATTTTTCTTGTTGTGATCCCTACCACCACGTTTGTAAATTTGTCTGTGGATCTGTGGTTGACCCTATAGTGCACTGCAACCCCATGGGAATACACTGGCAGAAAAAAATGGCAATACAAAGAAGGACTTGTGCAACATGAACGGAAGTTGGTAGGCATAATTCTGCATTTGAAAGATGATGACTATTCAAATTTTGCTCCAGTCGCGCAAGAGTGGCGCTAATAGCGCCACTATTAACATGGAAATCAGGTTTGCTTTAAATATACGCTGTAACGGTAGTGAGCGTCAGTTACCTTTGAGATAGGATGTGGTGTTAATCAAGAATGCCTTTAAGCTAACAAAGACTTCATTAGGGACAACTCATTGACTTTGAACGAGGTCACGTAATAGGGCAACGAGAAGCTGCCTATCCCTCCCGCGATACTGCAGAAAGACTTCGCGGAAATGTAACCACTTGACTGCGGTTTTTTTTTCGATGTGGGATCAAACTGCTGAGATCATCGGTCCCTAGGCTTAAATATTACTTAATCTAAGTTAAACTAACTTACCCTAAGGACAACACACACACCCAGGTCCGAGGGAGGACTCGAACCTCCGACGGGGGTGCCGCGTCAACCGCGGCAAGGCGCGCCTCAGACCACGCGGCTACACCGTGGTGATTGCTTGCTGCGGTGGTCACGATAATATAAGGCCACGTGACACTACCGAGAGGGAAGACCATTCGTTAGGCGTTTGGCTCTGGCGCATCGTACTGTATCTCCAGCAGCAATTTCAGCATCAGTCGGCTACACAGTGACACAACGATCTGTTATAAATCAATAATTTCAAGGTGAGCTCCGAGCTGGACGCCCTGTACAGTGGGTTCAAGTGACCCCAAACCACTGCCATTTTTGACTTCAGTGGTGTCAAGCGAGAATTCGTTGGAGGGCACGGTGGAGGCCCGTTGTGTTTTGTGATGAAAACTGGTCCAGTGATGGCCGTGTGTTGATCAGAAGGAAGCCAGTTGAAGACCTGCAACCAACCTATCTGCGTTCTTGACACATTGGACTTACGCCTGACGTTACAGTTTGGTTGCGGTTTCGTATGATAGCAGGAGCGTTGTCGTGGCTATCCCACACACCCTGACTGCAAATTTGTACATCAGTCTGGCGATCCGACCTGTCGTGGTGCCATTCATGAACAGTATTCCAGGGGGTGTTTTCTAACAGGATAACGCTTGCCCACATACAGCTGTTGTCACTCAACATGCTCTACAGACTGTCCACTTGCTACCTTGGCCTGCTCGATCACCAGATCTGTCTCCAATCGTGCACGTATGGGACATCGTCGGACGAAAACTCTAGCGTCATTCTCAAACAGCATTAACCGTTCCCGTATTGAACGACCAAGGGCAAGAGCGGTAGAGGAGACAACTGACAGCTGTAAAACACAATGCAAGCACGTCTGCATGCTTGCATTCAACGTTGTGGCAGCTACACCGGTTATTACACTACTGGCCATTATAATTGCTACACCACGAAGATGACGTCCTACAGACGTAAAATTTAACCGACAGGAAGAAGACGCTGTGATATGCAAATGATTAGCTTTTCGTCCGCAGCTCGTGGTCGTGCGGTAGCGTTCTCGCTTCCCACGCCCGGGTTCCCGGGTTCGATTCCCGGCGGGGTCAGGGATTTTCTCTGCCTCGTGATGACTGGGTGCTGTGTGCTGTCCTTAGGTTAGTTAGGTTTAAGTAGTTCTAAGTTCTAGGGGACTGATGACCATAGATGTTAAGTCCCATAGTGCTCAGAGCCAGTTGATTAGCTTTTCAGAGCTTTCACACAAGGCTGGTGCCGGTGGCGACACCTACATCGTGCTGACATGAGGAAAGTTTCCAACCGATTTCTCATACACAAACAGCAGTTGACCGGCGTTGTGATGCTTCGTACAAGGAGGAGAAATGCGTACCTTCACGTTTCCGACTTTGATAAAGGTCGGATTGTAGCCTATCGCGATTGCGGTTTATCGTATCGCGACATTGCTGCTCGCGTTGGTCGAGATCCAGTGACTGTTAGCAGAATATGTAATCGGTATGTTCAAGAGGGTAATACGGAACGCCGTGCTGGATCCCAACGGCCTCGTATCACTAGCAGTCGAGATGACAGGCCACTTATCCGCATGGCTGTAACGGATCGTGCAGCCACGTCTCGATCCCTGAGTCAACAGATGGGGACGTTTGCAGGACAACAACCATCTGCACGAACAGTTCGACGACGTTTGCAGCGGCATGACCTATCAGCTCGGAGATCACGGCTGCGGCTACCCTTGACGCTGCATCACAGACAGGAGCGCCTGCGATGGTGTACTCAACGACGAACCTAGGTGCACGAATGGGAAAACGTCATTTTTTCGGATGAATCCAGGTTCTGTTTACAGCATCATGATGGTCGCATCCGTGTTTGGCGACATCGCGGTGAACGCACATTGTTAGCGTGTATTAGTCATCGCCATACTGGCGTATCACCCGGCGTGATGGTATGGCGTGCCAAACGTTACACGTCTCGGTCACCTCTTGTTCGCATTGACGGCACTTTGAACAGTGGCCGTTACATTTCAGATGTGTTACGACCCGTGGCTCTACCCTTCATTCGATCCCTGCGAAAACCTGCATTTCAGCAGCATAATGCACGACCGCATGTTACGGGCCTTTCTGGATACAGAAAATGTTCGACTGTTGCGCTGGCCAGCACATTCTCCAGATCTCTCACCAATTGTGGTCAATGGTGGCCGAGCAACTGCCTTGTCACAATACGCCAGTCACTACTCTTGATTAACTGTGGTATCGTGTTGAAGCTGTATGGGGTTCTGTACCTGTACACGCCATGCACGCTCTGTTTGACTCAATGCCCAGGCGTATCAAGGCCGTTATTACGGCCAGAGGTGGTTGTTCTGGGTACTGATTTCTCAGTATCTATGCACCAAAATTGCGTGAAAATTTAATCACATGTCAGGTCTAGTGTAATATATTTGTCCAATGAGTTCCCGTTTATCAGTTTATCATCTGCATTTCTTCTTGGGGTAGCAATTTTAATGGCCAGTACTATACCAGCATTTCATATATGCAGTGGCTTATCTCGCGCTTACATAATCATTTAAATATGTTATCTAGATAAAGGATTCCAGAAATTTCATTACTCTGCACACTTTATTTCGTGGTGTTGCGATTTTTTGCCGTCAGTGTAATTCCGGCGTGATCGTGTTGCTTCGGACATCCCCTGTGCTGCGCCTCGCAGGAAGAGCCGGTCTGCCGCGCGGTGCGGCTGACAGGTGGCGGCCGTGGCGGCGCTCTGGCAGAGCGCCGGCCCCGCGGCTGCAGCTGCAGCAGAGGCAGCAGAGGCGTCGGGCGGCGGGCGCCGTGCCAAGCCTCCGCGACCTGCGGCCACGCACTCCGCCTAGCCCCGTCCGCTGTCTGCCGCCTACCGCCTACCGCCTGCTGCCGGCCCGGCCCGCAACGTGGGCGGCGGCGACGCCTCGGCGGGCGCTGCGCGCTTCTCACCATCACTTCGCTCGGCCCACCGCTCTCCGCCTGCGGTCGCTGATGACCTCCCTGTTTAGCGCTCTCGGTCATAAATCATCATCATCATCATCATCCCGCCTGCGATGGGGTTGGGACCTCGTCAATTGCCGTCTCCAGACAGTGTCCCGTACACTTTACAGAGAATGTGTGAAGCGCTCGTCACCAAACACTAGTGCTGCGTTTCATTTCCCAAATATCATTTCGGCATTTAAGCTGGGCTACACTAGGTGTCAAACTACAGTTACCTTAGATAGTATTATTCAAAACATTTCAGTCGTATGACAGGTAGTTTTTTAAAGTCTATGATGCAGCAAACGTTGGGAGCGATAACTGGCATAAATACTTTTCAACTTAAATCTGCTGCCAAAGCAGATTTACTAAACACAGCCTTCCGAAATGCCTTCACAAAAGAAGACGAAGTAAATATTCCAGAATTCGAATCGAGAACAGTTGCCAACATGAGTAACGTAGAAGTAAATATCCTCGGAATAGTGAACCTACTCAAATCACTTAATAAAAGCAAGTCTTCTGGTCCAGACTGTATACTAATTAGGTTCCTTTCGGAGTATGCTGATGCATTGGCTCAGTACTTAACAATCATATGCAACCGTTCGCTCGAAGAACGATCCGTACCCAAAGACTGGAAAATTGCACAAGTCACACCAATATTTAAGAAAGGTAATAGGAGTAATCCACTAAATTACAGGCCCATATCGTTAACGTCGATATGCAACAGGATTTTACAACATACATTCTGTTCGAACATTATGAATTACCTCGAAGGAAACGGTCTATTGACACACAGTCTACATGGGTTTAGAAAACATCGTTCCTGTGAAACACAACTAGCTCTTTATTCACATGAAGTGCTGAGTGGTATTGACAAGGGATTTCGATTCCGTGTTCCTGGATTTCCGGAAGGCTTTTGACACTGTACCACACAAGCGGCTCGTAGTAAAATTCCGTGTTTATGGAATATCGTCTCAGTTACGTGACTGGATTTGTGATTTCCTGTCAGTGAGGTCTCAGTTCGTAGTAATCGACGGAAAGTCATCGAGTAAAACAGAAGTGATTTCAGGCGTTCTCCAAGGTAGTGTTATAGGCCCTTTGCTGTTCCTTATCTATATAAACGATTTGGGAGACAGTCTGAGCAGCCGTCTTCGGTTTGTTTGCGACGGAATCTTCTCACGAAATTCCAGTCACCAACTTTCTCCTCCGAATAAGAAAATATTTTGCTGACACCGACCTACATAGGGCGGAACGATCACCACGATAAAATAAGGGAAATCATAGCTCGTACGGAGAGATACAGGTGTACATTCTTTCCGCACGCTATACGAGATCGGAATAATAGAGAATTGTGAAGGTGGTTCGATGAACCCTCTGCCAGGCACTTAAATGTGATTTGCAGAATATCCATGTAGACAGATGTAGAAATCTGTGTATCTACCGCACGGCCCAGCTTATCAGAAAACATCAGGTTAAATAACAAAATAAGGAAGTATTACTTGCGCTCAACTCCAGTAAACGGTAAAACCGGTCATGTGCGAGTAGTAGCACTCGCGCTCAGGGCTCAGTACACTCTTAATTATACGTTATAATAATAATTTCGAAGGATGCAAGTTCTTCTATTGGACGCCACTTCGGCGACTTGCGTGTCCCCAACCTACCCCAGTCATCCAACAGCGGAAAGAGGAGTTTAGCGTGGGATACGAACCACTTGTTGTTTCTGGCTGGTCCTCACATCACTGAGTGGTGAAGGCTACGTTAAGGCGAAGATTGATAAATAAACGGTCCGTCTGAGATTCGAACCCGCGACCTCTCTGTTGCCAGACGCCGGCATTATCGCAAGTTGAATACTTCAGTCGACAACAAATCGACCGTATAAGGGTTCCCTTTTACCGACTGAGGTACGGAACCCTAAAGATGAACAGTATATCACACATTAGATGTCAACTTGACAAACGTCTTAATACTTTTTAGATGTTGCTTTAAAAATAAAAGGAGATCACAGTGTAATCAACAACCCTGCTACTGATTAACTATAAATGCTGGAGAAGAGCAATAATAAAACAAGGTTGCTGCCCACAAGCTCGAGACACTATTTCCTAAATAAAATATAAGTGAGAGATGAGAAAATACATTCAAAAGCTAACGCGAATTCCTAAAATCAAAACTAAAAGTAGCAAGAAAGAGTCAAGAAAAAGACCTACACAGTGCTGGCATATGGGAAAAGATTCGTTCATCATATGTAAAACATTAGGCCCACAGACTGAATACAGGAAAAGTTAACGAGTTAAACATAGTTCAGTAATAATGTGACAGCATGCGCCCAGGTTCTAATTAAAAAAAATGGCTCTGAGCACTATGGGACTTAACTGCTGAGGTCATCAGTCCCCTAGAACTTAGAACTACTTAAACCTAACTAACCTAAGGACGTCACACACATCCAAGCCCGAGGCAGCATTCGAACCTGCGACCGTAGCTGTCGCGCGGTTCCAGACTTTAGCGCCTAGAACCGCTCGGCCATCCCGGCCGGCGTCCTAATTTAACACAGAACCATCCACAACTACAAAGTACATCCATAGTGATAAAAAGAACTGCACCAACAAAAACACAACTGATTCACTTCCCAATGGGTGGGTATGTTGCATACCAACACCTATGCCAATGTTTACTTTAGCGTGGTGGGCAGCGCATTCGAGCGGCGTGGGTGAGCTCATGACTACATGCCCTTCGATCAATGTACGAGTAAGACTGCCACACGTAGTCATACTGGCCAGTGCGACAGCCAGTACAGTGACAATGCACGTTCACAATGTCCAGGCAGCACATCTAACAGCAGGGTGCCCAGCTAGACAAGTTAGAGAGGGACCATATGGTGGGATTGTGGAAACCTGGGTGGTGTTACTGTCCTGTTGCGC
Organism: Schistocerca serialis cubense; assembly: GCF_023864345.2. NCBI lineage: Eukaryota > Metazoa > Arthropoda > Insecta > Orthoptera > Acrididae > Schistocerca > Schistocerca serialis. Next base: position 816,830,210 of record NC_064638.1, read on the forward strand.
GCCACATTGGTCGTACAGAAACCACCATTGCCCGTTGCTGGCGGCAATGGATACAGGAAGGCAAGCATGCATGACATGTAAGTACTAGACGTCCGACATGCATCACAACGAGGGAGGACAGTTGGATTGTCTGTCACGGGCAAACTTATCGAAGGACAAAGACGGGGACAGTCAGGAGGCTGTCCTGCCTTCTTCGCAACATCCCGTAAGTGCTGATGCCATTGGCAGGCTGTTGCAAGACGTAGGGCTCGCAACATGCCGGCCTTCACGCCGGCAGCCACTCACACCCCCAACAGCGTCACTCCCGACTCACCAGGTGTCGGCAACGGTGGACGTGGGACCCTACAGCCTGGCAATGGAGCATGTTTAGGGACGATTCCCGCTTCTGGCTTGTAGGGACAATCACCAGGTCGGTGTCTGAAGGTTCAATGAGAGCACCACGAAGAGCAGTTTGTGGTGTCTGATCACATGCCCCCCACCCTGGTCTGATGGTGTGAAGAACACTCTCTTTTGTGAAACTTCCTGGCAGATTAAAACTGTGTGCCCGACCGGGACAACCACCAGGTCGGTGTCTGAAGGTTCAATGAGAGCACCACGAAGAGCAGTTTGTGGTGTCTGATCACATGCCCCCCACCCTGGTCTGATGGTGTGGAGAACACTCTCTTTTGTGAAACTTCCTGGGAGATTAAAACTGTGTGCCCGACCGAGACTCGAACTCTTGACCTTTGCCTTTCGCGGGCAAGTGCTCTACCATCTGAGCTACCGAAGCACGACTCACGCCCGATACTCACAGCTTTACTTCTTTTGTGCTTTCCATTGACTGTTAGTGTTCCTAATGGGCAACGTGGAGGAAGTCCTGCAACTGGTGTCTCTGCAGTTCGGGATCATCCATGCTCATGCCCTATTTCAACAGGACAACGCTCGTCCTCATACTACTGCCAGTTCCCAGGCATGTCCTGCAGCTGTGGTTACTCTGCCATTGCCAAGGACACCAACCGGTCCCTCTCCAATCGAGAATTTGTTTGAAAACCAAAACTCTCTGAATGCTAGCACAGCCTAAATGTGAATCACAGCTAGACTATAGGGGACTCCATAACCTATGTTCTCACTGATTACCACTGGCGCGACACACGTCCTGTGCACCATCGTTCAATAGAACATACCATGGGAAGTATTCACTTGCGTGCAGACAACTCAATTTTCTCTGGGGCCAAGACGCCAACCTCTAGGATCAGGAAACAGTGTCTGTGTAACTGGGTAACCTCTTTTGATGCTAGTCAATTGTCAGGATGAGCATTACTGCAAAGGGCATTTGATTCTAAAGCATTATGTCAGGGTGAAAAACACTAAATAAATTACTTTTCCTCTCTTAACAACATGTGGCAGGGTGAGTTCTTCCTTGGCTCGGGTATGAGGTAATTTTTATTGAAAGTTTTGTACAATGGTTTCCTCACTGGATTTTTCTGGCTGGGAGAGTGGCAGCTGTGTCGTTTGCGAAGCCTTCTGCTGCATGAGCGGCGGCGTCTGATTACTCCTGGCGGTCTATATCTCATGTCGCTGTTTCGTCCAGTTGACTGGAGACATGCATCGTGAGGTGGCTCGTTTAATTATTGAGAACGAAGTCGTGAATGGAATGGTGATACCTTGGATGTGGCGTCCCAGTGTTTCTCTTCTCTATGCGGCCGCGTGTGTCAGTGTTGTGCGTCGGCCAGCGGAGCGGCGCGGCGGGGGAAGGCCAGTATCCCGGATTCGAACAACGGACTCCAGCTTGCCAGTCTTTGGCTGTCAGATCTTCATCACCAGCTCACAGGTGACTGCTGATGTGAGTCCGTCTCCTTCCTGTCCTCACGAGTCACCCGGGTATGTAAAAATCAGTCTTCAAATACCTTCTAACTTCTGTCTTCTGGCGGCGAGGCTGCTGCTTGCTATTCCATTACAGCGGCGGACTTGGTGCTTCTGTGTACGATGTAGTCTCTTCCTGCATGATGGTCTTCAATACCGACTGAACTGTACTGGAACTGAACTCGAACCGAAACTGAACTGAAACTACTGTCAGGCCCACTGTGTCTCACATATTTATTTACTTCAGTTCACTGGAGTTGAACGACTTCACGGTCATTGTCTCTTCTGTCACGTTGAAAAGCTTCTCGAAGAATCGTCTTAACGTCGGTCATTGACTCTTGGAATGTAGGCGAGGGCCTTTGATCACATGTGACAATTGAAAAACACATGAGCCGGTCGGGTGATGCCCTAATGGCTGAATCGACAGCTTCTACTTATGTGGGGCGATGGCTTCTCCTGAACGTGCTGACTTGCAAGCGCCAGCTGTTGCCACTGCTGCTCTGCCCGCTGTTTGCCAGTGTGTAACTCTTCTAAACTAAACTAAGTTTTTCACTTATTTTCTAATTTCTACTTCACTTCACATTGATTTCACTAATTTATTTACCTATCTTAAGTATGACTCAACATCTGTGTGTTGATAACAACCAGTATCTCAGGCCTGGACTCCAGAACAGGCTGCCCCGCTGTTGGTCATTCGAATTTGCTGCTCTGACCTTGCTGTCCACACTGCCACTTCTGTTGCTCCCTTACCAAGTCCTCCTTTGTTGGCTCTCAACAGACTGGCTGCTTCCTCCGACCCTCAAGAAAATAATGGTTGTCCCGTCCCCTATACATACAGAGTCACTATGACAGTTTGCTAGCAGCCAACCACCACTTGTCTTCCTGGGCACACGCTACCAGGCTTGGCAGATTTGCTCCTGCCTGACGAATTGCCAGACCTGTAGATCAACTTCTTGACACCGAGAAACCACAACCAACTGCTGGACTGCCACACACCGAGAACAATTGCCAGATCCCCAAACCCTGAGATGAACTGCCACAGCCCCAGACATTGCGACCCACTGCTTGATCCTCAGACACCACGATCAACTGCTTGACCCCCAGTCGCCACGATCAACAGTTGTTGCTTGATCCTCAGACACCACGATCAACTGCTTGACCCCCAGTTACCACGATCAACAGTTGGAACCCCAGAAACCACAACCAACTGCTGGACCTCCAGACATCGTGACCAACTGCCTGTCCCCAGATACTGCCACCAACTACCGAACCTCTAGACGCTGGATCATCCAAGCTCCTCACTTGTGTTATCGGCTTGCTGACTACGCTTCGTCCCCAATACACACACACTGAGACCACATGGTGCTCCTTCTCACTGGCCAAATGCAGAATACAGACTCTCCAAGGTGTAAACAAAACGGGATGGCGCTGCCACCAACTCTTGTTCTGCAGCTATTGCCCACGGCTCTGGGGAATGTCTCAAAGTTATGGCCACATCGCACACCAGACTCCCTTCAGTTGTCACTGACCGTGGACCGTCATCTACACGGCTGCTTTGATGTTTCACGCGCTCTCTGCAACGGTTGGAGCACTGGTGCCACGTGCCGTAGGCCGCTAAATCGTGGCACAAGTTTTGTCAACAATAAAAAAGGAAAATGCCACAGTACCGTAACTCACCGCGAGAATAGTAAAAAAAAGAGTCGTAGAAAATTGACAAAGTAGAGTATCGTGCAATTATTCGCTGCAACAATACATGCTGAAGTGGTGAAGGTGCAAGGTAACACTGCATCAGCATATAATAAGTGGTTAAAGCGCAGGACTGGAAAGTAATGCTTGCTAACTGCAGACGACAAATTGCACTGAAATATCAACTGCAGAAGACACACAGTGATATAAGCAACAAACATTTGTTGCGCAGCTACTTATTTCTGTTAAAGCTTTTTGAGAAGTTTTTCCGGACAATACGAGATGTGTGAGAGAAGTAATGAGACTGATTTTTCATCTACCAAAGTTTTAATTGTTTCAAACAACAGTATGGTCCCCTTCAAAGCAGTTACCTCCGGCAACGGCACATCGATTGAATCGTTCCCAGTCGTGGTAGCAGCGCCGAAAGGCTTCAACTAGTATGGCCTTTAACTTGTTGTTACATTCTTTTGAATGTTCTTCAGAGTTCAAAAATGACGTTCTTTCAAGTGATTTTTCGATTTCGGGAAAAGATAGTCACAAGACTCAGATCAGGTGAATAGGAGGACTGCGGAACAACAGGAATGCCTTTTGAGGTAAAAAATTCGATGATGGAAGTGGTCGTGTGACTCGGGACGTTATCATGATGCACTATTCACTTGTCTGTAATGCCCGGTCTCATTAGATTCAACCATTTCCTGAGCCTTTCAAGGACATCTTTTTAAACACTTAGTGGACGCAAGCTGCGACATTGTCGCGAATAAAACAGTGACCCATATATACAATTAGTTTCCTTTAATTTATGTCTGTGGTCACAAACTTTTTGTTAACAGATTACTGGTTACGGTCAATAATGACCATCATCAGATCTTTTTTATAAAAACTGCAGCCATAGTGGCATCGTCAAATGTTAAATGCAGAATTAGCACCAGCATCGTCAAATGTTAAATGCAGAATCAGCACCAGCATCGTCAAATATATATAAATAACATCATATGCAAGGGTCATGTTGTCAGTGCTACTTTCTCACATACCACGCAAGTATTCTAGTGTAACATAAACTTATTGTTACGTCAGATTAAAGAAACCCAGCGACTGTGAAAACTGACAGAAACGCGCATGTGTAGGTGTCTTACTGAAGGCAGAGTGTTCAAGCCGAGTACCGTACCTGGGAGACTAAAGCACCCACACACCAGTATGCAGGTTCAGCAGTGTCAGAGTCGTAATGTACGATGCATAAAATGAAAAGTATTCACAGACTACAAATTTTGATCCTTTACTCATTACGAAATACATTCCCTCCCTCATCCTCCCTCCTCTCCCCCAATCCCGGCATCCTGGGTGAAACGTCAGAAACAATCTGAGAAAATGACACACTGATGTCCCCTGCACATTTTGACGAAAATAATAACTTTTTTAACAAAAGCACACCGCAGAAACAGTTTGCCACTCGCTAGAGATATCATGCTAACACCGTTTATCCTTTATGATGACTTGAAATTGACCTTAAATTTCTTCAAATGTGCTATAACCAGTTCGAGACAGAACGTAGAGCTACCAAATAGTAGAGGTGTTCAAAACTCTCATCTACTGTTCCAAATAGTCCTAAACATTTTACATGGGATTATCATCGGATGTTTAAGCTAACGTGCTAGATGACGCCCGAGTGTTCACCAAACCGGGACCAAACATGTGCATGACTTACGTCAACGGTGTAGGATCACGTGGCCGCCTGGTACCAATTCTGCCAGGCTCCAAAGTCATCACTGTGCTCTTTCAATGCGAGACTACAGGGGTGGACAAAAGTATTGAAACATCACAAACATCACACATTACCACGCCGAATACGATGTAGAAAATCTGTTGGCATTCAAAACAGCTTCCAGTCGTTTCGGAGAACATAAATAGAGGTCCTGTATAGTTTTCGAGGAAATCTTATATCATTCTTCCCGCAAGATAGCTATCACGATCCCTTCTCTCCAAAGTACAGCACAAACGCTCAACAGTATTGACATCTGGCGACAGTGGTGGCCAGAGGAGAAGCTACAATTGATCCTCGTGCTCACAAAAGCAGTCCTGGACGATGGAATCTGTGTGAACACGGCCCCTGTCGCGCTGGACCACAGCCTCACCATATGGGAACAAGCTTTGGGTGTGTCATGGGGAGGATCTGATGAGCCAAAACGGTCGCTTAATCCTTGGCAGTAACGCGATCTAGTAGAGAAACCGTTTGGCCCAAGGGATATTACAATATGGCTGCTCAGGCCATTACCGAATCCCCTTCCAGTTTCACACGGCGTGAAACAACACTCGTCCAACCAAATGACATTCTTCCATTGCTGCATAGTCCAGCTTTTATGGCTTTGGCACCACGTTTTCCTGTTACGGGCATTTGCATCACTGATGACTGTTTTTGGAATTACAGTCCGTCCTGCAATTCTCCCCTATTGGAGCTTCCTTCATGTTGTTTTGGTACTGACAGGGTTCGCGAGTGCGATGTTGAATTCTACAGTAACATGATCAGCTGTCGTCCTCCTATTTTTTTCACAACCCTCTTCAGTGACCGTCCGACATGATCACGCAACACAAAATTTCTTCCGCGTTGTGACTAACAGGATGATTTTTATCCGCTTTCCCTGACTGCAGTATAAATCTTCGATACGGTGCCTCTTTAAACACCAAAGACTTCAGCTAACAACCTAGTTACGGAAGCGCCCACGATATGAATACCAACAACTTGCCCACTTTCTAATCCACTTAGCTCCAACATACTCCACTGACAACTACACAGAACAGCATTCTGACCACCATTGACATTTGCAACGTATTGAGGTCATTGCACAGGCACGTTCGAGGTCAAAGTCACAGCACAACCTGCAGGCTTGGCTAGTATCTGCATTTATGTTGAAGCATGCATTTCTTGCAGTATTTCCGTACCTTCCACCAATCTCTGTAATATTTTGCCTAGTGAGTTTGTTTACATATTCTGGTGATGATGTAGGCTTTCTGCGTATAACTTAGGAAGAAAGTGACTCTGTCATAAACTTATGCTAGTTTCGTTCTGGTAGCGGTACTATAAAAATTTAATATTCGTTGCACAGTTACTGACTACAGACTGATAAAGAAAACTTCCCTAAGCATCTTTAAATGAGTACTAAAATAATTCTCTAGAGGTCGTGGTTGCTTCCGCATCCCACCGTCCTCTTACAGGAACTTGCACCCTGTCTCTTAACGACTTCCTCCTCGTTTCCCTGAAAGCACTTTTTAGACGCACGCTGTGCATGTTACCCTATTTCAGCAAGCTTCGCTTCACCGTCAAGATTTCAACGGCAGCGCCTACTTTGTCCTGCGGTCCGAATTACTTCCCCTCCTCTCGCATAAAATTTTACGAAATCAGCATTCCGCCGAATCCCAGTTGCTCGTGTTCAGGCGAAACCCGGTCAAGCGTGCGCTGAATCTCCTCCGGTTGCTGCAGCAAAAAGTCTTGCGGAGTTAGTTCACTTGCCTATCCGCAGCGTGCCAATTACGCGACCGAGGACCTTTAATTAGCGTCCTTGGCGTCACCGCACCAGCAGCGTGGCAAGTTGCAGAGCTAACAACAAAAGACTGCGAAGTGGCGCCGCGGCGAAAGCAGCGCAAAGCGCAGCAAAAGAGAAGAGGAGAGGAGGCGAGAGGTGGCACCGAGCCGGCGGCTGCAGCACGACGCGGCAGAGCACTCCGTTGCATGTTTTAAAGGGACCGGCGCGACCGTGGCGCCGCCAGCGTGCAGAGCGGGAACCGCGCCGCCACCGAATTGCGTTCGCAGTCTCTCTGCTGTGAGGAATGAGCCGCGTGTGTGAAAAGCTTGGCCGTAATGGAAGCGGTGCAGCAGCTGCGTAGCGAAGTCCCGTTGACTGCTTTCAGCTGGGGGTCTTCGCTTTTCAAAAACGAAATTCAGTGGCTGAGCCGAGAGGATGAGTAAATTTTACTCTGTGGGCAAAAACTATGAGAATTCAAACATTTCCATCTTTGTCAAAATGCAGAAAGCTACATTAGTATGTCGACTTCAGCAGCTGCATGTAGTCAGCATATTTCTGGAACTGTCAGAAGTTTTCCCCCCACAGGAGGATACCATAAGCAAATGTGTTCTCGGGCCAGCACTAAGCCAAGTCAGACAAGATCAGACAAGGTAAGCGTGCCATGTAGCAATCAGAATGCGAAATAGGTAGAGAGCCGAAACCGCAAATGATATGGCACACACCAGAAACTATTGCTTGCCGGCCTGTGTGGCCGTGTGGTTCTAGGCGCTTCAGTCTGGAACCGCGTGACCGCTACGGTCGCAGGTTCGAATCCTGCCTCGGGCATGGATGTGTGTGATGTCCTTAGGTTAGTTAGGTTTAAGTAGTTCTAAGTTCTAGGGGACTGATGACCATAGATGTTAAGTCCCATAGTGCTCAGAGCCATTTGAACTATTGCTTCAACACGCTGAAGTGAGAAGTCTGAATAGTTATTTATGGAGGAGTGACCATAGCAACATTCTGACATGACAACACAGCATGATGCCTCAAGAATGAGTAACTCTTCCACAAGAATACTTATCAGCCCACTGGCATGGCGCAAAAGCACCAAGCTTACGCACTGTAAGCATTATTGTGGCGCTGATGAGGCCAGAAAATGGCGAAACATGTAGTGATCTTGAGCAAGATATAACGTCTGCACCTCAAATGGACAACCTTACAATCTCATATGCGAGTCAGATACAGTGTCAGCTATGATGCAGACCATGTGATGTGGTGTCTATCATTTGCGAGATGACTTCTACCTCCGAGACTGCTGCCCACCTGGTTTGCGGAATCTAGTCACTGTGAGCTGCCAAAATCTCATCTTCTAATGTGAAGTTTTGGGGACCTCTACCTTCAGCTTCCTAATAGATGAACTGATGGTGTTGGCTGCCCTGTCAATCTGTCACCATACTCCGGATCTGCGCTAAAGGCTGCTGCCTGACTTGCACCTTTTAGCAGATATCAATGTCTGGTGGAGAGGCTATGCAGTAACTCTACACTACTATCTACACCCCACCCAGAGCAGCTGAAATTTACTCCGACACATCCCTCTGATATTCATAATAAAATGCAGTCGATGCTCTAGTGGTCGATGTCACTTTATGAGCTATACCTGCCACAGACTGCACTGCATGATGCCATGGTGTTATAGGTGTTATATACGCAGCCGCAACGTAGACAGTGACCTCGAGAATCTGCTGAGATGGACGAGTAAGCGTGAGCGAAGTGTGTATTCTGCATCCACTGCCCTCGCCAGAGCTGTGTAGAAGATTGTAACACTTAAATCGAATAAATGTATGTGTTCCTAATGCTACTTCATTAGTGCACAGAGTGCTGACTAGTCTTCACTACCATACCCCGTGCTTGATCATCCTGCAACCATAAGAGTCTCAGGCCAGGGCCTTATAAATCTAAGGGAATTGTGTGCTACAATTTTAACCTAATTGATTTGCAATCTTTTTCATTTACTGGTGTAGAAAGGTGCCATCCACAATTCTTCAGACACCACGAAGTTACTATTTATTCATCCAAGTAGAGAACAGGAATAGCTAAATTTTGCATACTGTGCTTATAGTAGGAAAAATACATGACTGAATTTCTAGTCAATTTTAGGGTTTACAGGGTGCACAATTTACGGTAAACCTCTGACAGAAACAACAGCGCTAACTCGAATGAACATTAACTGAGTGTGAATGACATATACGGATACGTAATTCCATGCTGCTTGAATTACGTTCCAGAATTCATCGGTGATAGTGGCCAGCGATCAGTGACATGCCAATCTGACAGTACCCACGACCAGATATTTTCAATGGATCAGAAATCTGGAGTACCTGCGGATCATCAGAACAGTCAAACACGTCCAGTACTGGGGTAGGTGAGGGCAACGAAAGAAATACGTGGCCATGAACTATCTTGTTTAAAGATAACAACAGAAACATCGAACATAGAGCACAGTCAATAGTCTTAACATATAAATGCAATGTGCCGCTCAAATTAAACTCTATGCAAACCAGCGATGATCGTGTTATGTAGCCAGTCAAACCCCATACCACCGTACCAGATGCTGACCCCTTATAATGATGAACAACACAGTCTACCAAGGTTTTCTTCTCATGGGAACGCCCACCCGCCTATCATGGCACTGTACTCAGAACTGGGAACCGTCTGAATTGGTCTCTGAGCTATCAGTCTGTGGTGCTCTAGACATCGTCGCACGTATCTTACTGTCAACAAGCCCGTTTCCTGCTTCAAAGTAAGTGACATGGTTGTTCTACCCTGAGGACGCCTGTCAGTTGGGCCGTCTAGATCATGCTTGGCGTGAAGTATGGCCATCCTGAACTCATGGATGCTATATTCGCATGAGAGCAATGCCGACCAATGTGTGCAGGAGTACCACGGTACGACAAACCACAGTCTCAACAGGTCACGATCCTGCCACTGCCGAACTGCTGGAAGCCGTTTCTCCTTCTTACATAAGGCATAGCACGGTCTTTTCACAAACAAACAACACAAAAATTCGATTTCTAACTAAGAAAACCTCTGTGTATTCTTTCCTTATGTACAGATGCTGTGTCCCCTGGCAATCGCCTACTACACACCCGTCAATCATACACTCGTGGTGATTTCCCTAAATCGTTTCAGGCAAATGCCGGGATGGTTCCTTTGAAAGGGCACGGCCGATTTCCTTCCCAATCCTTCCCTAACCCGAGCTTGCGCTCCGTCTCTAATGACCTCGTTGTCGACGGGACGTTAAACACTAACCACCACCACCACCATACATTCGTGTACTGAACGTTGCCTAAGCTCCGATGCACTAACGACAGAATCTCTGGAGATCAAACGGAAACATCCGACGTCGACAGAGGTACGACGGGTTGTTTTCGACCTGATCTACAGCAGCCGTCACAGTACCGTGTGGCTCCAGCCTCGCCTCCAGAGGCACAAACATTGCCGCAAACAGCGCAGCTATCACGTAACTACCTCATTACCGTAATGCATGTGCCCCAGAAGTGCCGAGCTAGTGTCCTTCCTCTGGATGGGTATTTAGATCACTTCCTGACCTCTTTGTACACGCATCACACTCTGGGCTCAGGCTGGCTGCACACCTAGCTGCCCATCAGCCTGAGTTCACATCTCAGAGCTGACGATGAGAATCTCAGAACAGACATCTATCCTCGCGTAACCTAGTGCTCACTGCTGACACTGCCTCATCGACTTTGTCTGTGTAATAACATTCCAGTGTAACTTCACTGGTTGACTCTCAGGCTGAACCAAGTGCCAGTCTGACGTATTTTGCATGCCGCTGCCATCGTATTGCGATATCAATGGCCATCAGTGCACACTTTATCAATTACCTGATGTCACTACACTGTCAATTGTTCTCAGTTATTGTTCTGTCCCTTCTCCCACCAGACTGTCTTGATATACAAGAGATCATTTTCATTTACAATTAATCCTTCAGTGATTAACATGAAGATTCAAGTTCGCCCGAACTACAACAAGCGTCACCCTGGAAAGTGTCTCGCTGAGATGGATCGACTTAAAATTGTAATGGGTGGTCTGGCACAGATACACTTGTGAGAAATAGCTCCCAACGAATGAAGCACAAAAAAAAAAAGCTCTGAGCACTATGGGACTTAACTGCTGTGGTCATCTGTCCCCTAGAACTTAGAACTATTTAAACCTAACTAACAGCACGATTTATGAACATGTAGACAATTCCCTGAACGTTACTTCACCTGGAAGAAAAATGAAGCATCACAAAGATGAACTGAGAGGAAGGAATAAAAGTAGTAATTGTGACACGAGACGATTTTCAGGGTTAAAAAACACTCGTGTCCATTTGTTACGCCTCTCAAGAACATAACGTTCTGTAAAGAGCAAATGGGTGGCCGCACAGGGCCGGAAACAAAGGATGAGTCATGTAGAAATTAATCAGCAACAGAAAAGGAGACAGACTGGGGATCTTTTGATGATGAGAAACCTGTTGGTATATTCATAGTTTACATAATAATTTTATTTAGAAGTACCTAAAAGTTCAAATGCGAATTACAGCAACGAAGAAATTTTAGAGAGGAAAGAAGCCTTGCAATAACAATTCCTCGTCATATATAGGGGCCGAACTATGTAAACGAATTTTGGCTGATGGCAACTAGTAAAAAGATTAAAACAATTTTGTCATATGATACCATGACTGGAGACCGTGGCTGTTATTTGAAGACAAATGTTTATGGTGTTGAGACAGGAACCAGCCACAAATTTATTTTCAGCTCCTTTATTTAAAAGGTACCGTTACCGGTTTCGAATCATTAAGATTCATCTTCAGACGGTTTTTCATTAGAACATGTGGTGCGTTTTTTTACAGATTAATTGTCCTAAAATATCAATAATACATAATTATAAGCACGCCACACAGATAGTTGCACGATGACAAAATCGACATAGAGATTGAGCGTTGATTTATAACTACACACACACAACTGAGACCACATCGGAGAGAGACATTTCATGTAAGTCACATCCAATGCAAATCTGTAACGCAACCATCTGTGTGGCGTGCTTATAATTATGTATTATTTATATTTTAGCACAATTAATCTGTAAAAAAACTCACCACATGTTCTAATGAAAGCATGAAAACCATCTGAAGATGAATCGTAATGATTCGAGACCGGTAACGGTACCTTTTGAATAAAGGAACTGAAAATAAATTTGTGGCTGGTTGCTGTCTCAACACCATCAACGAAAAGATTAAAGTTCGAGTACATAAAAGGCCACCGTTCAATCCCTTGCGGTCGCGGCAGGTTAGGGAACCACTGGGACAAAAATGAAGACGTTGGTTTATGCGACCCAGAAGACGAGATTAGCCATTTCCCCGCCCAGCAGGTTGGCTCGGCGCTGTTGTTCGAGGCTGTAGGTGCATTCCTGTGTGGCGCAAGTCGATTAGCCTCGTTCTGCGAGAACTTCTTGGAGGTGCCTACTCGATGTCGCACGCTACCACGACGTTCTATATACATCCACCGAAATCCTGCAGTAAAGTTTAAATATTCGTTACTTTGGATAGCGTTTAACGATGCTGCTCGCTTCCGATGGTCATTTCGTCCGATTGGCGATCGTACGTATATCGCGATACAATAGCAGATCAGCAGCGACAGCCACGCTGTAAGACACACCAAAATATCCCCCACCCCTTTTTGTTGTTTAAAATATGATTCTCCGATGTATTCTCAGTTGCGTGTGTATAGTTATAAGTCAACGCCCAATCTCTATGTCGCTTTTGTGATTGTGCAAATGTCAGTGAATTGTCCTCGGTTGCCGGCCGAAGTGGCCGTGCGGTTAAAGGCGCTGCAGTCTGGAACCGCAAGACCGCTACGGTCGCAGGTTCGAATCCTGCCTCGGGCATGGCTGTTTGTGATGTCCTTAGGTTAGTTAGGTTTAACTAGTTCTAAGTTCTAGGGGACTAATGACCTCAGCGGTTGAGTCCCATAGTACTCAGAGCCATTTGAACCATTTTTTTGTCCTCGGTTAAACAGCACCCTATTCAGCACTAACTTCAGACTTCATTTCTGTTTTATAAATTCTAGATCCTTACATTACCTTAATAGATCAGAGGCCTCCCACAAGTAGGCATTTAGTCGATGTCTTTCCACAGTCTCATAAAATAGCGGAAATAAGACTTAACACTGATTGACAATTAATATTTATCTCGTTCTCAAACTGGACAAGATTTCTTCTCATTTACGCTGCGTAGTATGCAGCAGATGTGCCTGATAATTTAGATGTGGTGGCGCACATCCGCAAGAAGAACGTCTCTTCGACACTCAAGGATATGAGTATAAAAGAATGGGAGCAACTGAGCTCTCATCAGTTCGTGCACAGAGAGTAAGAGAACATTCTGAATTTCTGATGCAGTATGACGCAGCTTATAGAAACTGAGAGGAAGGAAGACGCATGCCATGCAGATAACACCTCAGCAGTCCAGGGCTGGATGGTCTCTTACTGTGTTAGTCTCTTACCTGCCACCTGACACAGCAAGGCGGACCACACCGCAGTCCAGTGCCAGAAGAGTCTTCAACAGAGTTAGTCCCTTACTTGCTGCCTGACACAGCAAAGCAGACCATACTGCAGTCCAGGGTGGGGAGGGTCTTGTAAAGTGTTAAGTGTGCAATCTGCAGTGGCACAGCAAGGCGGACCACTGTGCAGTCCAGTGATTGGAGCGTCTTGCACATGTTGCCTGACACAGCAAGGTGGACCACACCATACTCAAGTGCCGGGAGAGTCTTGCACAGCATTAGACTCTTACCTGGCTCCAGAAACAGCAAGGTGGACCATACCACAGTCCAGCATAAGGAGAGTTTTGTGCAGCATTATCTCTTACCTGCTGGCTGACACAGCAAGGTGGACCACACTTCAGTTCCAGCACCATGAGTGTTTTGCACAGTGTTAAGTTTCTTTCCTACCACCTGACACTGCTAGGTGGATCATACCGCAGTCCAGCACCAGGAGAGTTTTGCACAGCATTAGTTTCTTACCTGCCGCCTGGGAGGGTCTTGCACAGCATTGGTATCTTATCTGCCACATGACCCAGCAAGGCAGACACACTGCAGTCCAGCGCCAGTTTTAGTCTTTTACCTGTCGCCTGACACAAAAAGGTGGACCGCACTATAGTGCAGCATTGGAAAGGACTTCTACACTGTTAGTCTCTAGCCTGCCACCAGTCACAGCAAGGTGGACCACACCACAGTCCAGCACTGTGGGGTCTTGCATAGCGTTGGTATCTTGCCTGTCTCCTGACACAGCAATGCAGACCACACCAAAGTCAAACTCCAGGAGAGTTCTAGGGCGTTAGTCTCTTACCTGCCACCAGACAAAGCAAGGTGGATTGCCCTGCATTCCGGCGCCAGGATGATCTTGCACAGCACTAGACTGTCACCGGCCATCTAATACAGCGAGGTAGACCCTAGCATATTCCAGCGCTGGGAGGGTCTTGCGCAGTATCTGATTCTTACCTACTGCCTTACACAACAAGGCGGACTTTATTGTAGTCCAGTGACCAGAGAGTCTTGCACAACATTAGACTCTTACCTGGTGCCTGAGATAGGAAGGCAGACGGCACCACAGTCCAACGACAGGAGGATCTTGCACAGTATTAGTCTCTTTTCTGCCGCCTGACGCAGCAAGGCGGACCACACTGCAGTCCAGCACAGGAAGAGTCTTGCACGGTGTTAGTCTCTTACGTGCTGCCTAACACGGCAATTTGGACTGCACCGCAGTCCAGCGCCTGCAGTGTGTTTCACACAGTTACTCTCTCACCCGCTGCCTGACACAGCAATGTAGTTCGCACCACAGTCCAATGGCTGGGGGGGGGGGGGGGGGGTCTTCCACACCTTTTATCATTTACCTGCCACATGACACAGCAAGCCCAACTGTACTGCAGTCCAGTGTTAGAAGATCTTGCACAGCGATAGTCTCTTACCAGCCGCTTGACACAGCAAGGCAGACAGCATCGTGGTCCAGCGCTGGAAATGTCTTGCGTAGCGTTAGTCAATTACTTTCCGCATCATATAGCAAGGCAAACTGCACCACAGTCCAGCGCCAGGATGATCTTTCACAGCGTTAGTCTCATACCTGACACCTTACACAGCAATGCAGACTGCACTGCAGACATGTGCCAGGAGGGTCTTCCACAGCATTAGACTCTTACCTGCTCCCTGATACAGTAAGGTGAACCGCAACAACATGTCAACAGTGGAAAGAGTACAGGTAGTAAGATGATAAATCTGTAGCCCATGAACCAATGTATAATGTTAAATGTACTTACTAGACTGCTGCCCATGAAATAGATGACACAGGGAATTTAATCACAGTGCGTTTAATTACAGTAAGTTCAGGAAGAGCACGGATGGCATTACACACAGATGATAAAAGATATCGCCTTAGTTCTTTCACAGCCCAACAGATGACGCTGTAATTTACCGTCTAGTAAAATTATCAGACGATCAATTCCAATTACAAAATGATCTAGAGAGAATTTCTGTATGGTGCAAAAAGTGGCAATTAGCACTAAAGAAAGAAAAGTGCGAGGTCATCCACATGGGTACTGAAATAAATCCGATAAATTTTTGGTATACGATAAATCGCACAAATCTAAGGGCTTTCGGTTCGACTAAATATTTAGGAATTACAATTACGAGCAACTTGAATTTGAAATGCCACATAGATAATATTGTGGGGAAGGCGAAACAAAGACTGCTCTTTGTTGTCAGAACACTTAGAAGATGCGGCAAACCCACTAAAGAGACAGCCTACACTACACATGACAGAGGACATCGAAAAAGTGCAGAGAAGGGCAGCTCGTTTCGTGTTATAGCGCAACAGGGGTGAGAGTGACACTGATATGATACGAGAGTTGGGGTGGCAGTCGCTGAAACAAAGGCGGTTTTTTTTGCGGCGAGATCTATCTACGAAATTTCAATCACCAGCTTTCTCTTGCGAATGCGAAAATATTTTGTTGACATCCACCTACGTAGGGAGAAATGATCATCATAATAAAATAAGAGAAATCAGATCTCGAACGGAAAGATTTACGTGTTCCTTTTTCCCACGCGCCATTCAAGAGTGGAATGGTAGAGAAGTAGTATGAAAATGGTTCGATGAACCCTCTGCCAGGCACTTAAGTGTGAATTGCAGAGTAACCATGTAGATGTAGATGTACCCTTTATGTAATGTAAAGCATTAGTTCACTTTGAGTTTTTGACTGAGATATGGAAAAAGTGATATTAGTGCAGCGTAAGTATTGTATTTGTGAAAAATGCTTGATGCCAATTGCCAAACATTGGTTCAGAGACAAAAAATTGAAGATTAGATACTGCGAAACGACACAGCGGGCTTTGCAGGGACTGGAAAAAGGAGAAAGCTGTGTAGGTTCTGGATTGCCCCCACATTGGCCTGACGCTAATCGTATTGCAAATGCCTGGTCTTATATCAAAAAGAAGTTGCAATGATAAAAGACCTTTACAGCTTCAACCCAAATCGATGCATTTGGCGGCCTCTTCCACGTGAACACACGGGAAACTTGGCTCCAAATATGCTTCTGAGATGCCCATCAGTTATCGACGCTGCTGGTGACTGGACATGTTGTTATTTGTAACTGCATTTTTCTTTCGTTCATATACGATATATCTATATGTTTCACTTTGTTGTCAAATACATTTTTTACTGACTAACCTGACCACGATCTTAATTAACAGACTGTACACCTGTTATTCCTTTTGGTTATTATCGACTTTACTCCACGGAACCATTTCAGTGCCCTATATAAGGAGTTATATTTCTTAGATATCATGAAGTGATGTGAGAGAAATGAAGGAAGGCAGGAAAGCTGGTTCATTGTCCTGACAATATTCTAATCATCAGAGACAGAGCAGTAGCTGTGCTTAGTAACTTTGATGGAAGGAATCGATGGCGTGATTTAGGGAAACTATGTATGCCAAACAAAGTGATGCAGTGTCAAAACGACCTTCGCTTGAATGACAGCTCCACCTCCATGAAAAACCTAAATGATAATGGCCAGATGATTATTAGGAATTCGTCCTTCCAAAAATAACATGTGCATCATGTTTACTCGCCTGATATCACTGGTGGCATTTAAAACAATTTTCTGTTTCTCCAAGTAAGCAAGACCATTAACTGAAAAATACTAGTTTGGTTAACTGTAGTGAATCATATGGAGTGGACAAGAAGAGTGATGAAATAAGGAAAGTAATTCCGCAAAAAACAGTCTGCTTCAAGGCGTGGAGTGGACCATAGAAAAGGAGTACTTGGAAAAGGATTTGATCCTGCTTCAGAATATGACCATTTACATCCATAGTACCACCTGCGACCCATGTTATGGAAGGATCATAGACCAAGTACCAAACTCTTCATCCCGACTAAGGCTTTCTCCTGATTTTCTAGAATCTCTCAATGTGTATAATGGTATGATTGCTTCAGCAATACCACAGCTGTAACCGTTCTCATCCCTGTCAAAACTATGTTGTGGTATTTCGCTGTAATGAGTTCACTGTTGACAGACAGGATATATTTTACTTCCAAAGAATACACTAATTTGGGAGTCCAGATGGGGTCTCGAATTGCCATTATCTCGAATATAAGTCCAGTATTCAAACAACTGCACAGTGATGCTAAGCAGGGTACCGAGAAACAAAAGTGAAAACTATAGACAGCTAAGAAGAAAGATTCTCGGTCCGTGCATGCCTTTTTTTCTTTTTTTTTTGCCTCTTAAGGCTTACAACTGTCACATAAGTGATGTAGTGTATGGTCTCTGGATGCAATCCTGAAACATTATGTGTCTTTTAATTCCTGCTATCATTTTTTTAATTTGCGTTTTGTATTCTGTGTATACGTAGGACAGACACAGTAACAGCAGATTGAAAGATCACACCCATGCACGAGGCGAGAGTCCAACACACGACCTCCATTTAGGAGGTTGCGATGCTCCCAGTAACCCAACGTTTATTTTTCACTTTTTGGTGTCAGATGCTCTTGATGTTTATGCGAATGATTCTGGACTGTAGTTTGCTACGTGAATGTTTAGACTGTGGTAGCTATATTTTTCATCGTAATCAACAGTCTCGTACTACTGAATCCCGACGTGCTAAGTTTAAAGTTTTAAAGTTTCTGCTTGTGATTCTAAAATACATAGCTTTCCCATGCACTCTAAAAATCAAGCCGGTACATGCACGCGCTTTGGACTTTGCTGCTATCGCACTTTAAGCTGTGTCGTTGTTGTTTTGTGTGTGTGTGTATGTGTGTGTGTGTGTGTAGATTGTTTGGTGTGAGTCCTCCATCTTGTCCAATGGTCGTGTAATGGTTACACTAAGTAACGTAAATAAGAAAGAATAACCTTAGTGCGATACAGTACAGGTGAAGAATGCCTTTGATAGGAAAATAAATCCCATGACAGGTCGGTGGCATTGTTGGGTTTGTCAGTCAATATCAATTGCGTACGCTAGCTTTATTGACTATTGTTATGTGAATTGCTCAAAAATGCTTTGCACATGCTGTATATCTAAGATCGTGTGTATGTGTGTGTGTGTGTGTGTGTGTGTTTGTGTGACGTGATTAAAGAACGATATAGGATGGAAGAATAAACATTGTGAAAGTAGCACGTGAAACGAAACAGAAAAGTGGACTGATACCTGGTCGTCTCTATACTGTTGTACTGTCATGATCAGTCGTCAGACAAAGCCTGCACACGACAATGAATAGAACTTACCATTGATACACGTTCCTTCCTCGATATTCCCTTGCTCACCTTCTTCCCAATGTTGTTCGTAATGGACGCCTAGGGATAAAAATCATCGCGCGTACTGGATGGGTCGAATTAGCCTTTCCAGTTGCCTTCAAAAAGGCAGAGCGAAGTTACGTTGGAGGCTCTTCGTCGTGCATACGAGCCGTAATTGGTAGCTAGTGGTCATCGGCTGATAGTGTTGGTTACGGTCACACAGCGTTTTGTGTCTCACGTCAGCGACTGAATGTTCGAATGACGTCTCTTTAATGTACGCCTTTCGGTGGGGAACTTTCCGCGCTGGTATCATTGTCTGCCATAAAGTGGCAATGAATGAACAGTCTAAATCTGAGGTGGCCCTTTGTTGCATATGATTAGAATGAACAGCGCAGACAAACCGTATCGTCACAGCATGATTGGACACACAGCGCGCTGTGCTGAATTCCACCAAAGAATGCAGGGTTACTCCTCCATCTACACTAGTCTATACGTAGCGATTTCCTGTGGCCAAAGGAGTGTTGATAAAGAGTTTTCCGGTAAAAATCTACACTAACTACGCAGGAAATTTTTTTAGTTAATTTTGTCCTGCCTAAAGGTAACAATTCGTATACATCCTTAAGCAAAGCATAGAGCATTTGTCGTAGGACCATGGGTACTGACCGTACGTCGTTTGGTATTGTTGTTGTGGTCTTCAGTCTGGTCTGATACAGCTCTTCACGCTAGTCTATCCTGTCCAGGGGTCTTCGCCTCTGTATAATTATTGCAACACACATCCACTTGAACCTGCTTAAAGCAATAGAGTAAAATCTTATAGAGGATGGCTTGAAGTTTTGTGTAGGGTTCGAAATTATCCAATTAAATTTCGTGGTAAATGAATTCCTCGAAAAGCCTGCAGCGGTATCGGTGCTACGCGTCACGTTGTGTCACGGAAGCAAGCAGCTGGTTGGCGATATTTCACTACCGGTGCGTAGAGCGGAGCAGAGTACGACCTAAAATAAGTTCATTGAGGAATGAGCGTCGTAATGAAGAGAGAAAAATGGACGTCTGTGCGTGGAGGAGCGTCGGGCAGACTGTTAACTCCAGACAATTGAGAGGTGACGGCCAGACAGATCTGGCGAGGGCAAGCAACGCACACGGACGAGCGGATGAGTGGAGTGTGGCACCAAGATGGCAGCTACCGTCCTCTGTGTGTTTGTGTCCGGCGCTATGCTGTTGACTGCAGCACTGATATAAGACGAGAAAAATCCCTTGGCCATTGCAAAGATTACCATTACATTTAACCTCTAACTTTTGATACAGCTATTTTGTACAGCGCTTTGCTCGGCAATCCTTATTTTTCCTTTATTCTTCTTCCTGCTCATTTACTTCGCTTACTGGTTCGTCAGCAGAGCTGTTTCTGGTCCTGAGCCGTCGGAATACAAAGCTTCTCCCTCTTTTCGTTATCGTCTATCCGGTCTAGAACGAGATCTGCTCACGATCTTGTAAATTTAACTACCTTAACTTTGCAGTCGGATGCACCTCCTGTCGCCGCTGTCGTTACTTCAGGGAGGGGAGTCATCTGCGCCATCTGTCTGTGAACTGTATAAATTTTATTCTGTGTGTGATCGTATATAAACTGTTTGCGTATCATGTTTTCTGAGGCAGAAAGAAGGGACCAGCTCAGCATTTGCCTAAACAAATATGGGAAACTGCTTAGAAAACACACGAAGTCTTGCCGTTGCAACAACCACAGCCATAAACCCTTCACGCGGCTTCGAAATGGGTCTCTCTCATCTTCTTGTCTCTCCAGCTGTCCCAGTGTCGTGGCGCTGCACGAACGGGTATCTGAATGCAGATAATGTGATACCGAAACATGCGTGAGAAACTTCGGCAGTAATTAAAAAATGATCGCTGAAATGTCTTTAAGTTTGGATGTTAACTGACATTGATTTTATTATTTCTGAACATTCTTGTGATTCCGTTCCACGTTGCACCAGAGTGGTGATGTTAGAACTTACGTTTACTGTATGGACGCTGTAAACAATGGTAAGGGACAGTTACTTTACTTTTTCGTGTCCAGAAGCCAGGTCACAATCTTTCAGCCCAGTATAGGGCCACGTCCAACGCTTCTTTCTTGTCCAGCCATAAATCGTCGGGGTTGCGCCTATAAGGGCAGTTTGGGCAGGCGAGCAGATGCTCCATATCCTGCACAGAGCCCCAGTCACACTTATCATCCGTGGTTCCAAGACCCTACCGAATCATATTTGTCTTCACTGGGGCCACCCCTGTCCATGTTCGATTCAGTGCCATCCATGTCTTCCAGTGCTGAAACCACTGGGCACTTCCTGTGCAGGTTGGTATTCGGCTGGTGATTTTTTTGCTATCGTGGCTAAGAACCTTTTACGGGATTTCAATTGCCTGGGCTTACACTCACTGCCAAAAAGGGGACGCCGATCGTCAATGGTTTATCTGAGCCTCCCTGTGAATTCATGTGATTTTCTCCGAGAGTTGGGATTCGCGAACCAGGCAGTTCTATATACTTTTGGTAGGGAAGTAGGTTTCATGCATCCCGTTGTTAGTCGACATGTTTCATTACGACTTATGTCGACCTCCTTTGCATGGACTGGTCTGGACCATACTGGGCAGGCATATTCGGCTGTAGAGAAGCATAAGGCATGTGCAGTGGTTCTTGAAAAGCAAGATTCGACACCCCATTTTCTGTTAGCTAGTTTCAGCAGAATATTATTTCTGGCAGTTACCTTTCGTCGTGTCTTTTCGCAGTGGTATCTGTACGTCAGATCTATAGAGCACCACGCCCAGGTAAGTTGGTTTGTTGGTACGCTCCAGTGTGGTATTACTCCAAGAGACGTTAAGTTTACGGTTAGCTTGCCAGGATCGAAGGTGGAAGGCGCTGACTTGTGTTTTGGACGGGTTTGGCTTCCGAAAGTTGTTTTTATAATACTCTGACATTATTCTAAGAGCTCTCTCCAGCTTCTGTAAGAGACAGTTTAGTTGTTTTAGCAGGCCGCGGTGACCGAGCGGCTCTAGGCGCTTCAGTCCGGAACCACGCGATTGTTACTGTCGCAGGTTTGAATCCTGCCTAGGGCATGGATGTCTGTGATGCCCTTAGGTTAGTTAGGTTTAAGTAGTCCTAAGGTCTAGGGGACAGTGACCTCAGCTGTTAAGTCACATAGTGCCCAGAGCCATTTTTAGTAGTTTTGAGAAACTACGCAGTAACTTTCTATAAAAACTAGTAAATAACGTATTTCAAATACATGCAGTGTGATTTCCTTTTTAGTTCAGATAAGTCGTTGTTCTGAAATATAACTACGGCAACGACTTACTATATTTTTGAAACGATAAATTCCACCCAAAATTTTATTCTTAAAAATTCGACGATGGGTACTTAATATTGTTTACTTGCACACTAAATGCATTTAACACAGTTTGCACTGACTTAACACTGTTTACTTGTTGGGCGAATTAATGAAAAATTACTGCGGAAACTCTCAAAAGTAAAAAATTTGAAAGGTCATAATACTTTCAGTTTACGATAATAAGATTTGCTTTATCAAGTGTTTGCACTAATAACGTATAAAAACCTCAAAAATTAATCTCTGGTGCAGCACAATATAAAATCAGTTTTAGCAAGCGCCTTACTATTGCTTGTAATCCGTTGTAAAGATGGATCAACTTGCACGCAGCCGCGCGGGATTAGCCGAGCGGTCTCAGGCGCTACAGTCATGGACTGTGCGGCTGGTCCCGGCGGAGGTTCGAGTCCTCCCTCGGGCATGGGTATGTGTGTTTGTCCTTAGGATAATTTAAGTTAACTAGTGTGCAAGCTTAGGGACTAATGACCTTTGCAGTTAAGTCCCATAAGATTTCACACACACACACAACCTGTACGTAAATTCACGTAAGCAATGTAAGGGACACAACAGTATTTACTTGTTTTACCCTAGATTACTGAACCCTCGCAAAATTTGCGATTGCAGTTGGTACCAATTCACGCCTTTCATCAAACTGGTATCGTCAGTGTAGTGTGTAAAACAGGACATTTAGTATTTATTTTGTAGGACATGCCATTGAAGACCTTAAATTGTAATTAACTAGTGAATAATCTGTAAATTATGATGTCCTTTCAATAAATTGTGGAGTAGTAAAATTTACGATGGTTTAGTAACAATATAACATTCTCCGGCCACCTTTGTGTCCTAAGGTTAAATAAATTCATATTTCCCTGATTAGCAAAAACTTTTGGAGCGCATTTTCGCTAAGCAATATATTAAAGATCACTATCTGAGTTTTAGTTATCGACATTGTCCTCGATTCGTACAAATCGTCCTCTGAAAAGCATTTTCCTGGCACAAACACAGCAAGAATTACTGCTAATGGCAACCTTGGTTTTGGCATTACCACCGTTTGCATGCACACATCCTAAAAAGTTGCCATTAGTGAGAAGCTGAAATTAGATATATATCTGCTACTGTTTGGTTTATCGTCGAACTGTCAGCTAATATGAATAAAGCACATCACTTTCCACGTTTTACATACAATAACTTTTTCTCACCGACTGTCCTTTACTATTCTTTACATCCGAGGTATACCTATGTATTCAGTAAAAATTTTATACTTTTATTGCATTAAAAACATAACGGATTTGTGGCTATAACAATCAATGACAAAGTAAGTTTTACAGACAGCAACTAATATTAATTACATCTTAACAGCAGTCACTCGCGTTAATACAATGACTTACCATAATTGTTGGTATTGTAAGGTAGAAAAATACTTCAAAAGAAATTTAATTTAATGACTTAATGACCACTTGGAGAACAAGGGAACGGTTCCTTGCATATCATTGATGAAACCATTCTTTCAGTGTTTACACCAACGGATTCACGTGGATACAGTATAAAACCATTTCATCGACCGTCAGTCACTACTGATATTACTATACTAGGTTACTACACGACTACTTTCTCGGAGAGCGAGATAGTTCACCGAAATGGCACAGAATTAGCAAGAAGATACTCTTATTCAGCAATAAGTAATAATTTCAGTTGAAAATTCATGCTCTTCTTGCAGTGTGTGCGTAATCTAATCCCGTCGCCCTCTTAATTATTCTCTGAGAAATGATGAACAGGATGAGAGTGAGTTTTGCGTATAGGTCCAGTGTCGGAGTGCGAGGCTTTCTGCACAGAGTGGTAGATATATTGTCTGGAAACTAGCTTTGTCAATATGTGACAGATTTATGGTGGCTAAATTGGGAGATTGTATTTCGTTCACAGCCTGATAGATGGCTGTGAGCCGGAGCTGTTTTTCCCTCCACGGCAGTTTAGCTCTCCTCGGAGAGCCGCCTGCGCTTCCCGTGCCGGCGGCGGGCTGATTCTGCGAATTCCGTTCGGGTCGATCGCATTAATGGCGCCCGCATTAGTGAGATTGATAATCGATAGCTTCATCTAGCAGGAAATGGTCTCGTCAGTTTAATTAGAGCCAGGTGAGAACTACAGCACTGCACCGGCATAGGCTGCCGTTTTCAGTGCCTGCCATGACGTCAGCACAGAGAGCTTTATTTCGAACAGGTCGCAGCTCCGCCATCACACTTCAAACTGCACTGTACTTCATGCATATTTGCTTCTCTGTAGATAAGGAAACTGTACGTGTAAACATATAGCCCTGAACATTACGACTACTTAGATAACAGTGTGATAGCTCACCGTTGACACGCTAAGCAACTGCAGTTGTTTGTGACTTCCTGCATGTCCTTGGTACTTAGCCAGTGCTTACGTACAGGTGTAGATACCTAACTAACGATTAGTGTACTCGCAAATGAAGTTTTGTTCCTGTTCTTCGATCCATTCATGATGACTCCAGAGTTACTGCAGTTTTGATTGACGATTTAGTTAAGTCGGATAGAAAACAAGTACATTGTTTCCTGTAGAGCAAGCAGACAACTTGACGATGCTCTGTTCCGCAATGTTTAACGGCTACAAAATCTTAATCCGCTCCATGCACACCTTCGTCAACATATCCTAGAGCTCCGTGCCTCCAAAATTCTACCACTCCTCTCGGTTCCTTAACCGCGTACACTCTATCTCACCTGCTATATCGATTGATCGCCTCCGAGTCACATCCACAGTCACCGAATTCCCTCCTCTCTTAATATACTCGAAAATCTCCATAGATATTTAAGGAGTGTTCGAGTGAAAAGGTACGAAACGTCATAACAATCAAACCGGTTGAAATTTGCGTATGCTGCTCTGGGGTTACATAGTGAGACACGAGGAGAATTGAAGCAAGCCTCGTTATTTAACCCTGAAAAGTTCAAAGCTGTGCCCTCAGCAGACAAGACGATGCTCAGTCTTTTTCTACGTCCGAAGTCCGATACTCAGCGAATTCCTTGCGCACGGAAAAACCCCTATCTGTGGCGTATAGTGTGAGACACTCCGTAGCCTACGCAAGTCCAGCAAATGGCCGTTCTGCCCGTTAGGAAAAGTGACCAAAGCAACCGCTTTTCTCAACAATTCATTTTTAATAATTTTCACCCTAACAAGGATTAGTTACGTCCATAAATCACTAATTGACTTCTCAATCCTTTTTAAACACAGATACCATCCGCCATTCTATTAATTTTTGATGATTTAAATTAATTACTTAATTAATTAATGATATTTAAAACTATCTGTTCTACTATATTTGGCCAAATACAAAAATCCAATTGAGACTGGTCCGGTAAGGTTGCTCGGTATTCTTTAGCTACTAGGCCATCAAGATGCCTAACCCTGCCGCAAAGTCAGAACAATAAATGTGGGACGCTGTTGCAATGGATAATTCGACTGAAGCGGTAAAGAATGTAAAGGCGCCTTCTTCTACAATAGCAAGGCAATTTCATGTCCCACGTAAAACGCTGAGAGGAAGAGTCATAGAAAAAACAAGCATGCAGTGGCTGGTAAAAATATTACAAGAAACATACGTAGCGTGTTCAACAAAGAACAAGAACAAGAAATCCTGGGTCAAATTTTTGAAATGGATAAGCGAATTTAGAGGTTTACAGAGATTAGCATTCCAGTTGGCAGAGTGGAACAAAATACAGCACTTTTTTAACGAACAGTCCAAAATGGCAAACAAATACAGCAGTTTAATATTAGTCTCAGGAGGCCTACCTCAGTGGCTAGAGGACAAGCTTTTAATAACGTAAGCTAGATCTTTGATATTCTTAGAGCAAGAAAAACAGTTCTATCGTCCACATTGTATTTATAATATGGACAATTTTTGTAGTGTGTAACGGTTCAGTCCAGGGATATGAAAGTTTTGCACTTAGAGGAAGACGCCAAGACTTCAGCCGAGAGGGGTTGTTATCCACTTTCAGAATATGTAGGTTCGCGCTGACCAATTTAGCCTCGTGATGACTGGGTGTTGTGTGATGTCCTTAGGTTAGTTAGGTTTAAGTAGTTCTGAGCTCTAGGGGACTGATGACCATAGATGTTAAGTCCCATAGTACTCGAAGCCATTTGAACCATTTTTTTGACCAATTTACCCCCGTCAGTTTCGGAAATTGAGCACTACACAAGGCTTCATAAAAATGCATATAGGCATATTCAGTACATATTTTTTTTACTTGTAATCGATTTTCTCTGCCTCGTGATGACTGGGTGTTGTGTGCTGTCCTTTGTTAGTTAGGTTTAAGTAGTTCTAAGTTCTAGGGGACTGATGACCATAGATGTTAAGTCCCATAGTGCTCAGAGCCATTTGAACCATTTGAACTTGTAATCATTCGGACTGATACCTTACAATTATAGACTCAAAGTATGTAAGCAGCAAGCTTCTATCAGTAGCTATGGTTTGGAGAAAATTCTATTTCCCTTAGAGTAGTTTACCTTCCCCTGCTGACAGACAGGAACTGTCGAATGGTTCAGATGGCTCTAAGCACTATGGGAACATCTGAGGTCATCAGTCTCATAGACTTAGAACTACTTATACCTAATTAACCTAAGGACATCACACACATCCATGCCCAAGGCAGGATTCAATCCTGCAACCGTAGCAGCAGCGCGGTTCCGGTCTGAAGCGCCTAGAACCGCTCGGCCACATCGGCCAGCAGGAAATGTCGAGCATTGCGAAGTGTGCTTGTAAAAAGTTGCATGAAATCAGAAGTAGGAATCTCTCCTGAGTTCCAAAGTACTATCAAAATGAGTGTGCACAGGTAATTAAGAATTGCGTGCAGTGCTCGGGCAGACTCTCGTAGCCCCACGTTTCTGCAGTAAGTGCTAACTGACACTTGAGGTGGTGTAAAGAGCGACGGCACCGGACTGTTCTTGCGATATGCGCTTGAGAAGTAATTCTCATTAGAAGTCCGGTTTTAGTGTGGTTTGTCAAGCCTGAAAATGTCATAGCACACGAAAAACGGACCTAATAGTGAGAAATTTTCCGAAACGCATCGTTCGAAAAATAGAGAAATATCGTGACTGACAGAAAATCCTGTTTTGTAATGAACAAAATAATAAGTGAAGGTGTTTTCTTCACAGGCGCAGCGGATGACATTAAATGCCAGATTATCGACCCTGGCACGCTGAATACACGTCCAAGGCATACAAATTAATGCGCGGGAGTTGCTGGACTGGAGCTTGGCGTCGCCATTGGCATTTAGGCTGTACTCGTGAACTAAATCTGTTCACGGTTATGTACTCTATTCCTGTTGTTTCTTGAGAACAGTGTTCTTGATTTCTTCAGGTTCTCGATTCTTTCCATATGTTAGAGTACACAGCAGCGGACGCAGACATATGCATCCTCGGAATCTTTCGTGGCGCAACGCTTTAATAAAATCTTCTCGGTTCACAAGCCGCAACATTTAGAGTAAAACACTTGAGCTTTCGATAGCTGTCTCCGTTATCGTCATCAGGAGTTGAAAGAACCGACTGCTGGGGCTGCACGGTGTTCTGCTTATATAGACGTAACGGCAGCATCTGGAATCTTCCAGAGAGGGCCAGAGCGATGCATGTGTGGAGGACGAGTTGGTCAGTTCCCAGCGGCTCTGTGGAGCCAAGTGACGTAAATGGCGCGAGCAGCCGGCGCCACGTTTGAAACTGCCGCTCTCGCATCCCTACAAGCCTCGAAGCTACGCTTTTTCTTTCGCTCAATGTCCAAGCCCGCCCTCATGTCAAACTAAATATGTACCTCTTGTCTGTATTAAAATTGTTGCTGTTTATTCTAACTTCGGCCGCTTCTTTGATAACAGAATCACCAGTATGATGTTTGAGCCAAAACTCCGTTTTCTAGGCAATGTTCAGCCACGGACGACTTCTCAAGTTCCCTTTGTTTTGTATGTCGTAAATCCTCTGCACAACGAACAGTGCGAATGGTTCGACCTATGTAATTATTACCACATTCACAGGGAACGCGATACAAGCGAAGACCTCTGAAACCTATGCTGCTTTCAACGGGGCGTAACATTTATCGTGTAGGCGGGCCAGAACGTTGGTCTCAGTCCATGTCGCTTCAGTAGGCGCCCTGTCTTGCTAGTAGTTGTTCCACAGTATGGAAGGAATGCAACCGGTTTGACCTCTTCCGCCGATTCACGAGACGTCTTTCGATGGTCGCCCTGCCGAGTTCATTACGTTCTCTCCGCCGTCGCATTCTGACAGGGAACGCGTCTACGGTGGTGTCGCTTTGTTCCTGCACCTCAGAGCTTCCACACAGAGTACGTTCAGCAGTCTCTCCCGACGCTTTTATCCCACAGTGCGGTTCGCATAAACTAAGACGTTAATGGGCAGAGCAAGCGCCGTGAGTACCTGCTCTCACCTCTGCCGACAGGTGGTACCGTGGAGGGAGGGAGGGACGACACGTGGGCGCCCCTCGCGCGGAAACATCAGGCCGTTCACCTCCCCAGCACCATGGGCCAGCGAACCACTGGCGCCTACTCTCGACTCGTTCACCCACCAAGCGTGCACAGCTGCAACGCCCTGCAGCTCGTGGAATGGGGACACAGCGACGCATCTCGAACTAGGAAGCAACCTACCCAGGTATGCTCTATCAGTTTCCCGGTACATCTAAATAAAGACTTGTATCAGCATTACTCATTTTACGTACACTGCTGGCCATTAGAATTGCAACACGTCATATTAGACCAAATAAGAAAACTTCAGTGGATGTCTGTGTACAGTAAGGTTGAATCAATACATGATTACATTTTCACGTTATTTGGAGGTAAACAGGGAGCGAAATTTGTTCCACAGAACTCCTACCTACGGAAGCAACTGTGCTTCCAATCTGGAAAGGGATCGAATCGAACTGAGCTTGTCCTGAAGATAAGGGCACGTCATGCCATGGTGCTCAGTTACACTACTGGCCATTAAAATTGCTACACCACGAAGATAACCTGCTACAGACGTGAAATTTAACCGACAGGAAGAAGATGCTGTGATATGCAAATGATTAGCTTTTCAGAGCATTCACACAAGGTTGGTGGCGGTGACGACACCTACAACATGCTGACATGAGGAAAGTTTCCAACCGAATTCTCATACACAAACAGCAGTTGACCGGCGTTGCCTGGTGAAACGTTGTTGTGATGCCTCGTGTAGGGAGGAGAAATGCGTACCATCAC
The DNA here is from genome assembly GCF_023864345.2 of Schistocerca serialis cubense. Lineage (NCBI taxonomy): Eukaryota > Metazoa > Arthropoda > Insecta > Orthoptera > Acrididae > Schistocerca > Schistocerca serialis. Next base: position 816,859,653 of record NC_064638.1, read on the forward strand.
GTTTCCCACTTTGATAAAGGTCGGATTGTAGCCTATCGCGATTGCGGTTTATCGTTGCTCGCGTTGGTCGAGATCCAATGACTGTTAACAGAATATGGAATCGGTGGGTTCAGGAGGGTAATACGGAACTCCGTGCTGTATCCCAACGGCCTCGTATCACTAGCAGTCGAGATGACAGGCATCTTATCCGCATGGCTGTAACGGATAGTGCAGCCACGTCTCGATCCCTGAGTCAACAGATGGGGACGTTTGCACGACAACAATCATCTGCTCGAACAGTTCGACGACGTTTGCAGCAGCATGGACTACCAGCTCGGAGACCATGGCTGCGGTTACCCTTGACGCTGCATCACAGACAGGAGCGCCTGTGATGGTGTACTCAACGACGAACCTGGGTGCACGAATACCAAAACGTCATTTTTTCGGATGAATCCAGGTTCTGTTTACAGCATCATGATGGTCGCATCCGTGTTTGGCGACATCGCGGTTAACGCACATTGGAAGAGTGTATTCGTCATCGCCATACTGGCGTATCACCCGGCGTGATGGTATGGGGTGCCACTTGTTACACGTCTCAGTCACCTCTTGTTCGCATTGACGGCACTTTGAACAGTGGCCGTTACATTTCAGATGTGTTACGGCCCGTGGCTCTACCCTTCATTCGATCCCTGCGAAACCCTACATTTCAGCAGGATAATGCACGACCGCATGTTGCAGGTACTGTACGGGCCTTTTTGGATACAGAAAATGTTCGACTGCTGCCCTGGCCAGCACATTCTCCAGATCTGTCACCAATTGAAACGTCTGGTCAATGGTGGCCAAGCAACTGGCTCGTCACAATACGCCAGTCACTACTCTTGATGAATTGTGGTATCGTGTTGAAGCTGCATGGGCAACTGTACCTGTACACGCCATCCAAGCTCTGTTTAACTCAATGCCCAGGCGTACCAAAGCCGTTATTATGGCCAGAGGTGGTTGTTCTGGGTGCTGATTTCTCAGGATCTATGCACCCAAATTGCGTGAAAATGTAATCACATGTCAGTTCTAGTATATTTGTCCAATGAATACCCGTTTATCATCTGCATTTCATCTTCATGTAGCAATTTTAATGGCCAGTAGTGTATGTGCTAGAGTTCATCGGCTATAGTAGCTAGTGAGTAGTGGCGTGACAGTCTCTCGGCAGCTCATAACCTAAATGCTTTCTATGGATGAGAGAGCTGGAGAACTTGCTGGTTACGACAGAATTCAAACACGCCCCGTATTTAGGTAGGTCAAAAAACCGGCGGCAACATAGGAGGGGCGTTCAATGAGTATTGCAACACATTTTTTTCTGGGAGCCGGTTGGTTTCATACAGGATTCCAACCACCATATTATGCCTCACTACAAAGCCCTGTGTTTCAACATCATCTCCTTCCAAAGCAACGGTCATACGCCACTTTACTGTGAGGGTCTGTATGCCCGCATGACACAACTCTACCTGTCGAAGTCGGAGCCAACATCTTACTGGATCAGTAACCTCCACATCATACACGTACAACTTCCCGCGGAGTGCATCCTTCGTTAGGCCAGACAGACAGAAGTTGGAAGGTGCGGCATCTGGGCTGGGGGAGTGGATGAGGTAGAGTAGTCCAATCAAGTTTTGTGAGCTCCTCTCTAGTGCACAGATGTTTATGAAGTCCTGTGCTGCCATGGAGAAGGAGAAGTTCGTTTGAACTTTTGTGGCGACGAACTTGCTGAAGTCTTTTCTTTAATTTCCTGATGATAACACAAATACACTTCAGAGTTTATCGATGCACCAAAGGGGAGGACATCAAACATCCTAAACCCTTCAGAGTTCCAGCGAGCCCGTCGGCATTACATCACATGCAGAGGGTGAGGCTTTGAACTTTTTCTTCAGAGGAGAACTCCATGGGTTGTCACTTTGTATCCGGTCAGTGGTGATGAACCTATGTTTCATCGCCTGTGACGATGTTCGACGTAAAATTGTCGCCATCAGCCTCGTAACTCACAAGCAGTTCGGCACATATGGTCCTTCATTGCTCGTTAATGTCTTCTGTGACGCGGCGAGGAACCGAGCAGGCACACATCTTCGAATACCCCCACTGGTGGACGAGTGTGTCAGCACTAACAATTGAGACGCCCAATTGAGCAGCGAGGTGTTTCTGATCCAACATTGTGGGAGTCAAAATGTGCGGCCTGCCGCGACGCGGGAGGTCCGACAGGTTTGCTCGACCTTGTTACGATGATGACTGACGTCTCGCCCAACGACTCACCAAGCTATTGTTCATTGCCAGTTATTCACAGATATTCCGTAAGAACCTATGAATTTCTGCAGTGTTGTGGTTTTCCGCCAAAAGAAACTCAATGACAGCTCTCTGCTTCGAAGGCACCTGTGTTACAGACGCCACTTTGAACGCTACGTATAGAGCCGCCACCTGTTGGAACTACATCAAACTACAGCGGCTGAAGCGCGAATATTCCACGAGTCCCACAACAAATTCCACATTTTTTCAACCGAAATTGTCCGAGAAAAACAAGCGTTTCATTACTTACTGATCGCCCGTCTGTGGGGCGGCGGGTTAATAATAATTAAAAAATCATAAATAATAAGAAATAATAGAATATTGTTTGCCGTCTTTTACGAGAGCCTGGAAAATATTTCTGTGGCCAGTCAGAAAACGATGGAGAACGTACTGACCATAGTTTCCAGTCTGAAAGTCCACTTTCTTGTCCAGCCCACTGAAAGAAATGTTTCTATTCTCTATTTACTCAGCGTGGTCAGGAACTATGATTATAAATGAAGATTTTGAGTTCTAATTGATAGATATGTTTGATAAATTTTCACATGTACAACATCGGTAATTCCCTATTAAATGATCTATCGCCCTTACTTTTGTTAATCAAAATACTTGCTCGCCACAAAAGTAGTAAATAATTTCACCACTTGCCACGCGGATTTGTTAACTTTACAGGTTGCACACTAACAGCTGCTTCTACGAAATCTAAGCGATCCAGAATGGTGTACAGTCCTCTTGATTTCACTTTCCATTTGTACCGAAAACATGAGTTTAGTTGAGGTCTAAATGTGACGTCATCCGAGGCAACACATACTCCGGCGTTTGGTTCAACATGATTCTTAGCACTATGGGACTTAACATCTTGGGTTATTAGTCCCCTAGACTTAGAACTACTTAAATCTAACTAATCTAAGGACATCACACACATCCACACCCGAGGCAGGATTCGAACCTGCGACCGTAGCAGCAGCGCGGTTCAGGACTGAAGCGCCTAGAACCGCTCGGCCACAGCGGCCGGCTCCGGCCTTCGACTGACGCAAATTGTACGGTAGCTGGGTGCGATTAAAAGTGAAGTCTTGGGTCTCAGGCCGTATTTATATACGGGCGCAGCGGACGGCCAAGGTAACACCTGCTGCCATTAGGTCTATGCCCCGGTAGTAACCTCTAAACGGCAGCTTTTTCGGACGCGCAATATTTTATAACACTGTTGCGTATCAATTTAGAATCTTCGTAACTTTTTGTATGAATGTAGTAAATTTGATTAAAACCACAGAAAAAGTTTTAGCTCGCCTGCATTTAAACTTTGCCATTTAGAATTTTCAGAACGCAACTGACAGTAGAACATGACCTCGGTACGACAACTTAAAGAGACTTTTTTTGTTATTATTTACGTACAGGACTTGAAACTTATTATATCTCTGTTATTTAATAGGTTTCATCACGAGCTGTAATCAGAACTTTCTCGCATGAATATAACAGATACTTAATCTCCTACAAATAAGGACACTTTTGTTCCAAATTTAGTTTTCAGTAAATTACTCGAAAACTACTAAGGTAGCTTAATGGAGTCACATAGTTGCTATTTTTAAGTTGAACTGTAGCTTCATACAAATTTTCATATTTCTAAGTGTAATATTTAGCGCCTTAATTTTTTATTAAAAATGTGGATTCTGGCCAAAATATTGCTTTAATCGCGTTGAGACATGAACCAGTTACTTTGACATCAAACTGCACATAATGACAAATTATTGGCTTCTTAGCTTTATTATTTAGCATTACTTTCTTTTTTCAAACGATGTATTTAGGGAAAGACACTCATCTGATCAATTTGAGATTTGGCAGTTCTAACGTTCACTGAAGCATACGTTGAAAAAGTGTGGAAAAGCAACTTTAACTTTTAACTTCATTCTTAAATTATGGTGCAATACTTGTGTGCTTCGCATAGACGCGTTGTAGTGACATGGCGCTAGTAGCAATGAACTGGGTAAGTCCCGGAACACTCTCAAGCCTCTGTATCTCTCAAATGATACAGCGCTTGTTTCGCCACACGTCGTACGATATCCCAGTATATTGCTGAAAGATAACATCACGAAGACCCCGAAGCAGGGCACACCCAGCGGCCTTAACAGGTAGAAAATTTAGAACCTGTCGTCCAAAATATCGACTACCCGAACCAAAGGCGACCGTCGCGTGTGCCTAATGGCATTCCATACGATCACGGCAATTGTCGGGCTGCGACACGGTAACATTCGTTCTCTAGGGAATTTTCAGTCATGGATAAGTCTACGCGCAACAGTGCGCAGAAACGGCGCTCGCGTGAAAAGACGTCGTGATCTCGCGCCTCTGTCTTGCTGCGAAGCCGTTCAAGGCACGTGATATGGTTGTACAGGATGGGACAAATAAAACTGGCCTGGAGAACAGGGTTCCAGGGACAAGCGAACGCAGTAAAGGAAAAGAAATACAGTATTAACCTGCCTATAGCAGATGTTCAAAGCGACCACCATTCATATCTTGGCACTTTTGGGCCCTGGTCAGCAAGTTTATGAAGGCGGATCGAAGCTAGACTGCTGGAATTTCTGCATTTTCATCCGAAATATTCTGCTGAAGCTCTTGAAGACTAGGGGGGTTACTGCGATAAGCCTTAGACCTGAAGGCTCCCCACACAAAGTAATCACACACTGACGAATCAGGTGACCTGGGTAACCATCTAGGGCCGCAACCCATGCTGACAACCCTGTCAGTTGTAAAAACTGTGTATATAGTTGGTTGGTTGATTGATTTTGGAGACAGGATCAAACAGAGAGGTCATCAGGCCCATCGGATTAGGGAAGCATGTGGAAGAAAGTCAGCCGTGCCATTTCAAACGAACCAACCCAGCATTTGCCTGAAGTGATTTATGGAAATCAGAGAAAACCTTAATCAGGATGGGAGGACACGGATTTGAACCGTCGTCCTCCCGAATGCGAGTCCAGTGTGCTAAGCATTGCGCCGCCTAGATCGATAAGATTTTGTATGTGTGCTCCAAGGTTCGTCCGGATGTATAGGCAGGTGCTCTATCCTTTTCAAAGCAAAGGAAAGTCTTTTTCTTCTCCGTTAACGGGGCAGTAAACTCAGCTGGTCTGTAAGACCACGGAGAAATCTTCAGATTAATACAATGTCTGAAAATTGGTTAAAAGAAGCCATCTTGTAGGCAAGTATAATAGATAACAATAAGGGTCGTCTGATGGTAATTAAAAATCGATGTAATCTGTAAGGGTCTGGAAGAACAGCTTCGTGTTTGACGTCTGTGCGTCCCGTTTCCAGGCGCGTGCACTGCCGGGTTAATACGTTCACGTGCAATCGTATCCACTCGTGTGGGCTGTGGTGTCACCGCCAGACACCACACTTGCTAGGTGGTAGCTTTTAGATCGGCCGCGGTCCGGTAGTATACGTCGGACCCGCGTGTCGCCACTGTCAGTGATCGCAGACCGAGCGCCACCACACGGCAGGTCTAGAGAGACGTACTAGCACTCGCCCCAGTTGTACAGCCGACTTTGCTAGCGATGCTACACTGACGAAGACTCTCTCATTTGCCGAGAAGATAGTTAGCATAGCCTTCAGCTAAGTCAATTGCTACGACCTTGCAAGGCGCCATCACCAAGTTACATTGAGATGATAATACTGTATCAACAAGACCAATGTTCACCAATTGTGGATTAAAGTTAAGTATTCCAGCAGCTACGTACTTTTCTTTATAGGATTCATTACGTATCCTGTTTCAGACCTCACGCCAGCCTGCGTGAGTTTAAGCGCGTGCCTTTCGGCTTCCTCTCATTGTGTCTAGGCTGTCTTCTAATTGCCCCACCCTGTACCATCCCGCACGGCCGTGGGGACGATATGTCCGTCGCATACGGCACTACTCACGTGAGTCCGTGTAAGTTATGCCTACCGAACCCATCGATTCCATACTCACACGACAGTTACAGGGCCCCGTACATGAGCAGCAAGATCGCGGAAGTCTCGGTTAGCTACGATCTTGCCTCCGGTGAAGTGCGTCACGTGCTGGTAGACGTTTCTGCTTCTTACACGAGGCATAAAATTATTTGTTACAGACCATCATCACTCGAATGCAGTCTATATAAATAAAAGTGTAAATGTACGTTTGTTCAAAATCTTGTATCACCGAAAGTTCTTGACGGATTCCTTTGAAATTTTGATACGACATTGCGTTCTGATACAGGCGTCTTATAGGTACCCATTACTTCCCGTCAGATCACCGAAGTTAAACGCTGTCGGGCTGGGCTAGCACTTGGATGGGTAAACATCCGGTCTGCCGAGCGCTGCTGGCAAGCGAGGTGCACTGAGCCCTTGTGAGGCAAACTGAGGAGCTACTTGATTGACAAGTAGCGGCTTCGGTCTCGCAAACTGACATACAACCGGGAGAGCGGTGTGCTGACCATATGCCGCTCCATATCATCGTCCAGTGACGCCTGTGGGCTGAGAATGACACGGCGGCCGGTCTGTACCGTTGGGTACGGCCTGTTCGAGCGGAATTTAGTCAAGGTCAGAGATAGTGGGTAAGAAGAGATGCACAGAGTGGTGGAAGGAAGCGAACATAGAAAACGGGAAGGAGGGGATGAACAGAGAGAGAGAGCAGAGGCAGGAGGGAGATGGTGAAAGAGGAGGGGGGGGGGGGTAGAAGATGGATGGAGAAAGAGTGGAAGAGGTGACTGACAGAGAGAAGGGGAGAGAGAGGGGCAGGAGGAGATGGAGGAGGAGGAGGAGCGGGAGAGAAAGGGGGGAGAAGACGATGGACAAAAAAGGGGTAAGGAGAAGAAAATAAACAGAGGCAGGGGAGAGAAGGAAATTAGGTCAAGAAACGTGGGCTTTCTATTTTCTTTCTTTTCGTTTTAAGGAGACAGCCACAACAAAGTGTGGCCGGATACACCTAGTTTCTAAATAAGAAACTCTTTACATAATTTTTCCTTGTTTACATAATCTGGATGACGTTATATCTGCCTGCTTTGTGTGGTTGAATTGAAATACTATTCAATTTCATATCGAATTATTTGCCTCCACTTGCGATTTGCGGTTCTTTGCAGAAAGACAGCCTGTCACTTCATTCTTCGACATGCAGACTTGTTTGACTACACTGGAAGCGTATGCACCACTCAGCCACAGTGCCGTGTAGTCGTGCGTTATTGCCGTTCACCTCCACCAAGTCAGTATGAAGTTCAAATGCCTCTGAGCACTATGGGTCATCCGTCCCCTAGAACTTAGAACTACTTAAACCTAACTAACCTTAGGACATCACACACATCCATGCCCGAGGCAGGATTCGAACATGCGACCGTAGCGGTCGCTCGGTTCCAGACTGTAGCGCCTAGAACCGCTCGGCGACTCCGGCCGGCCAGCATGAAGTGATCTAGCGTTGGTCCCCTTCAAATTCAGATAGTGTATCGTTGCACGACACTCGACTTTATGAGTGGGTTACGTCATTTTATTTTGGCTCCTCTAACGCCGTGCTGCGGTACTGTGACGCAAGTGTTTCAGTGTGCTCCGAGAGTACATACAGGCAGTACCTGCAAAAGAACAAAAAAAGTTAATGACACAACTTTATTTTTTGCGAGTTGATAATTAAAATTTTATGACTACCGTCGTAAGATGTGCTGTAAGCACTGCACTCCGTTGTTCCACTATCAGCATCCTGCGACGTCACCTTTGATTCACAGTCGTTGTTCCACACTACCGTCAACAGCAAATTCGCACCACCGTGCACTACAAAGCTTGCCCCAATATTTATGTCATCCCTGCAGCCGCTCGGTGACGGCAGGCGGCAGCGCCTCTCTGTTTGCACGGCCGCCGCACGCAGCCCCCCCGCGCCCCGCGGCTGTTGACACGCACCCACGGCTCCCGCGCGCGCTGACAGCCTCGGCCGCAGCCACCGCCTCCAGCGGCGGCGCTTCACTCGGCCGCTCCTCAGCCCACCACGGCCAGACTCGCTCTCCACTGCGCGCCGTCTGTCTCCCCCAGCTGCACCGCCAGATCGATATGGCGGCCGCTCTCCGCAGACGGAAATTACTCCCCTGGCCCACAGACGGCAGCCGCGCCAATATATCTCTCTAGTCTCTACCGTACGTACGCTCAGGGGCCCCGTCCCGTCCCGTGCCTGCTTTTCGGGCGGCGCGTCGCCTGCATACCGAATCAGCCAGCGGCGAGGTACTTGGGAGTTTCACTACATTGGACTCACACAAGTGCCCCAGAAGACGAGTGTCTGTTCTTGGTCTGGAAACCCACTAACGCGTCAGGTCGGTCACCCATGAATTTTAAGCCACGACTCTTTACATCTACATTCCCCAAGCTAAGTTGTGGTGTCTGGCAGAGGGTACTTATGGTACCATTAACATCTGCGTCGTCCCTGTTCCATTCGCGAATGGAGTATGGGAAGACGACAGTCGATATACTGGGTGATTCAGAAAGGACAGATTTCACTTATCTATTACAGACAAACTACGAAAGATAGAAACACATTGCGTATGTCACTGGACAGAGAAAGGCTCAAAATTTTGACAGAACTGCACTCTTGTTTGGTTCTAGCAACATGGAGTCTGTGGTGTCACCGCCAGACACCACACTTGCTAGGTGGTAGTTTTAAATCGGACGCGGTCCATTAGTACATGTCGGACCCGCGTGTCGCCACTGTGTGATCGCAGACCGAGCGCCACCACAAGGCAGGTCTCGAGAGACGGACTAGCACTCGCCCCAGTTGTACGGACGACTTTGCTAGCGACTACACTGACGAAGCCTCGCTCCTTTTCCGAGCAGATAGAATAGCCTTCAGCTAAGTCCATGGCTACGACCTAGCAAGGTGCCATTAGTAACATTGCAGGTATCTAAAGAGTCTCACTTGTATCGCCACAATCTCCAGATGTACCAAAAGGATGGATTAAAGTTAAGTATTACAGAAGCTACGTACTTTTCTTTATAGCAATCATTACGTATCCTGTTTCAGACCTCACGCACCCTCTTTGGCTTAGCGCGTGCCTGTCGGCTTCCTCTCATTGTGTCTAGGCTGTCTTGTTTAGACACAACAGAGTCTATACCACAAGAAAAGCTGTGATGCAAAAGAGGCAGCCAGAGTTGCAACTAAATTGGACGTTTATTTAGTCGATGACACGCTTCACGCTATGTTGTTGTTGTGGTCTTCAGTCCAGAGACTGGTTTGATGCAGCTCTCTATGCTACTCTATCCTGTGCAAGTTTCTTCATCTCCCAGTACCTACTGCAACCTACATCCTTCTGAATCTGCTTAGTGTATTCATCTCTTTGTCTCCCTCTATGATTTTTACCCTCCACGCTGCCCTCCAATATTAAATTAGTGATTCCTTGATGCTTCAGAACGTGTCCTACCAACCGATCTCTTCTTCTAGTCAAGTTATGCCACAAATTTCTCTTCTCCCCAATTCTATTCAATACCTCCTCATTAGTTATGTGATCTACCCATCTAATCCTCAGTATTCTTCTGTGACATCATATTTCGAAAGCTACTATTCTCTTCTTGTCCAAACTATTTATCGTCCTTGTTTCACTTCCATACATGGCTACACTCCATACTTTCAGAAAAGACTTCCTGACACCGAAATCTATACTCGATGTTAACAAATTGATCTTCCTCAGAAACGCTTTCCTTGCCATTGCCAGTCTACATTTTATATCCTTTATACTTCGACCATCATAACTTATTTTGCTCCCCAAATAGCAAAACGCATTTATTACTTTAAGTGTCTCATTTCCTAATCCAATTTCCTCAGCATCATCCGACTTAATTCGACTACATTCCATTATCTTCGTTTTGCTTTTGTTGATGTTCATCTTATATCCTCCTTTCAAGACACTGTCCATTCCGTTCAACTGTTCTTCCAGGTCCTTTGCTGTCTTATAGAATTACAACGTCATCGGTGAACTTTAAAGTTTTTATTTCTTCTCCATGGATTTCAATTCCTACTCTGAATTTTTCTTTTCTTTTCTTTACTGCTTGCTCAACGTACAGATTGAATAGCATCGGGGATAGGCTACAACCCTGTCCCTTCCCACCCAATGCTTCCCTTCGATGCCCCTCGACTCCTATAACTGCCATTTGATTTCTGTACAAATTGTAAATAACCTTTCGCTCCCTGTATTTTACACCTGCCACGTTCAGAATTTGAAAGAGAGTACTCCAGTCAACATTGTCAAAAGCTTTCTCTAAGTCTACAGACGCTAGAAACGTAGGTTTTCCTGTCCTTCATCTATCTTCTAAGGTAAGTGGTAGGGTCAGTATTGCCTCACTGATCTTCCCCGAGGTCGGCTTCTACCAGATTTTCCATTCGTCTGTAAAGAATTCGTGTTAGTATTTTGCAGCCTTGACTTATTAAACTGATAGTTCGGTAATTTTCACATCTGTCAACACCTACTTTCCTTGGGATTGGAATTATTACATTCTTCTTGAAGTCTGAGGGTATTTCGCCTGTCTCATACATCTTACTCACCAGATGGTAGAGTTTTGTCAGGGCGGGCTCTCCCAAGGCTGTCAGTAGTTCTAACGAAATGCTGTCTACTCCCGGGGCCTTGTTTAGACTTAGGTCTTTCAGTGCTCTGTCAAACTCTTCACGCAGTGTCATATCTCCCATTTCATCTTCATCTACATTCTCTTACATTTCCATAATATTGTCATCAAGTACATTGCCCTTGTATAGACCCTCTATATACTCCTTCCACCTTTCTGCTTTCCCTTCTTTGCTTAGAACTGGTTTTCCATCTGAGCTCTTGAGGTTCATAGAAGTGGTTCTCTTTTCTCCAAAGGTCTCTTTAATTTTCCTGTAGGCAATATCTATCTTACCCCTAATGAGATATACCTCTACATCCTTACATTTGTCCTCTAGCCATCCCTGCTTAGCCATTTTGCACTTCCTGCCCATCTCATTTTTGAGACGTTTGTATTCCTTTTTGCCTGCTTCATTTACTGCATTTTTGTATTTTCTCCTTTCATCAATTAAATTCAATATATCTTCTGATACCCAAGGACTTCTTCTAGCCCTCGTCTTTTTACCTACTTGATCCTTTGCTGCCTTCACTATTTCATCCCTCAAAGCTACTCATGCTTCTTCTACTATATATCTTTCCCCCATTCATGCCACTTGTTCCCTAATGCTCTCCCTGAAACTCTCTAAAACCTCTTGTTCTGTAAGTTTATCCAGGTCCTATCTCCTTAAATTCCCATCTGGCTATACTTATTCTCAAACCAACATACTCACAAATTTTTTTTCCTTTACTGTTATTTCACCCCACCGCCCCATATGGGTAAGGTGTAGGCTGTCAGCGGATAGAATTTGCTGCTCTTCAACCATATGAAAGTAAAATTTTAGTATAAAAGCTGGACATTGTGGTTGACAAAAAGAAACGTTTTGTAAAATAAAAGGCAGAGAGTCAGATATATAAGTTAAAATATAAAATGTTGATTAGAGACACAGATGAATGGAAAATAAGTGTTGCACACGAATATATAAAAACAGGAAGACAGTTGTAAAAGATAAAACGGAAAGGCTGATGTGCTGACTGAATAAAATACACAGATGAGTGGATGTTGACTGGCAGGGATAAAGGTATCAAGGGAACATAGCATCTAAAAATAATGCGTAGGAGGATATTTTAGGTGGATGTTTGGAGGAGGGATGGGGAAAGAGTGGAGAGGAATGCTGTTTCGAATCAAAACTTGGGAAGTGGGTGGATAGGATTGGAGAGGAAAGGATCCTACACAAGGGAGGGTGGTATAGATCGGCTATAGCTGGTAGGACGGGCGGATTTCACTACGCACAAAAGTCAAAATTATCATACATTCACACTCAAGTTTACATTAAATATGTGTGCAAACCATAACTGGATAGCATATTTTAAACAGTATAGGAATGTTTGCCAAATCAAATTTCCGTCAAAAACATCAATAAATAAAGTGGGTACACATTTGTATGAACCCAACTAATGTTCGTTAACGAATGATACTGGTCAAGGTGTGACCGACTAGGAAAGCTTAGAGAGATGGCGGCCTCTTCGGGCCGTGATTATTTTATTTCAGGAAATGTCGTTACAATAGTAATTCACAATCTTAAAAACAAGCAATGCACAAAACGATTACATAACATATGTGGCACATACATATGTGTTGTAAGTCTGCTTAGCTACACAAATAAAATACAGAGTAATACTAAGGTTCAACTTACAGATCCAGAAAGGTTAAGATTTACGTGCCACAAAGCATGAATATATCAATACACATATGTACCCACTTTATTTACTGATATTTTGGACGAACATTTTACTTGGTAAACACTGGTATGTACTGGTTGCGATATGCTCTCCATTTATGCTTTGCGCTTGAATTTAATGTAAACTTGTGTTTGAATATATTGTACTTTTGACTTTTGTACATAGGTCGGTTTGATAGTAGGTATAGCCCGAAACCTGTAACCGACTAAATAAACATCTGTTTTAGTTGCAGTTTCGGCCGTCCCTTTTTGAATCACAATCCAAATTGACTTGCTTCCCCACTTTACCGAGCACGCTGGAGTTAAACAAGGGAACTCTTTTTCTACGTTCGAATTTGCGCAAAGTGAATCCATTGTTCAAATGCAACGCGCATTCCGCCGTAGATTCAGCAAGAAGCCGCCTCTGCACAGGCAGGTTTATAACTGGTATACAAAATTCGTGGCAGTTGGTTTTATATGCATAGAGAAGAGCAGTGGTCGTCCACACACATCTGATGAAAATGTCGAACGCATCCGGGCTGCGTTAACACGGAACCCTCGAAAGTTTGCAACATGGGCAGTCCAGGAACTTCAGCTTTCTCAAACAACGGTGCGGCATATTCCGAAACGGCGCTTGCGTATGGAGCCTTACAAGTAGCAGTTACTGCAGCAATTGCGTCCCAGCGACCATAACAGAAGGTGCGAAGGAACGAGAGCTCCTGGATATGGCAGGGGACGCTTTTTCCTAACGACTCATCTGTTCGGACAAATTGAAGCTACATCTATCAGATGTAAGGATTTGGAGGTCACAAAATCCTGGCGTCGTCTTCGATCATGAAAGAGACTCTCCGAAACTGAATGTGTTTTGTGCCGTTTCAGTTCACAAAGCTTTTGGACCTTTCCTTTTTGCGGAAGAAACTGTGACAGGAGTGTCATACCTGGACATGGTTCAAAATTAGTTGTTTTTTCAACTTCACAAAGATTCCAATGATTTCATTTTTATGTATGACGGCGCCTCGTTACCCTTCCACCTTCAGGTGCGACATTATCTAAACAACACCATCCCACAACTTTGGTTTGGAGTAGGTGGACAGCATGATCCTGTTCATTGCTTTTGCCCTTCCAGGTCGCCAGACCTCAGACCTCACAACTTCTTCCAGGGGGGAGGGGTGTGGGGGTATAAAAGACAGAGTCTTTCAAGAGCTGAGAATTCGAATTGTTGAAGCTGTCGATTCAATAAACATGGATCTGTTGATTCGTGTGTGGAATGAAACGGACTACAGTTTCGGTGTTTCTCGAGCAACATATGGTGCCCATGTTGAGTGTATGGTATTGTGTTTATGCGAACATAAAACTTCTTACCTTCCTCTATCCAGTGACATGCGCTATGTGCTTCCATCCCTCATAATTTGTTTGTAATAAAGAAGTGACATCTGTTCTTTCTTTCTAAATCTCACTGTACATTATCTGATCAAAAGTGTCTAGATAGCTATTGATGGACATTAATGTAGGGTGTCCATCCGGCTTTAGCTGTCCCGAGGCGATTTTTAATAAGGTGTGGAGAAATGGCAGCCCATCCTTCCTCGACAGCTGAAACAAGAGAAGGTAGAATCCTAGGGTCTGGAGCGAAGTAAACGTTCTAACTTTTCCCATACGTGTTTATTGCGTTCAGGTCGGGATTCTGGGCATGTCAGTCCATTTCAGGGACGTTGCGGTCCACAAACCATTACCTCACAGAGGCTGTTTTATGACAGGATGCATCGTCAGAGTGATACAATAATCGTCTACGAACTGTTCCTCTACAGAGCACAGTACGCAATTTCTTAAGAGCAATATGGAGGCCACACCCTAACCACGAAAAACACCCACATACCATATCACCATATCCTCCACACCTCAGTGTAGGCACTATACAAGATGGCTTATGATAACAGGTAACCCTTTCATCGGGTAGATACTGGGTACAGCACTTTGTACTGATAACACTTTGGAACTCACTGGTGATTCCTTACGCTCATTTCATCCGATTTTTTACAACCGCCCTCCGCAAAACTCGACGATCCTGTCCGTCAATACCGGAGCCCCGTCTGGACACGTTGTAGCTCTCGTTGTCCTTCGCGTTTCTACTTCACAGTCACATCACCAACAGTTTTGAGCAGCTTTAGAAGAAGCGAAATGTCCCTCACGAGTTTGCTGCTCGAGTGACATCCAGTTACTACCCAACGTTCGAAGTCATTAAGTACTGACCGATACGTTCTGCTCTCACTGCTTCTCTTTCGACGACAAACCACTCCCCGCCTCCTTTTATACTGACAAGCCCGCCTCTCATGATATCTAGTACTCGATTCTGAATTACATTACGTGTGTCTGGATACTTTATATTAGACAGTGCAGATTTCTATAAGCTCTAATTTATCTGATTTTCCCATCTGGAGCATTTCGTAAGAAATATGTGGGGAAATATATGTTTTCCAACTCTTCCTGGTGCGCTCACACTACCGCGACACGAAATGCCTCTTATATAGCGTTTGCCGCTGGAGTATGTTGACCACTTTCGTAATGCTCTACCATCAACTGAATGATCGCGTGAAGAGGAGTGTTCAGAACTTGTGATGATATCCTTCTTTCCTGTAATGGAAGCTGATCGTAGGATCGACGAATGTATTTTCAGTGCTTCAGGTTTGTAGATTCAAATTTATCATCCTTTCATGCGATATAATTGATTTGTCTTGAAGAAAGTCGTGAATGAAGAATATGGAATATTGTTACTCTATTTGAGAAACGTGTGTTAAATGTATTGAGCACCATGTGAGTTTTGTTAACGTCTGTATTGTTTTGAGAGCTAGATATACACTGAAAGGAGGATATAACATTAACATCAACAAAAGCAAAACGAGGAAAATGGAATGTAGTCGAATTAAATAAGGTGATGCTGAGGGAATTAGATTAGGTAATGAGACGCTGAAAATAGTAGATGAGTTTTGCTATTTGGGAAGTAAAATAACTGATAACGGTCGAAGTACAGAGGATAGAAAATGTAGACTGGCTATGGCAAGGAAAGCATTTCTGAAGAAGAGAAATTTGTTAACATCAGGTATAGACTTAAGTGTTAGGAAGTTCTTTCTCAAAGCATTTGTATGGAGTGTAGCCATGTATGGAAGTGAAACATTGACGATAAATAGTTTAGACAAGAAGAGAATAGAAGCTTTCGAAATGTGGTGCTACAGAAGAATGCTGAAGGTTAGATGGGTAGATCACATAACTAACGAAGAGGTACTGAACAGAATTGGGGAGAAGAGTAATTTGTGGCACAACTTGACTAGATGAAGGGGTATATTGGTAGGACATGTTCTGAGGCATCTAGGGATCACCAATATAGTATTGGAAGGAAGCGTGGAGGGTAAAAATCATAGAGGACACCAAGAGATGAATACACTAAACATGTTCAGAAAGTTGTAGGTTCCAACAGTTACTCGGAGATAAAGAGGCTTGGACGGGATAGAGTAGCATCGAGAGCTGCATCAAACCAGTCTCTGGACTGAAGACCACAACGGCAACAACAACAACAACAACATATACACTAAAGAGCCAAAGAAGCTGGTACATCTACCTAATGTCATGTATGGCCCTCGCAAGCAAGCAGAAGTGCCGCAACATGACGTGGCATGGACTCGACTAATGTCTGAAGTTGTGATGGAGGGAACTGACACCATGGATACTGCAGGACTGTCCATAAATCCGTAAAATGACAAGGGGTGGAGATCTCTTCTGAACAGCGCGTCGCAAGATATCCCAGATAGGCTCAATATGTTCATGCCTGGGGAGTTTGGTGGGCAGCAGAAATGTTTAAACTCAGAAGAGTGTCCCTGGAGCCACTCCGTAGCAATTTTGGACGAGTGGGGTGTCGCATTGTCGTGCTGGAATTGCCCAAGTCCGTCGCAATGCACAACGGACATGAATGGATGCGGGTGATCAGAAAGGATTCTTACGTATGTGTAACGTGTCAGAGACTATCAGGTTTTCCACATCACTCCTACTGCACACGCCCCATACCATTACAGAGCCTCCACCAGCTTGAACAGTCCCCTGCTGACATGCAGAGCCCATGGTTTCATGAGGTTGTCTGCATATCCGTAAACGCCCATCCGCTCGATGGAATTGAAAACGAGGCTCGTCCGATCAGGCAATATGTTTCGAGTCTTCAAGAGTCCATTGTCGGTGTTGACGGGCCCAGGAGAGGGGCGGCTTTGCGTCACGCAGTAATCAAAGGTTCAGGTGTGGGCCTTCGGCTCCGAAAGCCCATATCGATGGTGTTTCGTTGAATATTTCGGGCCCTGATACTTGTTGATAGTCCAGCATCTAAATCTGCAACAATTTGCGGAAGGGTTACATTTCTGCACGTTGAGCGATTCCCTCCAGTCGTTGTTGGTCCCGTTTATGCAGGATGTTCTTCCGGCCGTACCAGTGTCGGAGATTTGATATTTTACCGGATTCCTGATATTCACGGTACACTCGTGAAACGGTCGTACTTCATCGCTAGCTCGGAGATGCTGTGTCCCATCGCTCTTGCTCCGAATTCAACATCACGTACAAACTCACTTAAATCTTGGTAACCTGCCATTGTAGCAGCAGTAATCGATCTGACAACTGTGCCAGACACTCCTTGTCTTATATAGGCGTTGCCGAGCGCAGCGATCTATTCTGCATGTTCACACATATCTGTATTTGAATACGCACGCCTGTACCAATTTCTCTGGCGCTTCAGTGTATTCGCACATTGTGTCTGTCTTATTTCGTTCAATCTAAGTCCTTTAATTTATTTTATTATCCAATGTAACATGCTGCTGTGCTGCCATCTAGTCCAGACTTGTTGCCGTAAGCCTCTTCACATACGAGGTGAACAGTGACATGCTCAGATACGGTGTGAACAGCTAACTCAGTTAATCGTATGCTACCATTAGCAATTATTCTGTTCTTTGCGTGAATTGAGCTTACAGATGGAGAAAGTTCAGTCAGTGGTTGCTGCCCTGGAAAACTCATGATTTCTTAATACACTACACAGTGCTCTGCTATATTAGTGAGATGTTCTGTGAAACACATAATAGTGAGGAGCTTTCTATTTGCAATAGTCTATGTAGATTCTGTTCTCAACTATGTTCTGATAAATGTCGTTTAATGAAATGTCTGAATAAGTATCATATTCAAATCTACATTCAGCAATTACAGATACGAGGGGTCACCCTCATGGCACGACTTTTGGCTGCAAGCTGAAAGCAAATATACTACGCAGGGCGATTCAGCTGCCCCTACCGATTCGTTTTACTCAACCCTCACTTTGACTTTACCAGGAACAATATCCAGACAGGCGACAACCACGTAAAGATATAAGTTCCTACTCAGACTTTGGGCGACTGTTAGCGAACAGAAATATACTGTCAAAAATACAAATGGGGATTGGCCACCAGTTACAAGGTGCCTTATTTCCGCCATATTTTTCCAAGTGTCTCCAATTTCTCTTTGTGTAATTAACTGAGCAGTCATAGAGGTTTCGAGTGTCTCTGTAAGCGTATTCTAGTTACAGTACCTAACCTGTTGCTGGTGGTTGAGAACCGTTGCCTTATAAAGTGTGTTTCAACGTAGTATACTATGAAATTGACAGCAGATATCGAAACGAGAAGCGTGGAAGTAACAACTTTCCGCTATACAACATCTGAACCATTTACGAAAGATTAAGTACTATAAAGGAAATAAACTGACAGAGACATCCAAAACGTGAATGACTACACCGCTAACTACACAAAGAAAGATTGCAGACACTTGGGTAAGTATAGCACTATATACTGGTCCGAAAATACCACGTAACTCATGGCCAATCGGCAGCTGTATTTTTTACAGTACGAAGCCGTTTGTTAACAGTCGCCCAAAGCTCTGAGCAGAAACTTATATCGATTACGAGGCTCTCCCCTGACTGTGCACTGTTCCTCATACAGTCATAGTGCGGACTGCATAAAACGATTCGGTCGGGGTAGCTGCGCAACCCTGTATAATATTTGACAGGTTCTTGTTTGATGTTTAAGTATCTAGTTATTCAACATACATTTTAGTATTGTCTACAGCAGGTGTGTGTGTGTGTGTGTGTGTGTGTGTGTGTGTGTGTGTGTGTGTGTGTGACTATTTCATTATACATTTGCCGTCAGATCGGATTCCTAAGTTGTTTTCTGGGGCATAACTATCCATACATGATTGTATAACATAACAGTTCAATGCTTTACTTAGCTGCTCATGGTATTAGTTCATTTTCAGTACACGACAAATCACTTACAAGATACTGATCTGAAATTATTTCCTTACACGATTAAATATGGTATGTAGTCAACGAATTTATTAGAGCTAGAAAATGAAGTAGTAAACTGGTCACCGAAGATATTTATAACGTATGCCAATAACCATAGATTCATGCAAATAACTAAAAATCTGAAACAGGAAAAAATCGTATTAACCGAGGTATACTACTGGACATCATTTATCAACAGAGACAACCAAAAGGGAAAAGGCGGAAACGAATTTCAATACATTCGTATTGGCTAGCATCAATAATACTACTTAGAAAACTTAAGTCCACCCTCAGCCCTGGATGAATGTAAGAAAGGCGAGTTTAATTTATGAAAGTTTCAACTTGTGATTGGCTAAAAATACGATTTTCTCTGTTAGTAAGTAGTGAAGAGGAGTGAAACAGGATGCACGATTTTCTTTGTCTCTCCTCTAGGTTTCTGAGCTCGCTGTTGTACCACGCCACGTAGAAGGCGACAAAAGAGTGGCTCTTGTGTATCATGCCGGTCATAATTATTGCCTTCTTCGACGTACTGTCGTAAAGTTGACTGCAAGCATGCTTCTCTGAGGTGTAAGTTGTTTGCTGTGGACGTATCGTATGAGAACTAAGAAAATTCTCGTCGAGGTGCCTGACGATACCAGGTGAAAAAACAGAAACCAACTGAGATCGATCGATATTCACTGGGTTCTGACTGCTACTAATGTGAGCTAGCAATCAACGCTGTTCGGTGCATTTAGATCTAAGACAGAAAAAGTAATACGTTGAGCTGACGATCGAAGGAGTCGAAACAGACCTTCTTTTATCGAAATTTCAAACTCACATACTGGTCTTCAAAGAAGATTAACGAAAATATGTACTTTTTTGCTATCAAGTCAGACGGCACGATGAGACCTACCACAGGGAAAGTGTTGGGTCAAACTATCAAGTATTAATGTCTACATAAATAAAAAATCTAGAATATCGTAATAAATAATTTACAGCGAGTGACAATGGCTTGCTTTAGTTCTCCATACTCCTCTACCTTGTGCGAGCCTGATCTCTGCAGTTCTACCGCAGTCTACATTCCTTTGAATTTAATTACTGTATTCAATTCTTAGTCTCCATCTAAAATCTTTACCCCACATATTTCCTTACAGTACCAAATGGACAGCTCCTTGATGCCACGGGATGTATTCTGTCAACCGATGGCAAAAATGTCTTTTTTTCCAATTACATTCAGTACCTCTTCGTTATATTTCCCATCCAACCACCTAATCCTCAGCAACCTTCTATAGAATCACCTTTCCACTTCTCACTACCACATACTTTAGACGAATACCTTCAGAAGAGTCTTCCTAACACTTAAATTTACATTACATATCAACAAATGTCTCTTTTTCTGTAACTGGTTTTTCAGTCTAAAGTTTTATATTTTTTCTACTTCTGTCATCATCAGTTATTTTTCTGTCCAAATAACATATAACTAATTTTAGAGTCTCATTTACTAATCTAATCCGTGCTGCGCTGCTTGATTTAATTCAACTGCATTTCTTGCTGTTCATCTTGTAACCTCATTTCAAGAAGCTATCTATTCCGTTCAAATGCTCTCGCAAGTCCTTTAATGTATCTGTCTTACTTACAGTTTACAATGTCGTCGGAAAACCTCAACTTTAGTTGCTTTTTCCAAATTAGGTCCTTCCTTTCCTTTACTTCATCCTCAATGTAGAGATTGAACAGCATTGGGGGTAGCCTACAATCCTGTCTCCCCCTGTCTCAATTACTGCTTTCCTTTCATGTCCTTCAATTCCTAATAACTGCAGCGTGGTTTCTGTACAACTTGTAAATAACTTCTCGCTCCTTGTATTTTTATCCCTGTCTTTTATGCCTGTTACTTTCAAAATTTCAAAGGGATTCCAGCCAATATTGTCAAAAGCTTTCTCTAAATCTACACATTCTATAAAATTAGATCGGTCTTTAGATAACCTGTCTTGTAAGATAAGTCGTAGGGTCAGTAATACCCCGCGTGTTCCTACATTTCTCCGAAACCCAAACTGATTCTCCGTGAGGTCGGCTAGTACCAGTTTTTTTTTTCTTTTTTTCATTCTTCTGTAAATAATTCGTGTCAGTAGTTTGCAACAGAGACCTAATATGCTCATGGTTCGGTTTAGTATTCACATCTGTCAGCACCTGCCTTCTTTGGAGATGGAATTACACTGACGGAAAAAAAGTCACAACGCCAAGAAGGAGTTGTGCGACGTAAACGAAAGTTGATAGGCTGGTTTCTACATCTGAAAGATGAGGTGTATTCAAATTTCGCGCCAGAGAGTCACTACGAGGACGCATATCGGTTACTATGAAGTACGCGCTGTAACGGTCGTGAGCTTTAGTTACCTTTGAGATTGGACGCGGGGAGCTGACGCCAGTGAAGAAGGCGACAATGACGTCATTATCAACACCTCACTGAGTTTGAACGAAGTCGTGTAACAGGGCTACTAGAAACTGGATGTTCCTTTCGCGATACTGCAGAAAGACTTGGCAGGAATGTAGTCACTGTACGTGATTATTGGCAGTGTCTGTCACGAGAATGTACGCTCGCAAGGAGACCAGGCTCCAGACGACCACGTAGCACTTCCGACACGGAAAAGTCCACTGTGTTCGGCGTATGCATCCGGCGGATCGTACTGCAGCTGTAGCAGCAATTTGAGCAGCAGTTGGCAATACAGTGACGTAAAGAACTCTTACAAATAGTTATTTCAAACATGGTTCAAATGGCTCTGAGCACTATGGGACTTAACATCTGAGGTCATCAGTCCACTAGAACTTAGAACTACTGAAACCTAACTACCCTAAGTACATCACACACATCCATGCCCGAGGCAGGATTCGAACCTGCAACCGTAGCGGTCGCGCGGTTCCAGACTGTAGCGCCTAGAACCGTTCGGCCACTCCGGCCGGCTAGGTTATTTCAAGGACAGTTCCGAACCAGGCGTCCTGTAGCGGGCCTTCCACTGCTCCCAACCCAACGCCATTTGCGATTTTATTGGTGTCAAGTGAGAGCTCATTAAGGGCAGGGTGGAGATCTGTTGTGTTTTGTGATGAAAGCCGGCTCTTCCTCAGCGCCAGTGATGGCCATTTGCTGGTTAGAAGGAAACAGCTGAATGCCTATCGGTGTACTAGACACACTGGACCTATGCCTGGAGTTACGGTCCCGGTCGATTTCGTATGGCAGCAGGAGCACTCTCGTGGATATCCCACACATCTTGACTGCAAATATGGTGATTCGATCTGTAGTGCGGTCATTCGTGAATAGCATTCGAGGGAGTGGTTTCCAACAGGATAACGCTCGCCCACATACTGCTGTTGTAACCCAACACACTCTAGAGTGTGTCCACATGCTGCCTCGGCCTGTTCGATCACCAGATCTGTCTCCAATCGAGCACCTGTGGAACATCATCAGACGACAACTCTAGCGTCATCCACAAACAGCATTAACTGTCCTCGTATTGACCTACTAAGTGCAACAGGCATGGAATTCCATCCCAAAACCAGACGTCCGTCAACAGTACGACACAATGCATGCACGTTTTCGCGCTTTTGCTCAACAATTTAGCAGTTACACAGGTTGTTAAAGTACTAACATTTTATATTAGCATTGGATTATCTCGCGCTTACATTAACTTGTGAATTTACAGTGTTAATCACTTAAATATGTTAGCTAGACTAACGCCTTCCAGAAATTTGATTGCTATATATAAATTACTTTTTGGAGTTGCTGTTTTTTGCGTGAGTATGATACATTTTTTCAGAACCCTCAGAGTATGTCGCCTGTCCCATTTATCTTGCATACTAAGTAATAAAATAATTTTGTCCTGGGTGCCTCTCCCAAAGATCTCAGTAGTTCTGAAGAGTTCTAAGACAATGACGTCTACTGCGGTGGTTTACATGTAAGTCTCTCAATGGTCTGTCGAAGTATGGCTTAGTAATAATTTCGTCCTCCTGTGTAAAATATTTCAAAGGTAAAATAATACTCCATTCGATCTCCGGGCAGGCTCTGTTCCGGAGGATGTCGACATCAGGGAAAAGAAAAGTTCTCTTCTACAGATCGGAAGTGCAGTGTTATGTCCTTTAACCCCTTAATCAGGTAGGTGGGTTAGAGACTTTAAATCTCGAAATCTAGAAAAATTATTGCTTTCACACACAGGTCTCATGGACTACCAACTTGATAAAAGAGTACCTGTTAATGTTAAAAGCGGAGAGGGTGATCTGTATAAGTAACTAGATCTTGGCAGGCTTCGCCATCTAAAAAGTATCTTTTTCATTACTGCTCGACTGGACAGTATCCTGAAAAGGGATGCCAATTATAGAGGAGGGTTCATCTTTTAGAATTCCATTGCCTATCACTAACAGGGATCCGGAAGCCAGATTAAGGTCGGGTTGAGGATCTGAATTTGGCGATACACTGGGAAGTAATAGACAGTCAACGCAGCGGTTAACCTGAATCTGTAGAAGAAAATATGGGAAGGTGACGTTAAGGCGGCGGGGGGGGGGGGGGGGGGGCGGGATTCTCCAGGCTTTATCTCACAGTGCATTCCTCGGCCGATATTACCTTCTCTTCAAGACACTGTTATTACACTTACATGATGGTTCTTGGGATAGGTGCATGTGCGTGGGTAGCGAATGGAATACTTCCTGTCAAAATCATTTAGAGAAATAAAACGATTCTTTTGTTATGAATGGTGGCGGTACTTTCACGCCAAACGCAAGATAGCCATCGCCAACATTTCAAAATATTTTTATAGAACAGAATTTCCCAGGTGCATACAAGGGTACGAATTTAATTTATGATTCTAATTCGAAATAACTTACTCATTTATGAGGTCCCTTAACATGTATAAAAACAGAATAATAAGGTTGCATTTATCATTGTCAGTAGAATCAGCCTCGAGTTCGAAAAGTTCCAGGCCATAAAACAAGGCTCGTTTACATTCACACGTATTCATAGTGTGTGAAACCGGTTGATGTGTGTGTGTTTGTGTGTGTGCGCAAGTGAATTGCCCCCACCCCCCTCCACCTTAACGTCACCCTCCCATATTTTCTTGTAAGAATCAAGTTACCCGTTGCGTTGACTTCTATTACTTCCCATCGAGACAAGTAAACAACGAGCAGAGATGGCAATGGGCAGTAATAGTCAAAGCTGCGTGGTTGCGAAAATCTCGTTTAAAATCAAGAAATAGTCAACGAATAATAATTCTCCACGGATGTGGGTGTTGGTGAGGAACAGAATTTATCGTTCTGCAAGGTGCAGGGTCGAGTTAACTGAAGAGTATGAAATCACCAACACGAAGGTTCTCCAATTAAAATAAAACTGAATTTGATACAATACTCTGTATAATAAATACGCAAATTAGCAAGGGAGATCTCACGATGGTTTTTACATTTGCCTAAGGACACACCTGGTGGTACCTCGAAAAACTGAACAAAGCATACGAAATCATATCATCATCAACGTACGAAATTAAATAACAAAAATTAACAAGCGGTTCACCAAACGTCCCTCTAACATAATCAAGCTGAAATAGAATGGATTACACATTTCTATACGCTTCACCATCATATTCAGAAGGTTAGATAGACAACCGAACAATACATTTCAAAAGAGCATGACTGCTCACTCGCCAGTTCGCAAGCTCAAAATGCCCCTATTCCGAATAGTTGGAAGGGAGAAATGCTGCTACGTCTGCGCAAGCATTGTCTTTCGACTTGCCCAGAGCTTTTCGTTCTCTGCTATACCTTCGCTAAATTGTGTATACTTATATCCACCTGGAAAATTCTATTCTGTAAAAGTATGTGGCAAGGGCTAGTCACTATGTTTGCTTACTCTGACTGCCAGCGAAAACATTTGGAATCCACTTCCGCGCTCACACACACACACACTTATTAATTCATAGACCTGTATAGGCAGCATGGGTGATGTGGAGGGTTCATACAGGGTGGTCAGAAACAGTCTGAAAAGCTTGTAAGGGTGTTGCAGCGTAGGCTGTGCTGCGAAGTAACAAGAATAAAATTCGATACCTTCTGCCCTTTCCCGAGTTATATAGCAATGAAGTTAGTCAATCAAGCCTTTACACGCACAAATTCAAGCGGCCCGCCAGATAAAGTTGGTGTCAGTTGTTCTCATAGCGTAGATGATAGCGCACGATAGTGCACAACCTTTAGCACGGGTTCGAGCCTTACTATCGCCCCAAGTTCAATTTTTGTATCACTCTCGTTCGGTTTTAGGAAACCAAACGAAGAACACGTTTGGCAACACAGTCTCTGGCGGCCTGCTTGAATTTACGCGAGCAGCAGTTTGATTGGCTAACTTGAAAACGTCGTCACATATCGAATTTTTTTCTTTAACGGTTATTTCTCAGCACAATCTACCCTACAACACCCTTGCAAGATTTTCAGACCGTTTCTGACCACCATGTATGATCGAATTAGCTCATCCTCCCTCCAGGGACTGATTATAAGCTTAACAGTGTAATGAGCGACATAAAATCGGCGTTACAAACACGTAGGACGCATCATAAATGGCGGAGTTCGTCAAACGGCTCTGACTGAGCGCATCTACTGTTAAACATTACCACATTCTTCAGGTACCACTCTAACACAAGGTATATAACGGTTTAATGTGTCAAACTTCTTAGCCTCCTCGATCCGGGTATGTATCCAACAATAGCGCATACGGGGAAATTGACAGAAAAAGGATCGAGTGCTCTGTTTCAGCATTGTTCTGTAGTGGATGGCATGTGGCTTGAGTTTAGATCCGCGAAAAAGTACAGCAACTGTCCCGAAGAAGACGGCATAGTTTGCCGTGAACAATATGACAATCAAAGTTGTGCAGTGACTGTAGACTGTAGTATTTCCGATTGTAGTTGTCCACGTTCCGCTAGAATTACCTCAGTTCAGTGCACGGCAATCATGAAGTGTCATTCATAGAAGTGTATGAGTATTCTGTAATGAATAAAATGTCTACTCCGGAATTCAGGAGGGGGAGGAAGGTCACAAATGCCTCCCTCGCCGCCTTGCGAAAGCTAATCACGGTTTTATACCCAGTTGACAATAAATTACACTAATTTTTAAAGTTAATACCCGACTGTTTATACTTACGAATGCAAATATGATGAATCGCAGTTTGTAAATAACACATTCAGCCATTTCTCAAACATATCAGCAGATCCTTTACGACGAAATGCTACGTGTCGTTAACATAAGGAATTGTTAATTGGTATCCGTTAACGTCCTCTGACACAAAATTGCTATGCCAATATAACAAAATTTAGAGACTTGCCACAATAAATTAATCTCTTCGTCTGTTAAAGTTTGTCGACTGCTATGGAAGAGCGGTTCTAGGCGCTTCAGTCAGGAACCGCGCGACCGCTGCGGTCGCAGGTTCGAATCCTGCCTCGGGCATGGATGTGTATGATGTCCTTAGGTTAGTTAGGTTTAAGTAGTTGTAAGTTCCAGGGGACTGACGACCTCAGATGTTAAGTCCCATAGTGCTAAGAGCCATTTGAACCATTTTATTTGTTAAAGTTTACAAACCCAAAATCGTAATAATTAGCTGTATTGCATGTAAAAGTATTACAAACTGATAAATATGAGTTGCACTAAAAGCAAAATACACACGATCAACTTGAGCAGCTGCATCAGTATGCTCTTCCATTTGTGCTCGAATTTAAGAGCATAGTCCGCCTTACTCAGAACAATAGATTTCTGTCACAGCTCCGCCAATGAGTTTTCTAACCCGCCAATACCGAATACTGTTGAAATATTTGTTTTTATATTTTCCTTTTATCTACTCCATATGTCATTGTCTGGCTAAATGAGTATTTTTTCACTTCGTGGTTCAAATGGCTCTGAGCAATATGGGACCTAACTTCTAAGGTCATCAGTCCCCTAGAACTTAGAACTACTTGAACCTGCGACCGTAGTGATCGCGTGGTTCCAGACTTTTCACTTCGTAAAATAAAGTAATTACTCTGTGCGTCGGACAATGCAGAAAGAGGCAAGTACAGTTGCGAAGAAACAGAAATATAGAGGGAATAAATTTCAAATTTCCGCCAGTGCTGCAGATTTACTGCGCTTCTATTTCCACATTTTTTCTCGCGTCCCGTACTAAAAACGCCACTGCGGTCACTGACCGACCGAGGCATCTATTTCTTACGGCGCAGTGAAGTTGATCTGTATTCCTTCCGCTAAATGCTCCAGACGTTTCTTCTCTCCCTTCAACTACTGAGTAAGCTGCTCAGCGATTTCTATTACGGCGATGTCGGGGCCAGTGGGAAGAGAGTACTTCATTCCACCCAGCAAAATTGTTTTCCGTGCCCTGAATTCCACCGACCGCTGATTCAGACGTATTTCCTTCATTAAAAAGTTATGTAATTACTTGGCCGAGTTTCTAGCTGAGAGGATTAACTCGTTTCGGAAGCGGACTTCATAACCTACAAGAAGTTCGCTACATTTTAAACGCACAGAACTCAGTCGAGGCCACAATTATTTTAGGAGAAGGAAGGCAGTGGGGTTTGTCAGTGCTTATACGGTCAATCCTCCAACCGTACAGGGACTGTGTTGTTAGAGGTTTACTTGAAATGATTCCGACTGCACTTCGCTGTGCTGTTTGGGAAAAATAGGCAACGCTTTCAGTAGCTGTAAGCTTATCTGATGAACACGAAGCTCGAAAGAGTTATATCAAGTGCAGTGGTTCTCAAACAGTGAGGCATGACGTCCAAGGCGGCCGCGAGTGACGTTCAAGGGAGGCGCAGTATATTAAAAAAAAACCTTAATAGCAAACAATTATGTTTATCCTTACCTTTGAATAAAGAGGATGTCGTTGATCCGGGCTAAATTTCACCCGACATCTCTTTTCTTTTTTTAGGCGCTATGCCAGACGCGTTCGACGACATTGAAAAAGCCTTGTTTGAAATTATCGCGTGTGCTGGGTGACGTCGGGCGTTTGCAGAATCGCCTGTTGTTGGCTACACTGTGACGACTGTACCCTTAACTACTGCCTGCAGTGCAAGCTTTGGCTTCTGTATATCGACGTTTCGTTCAGTCCCTAGTACTTTGCAAAGAAGATTTGACTGCAGTATGAAGTGGTTCCTCGTTAGTGAAAGATATGAAGACACCAGTAGCCTATAAACTGGCAGAGGGGAGAGAGATACTCCAAAGACGAGAAGGAGAATGTGCAATTAGAAATATTTATTACTAGGTTTCATGAAAAATATAATCAACGGTGAAGAACATTCGTGCGTGCAATTTGTTTCACCATTATAACTGCTGATAGCATGAAGCCTAACAAGTTAAAGAGGTAGCTCAAAACCAAACATCATGAATTAATGGGAAAACTAAAATAACTGAATAAAAATCTTTCGGTGTACATGCTGCGTCAATTATAATTTTTTGTCAGGAAACTAAATGTTTAATGTTTATCCAGAAGAACTTTGCCAAAGCAACGAAAGTGACTTCTGTCGCGGTTTAAGCCTCTTACAAGATTTGGAGCAGGATTGCCAAATGCAAGAAACCAAATACAGTTGCAGAAATTCCGGTTTTACCAGCAGCGGTTGATACGCATCAACAATGTTTGGTAACTCATTTGCTCAACAGCTGAGAGATATTCCTGTCTATACTGACACAGTGCGTCGATGAATTTTAGACATTTCTGACGATTTACTCGAGCAGTTAATCGATAAGTTGCGTGACAGCTGTTCTGCACTTGAAGTGTACGATGCGACTGATATTCATAAAGATGCTCATTTGATCGCTGATGTTCGTTTTGTAGATGAGTAAGGCATCCGAAAGAAATTGCTCTTCTGTGAGCCGATACTGAAAACAGCTATAGCTCAAAACCTTTTTGACATGATCAATACTTTTTTAAATCAAATCGGGATGTCATGAAACAGGTCTATCGGAGCATGCACGCATGGAGGTGGTTCACTGTCAGGAATTCATGGTGGATTGGAAGCGGAAGTGAAAGCTGTAGGTTCTGTAGCAATACGGACTCACTGCATGATCGATCAGGAGGTTCTGGACGCTAAAGAACTTAGTCTATCACTTCATGAAGTGCAGCAAACATTTATAGATACAGTTAAGGCAAAATATATAAAATCAAGGCTTTTGAAAGTGGAAAGTGGTGTGTGAGGAGATGGATGCTGAAAACACTCAGTTGCCCTTTTTTTGGAATTCTTGATGGCTTTCAAGGAGTAAATTACTAAAATGAATATTTGAACTGAGGACTGAGGTATTTTGTCTCTTAAAGGAGAAAAGTCACTCTCTGGCAGGCTTTCAGCAGCGGAGATTTTCTATCGAAAATGGCTTATCTCACCGACATTTCATAGAACAAATATTCTTAACACTTCACTTAATCAGGTAGCTATAGAACCTCGGAATGAAAAATTGAAGGCGTTCACAGAGGAATTAAAGCTGTGACAAAACCGACTGGAAAGTGGCATGCTAGATACGTGCCCTAATCTAGTGCCACTATTAGAGGACACAGATAATCCGATGCTTCCAAAGGAGACAAAAACTTACCTTCTCATCTTGCAACACTAGAAGCTCACCCTAAAAAGTATTTCAGCGACGTTTTTGATAAATTTAATTGATTAAACTAGAAATCCATTCAAAACTGCTCCTCCACCATTATGTCTAAATATAAAAGTGTAAGAATAATATATTGATCTCACTGAGGGGTAAATTTAAAAAAACGGTTGAAATGACTCTGAGAACTATGGAACTTAACTTCTGAGGTCATCAGTCCCCTAGAACTTAGAACTACTTAAACCTAACTAACCTAAGGACATCACACACATTCATGCCCAAGGCAGGAGTCGAACCTGCGACCGTAGCGGTCTCTCGGTTCCAGACTGTAGCGCCTAGAACCGCTCGGTCACTCCGGCTGGCGAAGGGTAAATTTAATGAAGTGTCTTTGTTGGAATATGGCTATATGTTAGCAACAAATTCCCCACGCTGAGCCAAAATGCAATGGAGATCCTGATTCCTTTTGAAACGTAATACTTGTGCGAGATTGGCTCTTCAACTTTGGCAGCTATGAATTCTATGTACCGTTCAAGGCTAAGTGTAAGGAAAGAACTTCAAGCGACTGTTTCTGCTATTACATCACGTCTTGAAAAACTTTCTTGTCAAAAGCAAGCTCATCCGTTACACTGAATTTAATAATTTTAATTTTTAATGTTCTTGTAATCCTTGCATGCTGAAGTGTGAATATTGTTCATTACATAGTTTTTTGAATAAATGAAAATTTTATGAAGATAAGCAATTTGACCCATATTGTCGTTATAATAATTCATGTAGTTTCGGTTTCTGTTGCATGAAATTCTTCTACACTACATTAGGTAAAACATATAAAAAATATCTATTTTTAATAAAATAGACTGGAGGGAGGGGTTGATACTATTTTTCCTCGCGAAGGGTGAGTTCACAGTAAAAAAGTATGAGAACCACTGGTACAGCCGTCAACTCGGTTCGAGAATATGGCACTGTCTATCGTTCGCCCATTAGTCTTTTGAAAACATTTCAAGAGAGGGCAACGAAGATTCGTTGTGGAGACTTTAACCTGTAAACTTGTTTGGGCTGGATGCTTGGTGAACCAATAACGAGGCTGTTATTCCGCTCACCATATCACGTCAAAAGCATGAGAAACCACCAGAAAGGGAAACATACATCCAACGCGTCACCGATTTTGTTAATCTTTAGCACTATTGTAGTACGCACTCAGATATAACACTTCTAAAGCTTTTTCGAGAACCGAGGTTAAAAGCTTTACTTGCCTTTTAAACAGCATACGAAATCACTAGCCATCGAGCAGCGACGATGGTATTTCTTCAGTTACGCCACAGTTTGGTCCAGGCATTCATTAATATTTAGTACCTGTAGAACTATGAAATTGTGGGAAAATTGATTGCTACAATCCAACCAGTGTTCCAAATGGTCCCAGGCATATTCTATGGTATTAAGATCAGGAGATATAGCAGGTCAGATGTTTGATAGGGCGCTCGAGTGAGTGGTCCACAAACCAGGAACGTGAACACAACTGTTGCCATCTCGGAAGATGGTAGTGTGTGTGACATGCTCATAATGAGAATGCAGCAAAAGCCCAGGACATGGTCACCGAGAATGTTGAAATGAACATCCTGTTTCATATTCACGGTAACCTGATTGAGTGGACCCAAGTCACGGTACAGCTTCCACACGGCCTGGCCGTAGGTGCATTCAACGCCTCGGAGGCCAAACTGCGGCTCGTTGGTACACACTTCATGCCCTCTGTCAGCTGCTGTCCATTTTCTGTGTTGTTCGGTCCACTGAAGAGGAGCAGCTTTATGTACCGCTGTGAGTGATGGCCTATTGCATGGTACCTGACTCCGAGTGGCCACTGCATGCGGTTTCATTTCCAAGATTCTTTCGGGAAAGGGATAAGATGAACCAGCATTGCCCGACAGCACCCATTCCTGTCGGGCTTGAAACCGAATGTCATTCACAAGACGTGGCATTCGTCCCCCGATTCTGTCGTTTAGGATTTTTACGACCCCCTTTCTTACGCCGTATTACATGGCTGCTGGTGATACATCATTCCTTGAATACGCGTTGGAAGGTCTCCATTGATAAGTCAACAAATCGGGCAGCTTCATTCACGGTGTGGTCACGGCCAAGGCAAAATACAATAGTTACTTTCTGTCATTGTGTGTCGTTCTGTGACGTCGATTCATTGTGGTGCTCTGCTTGCTTACAATCGACCAATCGCCATAACTTACCTCAGCGGTAGAGCGTCACATGAACGCGTGGTAACAGCCGCCTCAAAGCCATCCGTGTGATCTTTTAAATGGCTGACTAAAAATTTGTCTGTTAAGCCTACATTTTAATAGCACAGACATCAGATTTTGCTACCATTCCACCACTATTGTTTGAGCTCCTGTTTCGAAATCAGAATGTAGCAAGAATTGTTATATTATATTTATCTTACACGGCAACATTCCTAAGTGTCAATAAACGGTCTAAATGAAACTTGGCGCGTGTGCGGAGGGGGCAAAATAATGAAATTCCTACTTTTTCGTTTGTGATCAGTTTCAATGTTACGAAGTAAACACACACTAAAAGGTAATTTGGCACAATTGCTTTGGAAAGAACAGCTTCGAAACGATTATATGTAAAAAATGTTTCTCATAAAAAAGTTGCTCGTAATTAACGTTCTTTAAAACTGCATAATCGAATTCTGCAGAAATTTGAAATCTTGTAAAATATCCCACCTACCTTCATTAGTTTTGAAAAATTAAAACTTTTGTTACTACATAAATTAAAGACGTGTTCAAGCTTTTGTACATACATCTATGTGTTTCTGAAATACCATTTTTGGAAAAAATCTGTACACAATGTGCTGTCAGAGTATTTTCCACACACCTACTAAAAATATGCAAACATTCTTTATTAGTATAGTTATTTATTTTACTTATATTTGTTTTATGTTTTAAATGGTTATTCTTCGTTTTACATTCATTTTTTTAGTTTATCATCACATGTGTGTTTTGTTAATTCGAAATAATAAAAAACTAAAACTCTGCTCGAACAGGCCACGAAGACCCAACGGTACGAACGGCCGCCGTGTCATACTCCCCTACAGGCGTCACTGGATGCGGATATGGAGGGGCATGCGGTCAGCATAGAGGTATCCCGGCCGCATGTCAGTTTCCGAGGCTGGAGCTGCTACATCTCAATCAAGTAGCTCCTCAGTTTGCCTCACAAGGTCTGAGTGCACTCCGCTTGCCAACAGCGCTCGGCAGATTGGATGATCACCCACCCAAGTGCTAGCCAAGCCCGACAGCGCTTAACTTCTGTGATCTGACGGGAACCGTTGTTGCGACTGCCACAATGCAGTTGTCGTAATTGGAAATAATAAGTAACTCATTATTACAATACAAAATCGTTAGAGTAATGATAATCTGTAAATAAGTGGTTAAAATATAACATTTTCTTGCACCGTGAACATAAAATGAACGAAATTTCTTGACGTAACGCACCGACAGAGAACAAAACATAAGGCAAAATTCAGCTGGATTTC
This sequence comes from Schistocerca serialis cubense, assembly GCF_023864345.2. NCBI lineage: Eukaryota > Metazoa > Arthropoda > Insecta > Orthoptera > Acrididae > Schistocerca > Schistocerca serialis. The sequence continues at coordinate 816,892,629 of NC_064638.1, forward strand.
AAACTGTCACAGGTGATCCTCCATATATCCTGATTTGCATCAGACAAATTTCTATACACTGATAAGCAATGGCGAAAAGAACTGATCATGTACTAGTGACTCTAGCTAAATTGTCTCCTTTCTCAACTTGAGACTGACATTAAAATCACTCAACACAACTAAATCTGAAGGAAAGTTTTCGATATGTCATCCTTTCTAAGCTTCCCTGCAGACCTAATATGCTAAATTATCTTTCGGATTGTGTTTTAACCCTTAAAAGTGAAATTTGGCACGAACAAAAAAGAAATGGGAATTGCACTATTTTGCCCCTTATAAAGGCACATTTGCATGCCGAGCGTGAGTTTCCGCGGAAACGCGAAATACTAATTAAATAAATAATCAGTGACAAATAAATAAAGCCTATGGCACACAACTGCAGCGCTGTGTCGCTGATAAAACAAAAGCATAATTACGTTACTCTTATGTTTGATTAAGAAAAGGAGAGCTCTGGTAGAAGTGGTGCGAAAAGCACATATTTTATTTTATTGTCTGGCACACCGCCATATTTCATGTTATAGAAGAATACTGCGAGTTGCAACCACACTAGGCACTCGATTCTGTAAAGAATTATATTTATAAAAGTAAGTAGGATTATGAACTGTAGGCTTATTCATTGAATATATCTGATTTAACTAACTGTGTAACTTTTTTATGTTTAGTAGACAATCACCTCTGTACGACGTATTGGCATGGCTGGCAAATTATTGTAATATTGAGATTTAGATTATGAGTCCGCACCTACCGCAGCAGTCTTTGGAAACGATTTAATTACGAAGTCCGATTATTCAGTTTTATTTCACGGTCAACTACGAGTAACATTGCCTTTACGAAGAAGCCATTGTCAAGCGTCTGATACCGAATAATTAAACGTCCACTTCCAGATAAGCGGATACAATTGCAGTCACAATCACCATCATACAGATGGAATAAATTAACATATTTAAAATAACAAGATTTTTTTTATTTTTATTTTATTTATTTTATACCCTTCTACACGCCTGCCAAGTTTCGTCAAGATAGTTTATTGACACTGGGGAAGGTTCTTTGTTAGTGTCAAGTGATTTTAAGAATTTTACACACGCAACGAATAAACAAATAAGTCTGTAAATCTTTCTGCCTTAACATGCAATTCTGAAGACCAGCACTGCTAATTCAAACGAAGACAGTAAACGAATCTATGTTGTTTAGTTAATGGGCATCTGTGGTCTTCAGTGGGTTTTTCCCCTCTTTTGTGCATCAACACAGATTTTTCCCGAAGACAGAGGCAAAGAATTATTGCAGCGTGAAAAGCAAAGCAATTTCGGTACACATTAATTTGCTACGGTCATGGTCGACTTTTTTCTGCGCTTACCGCAAGGAGTTTGCACTTTACAGATTTGAATATCATGTGAATTCATAGCTGAAGACATTTAAAATTAAATGAGCCCCTTACATATTGTCGACTCATGAATATTTACTGCCGTCATGATTATTCATAGAAACAAGAGCTCCTCTGAAGATTCCCGATATCCGCACTAGGTCGTTAGCAAGAAGTAGTTTTACTGCGTACTTTAAGAATACAATAGATACGACGAGAGGCGCTTTGTTTTTAATTGTATGATTCTGCCCAAGACTTCTATGAAAGAGGTCGTTTACGTTAATTGCTGGAAGGCTCTATCCGCTTTATACACGATGAACGCAAACATTAGCGACAAAATTTCAATGTTAGTAGTGGCGTATTTTCTGAGTATTTTTATATGAGGAACGCGAGGTCTCCGGTGGCTGATTTCAGAGAAAATAAGTTTTATTTCATTATTACCCCCTCTTATCGTTGATTAAGAGTTGCACTGAAAATATCAGCGTGACAGCGCAAATGTCAGCGGTATGCGCTACGTGCCTTGTTCGGAAACAAAGCTGTTCCAGCCATCCATGGCGTCGCTATTGACAAAGGCAAGGTCTACTTTAGTCCTCACCCACAAGCTTGATTTCAGTACTGTTCGGTTCTGTCTCGGGTTTGCTTATCCACTTGTGTAAGCTGTACGTTGACTGTGATACACTGCGCTATCTAAAAGTTTACAGATGAACAGCTGGTTGATATGCATCTCGCGTGTGGGTCCACGAAGCTCTCGCTAAGTTAAGTGATTAATATTGAAATAAGAGCTAATTTAGATAATATTACACTGTGGAATAGTGCATTTACTTCTTCTCTAGGCTATCTATTGAGCGTATTTAGCTCGAAAAGAAAGTATTTCTCAAAGGGCGGTAGTCGTTAGTTTGTTTTCATTTTAGTTGTAAATTTCGCGCGAGTGTAGATCTTTATTTTTGCCTAGACACAGCGGTTCGAAGTTAAATTAATTCGTATCTGTCATATAGAGTTTAGGTAATTAATTGAAATTTTCTAAAGTAAGTTTTAAAGTTTGTTGACATCAGCGTTTAGTTACGTATTAGTACAGGTTACGAACTTCAGTGCTCTCGTTCCAAGTTATTCTCTGCTTTTGTGTAAATTTTTCTGTCAAACAATGTGTGACAAATGTGGTGCTTGCCGTAGAAATCTGAAGGAGGGGGTGTTCTGCGAACGCTGTAGGTTATGGTTCCACTGGGGCGAATGTAGCGGCGCGGAAACGGGGTTAGATAATGAGGGTCTTCCATGACGACGTAGGTTATGTAGCAAGGACATAAAAATCGCCGACCAGAAGGTAAAAATTGGTGCCCTTAAGGCTGAGTTGGAAAATGCGGTTTTAGAATTGTGTAGGCTAAGAGAGGAAAGAGAAAAGGAGTGGTGGGAAAAGGCGGCAAGCAAAGGGCGAAAAAGGGGAACTATCGAAAAAACTTTCGAGATTCAGTTAATAAATCAGTTTGGCTTGCTATCTGAAGTAGTCGAGGAAGGGCCTTATCCAGATATAGTTGGATGTAGGTTGAAGCAGAATATTAGCTTAAAGAAAAAGAAACGGGTCGGGATCAAATTAGAATGGAAAAAGGAGAATTCTGCTCCTGGGTAGCAGTCCTGGGCGGGGTATAGGCTAGCAGCTGCAGGAGAAATTAGGTGTAGGGTACCAGGTCACAAGTTTTGTGAAACCATGTGCTAGCCTTAGGTCAGCTATACAGGGACTGTCAGAAGGCAGATAAGGTTGGGGGAGCAGAAAACAACCTGGCTATGAATCCAAGTTATAGTAATAGGAGTGGCCTGGATAAAATAGGAGCAAAAGCTGGGCGCACAAATGTGGGATTTGTGGAGCTCTTTCAGCGCCATGATCGGCCCTGGGTAAACACTGCTGTAAGGCATGTTAACACTGAGCTAAACAGAACGTTCCAGACAGCGGCAAAATCTCATGTAAGTGTTGTTCCAGGCGATGCTATAGGTAGATGGGGTTACATTACGCATGGCCTGCACCTAAATAGGAAGGGGAACGATAAGTTAGCTTCTTTATTAGCAGGTACTTTAAGGGGGGTCACAGTCACACAAGGGATGATCCCTCTGGTTAATGGGACCTGGCAGACAGGTCTTCTAGGTTAAAGCCAAAGTCCAGACAGACAAGAATCAAGAAAAATAGAATAAAAGAAGATTCACGTACAGTAAATAGGGATAAAGCTAAGGGTAGTAATAATTCACTTCATCAAAATATCAGGGGAATAAAAAATAAAGTAGATGAGCTGTTAGTGTCTTTAGATGACCTCAAAAATAAGACTGAGATTGAAATACTTTGTCTGTCTGTACACCATGTAATTGTTGGGATGGAAAGTGCCAGTATAAACGGGGGTAATTTAGCATCTTATACTTGCATATCTAGCATGGATGAAGGAGAAATTGCTATTTACACAAAACAAGGGTATAAATACAAAACTGAAGAAGTAAGCAAATTTTGTGTCTATCAGCACTTTGAAGTTTGTGCATGTGAACTACAGGTAGATCATTTAGTGTTGATATTAGCTATAGTGTACATGTCCCCATTAGAAGATTGAGGGCTATTCAAAAAAAGTTTGATCCCCTATTATGCTGTCTGTCAGACAAAAGAAAAGGAGATATTAATCTGCAGTGATTTTAATGTAAACTTTCTAAGCAGTTATGGGAGGAAAAGTGAACTAGAAGTAGAATGAAATTTTCACTCTACAACGGAGTGTGCACTGATATGAAACTTCCTGGCAGATTAAAACTGTGTGCCGGACCGAGACTCGAACAAGGGACCTTTCCCTTCGCGGGAAAGTGCTCACCAACTGAGCTACCCAAGCACGACTCACGCTCTCCCTGTGATAGATAGATTATCAGCACATGATGCACAATTGATTAACTTACAAAATCTAGTAGGGTGTACAGTTTAGATCAGAAACCTTTGAGTAAAAGTGTAAGGTTACTCAAGCCAGTATTCATAGAACGCTTCAGAGAATATTTAAGAAATGTTAATTGCGATTTTATATATATATATATATATATATATATATATATATATATATATATATATATAATGAGCCAAATGCCAATGATAAAAACAACGTAATTCTTGATAAATTTATATCTCTTTTTGGACATTTTTGCCCAAAAAAATTACTAAATGTAGCACCAAACGGTTTTCAAAGAAACCTTGGATTATTAAAGGTATTAAAGTATCTTCAGAAAGAAAAACAAAACTGTATGAGGTAGCAAGAATTAGTAAAGACCCAGAAGGAATTTTACTTTGTAACATACTGTGAAAAGTTGTCAAAAACTCAATAAATATATATGGTACAGATCAAATTAACAACTCAGACAATAAAATCAAATCAATATGTAATATTGTTAGAAGAGAGACAGGAAAAGTAACTGCTAGGGTAGATGATAATACATTTACAGAGGATGAGACCATCGTAACCATCAGTATACAAGTAGCTAATGTATTTAACAACCATTTCTTAAGTGTAGGTGAAAAAATGGCGAGAATAGTTCAAAAGAAAAAGCTGAACAGTATATGGAAGAGTCAGTTTTGAGAAATCTTAGTCAGATCAATTTTCACATAATTTCCACCTAACAACCTCTTGTGAAATAAAGAAAATCATTAAATCTTTGAAAAATATTTGTTCTGTTGTAGTAGACGACATCTCTAACAAAGTATTAAAACAATGTGCAGCAGTTACAGCTGATGCTCTGAGTCACATGTGTAATGCACCAGTAACTCAAAGTACTTTCCAAGACAGGTTAAAATATGCCATTGTAAAGCCTCTCCACAGAAAAGGGGACGCTACATATGTCAATAATTACTGGTCAGTATCACTGCTTACAGCATTTTCAAAAATCGTCGAGAAATTAGTGTACTCACGACTGGCTAGTCATCCAACCGTAATGGGGTACTTAGCAAACCACAGTTCGGATTTCAAAAATGCTATTCCACTGAGACAGCAATATACAACTTCACTGTCCACATAACAGAGCCTTTAAATAGTAATATGTCGTAAATAGGAATTTTCTGTAACTTATCCATTGTGTGAACCATGACATTATGTTATAGAAATTACAATTCTATGGTATAAATGAAACAGTATGTGAATGGTTTAAGTCATATCTACAGAACATGAAGCAAGAAGTTTCTATATATGGTTTAAGTGATTTAAGAAAGTTTGCAACTTCATCCAACTGGGGTGAAATTACATTATGTGTTTCACAAGGTTCTATCATGTGTCCCCTTCCGTTCTTGATGTATGTGAATGGCCCCCTTTTTTTCTGAAACAAGAAGCTAAACTGATACTGTTTGCTGATGATACAAGCATCATTATTAATCCAGTAAAAGAAACTCCAATAGAAAATGAAACAAATAATGTCTTTGGAAAAGTTATTAATTGGTTTTCTGTGAAAGGGCTTGCTCTGAACTTTGAAAAACCACAGTACATCCAATTTTCTGTTGCAAGGATTACAATTGCTTCAATAATCGCAACACATCAACAGAAGTCAGTAGCCAGGGTAGAGCATACTACGTTTCTGGGTGTACATGTAGATGAGAATCTTAACTGGAAAATTCATATTTTGGGCCTCCTAAAGCGACTAGTTTCAGCAACTTTTGCAATTACAATAATTGCCAATTTTGAGGATATAGAAATTAGTAAGCTAACATACTTTACTTACTTTCACTCTCTGATATCATACGAAATAATATTTTGGGGTAACTCCACACTTAGGCAAAAAGTGTTCACTGTTCGAAAGCAAGTGGGCAGAAAATGTGCGGGGTTCATAGTCGCACGTCTTGTAGGCATCTCCTGATTTACTCTATAATAAAATTTGTTCTTATCAACATGGACCAGTTTAGAAACAACAGTGACATGCATTATTATAATACCAGAAGTAAGACTTACAATATCCTCTACTTAACCTGTCTTTGCCACAGAAAGGGGTAAAATATACTGCCCAAAAAACTTTACGATAAATTACGAGATAAAATAAAATGTCTGACAGACAGCAGTAATAGTTCCAAAAAAAATTGAAATCATATCTCGTTGACAATTCCTTCTATACCATAGATGAATTCTTGAATAGGAATAAATAAATCTATAGGTATAATATATGCATTTTGTTCCATTTACGGGAATGTAGTACGTAATAAAAATTTTTAGCTTAAAAAAAAGTAAAAGCCCTCGAGTCTTTTGTGCATTTCTTCTACATTTGACACATTCACATCTACATGGATATTCTGCAAATTACATTCAAGTGTCTGGCAGAGGTTTCATCGAACCACCTTCACAATTCTCTATTATTCCAATCCCGTATAGCGCGTGGAAAGAATGAACACCTATATCTTTCCGTACGAGCTCTGATTTTGCTTATTTTATCGTTATGATCTTTCCTCCCTATGTAGGTCAGTGTCAACAAAATATTTTCCTATTCGGAGGAGAAGGTTGGTGATTGCAATTTTGTGAGAAGATTCCGTCGCAACGAAAAACGCATTTCTCTTAATGATTTCCAGCCCAAATCCTGTATCATTTCTGTGACACTCTCTCCCATATTTCACGATAATACAAAACGTGCTGCCTTTCTTTGAACTGTTTCGATGTACTCCGTCAGTCCTACTTGGTAAGGATCCCACACCTCGCAGCAGTATTCTAAAAGAGGACGGACAAGCGTAGTGTAGGCTGTCCCCTTAGTAGATCTGTTACATTTTCTAAGTGTCCTGCCAATAAAACGCAGTCTTTGATTAGCCTTCCCCACAAAATTTTCTGTGTGTTCCTTCCAATTTAAGTTGTTCGTAATTGTAATACCCAGGTATTTAGTTGAATTTACGGCTTTTAGATTAGACTGATTTATCGTGTAAAGTTTAACGATTTTCTTTTAGCACTCATGTGGATGACCTCACTCTTTTCGTTACTTAGGGTCAATTGCCACTTTTCGCGCCATTCAGATATTTTTTCTAAATCGTTTTGCAGTTTGTTTTGATCTTCTGATGATTTTATTAGTCGATAAACGACAGCGTCATCAGCAAACAACCGAAGACGGCTGCTCAGATTGCCTCCAGGATCGTTAATATAGATAAGGAACAGCAAAGACCCTATAACACTACCTTGGGGAACTAACTAACTAACTATATCTGTAATATTTTATGTTGTATGAATATGTGTGCTCTCTGTCAGGAGTGAGCTTGTCCAATTTTGTTAACTTTTATAAGCTGACGTCCGTACTGAAATTACATGGATCTTTCCTTTTTATTTTATTACATGTTCATGGGTTTTGGAATTTTTATTTGTCTATACTACAGAGAGAACAACATGACTAGCATGTCTACAAAGGAGTAAATTTGTCTTTTGATAGAGCTAACATACGAATTTTTCTTGTGTCCATTTTCCTAAACCATCTGCGTGGTTTGCGAACCAAACAAAGCTGACAAATACCGCTGGAGAGCGTTGAAGGTGCAAGATCACGTTAACCAGCCTGTCCCATGTGCCGACAGCGTTGGGTCTCGTGACGCTGGATTCTCAGTCTGCCTTCACGTCAACGTCATCTGGCTCGTCCTGTGTGATGCTGACAATAGCGAGACTTGCACTGCCGATCCGCCCGCCACGTCAACATTAGCTAAACCGTACCGTGTGACGACGGCTTAATGCCGACTATCGACTGCAATGGAAAGTGGTGCACCATGAACCCCTACACGGTATGTAACCAAAATCATGTCTTTTTGTGTCTATGGGACATATTGATTACAGTCTCATCCTAATGCGAGCTTATTTTTGGTGTTTTCAGTAGAGAAAAATGTCATAAGGTGAAGGATGGAGTGAGTATATGATGACTACCGGATGTGTCTAACGTTATTGGAACATTGTGGGTGGAGACAACAAGTCATCATATCGACAAGTCGTCCACGGGCAGTTTATCATCATCTTTTGTACTCTAAGAATGATCGAATCAGTAGCATGCAGGACATGAGAGCCTCACAACGACAGCTCGCACAGTCAGTTGGTTGTACTGCAACGACAGCAGAAAGGGTGGTGTCAAAATGGACTCAGGATAACAACGTGGGAAGAAGAGTAGGTACGGGTCCTTGTAGAAGGACTACACCACAAGAAGGTCGTGAGGTTGTTCGACTGACTCTAACTAATAGGCGGATGACACCAGCTGAAATCTGGGCAGAGTTTACATGTAGGTTGTCACCAGGAAATGTCGAGAACGTATAATTGGAGGCTAGGCTGAGACCTAGAATTGGTATGCGTCTTTTACCACTGATACCACATCACATATTACACAAACTTAAAACCTACTGGAATGGTGATACTCTCTGGCGTTCAGCGATGAATCTCGTTAGTGTTCACGGTGCTCGGATCGACATGAATGTCTCTGTGGATGGCCTGGTGAAAGGTCTTGGAAAGCAGTGATTCTCGAGGTCCATACCTCTCCATTGCCTAGGATAACTGTGTGGGGAGCTATTGCATATGACAAAAGAACTGATTTGGTCGAAAAATGGGAGTACCTGTTGTATCATTTATAGCCACAACCCAAAATGGCATATTCCAACAGGGAACTGCAAGACATCACATTGCAGTTCGCCCCACAAGTGCAATGAGGGAAGTACGGAACCTTGACTGCACCGCTGATTCCTCTAATTTATGATCCAAAGAGCATGACTGGGATGCAATGGGAAGACGTTTACTTTCATACCAGCTGCAACCAGTAATCATCATGAAGTGACACAGCCTGTGTTCCGGGTTTGGGAAGAATTTCTTCAAAATTACAGCCGCAGGGTGTTTTCTCTCATGATAGAAAGATGCAAGAGCACATTCGTGCCCATGGGGTAACACCCTATACTGGTTGAGGATTGACGTTAGTTACAAACAGGATAAAAATTTCATCATTTAATACCTTCTTTGTAACGAACAACTCGACAAATTTTATGTATATCAGCCTCTCGCTTCATGATGCAACGCTTCCCATATCTGTCACTGTATTTCCTGTAGCTGGCTAACAGCTGTGGAGACCTAAGGAACTGTGTTCTTTGTGGGTGTAGAATGCTGAGCTCCAAGTGCGGGAATGTGGTCCAGTGAAACGTCTGAGGGAGTCAGTGATACAGTGTTGGCTATAAATACATTTATTTTCGTGATTCGTACAACACAAGTAGCTACTCCATAGCACTGACCGGATAGGTGGAAGAGCCGCGCTCGTGGCTGGGAGTTGCTGACTCGTCCAGCTCAGTGGCGTTTGTGTTGCACGCCGGGCGTCCAGGGACCGCACCTTCAGCTGAGGCGTTGCCGTGAAGGATGCCGACCCAGATGTTTGCAGACGTGTCCTACCAGCTGTGATGCTGACAGCATGGAGTGCTATTTGCCAGAGTGCTCTCTTACACAACATAGTTCACGCCCAGGTCAGCGTCCAACATCTCTACACTGGATGAAGACAGCTATTCAAAAATATGACCTCCCCACCTCCCCCACCAAGGTCTCTGTTCCTTTCATTCTACCTTAAATGATTTGCCAGTTCTACATTTGGACTTACGAGCTATGTCGGTTTTGTTGTTGACAGCATGTATGGTCCACCTGTGAATGAGCACTTTTTTCTGGCTGGAATGTTCCATACAGGTAGGTACTGGTAGCTGGGAACTGCAACATTGTGTGTGTAAGAGGACCCTTAGGAAAATGGCTGCGATGGAGGGGAAGGAATTCAATGTGGACTCTGTGTGCGTACTGAAAGAAGTCATTCCAGATGTGGAATGGTTGCCTCCAGATCCCATGAAGAGCACAGGGCGCAGCCAATTGCAGATGGTGGCTGAGTTGATATTGACGAAGCGTATCACTTTGGATTGCAAGACATTTTCTCTGGTTCCAGGCAGTTAGCTGAAGTAGTAAAGACTGCCTGTCTTGCTTGCGAGATGTACTTACAGGTGGCGCCCACCATCTGCAGCAGCGACTACATAACCGATTGTGATCGTTTGATACAGAACCGAGTGGAGGGTTCACATCAGAGGTACTCGGGAATGTGCAAAAAGGACATCAGTTTCGAAAGGTGCAGGACGAACACAAGGAGAGGGTAGACAAAGGACCAATCAATATCGTAATTGTAAAATGTTGTAGCTGTGCTGAAAAAGAACCAGAGTTCCAAGCACTAATAGGAAGACTGAAGGTGCGGAAAGCTGGATAAAGCCGGAAATAGGTTCAGGAAATTTTTATAAATGATCTAACCGCGTACAGAAAGGTTGGATTAAATACAGTTGGTGGTGGAGTGTTTATTACTGTGAGAAGTAGTTTACCTTGTTGTGAAACTAAAGTGGATAGTTACTGTGAGTTACTATGGTTAGAAGTTGTAACTGCCAACCTGGAATAAATTAATAATTAGTTCCTTTTACCAACCCCCACTCAGATGATACAGCTGGTGAACAGTTCGAAGAAACCCTGAGTGTCATTTCAGATAAGTACCCCACTCACACAATTATAGTTCGTGGGGACTTCAATATACCCTCGATATGTTGGCGAAAATACATGTTTATAATAGACGGTAGGCATAAAACGTCGTTTGATAACGTACTAAATGCCTTCTCAGAAAATTATTTTAAACAACTCATTCAGGAACCCATTCGGAGTATAATGGTTGCGAAAAGATATTTGATCTCTTAGCAACAGATAATCTTGACCAAATAAGGAGCATCATGACAGATACAGGGTTTCGTGACCACTAGGTTGTTGTAGCTACACTGAATACCGTAAATTCCAAACCTACCAAAAATAAACTCAAAATACATCTACTTAAAGAAGCAGATAAAAATTCGCTTCACACCATCCTAAGAGACAGTCTCCACTCCCAGATTGACTATCTAAGTGTAGACCAGATGTCGTTTAAATTCAAATAAATATACGAGGGAAATTGAGGGATATATATCAAGGAAATTAATAATGGATGGTACTGATCCCCCATGTTCTACAAAACAGGTCAGAACACTACTGCGGAAACAACAAGAAAAGCATGCCAAATTTTAAAAAAACGCAAAGTCCCCAATATTGGCGAAGTTTTGCAAAAGCTCGAAATTTAACGCGAACTTCAACGGAAGATGCTATTAATAGTTTCCACAACGAAACTTTGTCTCGATATCTGGCAGAAAACCCAAAGATATTCTGGTCGTATGTGAAGTACACTAGCGGCGAGACCCAATCAGTACCTTTACCGTGCGACGACTGTGTCGCTGAAACAGAGTTAGTAAACACGGTTCTCCGAAATTCCTTCACAAAAGAAGACGAAGTAAATACTCAATTCGAATCAAGAACAACTGTCAACATGAATAACTTAGAAGTAGATATCCTCGATGTAGCGAAGCAGCTTAAAACGCTTAAGAAAGGCAAGTCTCCGGTCCAGATTGTATAACAGTCAGTTATAGCTCCATACTAGCAGCCATATACAACAGCTCGCTCGTAGAAAAATCCACACGCAGAGACTGGAAAGTTGCATAATTCACACCAAAGCCAAGAAATGAAATTGGAGTAATCCGCTGAATTACAGATCCATATCATTGATGTCGATTTGCAGGAGGGTTTTGGATCATATACTGTGCTCGAACATTACGTATCACCTCGAAGAAAACGATTTATTGACAAATAGCGAACAGGGATACAGAAAATATCTTTCTTGTGAAACGCAACTAACTCTTTACTCTCACGAAGTAATGAGGGCTATCGACACGGGACGTCAACTTAATTCTATATTTTTAGGTTTCCAGAAGGCTTTTGATACCGTTCCTCACAAGCGATTTCTAATTAAATTTTGTGCCCATGGTGTATCTGTCGTCTCAGTTGTGTGGCTGGATTTGTGATTTCCTGTCAGAAAGGTCACATCTCGTGATTATTGACGGAAAGTCATCAAGTAAAACATATGTAATATCTGGCGTTGATAGGAAGTGTTATAAGCCCTCTGTTTAGGAGACAATCTGAGCAGCCCTCTTAGATTGTTTGCAAATGATGCTGTCATTTACCGTCATGCAAATTCATCAGATGATCAAAAAGAATTGCAAAACGATTTAGAAAAGTGGCACTTGACTCTCAATAATGAAAAGTTTGAAGTCGTCCACTTGAGCACTAAAAAGATTCCGCTAAAGTTCAGTAACACGATAACTCATGCAAAGCTAAAGGCTGTGAACTCAAATAGATACTTAGCTATTACAATTGCGAATAACTTAAATTTGAAAAAGTACAAACAAAACGTTGTGAGGCAAGCAAACCAAAGACTGCGATTTATTGACAGAATACTTCATGAGAATAAAGAGACGTTTGCCCGGCCTCTTCCACAGTACTGCTGTGCGGTGTGGGATCCGCGTGAGATAGGATAGACGGAGGACATCAAAAAAGGTGAAAGAAGGACAGCTCGTTTTGTATTATTGCAAAACAGGGAACAGACTACCACGGATATGATAAACGAATTTGGATGGGAGTCGTTGAAACAAAGGTGTTTTTCGGTGCAGCAGGAACTTCACATAAAATTTCAATCACCAACTTTCTTCTAAAAGTGTGAAAATCTTTTGCTGCCGCTCACCCACATAGGTATAAATTATCATCATGATAAAATAAAAGAAATCAGAGCTTGAACGGAGAAGTTGAAGTGTTCGTTCTTTTCCGCGAGCTGTCGGGAGTAAAGTGGTAGATAAGTAGTTTAAAGGTTAAGCCATACACCTAATTGTGAATTGCAACTGCTAAACATGGATTGTAATATTTAGAATTTCTTGGCATTCTCGAAACTCTTAGTTTTAATTATACTCTGATCTGTAAATGGTAGCCAAGAGATTTGGAAATTTATGTATATAACAATGTAATAAACACTATTCACTGATTACCCCTTAGACCTCTTCCGACTGGCGGACAGCTGGCTACAAGACAGTATGAGGAGCGATCTACGATCGTGGGAATGTGATAAGCATGTCACCAGTCCCTCCAGCTGTTATTGACAGTAGATGAATCCTTGTCATGCCGCTGCTGTATTCAAACAGCTCCTCGTTTTGGCTCACAAGGCCGAGTGGATCGCATTGCAGACGTCCCTACATCAGAAAAATGGGGGGAGGTACCGGGAATTGAACCTGGTTTCTTCGCACATAGAGCAAGCGACGGCTACGTGGTCTGCCAAACATAATAATGTAAATTATTTTCGCTAAAATGAATGGCATGAACCCCCTCATCCCACTTGTGGAGCCAGGGCTAATTTGTAATGCGCTGACGGTGTACGCCAAACAGCCGCAGGACTGTGAAGACCAGGCCCAGTAGACGGCCATAGCGCCTGCCTGCTAGGGATGGGAAAAACACATGCCGGTATTTTAGTTTTGAATAACTGGTATTTATCGCTATTTGTTTGGTATCGGTTACAACAGTTTATTTTTTTACTAACAACCGAGAGAAAAACCGAAATATCAATTAGCCATGGCAGCAGTGCTGAAATTTTTGTTTTTAAAAAAACATATTTTTTTAAAAGAAGTAAGCTTTATTTTTTTGTAAAATTTGCAATGGTTTGAAATATTGCGTTATTATAGAAAATGAGAAAAGTGATCACTGCTGTTTTCATAACAATGCCGACAGAAACAAGTAGCAAAAATATGGCATCAGAATTGGTACAGTGTCGCTGACACAATAGACAATAACGTCCCTGTTGTCATCGCCTAAGGTAAGAGCTTTCTGCAAGACTTGCTTATACCTGGGCTACTCGTAGTTCTCTCTGGACATGCATTTTAATCCCTGTCTGATAATATTTTTACGAAGTGACGTAGCAATGAAGCACTACGCTTTATTTGCTTTAATAAGTTAAAGATATGTCTGCCATTTCTATGAAATAATGAAAGAGGAAGAAAACTACGCACTAATAAATTACAAAGTTGAAAACAGTTAATTCATAGTATACTGAAAGGGTTCAGTACCGCCCGACATTGAAAATAGGTACAACATACTTCATTATTCTTGTCAGAACAACATATTTTTTGTAAAAATAACTCAATTTCAATTAATACAGCGAAGCCGGATACCAGTGTGGGAAAGAATGACAATTTATTTATTTAATTGATCACATGTGCACTCCCACAAAATAAATCCCTACATCCAGTTTGGTGAGATCTGTGAAATGAATGAGTGTATGGTCGTCTGCTAACCGCAGATAGTGAATGTGAATATATGATCATCTTTGAGACGATCCTTTGGCCACCTTTGGTGGAACCAAAGAGATGAAACTTACCGGAGCTTTGAGCGCCTGAAATGTGGCTGACCAATACGGTAGCATGGTCTTCCCCCACCTCGACAGAGGTGCGAGATGACCTGAAGAACGGCCGTGTTTCAGGACTCTGCCGCTGGATCTTGTGCTATTAAGACCTGTCTTAGGTGTGCTTCGTAAAGACAAAAGAGTGGAGACATGGTATGAATGTGGAATATTTAAGAGTAGTTTGAAATAATAATTTCTCTATTTCAGGAACTTTTGTGGGGATAATTAAATGTTAGGCAGGTAATATTAATGGGATCGTAGTAATCTTCGGAAGTGACCAACGGTCACAATGAAACCATGTGTAGCAATAAGTTGAAATACTTCCGTGTGCTTAAGTTAAGCTGAATTACTAGCGTGTGTACTATAAGTTGAAATATTTAAGAAATAGTGTGTGTACCATAAGTTGAAATATTTAAGAAATGGCGTGTGCAGGACTTGAAATTAGAGACGAGTACTTCCACGTGGTGAGTACTGTGTGAGTCTCAAACTGTGTATGAGACAAAAGATAAAGAGAAGTACTCGTCCATGGTATCAGTTGAGGACTCGCGTGTGTGATGAATACGTTCTTAATATTACTTTGCGTGATATGATTCCGTGTGACGCTAGATTCAAACTCTGAGAGAGAAGCAAGGTGAGTCGGCCGTCTATCCAGCAACGCCACTTGGCTTGCATTGCACAGGAAGACGTGCATATATCTCCAGAGTTCATAGTAGGGAAATAGAATTACGAAGTGGGGCAGTGTCATGTGAAACTGGGATAAATATTAACTGAAGTGGGAAAGCTGAAAGTGATAATGTTGTGACTATTCCCTGTGTAGTATTTCATATTGTAGTGTGGTGTATGTCATGTAATTTGGGTATGTGTGGTTTGCATGGGAGAGTAGCAAGGTAGTTTCAAAAGATTAGTGGGTTATGCTTGTTCCTTCTGTATCGCTCGATCTGGAGGAAAGTTTCGTGATGATGATTGTGAGAGTCGAAGTGTGAGACATAATAAAAGATCCACCATCCTATCCAGAAAGTGCACTGTAGCGTTAAATAATTACGAGACCATAAGGTAGAGAATCACCAATGTAAAGCCATGCCCACGGGGCGGAATTTCTCATGTGTTATTGTTGTAGGTTATAGAATTTGTGTGTTTAGGTTATAGAATTTATCGGAATAAATAAGATAGTGAAAAGAAAAATATTGGTGGACTTTTCCTTCGAATTGTATGTTGTCATGATGTCCCGAATTTATAATGTGTGCGCCATTCATATTCAGTGCGGTGGCCACGTGTTGATAAAAGCCGTTAAATAAAAGAAAAAAGAAAATGTGGTATTGCCAGTGCGTAGTGAACAGTCAGAGTTCTGTAAATTACCGATAGTCAGATGTGCATTTCCGTTGCGTATTATTTATACAGGAGGTTGAGTAGTGACTTAATTGTGAGTACGAGAGTTCATGTTACTCGATAAATAAGAATGAATCCACTCGCTTGGAACTACTCATCTTACAGGCCTGACTGCTTGATGCCACAGTATGAGCAAGGCACGTGGGTGCCTCTCAATACAACAGAGAAAGTAGTCGATCTGCTGTCTGTGTCTACATAATATGCCTTTATCTGCTTTTTAGCCCTTGGAAACGAACAAATTAACACGAAAAACAGAGTTATTAAACCTCAGTTTTCCCCCTTTGCACTGGCTGTTCGTAAGGTCGACCATTTGGTGGTGCGATCCGCGATTACAGCATTATTTTTTACCATAGTTTCAAAAAATTGGAATCAGTAGGAGAATACTGGTAATTTTTTTCTTATACTAGTCAACCACTTATCACTTTTTGACAAAACTAGCGAACGGTGGACGGACTAAGTTTTCTTTTATTTAAGGTTTTGATTCGAAGTACCTTGAAACTGAGAGCGTCAATTTTTTTCTTTTTTTTCGATTTCAACGCTTATTACAATAGGTAATAGGAACAAAATATCGAAACTCGATTATTTCAGGAGACGATGGTTTTGAGCGATTTTAATAGACTACTGGCCATTAAAATTGCTACACGAAGAAGAAATGCAGATGATAAACGGGTATTCTTTGGACAAATATATTATACTAGAACTGACATGTGATTACATTTCCACGCAATTTGCGTGAATTGATCCCGAGAAATCAGTACCCAGTACAACCACCTCTGGCCGTAATAACGGCCTTGTTACGTCTGGGCAGTGAGTCAAACAGAGATTGGATGGCGTGCACAGGTACAGCTGCCCATGCAGCTTCAACACGATACCACAGTTCATAAAGAGTGGTGACTGGCGTATTGTGACGAGCCAGTTGCTCGGCCACCATTGACCAGACGTTTTCAATTGGTGAGAGATCTGGAGAATGTGCTGGCCAGGGAAGCAGTCGATATGTAACCAATGGCACCCCATACCATCACGCCGGGTGATAGGCCAGTATGGCGATGACGAATACACGCTTCCAATGTGCGTTCACCGCGATGTCGCCAAACACGGATGCGACCATCATGATGCTGTAAACAGAACCTGGATTCGTCCGAAAAAATGACGTTTTGCCATTCGTGCACCCAGTTTCGTCGTTGAGTACACCATCGCAGGCTGTCCTGTCTGTTATGCAGCGTCAAGCGTAACCGCAGCCATGGTCTGCATGCTGATAGTCCATGCTACTGCAAACGTCGTCGAACTATTCGTGCAGATGGTTGTAGTCTTGCAAACGTCCCCATCTGTTGACTCAGGGATCGAGACGTGGCTGCACGATCCGTTACAGCCATGCGGATAAGATGCCTGTCAGCTCGTTGCTAGTGGTACGAGGCCGTTGGGATCCAGCACGGCGTTCCGTATTACCGTCCTGAACCCACCCATTCCATATTCTGCTAACAGTCATTGGATCTCGACCAACGCGAGCAGCAATGTCACGATACGATAAACCGCAATCGCCATAGGCTGCAATCCGACCTTTATCAAAGTCGGAAACGTGATGGTTCGCATTTCTCCTCCTTACACGAGGCATCACAACAACTTTTCACCAGGCAACGCCGGTCAACTGCTGTTTGTGTAAGAGAAATCGGTTGGAAACTTTCCTCATGTCAGCACGTTGTAGGTGTCGTCACCGGCGCCAGCCTTGCGTGAATTCTCTGAAAAGCTAATCATTTGCATATCACAGCATCTTCTTCCTGACGGTTAAATTTCGCGTCTGTAGCACGTCATCTTCGTGGTGTAGCAACTTTAATGGCCAGTAGTGTACTCTGGTTAAATTGGCGTGGAAAAAAAGATATAACTGAATACCGGATGTTTCAGCGACAACTGCCACCCCCAGTGCCTGCGTCTGCGGCGTCTGCGGCGTTACGTCACGGCAGGCACCGCTAGAGCCGGCTGGCGCCGTAGCGGTCCTCGCAGGCCACTGTGGGCCGCCGGCCGTGTCTGCCTGGCCCCATAAGGCAGCGGCCTGCGGCCTGTGGGCTGTGGTCTGGGGCGGCCCAAGGTCGCCGCTTTGTCCCGGCCAGCCTTCCTCCTCGCCCACCAGCGCCGGCCGCCTCCACACTTATCTCGAGTGTTCCGACAATCGATTGCCGTGGCGCGCTCCCCCTTCCCACACCAACTTTGCCCCGCTACACAACTTCCATTTCACGATACGTCCTCCCGTCGCACCAAACTGCGGCATCGAACATAACTGCGGCTCTTGTGATCATAAAAATTCAAAACAACTGAAAGTATGTCGCAGTCTTCATTTTTATGTCAAGCACCTTTCTGTCTCAATGCTACTTCCAACTTATTTACCAGTACCATGGTTCACTACCTTTACCAGAAACTTCGCAATGGTCTTCGTGTAATGTATATATGGAATTTAGTATGTATTTCCAATTTTTTGATTTGCCAAAAACTGGTATAGTCATGCATATTCAAATACAGAATATGTAAACAGGCACAATACGGCGCTGCTGTCGGCAACGCCTATAAAAAAAGAAGTGCATAGCGCAGTTGTTAGATCTTTTACTGCTGCTACAATGGCAGTCATCAAGATTTGAGTGAGTTTGAAAGTGGTGTTATAGTGGCGCGCGAACGGTAGGACACAGCGTCTCCGAGGTGATGAAGTGGAAATTTTCCCATACCACCATTTCACGAGTGTACTGTGGAATACAGGATTCCGCTAAACATCAAATCTCCGACATTGCTGGGGCCAGAGGAACATCCTACAAGAAAAGGACCAACGCCAACTGAAGAGAATCGTTCAACGTAAGAGAAGTGCAACACTTACGCAAATTGCTGCAGATTTCAATGCTGGGCCATCAACAATATTCAATGGAACATCATCGATATGGGCTTTCGGAGACGAAGGCCTGCTCTTATACCCTTGATGACTGCACAACACAATGCTTTACGCCTCGCCTGGGTCCGTCAACGCTGACTTTGGACTGTTGATGACTGGAAACAAGTTGCCTGGTTAGACGAGTCTCCTTTCAAATTTTATCGAGCAGATGGACCTGTACGGATATGGAGACAACCTCATGAATATATGGACCCGGCATATCAGCAGGGGAGTGTGCAAGCTGCTGGTTGCTCTGCAATGGTGTGGGGCGTCTACAGTTGGAGTGATATGGAGCCCCTGATACATCTAGATACGACTCTGACAGGTGACATATACGTAAGCATTCTGTCTGATCACCTGCATCCATTCATGTCCATTATGAATTCCGACGCACTTGGGCGATTCCAGCAGGACAATGGGACACTCCATACGTCCAGAATTGCAACAGAGTGACTCCAGGAACATTCTTCTGAGTTTACACACTTCCGCTGGCCACTAAGCTCCCCAGACTTGGACATTATTGAGCATATCTACGATGCTTTGAGACGTGCTGTTCAGCTACTCTTACGGATTTATTGACAGCGCTGCAGGATTCATGGTGTCAGTTCCCTCCAGCACTACTTGAGACATTAGTCGAGTCCATGCCACATCGTGTTGTGACACTTCTGCGTGCTCGTGGGGGCCCGACACGATATTTAGGCAAATTTAGAATTCCAGAATGAGATTTTCACACTGCAGTGGAGTATGCGCTGATATGAAACTTCCTGGCAGATTAAAACTGTGTGCCGGACCGAGACTCGAACTCGGCCCGCGAAAGGCAAAGGTCCCGAGTTCGAGTCTCGGTCCGGCACACAGTTTTGATCTGCCAGGAAGTTTCAAGTTTAGAATTATATGTTAATACCTTCAGCTGCTGACGGGCGTTGATATGTATCTACGGGGACAGTTGAAAATGTGTGCCCTGACTGGGACTCGAACCCACGATCTCCTCCTTACATGGTAGACTCTCTATCCATCTGAGCTACCGAGGACACAGACGATAGTACGACTGCAGAGACTTATCTCTGGCATGCATCTCGTGAGACCCACATTCGCAAATTATTGTCCCGCACTATAATCATAGGACCTGCTTTACTGCCGATTCCCGTAAGATTTCGGGTTCTGTTTGTGCATCCGCACAGAAGAAGATGGTCAAATGGCCGGTGAGCCTTAACTATATATATATATATATATATATATATATATATATATATATGACACTGGTATCTGTTCGTTCGGACATGTCCGATACATAAAAATACTGGTGCCATTCTTATGACTTGACATACTCTTCCCTTTGCTATCACAGTACTCCACATCAAATCCACACCTTCCTTACGACTGGACATTGTCATTTCCTTCGCACATGTCGGTACACAAACACATACTTTACGAGCCTGATGCTCAGGGTGTATCTATCACATATCCCCTGCTATGGACTGATGACCATAGATGTTAAGTCCCATAGTGCTCAGAGCCATTGGAGCCCCTGCTACTAATAAGTATAATACTTGGCCAATAAATGGTTTCCAGACCATACAAAATAATACTCAGAGAAAATCAACAATGGGTGGATATGTCTCATAAGTTTTTCTTGCACGTGTTACCACTGTGTCTTAGAAAGAGAGGTGTAATCGTCTTACAGAGCGCCAGATGTTAAAAAGCTTGATCGCAACAACTATTGTATGTTACTGTCACAAGCGGTATTGGTTCTACAGGTGCACACAAGTATCCATATTAAAAGCTATACTAACTTTATAAATCGAGGTATGGCATTACGTCCAAATGAATTGTTTTTTTCCAGACAAATACCGAGACGGTGATCGTAGGAGTGTATATTATCAGAGCAGCAGTCCAGTTACACCTAGCCTACAATCTAACCTCGTGATAAAATTGCTGAATTTCGAAAGTGATATGGCTAAGGAATGTGTCATGAAACCGGTATCTGCAACTCCCGTACGCCGCCCCTGCTAGATATTTCTATAGTATTTGTAACGTATCCTATCTTGATGCCATGTCATAGGTTCTGTAATGTATCCATTGACTTATAAGCGATGACTGATTGAGAAGGATCCAAAAAGTAGTAGATGGTGTGCTGATTAAGGTCGTAAGAAATGTACACTAGCTTCTCAGATCTCTAGTGTTACGTTATCCACTAGAAATGATGTCTATGATTTGGGATCAAGTCCTTCCATTCAACCACATACCTGCGTTGGATCACAGCCAGTAGTGAATCATATTTCTGGCACTCTCATATCTCAAACCCATCTTCTCGAGCCCCTGCTGGAGTAAAACTGCAACGTGGTTTTAGTCAGCCCCTAAGCATCTTGCAACTGCTCCCATTTCTACAGCTTTGCGCATGTGATCGTTCCAATTTAAGTTGGAACGGAGCAGAAGTCGGATAAAGCCATATCTACCACCTTCTGCAACCCATGTAGAAACAGAACGACCTGAGTTAGTGCAACAGGAAAATGTTTTGACCATTCGGTGGAAATTCGCGCATTGTGGTATGTCTCCAAACTAGATAGAGATAGTACACTCCGAAGCAGATCTGCGTCCATTCACATCTATCAGCCCAACATCCTAACATCGTTATTCTGTACCATCCAACAGAGAAAAATTACGAACTATAAAAGCTCCACTAACTTCATCTGGTACAGAAGTC
Source organism: Schistocerca serialis cubense (assembly GCF_023864345.2). Classification (NCBI taxonomy): domain Eukaryota; kingdom Metazoa; phylum Arthropoda; class Insecta; order Orthoptera; family Acrididae; genus Schistocerca; species Schistocerca serialis. The sequence continues at coordinate 816,914,295 of NC_064638.1, forward strand.
ACCTAGGCAGCTATGCCGGTGCAATGACGCATAGCTGCATCAGGGGTCCAGCGCGGAGAGAGAGAGGTTGCAATGCTGTGTCAGGTTCTAAACTGACAGTAACGTGTTGTGATCCATGGCCTATCCCAGAAAACTAGACGTCGCACAGTGTAAATCATATTGCTACCGCAGCTGCCATAACACGCCACACACACTGGATGATTTTAAATGAAAGAGAGTTACAACATATGGAAACTGGATGAGTCAGGTCGCATTGTGAAGAGTTCCCAAACTACAGTTCGAAGGTGATCCACAAGCTCTCTATTTAAACTCATATGTCATAGTGACAGAATAGCTGATTACACTCCATTTCGACTGATTCATCATATTGCAGTCATGTATGTGATCACTGTTTAGGTGCTAGGCACGCCAGAAGGTGTTATCCCTCCACCAAAACTCTTTCTCCAACTCAAACAAGCGATGTCTGTCAATCATTATCTGCTAACCAACAGCGTGCCAGTGGATGGATGGGAAGAAAAGACACCATCGATGTACTATAATAATAAGCATCACAGTTGATAGCGTGAACAATTTTACCAATTTCACAGTAATTTCAGCACGGACCAATGATGTAACAGCATGTTTTCCTGTATCTGTATCATAGCTAAACCGCCCCTTCTCCACTTTGCGAGTATCATTGTGAATGTCGATAGATGACTATACAGTACGTCCATTCATTGTTAATTCTCAAACACATACACCATCAAAATATATCAGACAGCACTCTACATATTTCTAACAGTTCGAGCATAGTGTTTAATTTACGATCTATTTCTCTGCGTATGGGAGTCACAGTGCATTCTCACTGTCCTAGGGCAGACTTAGAGAGTGAGAGACCCCCCTCATACTGTCATTGGCCATCCTAACCTGCTGCACAGATACCGATTTAATCTGCAACTGACCAGAAGTAGACCGCTACTTTCCACGTCCTGTGAATGAATGGAGCTTGCCGAGTCCTCACCCATCCAAGTGCACAAGATTTCTTGAGATGCACCCATGTCAAAGAGGTTAGCACTCCTTATCGATGTATAACATTCGAAAGTGTCATGATGTAATAGCAGACGGTTAAGAAGAACACGAAACGAATGATTTAATGCGCTATGGATCTCCAGACGGATGGAGTTAGAAGGATTTTTACGTAAATCAACCCAGCTATCAATTGCAAGTATTATTCCAGAGTCTAGGATCAGTACCTGGAAGGCATTTATAAGAGCGAACAGGGCTATAATGTTAGATCACTTGTGTTTCCGACCTGTCAGTCGTATGGAATGTAGTGCTGTTAATATACCAATGTAAGAAATATATTTCAAGCGAAGGATATATATCTTTCTACCTAGTTTCTTACGATAAATTATGTTACCGAACCATAAAAAAAAAGAAACTGCGACCTTAAAACATCAGTTCTTTGTGATACAAACACAATGTAGCTTTCTGGAGATGTATAGTGTCCACTGTTCACATCTGATAACAGTTCAGAAATTATATTATGCCAGCCTCAGCCCTATATAGAATGATCGTTAGTAACAGGGAATACTTCTTAAAAGGATACATATAAACACATAGCAGGAGCATCCATCATGTGAAAATTACAAGTCATTTCTCCACTAACTCTGTAAACACCACATGTGTTAGGTAAATGTATACAAAGGGATTGCAGTGACCCACAAGCACCTATCGCTAACTTAGTTATGAAGCTGAAGTCCTGATTTTACACCCAAGATGCGACAGTGGGATGGAGTACATCACATAAATCATAGTTCATGTAGAGGAATGTGTCACATTTCATCACACATGAGATAGAAGTCCTCTGATGACCGACAGGTTTATCGTTAATGATCGCAAGTCGACAGTGCTTGAAACCACATACAGAACACGTGGCTGTATACGAGTAGAACGCAGGCTATGTCACACAACTAATGCATCCTGACAGAACAGTGAAAAAATTGGCCTACAGCAACTTCTCCCTCTCTAGAATGCTTCATCAGTCTACCATTAAATCCTACCTTGCTATAGCTCCATCTCAATCGATCAACCCATCCACTCTCTGTTATCCTTTAACGCAGATGCATGTAAGTTTAGAGGTGGATGGTTCTCTGTCTTCCTGACAAACGTCAAATACTGTAGTCAACTAGCGTGTATCACTGGTACCTCAGTAGACAACCAATATAATGCTGCCTTGAGGGGGAAAAATTAACTGCTTCCCTGATTCCCTTCACTTACATGTCGAGGTTTTCTCGGATTCCTCTTGCTACTGCATACTTGTTCCAATGTACAATTTATTCTGCACAAACCAGAAGATACGCAAGCACTTCCACAATTTCCCCACATTTCAGTGTATATTTGGCCAATTTTTACCCATTCCCCTGTCGTTTTCGCAATTCTATCGATTTTATGTCAACATGATATAACCTCTCGTTCTGTGTTCTAAAATTGCCTGTAAATGTAGAACAGCTACCAACACCTAGCCCTAATGCACTGATTCTGAGGTGTAGTACAGCACTGTACTCGATTGTGTCGTCACCTCCACATTGGAGAGTGTTTGCTCTGTTTCCTGTATGTATGGTGCTGCCTGTCTTTGCGGAATATGTATGTTTACTACATCGACATGGGACATGGCGATATTGCTGGGTTGGAGATCAGTTTCACACTCTAATATTCAAGCTCCTGTCCTCAGTGAGAGAACAGTGTAATTGAGTAAGAGTCTTTCCATATTTGACGATTTGTATGGGCACTTTGCAGGGTTTAATTGTCAGTGCAATATGACGATCTGCGTAAAATAGGTTTTTTTTTTTTCTTTTGCCACTGAAAGTCTCATCTGCAGATAGAAAGAAAAGGTGGATGGTGCTTCCACACCGGCTGCATCAGTAATTCAGAGGGTAAATACGATAATAGCCAATCATAATGCTCGATTCATTCACATGACATTCCTTCTGCTGGGATACAGGAGTATCCACATAGTGCTGAGCAGGTTTGCATATATTGAAAGCTGGAAGGGTAACACGTGATGATCAGGGTACCATGCTATACTGTGAGGTGGAATGCATTCGAGGTTATTCTAAGGCTCTGTTAGGGCAAGAATTTCCTTGCATACCAGTTGAGATATCAAGAAAGCGAGTGCCAACTATTTCTGGGACACTATATAATTTCTGAGAGGTCGACTCCATTCTTATTTTACATAGCCAGGTGACATCAGTATAAGATTGAGAACCTTGTTAGATGCACTTGCGATGGTTTGTAGCTACACACAGCGATGCGCCAGTATGCGCGTCACACATGTCGTGATTGGTGGAACAGTTTTCTAGAGCACGATCTGTGACATCAGCATATGCATCACACACACATGTTGCGAGCACTGGAACAGTTTTCTATAGTGTTTGAGAGGGTGAGTCACTCTGCAAATAGGTCTTCGCTGGACCACAGAGGGGGATGAGGGCGGCAGCCGTGAACAAACATGCATGCGGTCCATAGGATGAGTTGGCACTTATTTAGATAGACATGTGATGCCAGTATAGCACTCGAAGAACTTTCACATGCTGTCGGCAGTGGCATGAGGGTGATGGCTCGCACTGGCTTGCATCTGGCGGTGGCTCGCACCCTTGGAGCGTCTGCACTACGCAAATAGGTCTTCGCTCCTGTCTGGTCGCGTCAGCAATGGTGCCTAGGTGATCTCTTATTTCGAGAGTAATTTCTCAGGTGTCAAGTATAAAAGGGATGTCGCCACTTCATGCTTGCAGGCACCTGTGTGTGGTTTGGCAGCTGCCAGTGCATCTCAACTTCTGGGAGCATGTGCAGCAGTTTCCTGTGTGGTCCAGTGGAGAGGGAGGCATTGAGCGGTGCATGCGCATGTTGTTTGTGTGTCTGTTCCATTATTTTGCGAGCAGGTCTGTAGACTGTGCTATGTGTTATTTGGACAGTTTATGAGTTGGTTTTGTGTCTGCACATCAGTGTACTGCATTATTTAGAAGGACTTTGCATGTCTGTACTGAAGTTATTTCGGTAATTTAGGAGTTGTTTGTGTCTCTGTTGAGCGTTATTTAGAATTAGTTTACAGGTCTATGAGCTGTGTGACGTGACCCCAAGCATGTCAGGGTGTGTGTTTTGTATCAGTGTGATAAATATACTATCTTTCAAAATCTATTAGTAAATAAATTGTTCCAAAATAAATAAAGTACACTCTTTCCACTGTCCAGCAACCCAGTGCAGTCTGACTCATTTTCCCATCCAGACAGTCATCTTGGGTTATGTCACGGAATGAATGACAGCACCCTTTGGTGACAGTAAGATGTACTAGAACCAGACCTCATGGCGAAAACACTGTTGCCTGCCATTTTCCCCCACCATCTTGGTTTATGTCACAGAATGGACGACAGTGCTCTCTGGTGGCAGTACTGTGTACTAGGTCCAGACCTCGTGGTGGACACACTGTTTACTGCCAAAATTCACGATCTTGGATAATGGTACTTGCATCATTAGCTGATGTCATGGTCACTATCTTGGATTATGTCACTGAATGTATGACAGGGCACTCTGGTGGTGGTGCTGTGTACTAGGTCAGTTGGACTCTGAACACACTGGATGGTGGTAGTGCTTCAAATTTTTAAATAAAGACTGGTGCATGATTTCAGCAATTGACAATTAGCAAGTATGTTTGCAAAGTCTTTTAGATGGATTATTGTTTTAATAATTTACGAGTTGTTCAGCTCTCTGGACATAAATGTATGGCATTATTTACTAGTGGTTTGCAGGTCTGTAGGCTGTGTCGTATGAGCCTATCAGAGTGTGTGTTCTGTATAACTGTGATAAATATACTATCTTTCAAAATCCATCCCTAGATAAATTGTTTCAAAATAAATAAAATACACTCCTTCCTCTCTCCAACAGCCCAGCACAGGTTGAGTCCTCTCCCCACCATTTCCTAGGACGAGGTGGCAGTAAAGTGACTTAGGTTAGTGGAGGTGGCCTAAGTGCCCTTTCTTTCCTGCAATTTTCTTAGGTTACTGGAGATAGCCCTATTGACCCATCTTCCCTCCAAAATTCAGACTTCTCACCAATCCCTAGGAAGAGGTGGCAGTCAAATGACTTAGGTTAGTGGAGGCAGCCCAATTGACCTATATTCCCACCATTTTCTTAGGTTAGTAGAGGTGTGTTGCATTTTCTTGATGAAATTTAAACTTCCCGCCATTTTCTGGTGAAGGGGGCTATGTTAGTGGAGGTAACCCAATTGACCTATCTTCCTGCCAAAATTCAAACTTCGCGGCAAAATCCGCCAAGTTGAATGACGTCATGGCCGCCATCTTGGATGACGTCTTGCACTGTTGCCAAGTCTACACACTGCCCTCTTGGATGACGTCATTGTGTAGGAACTTTTGGGGCTCCCTGTGTTTGCTTACAACAGAAACAGTTTTACCTTTTATTTTCTGGTATTATGATATCACAATTCTCTGGTGGCCATGTCTCCTTCACGTGTGAAAAGTGAACTAGTATAAGGACATTACTGCACCTCTCACAAAGTTTCAGCCACTTGCTAGGTGACAGGCATTCAGTCCCTAAGTACTGGACTGTGAAGCGATCAGATGAGGCTATGTACATCTGGTACAGATGGGCTCAAATGAGTGAAAGAAGTAGTGACATCTGTAAATCTTACCACGTCCCTCGACTAAGGAGGATATGCTCGTACAAGCATTGAAAAGTGATCAAATAATATTAGAAATTAAATAATCTCCAAGACATGTCGTGAAGAACACTTCAAAAAAAAAAAAAAAAAAAAAAAAAAAAACCCTCCAACCTGAATTACATCCTAACTGTGTTAAACGCCTCATTGGACCTTTGGTGCGTTCGATGTCTTGTATCATTTGAAAACAGGAGAAATCGTGACTTGTCGGTTCACAGTACACGCCTCTAATCAACTAGTGACTAATTTCTGTGTTGTTTGGCCCATTGCAGACGTACAGCTTTTGTGATGCTGTTGAAAACAGCCTTTTGATAGGCTCTCAACTTCAAATGTCCAGTGCATGTAGTTCCCTTGGCAGTGTCCAGTCGGAAACTGGTTGACATGCCCCTGCATTCACTGACAGCAGCAGTTCCTGTCAGGTTTGGAATCGATTGTGATTGACAAGCTGTGACACCTGCCTGTGGCCTCTTGTGATTATAATTTTTTTGCAGTTTGTATCCTTACGCAGCTTCATATGGTTGATACTGGCACACCATTTCATGTAAACACGTTCTACAGTCAGAGCAGCTTCACACACCATGTGATCATGAGCACGTCCAAACGCAATAGCTTCTTTCTACCATTCTGTCACGTTTACCCATCTTTCTGTGCTTTTTTCGTAAAACCGACGGTACAAACACACCACTTCACAGCCATTACTTAAAAAAATGGTTCAAATGGCTCTGAGCACTATGGGACTTAACATCTGAGGTCATCAGTCCCCTAGAACTTAGAACTACTTAAACCTAACTAACCTAAGGACATCACACACATCCATGCCCGATGCAGGATTCGAACCTGCGACCGTAGCGGTCATGCGGTTCCAGACTGAAGCGCCTAGAACCGCACGGCCACTACGGCCGGTGCCATTACTTACATCAGTCGTGTAGGGTTACATGACTGCCAGCTCTACACGTTCTAAAATGCTCCAAAGCTCCGAGTGCACTCTTCTAAATGAGTTACTAATGTTTCGTATGGGTCACTTGCATTGCTCTTCTTGGCAAAATTCTAGTGGAGGTGGTTCTCCGCTGTCTACCATCGACCTGTTATAAACTGCCCAGTGTCTGTATCACATGAATGACTATGATAAGTACTGCTTTGTGTGTGTGTGTGTGTGTGTGTGTGTGTGTGTGTGTGTGTGTCTGTGTGTGTTGCCATTATAGAAGACTTAAATAAAATGATGTATGATTAGAAACAGACTAGTCATTTTGAATAGCACCAGGGCAGCCATCGATCGTCTCTTTGTGATTTGAATGAATCACCATTTACTTACATACTGATAGTCTATTAGCCATAGGTGTTTCGTTTGAGAATGGAATAAGATGTGTGAGCACTGACTCATTATCTCTTTTTTTATTTTTTTTTCCTTTATTGATTTTCGGTTCTTCCCCTCAAGCTGACAGCAGCTTGATACACTGCTCTACAGCCAAGAGAAGAGTTAAACAAACAACGATAAGGTAAAATTAATATAAAAAGGCGATAAAACGATGACTTTGTTAATAACACTAAAATGGAGGAAAGTTGCGGAATTTAAAATATAAAAACATGGCGTTGACGATGTGGATGAATACACACAGTAAGTAGACAGGCACAGTTAAAAAACACGGCGACAATCTGGTGTCTGTTCGCAAGAGATAAAAAACACAACGAGCGATAGTATGATGGCTGTTCGCAACACTGGCAGGGGGCGCACAACACTGAACATTCACTGGAAACAGCACTATATGCGACACGGCGGCAGATGGGGACTGGGGGGAGGACCCGGACCGATGAGGCGGAAAAATTGAGGGTGTCTCATTATCAGGTATTGTACGTAGTACACCTAGTATGTAGTTTCACCTCGTATAAAGTGCCTTACGTACTTTGTAGTTTTCTTGGTTGTCAACATCAACTCTAGTGTTTTCTCGTTCCTTCTCTGTTTATGTAATATACATCATCAACCAGAGAATCTTGCTCATGCACTGGTACAGGGTTTTATCATTGTTTTCTTGGAACGGCGTGGCGCAGGGTACGAGGGGCCCCTGGCGGTCACGTTCCTCTAGCCACTTTCGCCTATGCGGCGATCTGGCGCTAGCTCCAACAAATGGAGCTGATTATGTGTGGCAGTCTGTTTTCATTCATCCAGCTTCTTTAGCTATTTGTTTTTAATCTTTGCATTATTGTGTGTACTCGGAAAGCTGTTCATTTTTATGTCATTATTTAAATATCGCCACTTGAGCGTATGTCAATTAATGTTTCGTAACTTTTTGCTTTTTAACAATCTAACTTTTGTGTGCTTCATTTCATTGCTTTTTATTGCTGTAATGCCTTTTACATCTTATAAAACCATTACAGATATTACTGATTGTACCACCCCCCTTTATTTTACATCACTGAAGAATACATGTGCGCCTACAGCGGTGGCATCTGGCGAACTTGCAACACAAACATCTTGTGGCTACTTTACGGCACTCTGTTTTGAACAGTTGTTCAAATGGTTCAAATGGCTCTGAGCACTATGGGACTTAACTGCTGTGGTCATCAGTCCCCTAGAACTGAGAACTACTTAAACCTAACTAACCTAAGGACATCACACACATCCATGCCCGAGGCAGGATTCGAACCTGCGACCGTAGCAGTCACGCGGTTCCAGACTGTAGCGCCTAGAACCGCACGGCCACTCCGGCCGGCCTGAACAGTTGTCCTGCTGGCAAGATGACTCTTGTGTATACCATTATTTATACATGTTTGAATATGCTGGAGCTGATTTTGTGTTTAGCTTTTGACGATGCCACCATGGCTTCAGTATATTAGGACATGTTATTATAAAACAGGCAAGCGTCATCGTATTTAAAACGCACAAATGCACATGAGTGTCAGTAATACTTTTCATTATGGTCTATTTTATTGTTTTAAGCTGTAGACAATCTGCTAGTTGTATTTGTGTTTTTCCATATTCTGCTGCAGATCTGAAGATGGTCATTATAGACCGAAACCGGTAGTCTGATGACATAAAAATTTGTGACCATAGACTTGAAGTAAAGGAAATTTATTCTATTTTTGGGTCATCTTTCAATTCGCGACCATGACGCATGAAATTGTACTTAGACTCATGTCCTACTATTGTTGACCACCAGGATTTACAGTGGCTGTTTGTGGGTTGAGTGCCAACACCAAAGTGTGTGTTAACGATTGTAGTGTGTCTTGGCTTCATAGCAGGTACCAGTTTCTCGCCTGATATCATAACGTATGTGGTCAGTGTACTGTAACTCTGGGGTTGGATGACTGCTATGGTGTGTGATGGAGCTATGTTGTTAGTGTCTAGAACCAATAGTTCACCACGCTGGGCAGGATGACAGTGGAGCAGTGAGTTGAAGCCCAGTGGCCATCTCCCATATCAACATGAAAAGATCGTTGATGAAACAGACGGTTTATTAATGAACACAATACAACAATTATAGCGACGATCGACGGTGCTAACAACCGCCAGGGCGCCTGATGGAGAGAGCTGATGTGGTGGCGCTGAGGTAAGCGCTCTACCTGGAGTCACCGGCAGCCGGCTCCGTCGCTCGCCCGGAGAAACGATAGCGCCAGCCACTCAGCAGGAGAGCTGGCGTGAGGTGCGTGTCGCTACCTGGCATTGCCAGGGCGCAGACTGCAGCACTCGAACCCGCGGAAACCTGCCAAGGACCCTGTAGAGGAAGTTAGCTCTCAGCAGTAGTGCCTACTCTTCCAGACAGGGTGGAAAGCGAGAGTATGTCTGCAGAGGCAGAGGTCGTTGGGAAACTGTACTGCCCCGGTCTCCAACAGCTGCCCCCAAGGGTAGGAGGGTGGCAGCAACTGCAAGGCGCAAAGTCTGCAATGTCGGACTCAGAGCCTGCGGGTCACCTACAGTTAGTGGTGGCTATGTCTCGTGGTGGCAGGCAGCTTTTACATTCTTATCGGCATCCAGACTAGCGTGGATCTCTCCTTGAAGAAATAATTAATGTAGGGTAATGAAATTTCGGAAATACGTTTGTCGAGGTAAGCCATTGCAATTGTGAAATGCTGGTACAGTAGAAACTGGTGAAACCGGCAAAATGTTGAATGTAAGTATGTAAATGTGCATCCATTGTGTTGTTCAGGTGCTAAATGTCAGTTTTTGAGATTCAGTTCGATGCCTCCTGCACTTAGTAGGCCAATACAGAAACGTTTCATGCTGATTGTGAGTGACGCTGTAGTCGTCGTATCATGACGTCCCATTTGTGGTCGATTGGAGAGAGATCTGCTGATCAAGCAGGCCAAGGCAACATGTCGACACTCTGTAGAGCATGTTGGGATTCTGCAGTGGTATGTGGGTGAGCGTTATCCTCTTAGAAAGCAGTCCGTGGAATGCTGTTCATGAATGGCAGTACAACAGGTCGAATACCCATACTGACGTACAAATTTGCACTAAGGGTGCATGGGATAACCACGAGTGTGCTCCTTCTGTCGTAGAAAATCACACCCCAGGCCATAACTCCAGAGTGTCAAGCGTGCAGACCTTACAGTCAGTACCATTGGGCGTTTCTAATTTTACTGCGACTTTTCAGGTGGAGATTGCGACAACTTTTACCCGTCTTTCTGACTTTGTGTAAAGTTGAATCACGAGGGACATAGGAGCACTGTATCGACGTATCGCACGTGCAGTTGTCATTACTGAAATGACTGAAGAATGAGTAGTGATAAGATGTGTCAATGGTAACTTTATGACAAGAAGAGTAGGCATTGGTCCCTCCAGAAGAACCACATCACGAGCAGATTGTATAATTGTTCGACTGGCTCAGAGGAATACAGTAATGACAATAGATGAAATCTGGACTGAAGTCATATGCAGAATGTCACCCTGAGCAGTTGGGAACGGACTACACAGAGCTGGGTTCTCTTCTGCACTTGTCTTATCTTTCTTACCGCTGACACTAGACCACAAACACAACAGCGACTTGGATGGTGTAGGACTATAGTCAACTGGGACACTGAGTAGTATTCTGTGTTGCTCAGTGACGAGTCTTGCGTGTTTGTGTCGACCAGGTTAGTTGGTTGGTTGATTTGGGGCGAGGCCCTCAGTCCCATAGGATTAGGAAAGGATGGGGGAGGAAGTTGGCCGTGCCTTTTCAAAGGCCGTGCCCATCCCGACATTTGCCTGAAGTGATTTAGGGAAATCATGGAAAACCTAAATATGGATGCCCTGACTCGGGTTTCAACCGCCGTCCTCTCGAATGCGAGTCCAATGTGCTAAGCACTGCATCATCTCGCTCGGTTGTCGACCTTATGATCGCCGACGTGTATGTAGACAGTCTGGTGCAACGTCACAAATGAAGGTTGAATCTTCGCCAGAATGTGACAAGAATAGGAACTCTGTTGCCATTTTCTTATGGGCTGGGATACCAAATAGTACACTGTCCTATCACATTAATGTCACCGCCTATCGAAAGCCTGAATAACCACCTTTTACAGCGCAGAGCGCTGCGAGGCATGTATGAAGAGAGCCATTGATGTTCTGGAAGGTACCGACAGTGATGTGGGATCATGCTAGCGTCATTTCCATGGCCAGCTGCACTACGTTACTCAGTTGGGGATCCATGGCGTCAACAGCCCAGTCGAGGTGGTCCCACAAACTCTCAATTCGGTTTGAATCAGGGACGTTTGATGGTCAGGAGTGTGCAGTAAACTCATCATGGTGCTCTTCCAACCACGCACGTACACTGTAAGGTGCGTCACACGTTGCATTGTCCTGTTAATAAGTTCCATCATCCTGAGGAAAAGCAAACTGCGTAAGGGAGTAGACATGGTCCCCAAGGATAGATACATACTTGTGTTGATCCATTGTGCTTTCCAGAATGACGAGAGCACGCAGGGGATGGCACGAAGACATTCCCCAGACCATAATATTTGTGTAGGGTGTACATTGAAAGCCGTAAACGCCAAAGACCATCTTTTCCATTGAGCATAAAACGTGATTCGTCTGAAAAGGCCAATTGTTGCCACTCAGTGTGTAAGGGGTCCGCAGGCCCTTACTACTAGGTTTGCACTCACACAGGTCGACAGGGCAACTATCGATTAGTGTGTCGGGTCGCGAGAGCGAGAGTTGAGTCAAGTCAGTGCGTGTTGTAGGTTCCCGCGAGGCGGGCAGAGCTGAGCAGAAGCCAGCAATTGATAGAAATTACCGACAAAGGGAGTGGCCATCGCCGCGGTTCAACCCCTTTGTGTTAGTATTATACGGGAAAGTGAGAAAGTATAATTAACAGAGTGATTCAGTGATATTTATGTGCCGTTATTGAGATTCCGCGTCTACCGCGCCGACATTATTTGGATTACAGTGTTGGATACAGTGATTAAAATCTGCGTGTGACGATTATGAATAGCGAGGAAGCCTGTGCTGAGATTAGCCGTTATTAACAGTGTATTGACGAAGGCAGTGGCTGTCTCCTTATCTTTGTGGTTTTTGATAAGAATATAGGTTTTGTTTAGCGAAGCTGTGTTTGTTGTTCTTCTTGCCACCAAACAGTACATTATTACAGTATTTGCGAAGGACAATATGGAATGTAACAACTCCGTAGCAGTCCAATCCGATTGCCAGCCCCATTAGGCACACGGTCACATTAATTATTATCTATTTGGGCTGCTATCAGATCCCGATCGAGCGGGATAAGTCAGTAAAATAAACCGGAGTGTTACAAGTGGACGTCCAGTTGCAATGTTGGCGTTCAAATTCCGTCTTCGTCACCGATGACCAGCCATTAGCATGGGTGCATGGACCAGGCGTCTGCTGCGGAAACTGATAAGCAGCAATGGTCGCTGGACGATCATTGAGAAGACACTGTTGATAGCCCTTGGTTAATCTGGGTGGTCAGTTGCCCAACTGTGGCACGTCTCTTCGACCATATACATCCCTGCAGTGTTGTTCACCCCTGCCATCTACGGCCCGTGATAAAACGCAGTTGACTCGGCGCCGGTTTTGGATAGCGCCAATTTGCCATGCACTGTATGCTTTAACGCGGCTGCATGCGAACAGTTTACAAACATAGCCATTTCGGAAACGCTTCCATGCTTCGCCCGATAGCCAATGGTCATGTCGTTTTGGACGTAGGATAAATCGCTCCAGTTCCGCATTACGACAACGACTGCATTGTTTTAGTGTGTCCTCTCCATCACACTTTATGTACCTCCACTGCTAGTGCTCTCACCTACCATCTGTGAGTTGTTATTCCATGCTGACGTTGAATGTAGGCTGTGGTCACATTGATGTAACTGGACCGTGTGTATTTCTGCAGGATAGTTTAAGAGATCACATTCAAATTCAGGCCACAAATACGTTGAGGAATATATGTATCCTTCACTAGCTTGCAAGGTCCCTAATTTATTACCCATGAGCATGTATGGAATGAGATAGGAAGTCGTATTACTTTCATATTAGCCTTCAACCAGCAGCCTTCATGAACTGGCACATGTCTCGGGCATGCCAAGGAATTCTTCACTAGGAAATCGTAGCCTGTTTTCTTCCATGCCAAAATGAATAAAATAATGTATTAGCACCTGAGGGAAGTCACTCATCATGCAGACGTTCAGTATCAGTTCCTAACTGAATGAAAGTTTATCCATTTAATACCATTTATGTGTCGAGAATTGCCACTAATTTTGATAAGTATTGCGCTGATGGTTCAAATGGCTCTGAGCACTATGGGACTTAACATCTGTGGTCATCATTCCCCTAGAACTTAGAACTACTTAAACCTAACTAACCTAAGGACATCAAACACATCCACGCCCGAGGCAGGATTCGAACCTGCTACCGTAGCGGTCGCGCGGTTCCAGACTGAAGTGCCTAGAACCGCTCGGCCACGCCGGCCGGTCTTAGAAATTCATATTGTGAGAATAAAAGCATGAGAATACTTGCTATTAGTTTTGAGCAACAGGAAGTTAATTTCTCTTCTCATGGATATGGTACACATTCCTATAAATTCAGGACTATATATCTGCGTTTTACAAAGAACGCAAACTGTATACTACGCGTACGTTTCAGTGGCTGAGTGCTACCGCACAGGCTTCCTAGTTCAGTGATAGGAAATTATGTGACTGTAAGTCCACTATCTGCATATTCTCATTTCCAGCGCCGTTTTGTTACCGTTGCAACGTCAGCAGTGTGTTCCGAGCTATTTCTCACATCGCCGGTTCCGCAGTACACCTTTCTCGTTATTTGGTCAATACGCACGCCAGCCATTCCTCAAATAGTGGTATGTGGAGGCGAGTAGACCAGCAGTGGCAGTTTTGGTGGCTGCGACAGGATGACATCACGACATCACCATGCTCAACCCTTCTCCATCCCGTCCCCTCTCCCAAGCAACGCCCCTTTCTTGAAAAGAGGCCAATCAGAGAGTTTCTAAGCCACTATACACATATTTAGGTCTCTCAATCACAGCCCAGTATTTTATTCTCCAGCAACGTTTTTCACCTTTTTAAATCACGCCACTTTCTTGGAAACATGCCGATTATAGATGTCCAGAGTCAAAACATTCACATATTTAGATCTCCCAACCACAGCCCACTATCTTACCGGCTATTTAAACGAAACAGCCAATCAATATGTATCTCAGAGTCGGTCATCCCGTTCTCGGTACCCCACTTGGCACGCTGATACGATTGTACTCTATTTGATGCAAGATACCCTCAAATGAAATATCATAATGTTATTTCCATGTCTAACCCATGTGGCAATCTTACTAGCGTTAGTTGGGTGACTTACAGGTTAAGATACACTTAATGCCTAAGAAACGACTGTGAAATCGTCAAACATGACTGTTGACACTTTGATTAAGGGTCACAATATTATTTTCATGTCTAAATTCCAGTAACATTCATCAAAATACATAAAGATATCATCCTTTCGATGTTTGACTTACTTTTGGTTATGTCCTGTTGGTGGGACAAAAACAAACTTTCCAAAAGGCTGTGACATTTGCCGATGGGAACTATGGTGCTAAGGCTGTGTATGAAAGCTTGCAGTGTGCCTCCTTTCCTCCATTTCCAGCCTTCCTCTTCCCTCCCCTCCACATGCATGTGACGTCGGTGGAACTGTGCTAACATACACTACTGGCCATTGAAACTGCTACACCACGAAGGCGACGTGCTACAGACGTGAAATTCAGCCGACAGGAAGACGATGCTGTGATATACAAATGATTAGCTTTTCAGAGCATTCACACAAGGTTCGCCCCGGTGGCGACACCTACAACGTGCTGACATGAGGAAAGTTTCCAACCGATTTCTCATACACAAACAGCAGTTGACCGGCGTTGCCTGGTGAAAAGTTGTTGTGATGCCTCGAGTAAGGAGGAGAAATGCGTACCATGGCGTTTCCGATTTTGATAAAGGTCGGATTGTAGCCTATCGCGATTGCGGTTTTTCGTATCGCGACATTGCTGCTCGCGTTGGTCGAGATTCAATGACTGTTGGCAGAATATGGAATCAGTGGGTTCAGGAGGGTAATACGGAACGCCGTGCTGGTCCCAACGGCCTCGTATCACAAGCAATCGAGATGACACGCATCTTATCCGCATGGCTGTAACGGATCGAGCAGCCACGTCTCGATCATTAAGTCAACAGATGGGGACGTTTGCAAGACAACAACCATCTGCACGAACAATTCGACGACGTTTGCAGCAGCATGTACTATCAGCTCGGAGACAATGGCGGCGGTTACCCTTGACGCTGCATCACAGACAGGAGCGCCTGCGATGGTGTACTCAACGACGAACCTGGGTGCACGAATGGTAAAAAGTCATTTTTTCGGATGAATCCAGGTTCTTTTCACAGCATCATGATGGTCACATCCGTATTTGGCGACATCGTGGTGAACGCACATTGGAAGCGAGTATTCGTCATCGCCATACTGGCATATTACCCGGCGTGATGGTATGGGGTGCCATTGTTTACACGTCTCGGTCACCTCTTTTTCGCACTTTGAACAGTGGACGTTACGTTTCAGATGTGTTACGTCCCGTGGCTCTACCGTTCATTCGATCCCTCCGAAACCCTACATTTCTGCAGGATAATGCACGACCGCATGTTGCAGGTCCTGTACGGGCCTTTCTGGATACAAAAAGTGTTCGACTGCTGCCCTGGCCAGCACATTCACCAGATCTCTCACCAATTGAAAATGTCTTGTCAATGGTGGCCGAGCAACTGGCTCGTCATAATACGCCAGTCACTACTCTTGATGAACTGTGGTATCGTGTTGAAGCTGCATAGGCAGTTGCACCTGTACACGTCATCCAAGCTCTGTTTAACTCAATGCCCAGGCATATCAAGGCCGTTATTACGGTCAGAGGTAGTTGTTCTGGGTACTGATTTCTCAGGATCTACGCACCCAAATTGCGTGAAAATATAATCACATGTCAGTTCTAGTATAATATATTTGTCCAATGAAAACCCGTTTATCATCTGCATTTCTTCTTGGTGCAGCAATTTTAATGGCCAGAAGTGTACATATTGTACGGTAGAGTTCTTGTGGAAAATGATGGATCCAAGGTCGTTTACTTTCTTGGACGTTACACGAAAAATCTGTTTGTAATTCTCCATCCACATTTGGGTCTGCTTGGAAACGTTGGTTATATTGTACCTAAAAGTGGCTGACCCAAAGTATGCATCTACCAACAGATGCGCCATTTGCAAGTAAAACTGTTGAATAGCTGCTTTTAATGACAATTCGTTTGCTAATGTGATAAAATTCCATAATATGTGTTCACCAAGTTGATCTAAGTGTTCATGAGGTTTAAGTGTTATATTTTGTGCATTTCGTAATCACCCATGTGCATTGTGAAAATATGCGGCTTAAGTATCACACCGATATATTTATTAAATAAGTTTAAGCGATACACCACTTTAAAGATCTCTCCAAAATGCGTCATTTTAGTGTGATTTGTTTTGATAAAGTTTCAAAAAGTGTGACGTTGACAGCTAAACATGCTATAGGTCTCGGTATAATTTAATAGTTGATTATGGAAATGATAGGAGATACAATCTACAAACGCTTGTAGAGAGTCGTAGCACTATACTTCGGATTGATAAATATCACACTCTTCCTCTAAAGTTGGTTTTTGTGCCAACAGTGCAACAGAACCCCAAGTAGGCCTAACGCAGAAATACCTGTACATATGTTACTAACTATTACAGACAATTTAGACCTTGAAATAACATTGTCACATTTAATGTGGAGAGTCTGCAATCTTTTTTTAGTTTTCAAGCGTACCTTAACCTTTAAGTTACTCCAGTAAATGAGCAACATGTATTTTGTACTGTTGTAGAACAATAACACAGAGATTTAAGACGTGGGTATGAGACTGTGGTATTTAATTTGAGGGTCCATTGTGACCTGCAACACGTGGGATAAAAAATTCGAATTTTAGTCGTATTTGGGCACCAAGTGGGGTACAGAAAACAAGACAGCTGATGCTGGGACACATTCTGATTGGCTGATTCATTTTGATGGTTGGTAAAATAGTGGCCTGTGGCTGTGTGTTCCATTCTAATACCCAGTAAAATGCTGGGCTGTAACTTGGAGGGCAAAATGTGTGTGTGAGTGTGATTTACTGACGAGTGTGCGAGCGTTGTGCGAATGGAGAGAAGATGGTGACTCTGGCGGTGCATATTGACTGGCTGTTTTGTTTTACTGGCTGGTAAATTGCTGGGCTGTGATAGGGAGATCTAATTATGTGTGTGCGTATTAACTTAGAAGTTCTCTAACCAGTTTCCAAGAATGTGGTGTGGCTTACGAAAGAGTTGTAAAACGTGTAAGCTCGACATTATATGTTTCTGTACGAAACGTAGCCCGAATGTACCTCTAACTCTACAAAAGACTCTACGTATTACCAAAACTATGTACCCACAAACTGTTATCCAACATAAACTCGTATGCTAACCTTTGACTAAACAGAACCTAATTTGAGTTGAACTGTAACTGGTCTGAATGCAACTTGTCCTTATATTAAACGCGCAACTAAAGTGAAACAATAATCTGGACCTAATAAAATTTTCACTTACCTCGCGTCTTGACAACATTGTTGCAGATTTCTCGAAAGGACAACAGCAAACAGCAAGCGGGGAGAGGCTAAGCTAGATTTCTATTTTTTAAATAAAATTTGCAAACAATATTCAAACTATTCCATACCATATGGTGCAATCTGGCATGCGTAGCTGTGGCGCTGACTTGGGGGGGGGGGGGGGGGGGGGGGCAAGGTACTTTGTGCCCGCAAATAGTTGAAAGTAGGGGCCTCACCCCCCCCCCCCTCCCTCCCATCTCCAGTATTCAAACATGCATTTTTCACTGCTCTCTCCCCCTTCCTCATCCTTTACTGGGAAATTTGTTAAAACTTGCAAATACAATTTTGCATAATAGTATGCAATGATTATGTAGGAAAAAATACCGATTTTACGAGCTATTGCGTATTCCTTTCTGCTACTCCTCCAACCTCTGCATATGACGAACTGTCGTGACAGGGTTTGTCCCCTGCATCTGTACTATTCGCACACTTTTTCTGTATGGAGGTATGCGGGGAACGAAAGCTCACCATGAGCTCGCAGCGCTTTGGCTGCTAGGACGAGCTCCACTTCCTCCCGCAGCAGCCTGCTGGCAGCTTGTAAAAGAAACTAATGAGCAATAGTGACACGGAATTTGATGGCGATCGCTAGAAGGACTAGGTAACGTCAACTGTCCAGTTTAAAATGGACAAATTTATAATTAGGAAGATATGTGACAATGTGGCAAGTCTTAGCGATGGTGAAGCTAGACCCAGTGTTAGTGGTGCTGTGTGTGACAACAAAGACTCAGATAGTGACGGAACTGTGGTGGTGACAAAAAACACTGTTCCCGGAAAAAAATTTGTAAGTTCTATTGACAATCACTAGGTACAACACCTCACAAATCAGCACCGGCTCCAGGGATTTTCCCGCCCCGCGAAAACATGTCAAGCGCCTCCCCCCCCCCCTCCCCCCCCTACTCCCCACTCCCACCCCCAAGACCCCTTTTCCGACATAGTCAACTTTTCCCACAATATATTACATACATGACGCCTTATTTTCACATATCACGCTCATTCGTCGCTTATTTGTGAATATGTCTTTAAGATCAAAGCAGCAGTCAGTGATACGCTTACAGCGCAATACATTTTAAGCCATTTTTGTCAGAGGAAACGTTTCTTTCGTAAATCGGAGCATACTGTTTCTGTACCATAGATAATTTTCAATAATACCCTTGATTTTATGAATAATTTGTATTTCCAATTTATTCTCACATTCCTTCATTTACGCAAGATGGGTTTGCCGTCCCCGAAAATCTGCCGTCCTGGGCGATGGCAAGGTTCGCCCCCCCCCCCCCCGCCCCCTCCCTAGAGCTGACCCTGACAATAATCACCACTATTGTTACAGGGCTACTTCTTGTTAGGCGCACAGTACTGTTACACAGGCTGCAGCTAACGTTGGCAGCGAACGTAAGTATTCCGGAACTGGGCATCGCCAGTGGTCAGTTAGTCTTACTGTGACTCGGTTCAGTTGTTAATCTTTCGTCCCTTACTGTCCAGTTTAAAATGGACAAATTTATAATTAGGAAGAAATGTGACAATGTGGCAAGTGTTAGCGATGGTGAAGCTAGACCCAGTGTTACTGGTGCTGTGTGTGACAACAAAGACACAGATAGTGGCGGAACTGTGGCGGTGACAAAAAACACTGTTCCCAGAAAAAACAACGATGTTATCAGCCCTCTTGGAAACAGCAGTTTGCATGGATCGATTACAATAAGGTAAAAGATGTTATTTTTTTGCAAAATTTTCAGACAAATCTTCGAAGAAAATCGTTTTCAGTTTTCTCACAAAATGAAAAAAACTCTCTTGGAAACTGGTTTTTCGAACTGAAAGAAAGGGGTAGAAAAGCTGAAAGCGTATGAAGCATCGGGCTGCCACAGGGAAGCTGTACTGAAATTCAAATCCTTAAAATCGAATGTCAATGTATTTAGCCAGCTTTCCAAAGAAAAACTGACACAAATGAAAGAAAACCGAGCTTGTTTACTAAACATCGTAACTTCCCTCCGTTATTTAGCAGTGCAGGGGCTTGCAATACGTGGGCAATACTGATGAAACAAGTAACTTTGACAGTTTATAACGCCTTCGATGTGAAGATAACCAGCTACTTTTAATATGGCTACAGCGCGAAACTTACAAATGGACATCCCATGATGTGCAAAACGAAATTTTGGCCATTTTAAGTCATACACTTCTTAGAAAATTATTGGAGGATATCAAGAGTGCAGAGTATTTTGCAATAATAGCAGACAAAACAACAGACATAGCCACCAAAGAGCAATTTAGTATCTGTATAAGATTTGTTGATGCTTCGCTAGAGATAGAAGAATATTTTTAGGGCTATACTCAATACAAAGTACCACAGCTAAGGCTCTGTTTGATATTATTATCGACATTTTTAGACGATTTCATTTGCCTACGTCTAGTTGTAGGGGCCAATGCTTTGAGGGTTCACCTAACATGGCCGGATTATATAATGGTGTCCAGGCAAAGTTTATGGAAATGGAGAAGAGAGCTATGTTTGTGCACTACCTTGCACATTGTTTAAATCTAACTCTACAAGATACTGTGAAAGCAGTTCCATAATGTCGAAATGCATTGAATGTTATGAAGGACTTTATACATTTTGTGAGATTCACCTGAAAGATTAGATCTTTTTGCACACGTGAAGGCAGATGCCTCTATAAATTTGAAACCACTCTGTCCTACAAAGTGGGCCGTAAGATACTTGGCAATGTCTTCAGTTTTGTCCAACTACACAGAAATTTAGGAATTTTTTCTAAATGTTTCAAGAAATGACAATTCAGACACTGGGGCCAAAGCAAACGGCTTTTTGATTAATATGCAGACATACGATTTCTTTTTCATGTTATCACTTTCGGTAAAACTGTTTGGTCACATTGAGACCGTAAACATAGCACTACAGAGGAAATCTCTACACATAGAGGAGGCCAACAAGATGATTTCCACTCTTGTAACTTCTATTAAATTTATGAGAAACAATTTTGAATCACTCTGGGGTTAAGTAACTTCAAAATGTCAAGATATGGATGTTAATTCCTCAAAATTACCCAGTAGAAGAAAAGTCCCTAAGAAATACGATGACTCCATCAATTCATCTGTAGAAACATTCACTGAAGTATGTGACAAATATATAAGATTGTATTACGAAACAATGGATACATCCATCAGCTTCTTGGAATCACGGTTCAAAACTCAATCATTCATGTTTGTAAATAAAATTGAACAATTTCTTCTTGGTGCTAACAAACATTCATTCGATATTTTCGATATTTTCTTTCTACGAATCAGATGTAGACAAAGAACGCTTGCTTCTCCACCGAAGCATGTTTCATGAGATTATCCAAAGTAGTGATTCTGCGAATATTAGTTCGTTGGATGACATTGTGAAATACCTAAAACAGGAAAACCACCAGTTTGACCTACTGCCTGAACTAGTGCAATTCATACGTATAGTGCTGACGATTCCGGTAACGTCCTGCACCGCTGAGCAATCGTTTTCTTGTCTGTGGAGATTGAAAACGTATCTTCGTTCTATAATGAGGCAGGATCGTCTTAATGCCAACGCCCTTCTCAACGCCCGTAGAATCGATGAAACTCGACCTTGATGCCATATGTGACGAGTTCATATGCAGGAATGATCTGAGGAGGAGTACATTTGCCATCAAAAATTAAGGTATGTTTCCTCAACTTTATTTATGCATTTGTTTTGTACAACTACTGAGCTATACTCCGGCTGAAATGACATTGTGATTGACTTTTCAGCATGTCGAGGGGTAGGGACTAGTCGCCAGCCAATCGTAGTTTGCATGATATTCAGCTGTTTGCATTTTTCATTATCCTCACAATCTCTTTTTGTTTCTTGAAAGTTGTTATGCTGTGAGGGGAATCTCCCAAGAATATGATGTCATAACTCAAAAGGGAAAGTATGTGTGCATAATACACCTCTCTCCCCCAGCACATGTGTTGTTCCATATAATTCTCATTGCATAGGTTATTTTAGATAGCTTAGAATTTAAGAATGTGATGTGGGAATTCCATTTCAGATTGTCTTGTAAGTAAACGAAGCAATTTTGTTTCAGCGACAATTTTTTGGTTTTCCAAAGAAATTTTTGGTTTTAATGGATTTTTAATTTTGCTATGTGTGGAATTGTATAGTGGCGGTTTTTTTTCCTTTTTTTAAGGGTTAATCGGCAGCTTATTCCTCACAAACCACTCTGAAATCTTTTCATTTGTGACTTCAGCATACAGCCTAAGAGCCTTTCTATATTCACCTTCAATCAATACACTGGTGTCATCTGCAACTAGGACTGGTTTGGAGTGTCGAAGATTTAGATGGAAACGCAAAGTTATCTGTCAAATGTAGTACCTAATAAAATGATTCTTGCCCTCCCCCCCCCCCCCCCCAAAAAAAAAAAAAAATATTTTCAAGTCGGCGACTCTGATGTGTAGTAATGAAAAAGCTGCAATAAACAGTTGGATGGGGGAGAGTAACTATTCCTATGAAATGACATTCCAAGATAACGATGTCAGAATGAAGTAAGCATTCAAAAGGAAGGAATAAAATTTCGCGTGATCTTCACACATAATATTGGTCTGAAAAATACTATGCTTAACAAATAAAACAACGATTTGAAAAGGGTACAATGTTAACAGAGAATTTCTAAAAAAATCAAACAGCTGAATCAGTTGATATCTTAATGCATGAATCAGGCAAGTGGGGCAGTCATTCTCTCGGCTCTGAGCAATTTAAGTAGCTGACAACAGTCTTTTCGACAAATTAGCTGCGCAGTGATGCAGTCTTACCTCAAACTTCTCTTCAAAAGTAATAACTTTATTCAAAATTTATGTTCTTTTCGCCTTCCAATATATACCTTATGTTCATCCTCGCTGCTCTTTGCAAAAAATGTTTCTTCATGTAACAGATATACCCACAAGTCGACGCAGCACTGCTGAAATACGTCCATCACCTACCACACTTCAATTGAGAATATATCAGACTGCGCAGAGGCAAAAACTGTACTACAGAAAGTCCATAGATTGCTTAACAGTAAAATAACTTGCTTTCTCTTTTATGTGCACATCGATAACTTACAAAAATCAAAATTACATGCCCTCCTTACGAATGTGATTTGAATGTAAAATACTGGACTGTAATTGGGAGGTTTAAATATGTCTGCCTTGGCTTCGAAGCTCTCTGATAGGTTTTCTTCCAAGAAAGGGGCGTGTCGTAGGAGAGGGGACTGGTGTGGGATATGATGACGTCATCTGCCGCCACCGCCATCACGACCGCTCTCCTGACATCCGCCTACCACAGTCTGAGGAATACCAGGTGTGCATATTTTACTCCAAGAGCACAGTGTTTTCCTACTCTCACCTAGGGAGTGAGAATCAGTCGCACCTTCATTAAACCATTGCTCACATCTTGCGCTTGGACGGGTTTACAGAATGTACAACATGGATTTGAAGCAGAAATGGTGTAGTAGTAATATTTTTATTCCTTTGTACATCACTTTTGCGAGTATATTGGACGTGTAATGGTATTAAAAATTAAGAACAACAAAAGCAATGTAATTGATAATGGCACTAATGGCAGTTACTACGGTATCAACCAAATCTCTGCCATAACTGAGTTTAGTTGGCTCTGGTATAGCCCTCTTCCATGGCCTATTGCATTAGCCGCAATAGCGTAGCTACAGTGGCGAAAAAAATCGCAACACCAAAAAATAATTAATGTAGTATATTAAAATATTGAGAATACATTCGTCTATGTAACATATTTAAGTGATCAATGCTGCAAGATCACAGGTTAATGTAAGCGCTAGACAAGCCATTTTAAATGTGAAATCGTGGTGCATTAATAACTGGTACAACAGCCAGAATGTTGAATCCGAGCATGCAGAGGTGAACGCATTGTGTTGTGCGCATGCTGGATGTCAGTTTGTGGGACGGAGTTCCATGCCTGTTGCACTTGGTCGGTCAATACAGGGACAGTTACCGCTGTTTGTGGATGACGCTGGAGTCGTTGTCGATGTCCCATATGTGCTCGATTGGAGAGAGATCTACTGATAGACCAAGGCAACATGCCGACACGCTATAGAGCATTTTGGCTTACAACAGCGTTTGTGGGAAAGTGTTATCCTGTTGGAAAACATCACTTGGAATGCTGTTCATGAAAGGCAGCACAACAGGTCGAATCACCATACTGATGTACGAATTTGCAGTAAGGGTGCGTGGAATGACTACGAGAGTGCTTCTTCTGTCATACAAAGTCGCACCTCAGGCCATAACTCAAGATGTAGGTAGATTGTGTCTAGCGTGCAGACAAGTTGGTTGCAGCCGTCAACTGGCCGCCTTCTAAAAACACATGGCCATCGTCGGAACCGAGAGAGAACCAGCTTTCATCAGAAAACACAACAAACCTCCATCCTGCCCTCCAATGAACTCTCTCTTGACACCGCTGAAGTTACAGATGGAGGTGGTTTGGGGTCAGTGGAATGCATCACGTAGAGCTTACCTTGAAGTAACCGACTTGTGACAGTTAGTTTTGTCATTTTGGTGCCAACTATTGCTCAAATTGCTGCTGCAGACGCAATATGATTCGCCAGAGCCATACGGCGAACAGTAGTGCCACATGGCCGTTCGGAGCCCGGTCTCCTTGCGACCATACATTCTGGTAATCACCGCCGCCAGCAGTTATGTACAGTGGTTACATTACTGCCAAGTCTTTCTGCAATGTCTCAGAAGGAACATCCAGCTCCTCATAGCCCTATTACACGACGCCATTCAAACTCTGTGACTTGTCGATATGGCGTCTTTGTCATCTTAAAGGCATTATTGACTAACATCCACTCACCACGTCCAATCTCAAAGGTAACGAACGCTTAGCGACCGTTACATATTGGCTCTGTTAGCGCAACTTTTATGCAACTGGCGCGGGATCTGAATAGACATCTTCTTTCAGATGTAGAAACACACCTTCCATCTTTCGTTTATGTTACACAATTCCTTCTCGGTGCTGCGATTTTTTTTTCATCGGCGTATATACAGGCATTTACGTATTTATAAGTCTAGCATGACAAGGATGGTACAAGTAGTCGGCCGTACCCTTATGGTTGGAACCATTCCGTAATTTTCCTGAAGTAATGTAGACAAACTACTGGGAACCAAAATCAGAATGGCCAGACGAAGATTGGAGCCTCCATCCTCCTGACAACAAGACTTGTCTGTTTAAAACAGTGCTACCTCATTCGTTTATCGCTAGTGTAGCATACAGCTCTACAAATAAGTTATTTAATAGTATAAAAGGGTAGTGCTAAACTTTGAGCTCATAACGAGAATAAGAGAAAAAAATTAAGTAAAACGTGGTGTGAAAGTGTTATGTGAAATAATATGTGTTTTACTGTAGTTGTTATTACTATTTATATGCCTTACATTTTTTACCAAACTAATACTCCTTGTTATTTAAGTAAATAGTCTTTTCTTGCATGGAATGTATTGCTTAGCAGGTATTTTAACAGCCTTTTAAGTAAGTTTGTTTTAGTAATCTCTTTAATCAGCCTGGGCACTTTATTGTGCAGTTTCATTCTTTGGTAGAAGATACTGTTTTGTGTTTTAGCCGGCCTTCGTGGTCGACGGGTTCTAGGCGCTTCAGTCCGGAACCGCGCTGCTGCTACGGACGCAGGTTCGAATCCTGCCTTGGGCACGGATGTGCGTGATGTCCTTAGGTTACTTATGTTTAAGTAGTTCTACGTCTAGGGGACTGATGACCTCAGATGTTGAGTTCCATAGTGCTTAGAGCCATTTCAACCATTGGTGTTTTATGTTTATTATTTCCCGGTAAACGTAAGTTCAGTCTGATTCTTCCCCATGGTCATGGACAGAGCTGCTTGTGCGCTAATTATCAGTATTAATCTTGATCTGCACAACCGATTGGTGAACGTACACAGATGCGTAGTTAAAATGTGCAATTTTTTGAACAGATAATTTACAATGTGTTCTACTACAATTTTTGGTTATTATTATTATCCTGTTTTCTGTAGCCAATTGCTCCTCGTTGTCATGCCACTGGCTTAATATTTCTCGGCGATACACGAGTCACACTTTCTACTTTTTAGCTAATAAATTTCTTTTCTTGCTTGCACTGTGCCCTCCGCCGTAACTACACACACACACACACATACATACATACACATATCCGGTCTATATATATATATAGACCGGATATATATAGACCGTTTCACCCCCTGGAAGTTTTAGATAACGGCGAGCCTTTTATGCTCCACATGTATTTTATAGTTTACAGATGCGTTAGAAATGTCCTCACTTGTTGAATACCAGAAAGCCTCGACGTATTTTTAAATAGTGTTTCATCTTTTAAGTATAGTGTGGTGAAATGCTGTGTATCTATTTAAAAATACGTCGAGGCTTTCTGGTATTCAACAAGTGAGGACATTTCTAACGCATCTGTAAACTATAAAATACATGTGGAGCATAAAAGGCTCGCCGTTATCTAAAACTTCTGGGGGTGAACCGGTACTTGTAAGAAATGGACTGTTACGTAGTTTCATCGTTACGGGCAAGAGAGCGGCTCAAACGGAGGAATCACGTTTGATGCCTCACTTAAGAGGGCTGGCACGACATGTCGATAACAGCAGGGGTCGTTACGAGGGGAGGTCTTCCCGAAAGGAGGCGGACAAGGAAAATATCAGAGGGGGCGCTACCCAAACACATCTTGCACTGAATGGACGTGCACCTCTCAGATTACACAGGGTGTCACAGAAATAATTGCACAAACTTTGAGAAGTGGTTGCTGAGACCAAGAGAGGACGGAAAGACCGCACGAACTCAAACTTTTCATTTGTGGATAACGACGCTTGATATGTTGGATACATTCAATACAGGGTGTTCGAAAATTCCCGTTACAGACTTCTAGGACTTGTACAGGGAAGTGAGTACATAATACACACATCAAAAAAAGGTTTGAATCACCATGGTTCCGAGAGTTCCGGAACCTGTACGGAAAATTGGAACTGAGATCAACATAAAAATCATTTCCGCCCTTTTTATTGCTCATGAAAACCACACATTGCATGTTGTACCACCATACAGCGAGACCTTCAGGGGTAGTGTTCCACATTGCTGTACACACCCGCACCTTTAACACCCAGTAACACGTCCTCTTGCATTCATGGACGCCTGTATTCGTCATGGCATACTATCCATAAGTTCAAGGCACTGTTGGTCCAGATTGTCCCACTCCTCAACGGCGATTCGGCGTAGATCCCTCAGAGTGGTTGGTGGGTCACGTCGTCTATAAACAGCTCATTTCAGTCTATCCCAGGCAAGTTGGATATGGTTCATGAATGGAGAACATGCTGGCCGTTCGAATCGAGCCATGTCTTTATCCTGAAGGAAGTCATTCACAAGATGTGTATGATGGGGGCGTCAATTGCCGTCTATGAAGACGAATGCCTCGCCAGTATGCTGCCTATATGGTTGCACTGTCGGTTAGAGGATGGCATTCACGTATCGTACAGCCGTTAGGCGCCTTCCATGACCGGCAGCGGCGTACGTCGGCTCCACATAATGCCACCCCAAAACAGCAGAGAACATCCACCTTGCTGCACTCGCTGGACAGTGTGTCAAAGGCGTTCAGCCTGACCGGGTTGCCTCCAAATACGTCTCCAACGGTTCTCTGTTTGCAGGCATATGCGACACTCATCGGTGAAGAGAACATGATGCCACTCCTGAGCGGACCATTCGGCATGTTGTTGGGCCCATCTGTACCGCGCTGTATGGTGTCGTGATTGCAAAGATGGACCTCGCCATGAACGTCTGGAGTGAAGTTGCTCATCATGCAGCCTGTTGCGCGCAGTTTGAGTCGTAACACGGCGTCGTGTGGCTGCACGAAAAGCACTATTAAACATGGTGGTGTTGCTGTCGGCGTTCCTTCGAACCATAATCCGTAGGCAGCGGTCATCCACTGCAGTAGTAGCCCTTGGGCGGCCTGAGCGAGGCATGTCATCGACAGTTCCTGTCTCTCTGTATCTCCTACATGTCCGAACAACATCGCTTTGGTTCACTCCGAGACGGCTGGACACTTTCCTTGTTGAGAGCACTTCCTGGCACAAAGCAACAATGTGGACGCGATCGAACCGCGGTATTGACCGTCATTATATGGTTGAACTACAGACAACACGACCCGTGTACCTCCTTCCTGGCGGAACAACTGAACCGATCGGCTGTCAAATCCCTACGTCTAATAGGCGCTGCTCATGCATGGTTGTTCATATCTTTGAGCGGATTTAGTGACATCTCTGAACAATCAAAGGGACTGTGTCTGTGATACAATATCCACAGTAAACGTCTGTCTTCAGGAGTTCTGGGAATCGGGGTGACGCAAAACTTTCTTTGCTATGTGTATTTTGAATAGGAACCCATGCCCGCAAACGTGCCGTTTCTATTCTACGACCGTTTCATTTCAGATGTTTAATTCATCCACTTCTGGGTCACTTTTGTTTGAGGAATTTAGTTATCTGTACGCAGTGCAGTTATTAGGTGACAGTAGATTCCGTACATACAGAACAGTACTGACGCATTATAACAGCGGCTCGATGTGAAGACCACCAATGTTGTTGAAGACATATCTACGAAGCATGTTCTGGTACACACTCTCCATCCCACCTGTTGTCTCTTATGTTTCCTTTCGAATTGTTGCCTAATAACTGTACTGTGTCATGCCTAATTTAATTCCTCAAGCAGAAGTGGATGAGATAAACATCTGAATCGAAACCCTCGTAGAATGCAAATGGTGCACTTTCGGACATGGGCTCCTATTCAAAATATTATGTACTCACTCCCCTGTACAAGTTCTAGAAGTACGTAACGGGTATTTCGGGAAACCCTGTATATACTACTTCCATTCACTCACACGTCGTTTTCTTCATAAGTTCGTGATGCTTTCGCTATCAAGTCCCGCGTGTCCAGATAATGCAGGACAGTCGTACAGTACAAGCTGAAGTTACACATGAGAGGGGTACATTTTCTGTTTACATAGTAACTATCAGCCTGCATCCCTGGTAATCCTAGTACTACTGGTTATTACAACTTGCCTAGTAACAACGTTAGATCCTCTCCAACCACAATATTCGTACCGTAGATGCTGAGTACTCACCGAGTTGTTTACTTGGGCTGGAGATTTGCGTGGCAAAACTTTCTGTAGAAACCCACATTTTCTGTTTTACGTTTATAAACAAACATATTCTACTTCTGTGAAGCACTAGAAGCACTGATAGGGCCTAACAAACATACGCTCATCTGGAAACGTTGTCAAAGGTAAAATGCGCGAGTTACGTCGGTCATAAACGAAATAAATGCAAAGAAGAACTGCATAATTTGTCACCTGACAGAAATGCTCAACAAACTACAATGGTCGATCCTACAAGAAAAAAATGGTTCAAATGGCTCTGAGCACTATGGGACTTCTAAGGTCATCAGTCCCCTAGAACTTAGCTACTTAAACCTAAGTAACCTAAGGACATCACAGACATCCATGACCGAGGCAGGATTCGAACCTGCGACCGTAGTGGTCGCGCGGTTCCAGACTGTAGCGCCTAGAGCCGCTCAGCCACCCCGGCCGGCCCTACAAGAAAAGCTTGCATCGTAGAGAGCCTCTGAAAAGTACTAGGAGTCAAAACATAACACTTCCTTAATAGTACTTATTGTACAATAACTGTAACGCGGTGGGTGGGGTAGGGGGGGGGGGCGGGAGGGTTACCGAGAAGCTTCCTTCCTGTATACCTTCTCGCGGGTGTAGCACGATCCGATGCGGGGGAGATGGGTGTAGGGGAGACCATTACGCAACGTCACACATCGATTGGTAGCTTGCGGAGTACAAAACACGTAGATGTACTACTTGTTCACTTTCTAAACAACCGTGGCGCTGCTACTGGTGGAAGTCGCCATTCCGATATAAGTTGAATGGACTCAGTTGGCGTGGCCAACCTAGCCATCCATAGTTCGCAGACGACAGCGTGTCTTCATATCGGTTGAACAAAAGGAGACATAGCAAACAGAATTCGAGATCACAGAGATGTTACGTGTATTTGAATTTGGAGTGGCTTAAATTTGATGATACGTTCCTCGAAACTACTCTTTGCTACACAATACGTAGGAATTACTGCATAAATCCACAATCCTCTATGGCTGGCAAGGATTTTTCTGTGTAGACAGCAGCTCGCTCTCTGGACTGAGGAAGCGGTTTGTGCCGTTGTTTTACAAATTCGCAGCGTTTTACAACATTTAGTATCATTTTACGATCTTGGATCCGAATCACATCTCTATTTTCGGAACAAGAGGGAATGAGTTGAATTGTCACTTTCGATGAATCAGCATCAGACTCTTCAATCATTTTCATGATAAATACAAATATCAAATCGCTACACAATGCACTACTACACGTGGCGAAAGTTAACTTTGAAACAAAATGTCCACAACACTATAAGCAAACTAGCACATATTTTTGGAAGGTGAAGTTGGTAACGGCTGGAAACACATCAATATCGTCCCGCGGTCATACATAGTCTTTCGACTTTTATCGAAACAGTGACTCCTATCACTCACCGCACAGTAGCTCTTTTAAAAGTAAACAACGTGTCTGTTGACCACACAAGCAGTGTACCCGCTGGTGGTGAACTTTCAGAATCTATCTGCTTCAGGACATACTTGTGATAAATGCAAGAAGGACACGTGAGTCCGTTTCCTAATTAAACGTCATTTTGTAACTCTAAACGTGACTGGACCCTACCTGACGAAATCTTCGTCATGTGTGTCAACAGAGTGTCATGTTCAGAAATGTCATTATTTCAAAATAGTAGATTTTGGAACGATGTAATGAGTAGATGACGAAGATATATCGGAAATTAAATATTTTGTACCAATAATATCTATTTTGAACATCAATACCATACTCTCGATACTTAGATGATACTGAAATTCGCTTGTTATATCGAGGTTCCATATTTCTTTTGCTGGGTAATGATCAAGTAAGTAACCACTGGTTTTTTTATACGTATTGTCAAACGAAGTTAACAGAACGAAGATTTATTAAGTGTCGATAATATCACATCCATACATGATAAGTAATAAAGAAGATTAAAGACACTGTTAAATACATACAAAATTTAGTAAGAACTAGTAATCATCAGAGACAGGAGCCTAAAACAAAAGTGATATGCGATGGAGAGACTTCGTAAGTAGTATCAGACGCAAGGGCACTTTGTACCTCTACATAATAAGCAAAACTTCGGTGTTTGGTTTTATTTAACGTTCTTAGCAACATTTTGTTTCTCAGCCCGAGTCTCGGTCCATTCAGGCTGCCAAGGAAGGTGGTAAATAAGAAAGGAACTTATTGTATTTGGAAGGTTTCACAAGATAACTCTTAAGAAGAAACTATATCGAAGCTGGCACGACAATGGTACCACTGAATTTTTTCCTGCACTCAGTTAAGATTCATTCTTTCCCAAATTAAGTTTTGCAACCTGCTTGAAAGCTGCACTTGTGAAAGAATTTGACAGGAGGTTTTAAGACACTGGACAGATACATTCATTTGGTCTGTCGATAATTTTGGGCTCAATGCTGAAAAAATTTTCTCTTATCTGAATGTACCGTCAAGAGGTAAAAATAACAAGTTGCAGCGCAGTCATAAAAAGGTGTCATCGTAGGAGATAGAGAGTGAAATGTACTGAATTATGTATAAGGTCATATCACGTCATCAGCACTGAAAAATTCGAAGAGAAGAACTCTTGTCCTGTGCAGCGAACTTCGACGAACCACTTGTCCCTCTAATTGTCAATAAATGCAGCTGTCAGTCAAAAGGTGAGTCCTTTAGAGAAGTGAGAAAAATCTGAAACAGGTGTACTTTGCATTATGTTCTAATTACGGTATACCTGAGTGGCTTTTGCAACTGGTGAAACGGTGAGAATCTGTGTCCAAAAGCTCGAAACAACATCAATGGAAAAAAAGAAGTAGACTCTACGGCGAGCTCTTATTAAAGCTGCCTACTTTGGACCAATGTCTGCAAAATATTGGAGACAAGAAATTAAGTACATTCAGATAGTTAGTGAAAATCACGATATATTCAGAAAACTTGTGTTCCCCTTACT
The DNA here is from genome assembly GCF_023864345.2 of Schistocerca serialis cubense. Lineage (NCBI taxonomy): Eukaryota > Metazoa > Arthropoda > Insecta > Orthoptera > Acrididae > Schistocerca > Schistocerca serialis. The sequence goes on from NC_064638.1 coordinate 816,946,298, forward strand.
TTTAAAATAGGGAAAATTAGAAGTCTGTAGTAATAATGATATGTTGTCATTGTTATAGGACGTAAATAATATACCAACAAACTTCAAAGAGATGACAGGGCCGGATGGTGTTTCTGGAATTTGGTCCTCAAGATACCATTCACAACATCTCCAAACATAACAGTTTATATTTCTATATTCACTAATGGCTGTGACGTACCTCTGCTAAACTTAGTTGACGACGTGTGAATCCTTGTACCTCCTCTTCATATACTGACATTATGGGACGTCTAAACTGTAGTAACTTCTTACTGCTAAACATCAGTTTGAAACATGTGTGTTTACAAGTTGGTTTGCAAGCCTTTCGTCTTCACAGTTTCCCTTGAGGTTCGTTGTACTGTTACCTGCAGTTGGACATCCAATTTCCCAGTGTTTATCCGCTTGTGCAGTTGACCGTAGAGATCTTTTCTTCGGGTTTGTTCATCTCAATAACAGCAACTCCTCTGATTCTTATCACATAGTTTGATACACATTTTCATTAGATATACTTTCCAAGTTGAAAGGGTTTAAAAATGAGATAAACGAAGACGCTACTAAACACATAGCAGGAGATCGGATTGTACAAAGATAGGGAAGAAAACTCGTCACGTCGTTGCGATGGAACCATCCAGCGTTCCCCTCAAGCGATTTGGGGAAAAAATTAAAAGTCTACATCTATCTGCTTGGATGGAAATTTTGAACCGTTTCTTGGGAATGTCCAGTTGTTTAACTGCTATGTCACTTCTCTCGATTTCATTGTGTTCCAGTTGTAGACAATGAGCGAAAATTGGGTATCTCTTCTTGGAGCTAGGTATTTTAACTGCGCTGTCACAATACATACATTCGCTAATGAAACTCGTCATAAATAATCCATCATAATTTGAGAAGAACCCTGATGTACATCCCTACAATATTAGAGGGAAAAACGACATACATTACCCAGTCAGTGGCTCAGAAAGGAGTACAGTATGCAACAACAATAATATTTGATAATTTGTCCAATAACAGAAAATATCCGACAGGTAGCGAAGCAAGTTTAAAATCTAATTTAAAATCGGTTTTCCCGAACAAATTCTATTCCGTTGACGATTTCTACTTGAGAACTGATTGCCAGTAACAATAATATCATAATAACAATGTTAAATGAAAATAATCAGTTCCAGTAGGCCGGCCGCGGTGGCCGAGCGGTTCTAGGCGCTTCAGTCCGGAACCACCCGACTGCTACGGTGGCAGGTTCGAATCCTGCCTGGGGCATGGATGTGTGTGATGTCCTTAGGTTAGTTAGGTTTAAGTAGTTCTAAGTTCTAGGGGACTCATGACCTCAGATGTTAAGTCCCATAGTGCTCAGAGCCATTTGAACCAATTCCAGTAGCTACAGTGTAATATTTATTTGCCTCTATCTATATATTTCTGTACAAAAAGCTTGCCTGTTTCAGCTTATAGTGCCATTGTCAAGTGCAAATATTGTTTTGTGAATAACGAATCTCATTTACATATTACTTACGATCAAAAAAGCGTTCTTATATTTTAAATTTTTACTTGTGCCTAGGCGTCTTTGCGACCATATGGCTTCTAGGGGGACGACTGTGAGCTTTCTGCTGTGAATATTGTTATTGTAATCATGTAGCTGTTATAATATTAAATCATTCTTAATAATAATTGTTTGATAGATACTTGACAGTTGGGGTCCACAGATGCTATATGTTTACTGATATTTTTTACCTTTGGCTGTGAAGGAACGTGTGTTTGTTGCATATATATTGTATGAGTAAAATCATGGAGGTAAAAAAAAAGAAGAGAGTTGTCATTATGTCGCAAAAACTGGACGCCGACGTCCGCCATCTTAAATAGCCCAAAACGTTGACTGTATTCCTACCTCCATGGTTTACCTCGATGATACTTCCCTGTGACGTCACTCTGACGTACCCGTGCCAAGTTTCGACCGTGTTGGGTGCTTTGATTATGTGGGGAAGTAGTAGTTTGATCAAAAGTGACAGCTTGAGTTGTTTACGGGTGTGGTAATCGATCCGATCGTTTGTACACATGTTGTACTGTTTGTTTTTATTGTAGTGGTTTTATTTCTGTCATTTGACTTTAGGTATATCTCACTCTACTCAGTGTCCGTTCTTTCCTGTGTTTCTCATTACCTTTCAGATCGAAAAGGCTACGACATCCGAGCCACAACGTATCAACGCTCTCGTCCCCGAACAACACACGGCTACGTAACCGCGCTGATTGTTGCGGCAGCATCTCCTACACTAAACTCCTCCCACCGATAATTATTCATTGTTCACATTTCGTGCCCCTTTAAAAAATATTATGGCTAAAACAGGGGGAAACTGCAGTCATGTGTGTGTGAGTTTCGTGTGTATGAATATGTACTTGTGCTTTGTTTCCTCTCTGAAGAAGGTTTTGGTTGAAAACTCGTCTCGTCGTGTCTCTGCTGTTGGGATTGTGAGTAGCAATCTGTCGATTTCACAGTATACTTATTCCCTCATAAAGTTTGATGTAAATAATCAACTGCTCTTCAACAGGAACAATAATGTACATATTTTAAATACGAGAAGAAAAGAATGACATCATTACTCCACATTAAGATTGTCTGTAGCACAAACAGGGATTTATAATGTTGCAAGTAAAAGTCTTATCGCATACCCATTGATGTCAAATGCCTGACAGACAGAAAAGTAAAATTTGAAACTAAACTGAAAACATTTCACTTTGACAAATTTTCCTAACCGCAGAAGATTATCTATTACTGTAATGTGTCAAAGGTGATAGCTAGAAATTACTTACATCTGTCTGTCTTTAATTAAAATACTAAAAAACTAAAATTATCAATGTGGAGGTATATTTACAAAGAAAATAAAGTCAGTATATAATGACCCATTCCACATTGTTAGGATTTATCATGCAATGATAATGGACTGTGAATCTAACTAATTAACTAACTATTTGTGTATCACAAAACATGGTATAGGCTTTATATACTTTGAAAATCTTAAAATGAAATTATAAAGCAAAATCAAGCAGATGACCAAAATAGGCATACATTTCAGTTGTGCTGTGTTTGGTTATTCCTGAACTCTGACAGAGTCACTGGTGGGAAACACTCTGGGAAAAGAAGTATGTACACTACCGTTGGAAAGGTAAGTCTAAATCTTACACAGATGAGGCTAGCATTACTAAAAAATTGCTTTCATACATCTTAAAGCAAAACATCCATTTTAGGGGGTTTTAAGCGTTCGAGACCATTCCCTTAATCATACTTACAGCATTCCACAAAGCTGGAAGAAGTTTAAAAAATTATGTCGTTTGTTTTACCCTGTAAACTGTTATTATATAATGTTCATGTTTCTTCCCGTTTGTCTGCTGCAGAATTTCGTACAGTTTACAGAAGAAATGTTGCAGACCGCTGGGTTCGAAAATTCTGAGAATTTTGATTTTCTTGGTCGAATTCATGTTTTTAACATTCTTGGTGTTCGAAAGGCTAATTTCGCTTTTTTCTTACGTGAAGTTCGTTCGTTTTATACGTTATCTGGCTTAGATAATTTGTTGGCACATATATTACTTTTGTTTTAGTTATAAGTTCTTTATTCAGTGTTATGTCTTTATGAATGGCTTGTATTTTAGGTTTTGTTTGTTGGCTGTACATTCTAGAGCACTACATTTGGAAGCAAACTATTTTTCTGTGTTATGTATTGTAGTGTTATGATTTCTTTAGAGTGAAATTTACAGTTCTATTGGTCTAAAACTAAGACTAAAACTCGTCCCGAACAAGCCATGAAGGCTCAATGATACCGAGAGGCCACCATGTCATTCTCAGCCCACAGGCGTCACTGGATGAGGATATGGAGGGGCATGTGGTCAGCACACCGCACTCCCGGCCATATTTCAGTTTCCGAGACCAGAGCCGCTATTTCTCAATCAAGTAATTCCTCAGTTTGCCTCACAAGGGCTGAGTGCACCCCACATGCCAACAGCACTTGGCAGACTCGATGGTCACCCACTGAAGTGCTAGCCCATCCCGACAGCGCTTAACTTCGGTGATCTGATGGGAACCGGTGTTAACACTATGGCAAAAACATTGGCAATTCTATTGGTCACTGACGTGAAAAAAATGCATATTTAAGTGCATTTGGCTGACAATAATTTCTTTTTTTGTGATATCTGTAGTTGTTGCTTTTCTGTACATTTCGAATGTATGTTTGTTATTTATTTATTTTCAGGTTGAGGAAACTTATAGACTGGTAACAGTGTATCGCCTACATATCTGTAGTAAAAAACAATTTTCCGGTTTATTGGCTTTTGGAACTGAAAATGTTTTCTTCTAACGTATTTATGAATATGTCTGCAATCGCTCTTGCTATACAGTTGCCCACTGCACTTCCACCAATTCCTGTATCAAATTTTTTATTAAATTCAAAATAATTTTGAGACAGCATGAACTTCAGCAGATGTATGAATTTTTAGATTGGTGTGATAGGTGTTCTTCTATAATGTAGAATGTTGTTTCTTATAATATCTATTGTTTCCGCAACTGACACATGGGTGTACAGATCTGCGATATCAAATTCGATTAATTTCGCAGTTTGCGGGATTTTCACGTCTTTTATGCTATAGGCTAAAGTTTGTGGCTAAATAAAAATTTAACACCGCTAATATTTGATTATGTAATAAGATTTATATATAGAAAAGTCATGCACAGCAGTCAGCAAATACGTAAAAGACACAAGAAAAATCTGATAAATTAATCGACGTCGATCTGAACATGAAACTCATCACCTTATCAATTCGGTACACACATAAAAAACCTAACAAACATAGAATTTACGAAAGAAGACATTGACTTACTCAATAAAGGCCTAAAATACGTCATATATACACAGGTATACAGTACATTAATTAAATAGTTGAAAGCTGCAACATAAATTGCCTATGACAAAACTAATCTCTCTATAAGAAATCAATATGACTTAACACTAAAAGTAGCAGAAATTGTAGAAATAGGATTGCAACACGGAAACAACTATAACAGACCTACAGAGTGCCATACCCTCAACAGCATAAATGATAAGTTAATCACTCAAGATGCAATAATATTCAAACCTGATGAAGGAAGAGTATAGTTCTTACCAATCAAATTAACTGTGTAAATGAAGCAATGATTTTTTTCCAAGATAATGACAATACGGAAAAATAACAAAACGCCACTGAGAAGTTTCTCACCAACACTAAAAGAGCCATAAAAACTGTAATGTGATTTTTAATGATTAAGAAAATAAGACATACCATGTTGTGAATCCATACACCCCTACATTACACACCCAACCCAAGATTAATAAACCAAGTACCCCTATTTATCCGATTATAAAATGCATAATAGTCCAAATTGCTTATTCAGAAGAAAACTAAATAAATTGTTAAGTATCCTATATACTTACAATAAGAAATGCATACCATCAAAGACATTCAAAGATCACCAACTGTGAAATTAATCTCATTTGAAATTAGAAATCTATACATCTCTGTGCCAGTTGCAGTAATAATGAATATTATGAAAACAACATTCTTCAGCATAGAAAACATGTATCACGTCAACCCATGAGTTCATAGCTCTGTTGAAGCTCACACTCTCTCAAAATTATTCTGAATTTAATAAGAAATTTTATACACAAGCTGATGGCAGGCATTTTCATAAATACATTAGAAGTAAAAATTTTTAGGTGCAATACCAAATAAAATGGAAAAAATGTTTGTTACTACAGACATGTAAATGATAGTGTACTGCTAGTAAATGGTAAGCTTGCTGGCATCCAAGAAATACACCAGACATTTAACAACTTACGTCCAAAATTAAACTTTATTGTAGAAACTGAAACCAACAATTCTGCAAATTTTATCAACCAGAAAATAAGTAAAATGAGCACCAAACACCATTCAAAAGGTATAGAAAAGCGACCACTACATTCAGCATCATTAAGCTAAACTCTTGTCTTCCTAATGCACTTAACATGCATTTTTCAAAACAGCAGTCAATAGAATTGTAAATTTGCCACTAGAGCAAAATGCAATACAAAAAGAAATCACAACACTACAATACATAGCGCAGAAAAATAGCACCCAAGTAAAGTGCTCAGAGTGTACAACGAACTAACTAAACACATGTAAGGACATAACACTGAAGAAAGAACCTACAACTAAAATAGCATATATGCCTACAAATTATCTAGGCCACATAACGAATAAAATGAACGCACTTTTACGTAAGACAAATGTAAAATTAGTCTTCAGAAGACCAATAATCTGAAATACAAAACCCATCAGGAAAAGCGAAAAATTTTCGAGGTCAGGAGTCCACAAAATGTCTTGTGCAAACTGTACGAAATTCTACATCAGACAAACCGGAAAAACATCGACATTACATTCAAAGAACATACCAGAGCATGTGAAAGCAATCAATGCACGTTCTACCTGAACCTTAAAATCGAAAACTACAAAGCGAACACACTGAAAGCACTGCGCAAATTTGACACAAAATATCTAAATGACGCAATGTCAATGTATTGGAAGAATTGAAGATACACATTCACACGAAAAATTTACTGAACGACTTACTGAATGATCAAATTGACATAGAACACAAGCCCAGCTTAGAAAATTTTATTGAAATTTTCGACCACAAGGAAGGATAAATATATGAAATCAAAGAGAACATAAACAAAAAAATTTTAACCATACAATATCCAAGCAACAAACACATGGTCTCTTACTACCAAAGATAAAAAAAAGTCTGTAAACATATAGCATCTAAGGATCCCAACTCTCAAGTACCTGTCAAACCATTCTTATCACGAATAATTTATAAAGGCTACATGCTTATAATAACAATATTTCACAACAGATGCCACAGGTCATCAACTCCACCCACACATAAGTAGGTATACAATCAATAAAAATGGGTTCTTGGTAAGATGTAAGTAAGATTCATTATTCACAAAGCGACATGTGCACTTGAAAATGGCAATGTAAGACGAAACAAGAAAGATAGATATGCAGAAACAAATAGATACACTCAAATGAATATTACATTGTAGCTACTTGACTTGACTTTTTAAAAAATGTCATATTAAGATATAGTTCATGCTGGAGGCCCTACTGAGAAAAAGAAATTGTGTGTAGTTGCATGAGCAGGACTAAAAATAATAATGTATTCATTAATGTTAACACAAATCATGTATTTGTATTTTGTAAATTGAATCATTCTACATCATTCTGATAAAAGAATCGTTCAAATGACTATGGAACATACAATCAATTAAGTAACTGACTAACTATCTAACTAACTCAAATACACTCTTTCCACAGAAGAGAAACCCAAGCACTAATGTTTAAGTCAAGAGTAATTGTGAAGGGGGACAAATCCTTATTTGAATATATTTTTGTTGACAGTCTGTTTCTGACTACATAGTATGAAATATTTTTACAATTATGTACTTGAGTCGTGTTAGAGTTAATTTTAGATTCACTATGGGATAGTGTGTATGAAAACTATTTCATTTTTATACTGCTTATGTGAAAGTTTGCTGTCGATCTGGTACTCTCATGGAACTCTGACCGTAAATTTCAGCGTAGAACAAACTGTGAGACTATTGTTACTGTTTCCAATAGCTTAAACACTTGCGTACAGAATGACATTATGTGAGCTCCAAATTAGTCTTAAGTAGTTTCTTGTGTCCATTTAACTCTTTTTGCCTGCATGTCCCTGCGCAAAGTACATTACGCCATTTACGAGTTAAAATGTGCAAAACACGTTAGTGATTTCTAATTTAGTAAATATGGCTATTTTTATTATAAAACTAGACAAAATTGTTAATTTTAGCAGATCCATTGCCACATCCTTTCAGTTTAAGTTGTCAGTATGTCCAAGAAAATCGTAGAACTTTCAGCACTCATTACTGTTTGCTCTTTGTGAACTAAATTAATCAATTACTGTATATTTTTGCAACGCCAAATAAGATGAGCTGTTTCTTTACAATGTTCACATGAGAACATTTATTCGAAGTCAATGAATTAATGAATTACACGAAGATAAGCGTCTGTATGTCTCTTTTAATCCTTCTGAAAAATTGTTAACAATACCGAAAACTGGACAGGTGACAAAAAAGGATGATATTTTATTGGATAAAAATTACACTGTGTTTCTTGAATATTTAACTATACTTTATACTGGAATGACCGTTCTCAGGAAGGAAGATTAAAGTTTAGCTTCCTGTCAACGATTAAGCTATTAGATACGGTACTCAAGCTCGGATTCGATGAAGGAAAGAACGAAAATTACATTTTTCCTGACATATCCTTTCCAAAGCTACCCTCCAGTATACTATCATCCTTAGAGACGCTAAGTAGTTTTTGTCAGATAAAGAGCTATATAAACATCAATTAACAGGAAAAATAGATGCAGCAGAATATTTGGGACAAAATAGTGATGATAGCACCGTGTTAGTTGTTTTTCATTCTTAGATGTGTGTAGTACCACGTCAATGAAATTATGCTAAGTGACTGATGTTCTACACATGTGACCAACGATAGTTCATACCAGTCATTATTCTTATTCCAGAATGAGATTTTCACTCTGCAGCGGAGTGTGCGCTGATATGAAAGTTCCTGGCAGATTAAAACTGTGTGCCGGACCGAGACTCGAACTCGGGACCTTTGTCCATTCGCGCGCAACTTCTATGTCACAGTGAGGACGGGGCATGAGTCGTGCTTGGGTAGCTCAGTTGGTAGAGCACTTGCCCGCGAAAGGCAAAGGTCCCAAGTTCGAGTCTCGGTCCGGCACACAGTTTTAATCTGCCAGGAAGTTTCATTATTCTTATTGTAAATATTATCACCCTCATATGGATTAGGAGATGATAGAGCAGTGGTTAGCAACTTTTCTGAGACCATTACCCCTGAGTGCAATGATATGTGAGCTAGTTCCCCCTCCGATCCCCCACAATCTTCATTAGCACCTAACTCGAGTTTTGTATGAAAAAAGGTTTTCCTTTGCACATTTTTATTTTTAAAATGACTAAAGGTAAATGAAATTAGGTTTTGCCCATGTCTTATTAAACCACGAATTAATGAGTCAGTGTAACAAATGCTAAGGCTTATTTATGAGAAGCACTTTTTATTTTATTTTTTTGCAGAATGATAAGTGCTACCTACAACTCCTTCCCAGAGAAATAGCTATATATCCATACACGGGGCAGACACTTGTTACAAAGCAAGTTTGCTCTACACCACTTCTCTTCCTAGTAACTAGTGCTTCACTCATACCCTACAGCCGCCATTTACATTACAGTACTCTGAGAAGGCACTTTCATGAGATACACTACTGGCCATTAAAATTACTACACCACGAAGATGATGTGCTACAGACGCGAAATTTAACCGTCAGGAAGAAGATACTGCGATATGCAAATGATTAGCTTTTCAGAGCACTCACACAAGGTTGGCGGCAGTAGTGACACCTACAACGTACTGACATGAGGAAGGTTTCCAACCGATTTCTTAAACACAAACAGCAGTTGACCGGCGTTGCCTGGTGAAACGTTGTTGTGATCCCTCGTGTAAGGAGGAGAAATGCGTACCATCACGTTTCCGACTTTGATAAAGGTCAGATTGTAGCCTATCACGATTGCGGTTTATAGTATCGCGACATTGCTGCTCGCGTTGGTCGAGATCCAATGACTGTTAGCAGAATATGGAACCTGTGGGTTCAGGAGGGTAATACGGAACGCCGTGCTGGATCCCAACGGCCTCGTATTACTAGCAATCAAGATGACAGGCATCTCATCCGCATGGCTGTAACGGATCGTGCAGCCACGTCTCGATCCCTGAATCAATAGATGGGAACATTTGCAAGACAACAACCATCTGCACGAACAGTTCGACGACGTTTGCAGCAGCATGGACTATCAGCTCGGAGACCATGGCTGCGGTTACCCTTGACGCTGCATCACAGACAGGAGCGCTTCCAATGGTGTATTCAACGACGAACCTTTGTGCACGAATGGTAAAACGTCATTTTTTCGGATGAATCCAGGTTCTGTTTACAGCATCATGATGGTCGCATCCGTGTTTGGCGACATCGCGGAGAACGCATATTGGAAGCGTGTATTCGTCATCGCCATACTGGTGTATCACCCGGCGTGATGGTATGGGGTGCCATTGGTTACACGTCTCGGCCACCTCTTGTTCGCATTGACGGCACTCTGAACAGTCGACGTTACATTTCCGATGTGTTGCGACCCATGGCTCCACCCTTCATTTGATCCCAGCAAAACCCTACATTTCAGCAGGATAATGCACGACCGCATGTTGCAGGTCCTGTACTGGCCTTTCTGGATACAGAAAATGTTCGACTGCTGTCCTGGCCAGCACATTCTCCAGATCTCTCACCAATTGAAAACGTCTGGTCAATGGTGGCCGAGCAACTGGCTCGTCACAACACGCGTCACTACTCTTGATGAACTGTGGTATCTTGTTGAAGCTGCATGCGCAGCTGTACCTTTACACACAATCCAAGATCTGTTTGATCAATGCCCTGGCGTATCAAGGCCGTTATTACGGTAGGAGGTGGTTGTTCTGGGTACTGGTTTCTCAGGATGTATGCACCCAAATTGCGTGAAAATGTAATCACCAATCAGTGCTACTATAATATATTTGTCCAATGAATACCCGTTTATCATCTGCATTTCATCTTGGTGTAGCAATTTTAATGGGCAGTAGTGTATTTAAGCATATGTGTTGCATATGTGTCAATTATGCTCTTATAGTAGCATGATACAAAGTAGTGTGTAGTGGGTGGAATATGTAAGGAATATGTTGTCCATATATTCTTTTAACAAACTGTAATCTCCACCACATCGCGTCACGCATTAATACTAATATTTGAAAAAATGTAATTATTGGTAACTTAAGCAATCAATGTTACAGTATTTCCTTAATAGTAACAATCTTTTAGAAATGATTTCATCTCGTGACGGAAACACAATTCACCACTTTTGCTTTTACTTATTAGAAAACTTAATTTTACTTCACACTGTGCTAGATGGTACGACGCGGATTTAAAAACAAGAAGTGAGACTGCTGTCACTAATAATTTCGTTCACCTCCGAGCAGCAGTTGCAGGTCACGGCGCGCACGGCAGGATTTAATCGCACATTGAGGGACGCTTGTGAGCCGGCACCTGCGAGACAGCTAACGTCACGCAACGCAGCGATGACTGGCGTAACGCGAGCCCCGCCAATCAGTCTAATGGCCGCAGCGGTCGTCATGCAAGCGCAAACACAGCTGCATCCGGCCGTCCGCCTCGCCTAATGAAACCCTCAGCGTGCAGCTCAGCTGAGCCGGCAGCTGCACACCTGCAACCAGGCGAAGAAGTGCCGACGGCTGACGGCGTACAGAGTTTCAGGGAGAGCGTAAGGGAACAATTGACAGGAATGGGGGAAAGAAACACAGTAGAAGAAGAATGGGTAGCTTTGAGGAATGACATAGTGAAGGCAGCAGAGGATCAAGTAGGAATGAAATAGTGAAGGCAGCAGAGGATCAAGTAGGTAAAAATACGAGGGCTAGTAGAAATCCTTGGGTAACAAAAGAGATACTGAATTTCATTGATGAAAAGAGAAAACACAAAAATGCAGTAAGTGAAGCAGACAAAAAGGAATACAAACGTCTCAATAATAAGATCGACAGGAAGTGCAAAATTGCTAAGCAGGGATGTCTGGAGGACAAATGTAAGAATGTAGAGGCTTATCTCACGAGGGGTGAGATAGATACTGCCTACAGGAAAATTAAAGAGACCTTTGGAGAAAAGAGAACCACTTGTATGAATATCAAGAGCACAGATGGAAACCCAGTTCTAAGCAAAGAAGGGAAAGCAGAAAGGTGGAAGGAGTATATAGAGGGTCTATACAGGGGCGATGTTCTTCAGGACAATATCATGGAAATGGTAGAGGATGTAGATGAATATGAAATGGGAGATATGACACTGCGTGAAGAGATTGACAGAGCACTGAAATATCTAAGTCGAAACAAGGCCCCAGGAGTAGACAACGTTCCATTAGAACTACTGAAAGCCTTGGGAGAGTCAGTCCTGACAAAACTCTACTATCTGGTGAGCAAGATGTATGAGACAGGCGAAATACCCACAGACTTCAAGAAGAATATAATAATTCCAATCCTGAAGAAAGCAGGTGTTGACAGATGTGAAAATTACCGAACTATCAGTTTAATAAGTCACAGCTGCAAAACACTAAAGCGAATTCTTTACAGACAAATGGGAAAACTAGTAGAAGCCGACCTCGAGGAAGATCAGTTTGGATTCCGTAGAAATGTTGAAACACGTGAGGCAATATTGAACCTACGACTTATCTTAGAAGAAAGGTTAAGGAAAGGCAAACCTCTTTTTCTAGCATTTGTAGACTTGGAGAAAGCTTTTGACAATGTTGACTGGAATACTCTCTTTCAAATTCTGAAGGTGGCAGGGGTAAAATACAGGGAGCGATAGGCTATTTATAGTTTGTACAGAAACCAGATGGTAGTTATAAGGGTCTAGGGACATGAAAGGGAAGCAGTGGTTGGGAAGGGAGTAAGACAGGGTTGTAGCCTCTCCACGATGATTTAAGTGATAGGAAGTCGTTTCTGAAAGTATTTGTATGGAGTGTAGCCATGTATGGAAGTGAAACGTGGACGATAAATAGAAGAGAATAGCAGCTTTCGAAATGTGGTGCTACAGAAGAATGCTAAAGATTGGATGGGTAGATCACATAACTAATGAGGAGGTATTGAATAGAATAGGGGAGAAGAGGAGTTTGTGGCACAACTTGACTAGAAGAAGGGATCGGTTGGTAGGACATGCTCTGAGGCATCAAGGGATCACCAATTTAGTACTGGAGGGCAGCATGGAGGGTAAAAATTGTAGAGGGAGACCAAGAGATGAATACACCAAGCAGATTCAGAAGGATGTAGGTTGCAGTAGGTACTGGGAGATGAAGAAGCTAGCACAGGATAGAGTAGAATGGAGAGCTGCAACAAACCTGTCTCAGGACTGAAGACCACAACAACAACAACAACAACAACTTTCAGAAATACTATTGAAAACTTATCCTCATGGTCACGCAAAGCGGCGGCCCTTAAACTGATACATGCAAACTTTAGTATTTAATAATGATTTTCAGAATTTACTACCAAAACAGTACTATTGCCAGTAATTTACTACTATTCAAGCTTCAATAAACATCAGGATACTCGGAATAAATTCGTTTAGGTAAGGACCCTGCTGAGGTAAATCAAATAGGAAAATTACGGTTAAACACAAAGGTACATTTAACACTTATATTGCACTGATTGAAGATGGATGGTTCATACTGTGATACACTTCTAAATAAAGTACTTTGCCTGCTACTGATGTCGAAGGTGGCGTGAGGGGGTGCTGCGTAGTAACATTGCGCAGGTACGGCTCTTGATGTACCGAGTGATCAAAAAGTCAGTATAAATTTGAAAACTTAATAAACCACATAATAATGTAGATAGAGAGGTACAAATTGACACACATGCTTGGAATGACATGGGGTTTTATTAGTACAAAGAAAAAGTATTGTTTTACGCGTGAAAGATCTCTTGCGCGCGTCGTTTGGTGATGATCATGTGCTCAGCCGCCACTTTCGTCATGCTTGGCCTCCCAGCTCCCCAGACCACAGTCCGTGCGTTTATTGGCTTTGGGGTTACCTGAAGTCGCAAGTGTATCGTGATCGACCGACATCTCTAGGGATGCTGAAAGACAACATCCGACGCCAATGCCTCAACATAACTCCGGACATGCTTTACAGTGCTGTTCACAACATTATTCCTCGACTACAGCTATTGTTGAGTAATGATGGTGGACATATTGAGCATTTCCTGTAAAGAACATCCTCTTTGCTTTGTCTTACTTTGTTATGCTAATTATTGCTATTCTGATCAGATGAAGCGCCATCTGTCAGACATTTTTTTAACTTTTGTATTTTTTTTTGTTCTAATAAAACCCCATGTCTTTCCAAGCATGTGTGTCAATTTGTACCTCTCTAGCTACATTATTCCGTGATGTACTCAGTTTTCAAATTTATACTGACTTTTTGATCTCTTGATGAACATAGCTCTGTCTTCCTCTTGGTGGCGACGATAAAATTGCAAACTTCTGAGCTATTAATTTATTGCCGTACTGCGCCAATCATGTAGAACACCCCGAGGCCAAAAACCCAGTCTTGCAGGTAAATTCGGGGCCTCTAGTGCTTGTCCAACGTAATGCGTGTTCAGCACTTGCAGGGCAGCTACCGACTATACGCCACTTGCTCGCCAATTCTCAATAGCGCGCCCCACCACCTTTTCCATTCTACCACAGAACGGAGTTCCGTTCTACCTATGATCCCTACACCTTTTCAATTTATACTTCTGATTACGAAAACCCTAAGTGTGAACCATCTACAAAATCGACATAATTAATTACAGTTGTACTTGCAATATTAGATAATTAATTACAAAATATGTGTAAGTAGGCTGTTTATGTTTTCTTTATGTAAGTAGGCTGTTTAGGTTCTTATGTAAGTAGGCTGTTTAGGTTCTTATATTGGTAACGCCGCCGCCACGTAGCGCTCTCTGTATGAAAATGAAATCACTGGCTGTGCTGTGTGCAGTCTGTGGCTAGTTTGCATTGTTGTCTGCCATTGTAGAGGGGCAGCTGGATGTTAACAGCGCGTAGCGTTGCGCAGTTGGAGGTGAGCCGCCAGCAGTGGTGGATGTGGGGAGAGAGATGGCGGAGGTTTGTAATTTGTCATGAACTGATATATATATTATGACTTGTGATGATATTAAGGTAAATACATTGTTTGCTCTCTATTAATATCTTTCATTTGCTAACTATCCCTATCAGTAGTTAGTGCGTTCAGTAGTTTGTATCTTTTATTTAGCTGGCAGTAGTGGCGCTCGCTGTATTGCAGTAGCTTGAGTAGCGAAGATTTTTGTGAGGTAAGTGATTTGTGAAAGGTATAGGTTAATGTTAGTCAGGGCCATTCTTTTGCAGGGATCTTTGATAGTCAGATTGCGTTGCGCTAAAAATATTTTATGTCAGTTTAAGCACAGTCATGTATAATTGTTCAAAGGGGACGTTTCATATGTCGATCCTTAGCCGAGGATACCTCACTGGAATCTTCTGATTTTTTTTCTTGTAGTTTGTGTAATTAGTGTAGATTTTGTTTATTGCTAGCGCGTAATTGTAGAGAAAATCTCCTTTGTAGTTGCAGTCTTTCATTGTTGTACAGTAAAACAGTTGTGGCATGCATGTAGATTTGCACCAAGTATTTCGCAGCTGCTATTAACTAGATATTATTTTCAGTGCTATGTTAATGTGTTCCCCTATTTTTGCTCTTCAAATTGTGTTCTTCTGTGTTGTCGTGTGAAATACTGTGACAATAATGGCGTGTGAAAAACGTAACACTAGGCTCCAAAGTAAACTGAGAAATAATAGTGACGACGAGCGTGGCTTATCAGCACCACTGTGTAATGAATTAACAGACGTTCCAAGTAGTAATTTGGTAACTGTGCATAGGGAAATGGAGCGGGCGGTAAATAATGGTGTAGACAGTGAAACAGGTAGTGAACAGGGAAGCATTATCGATCGATCGGTCGGCAACAGCTCGCCTCAGGAATCCGAAATGACAGGACACAATTTTACAAATACTGTAGATCCACGTTTTGCGTCCTCACCGTTTTCTCAAATAAGTCAAGACACATTTTCAGCTTGTCAAAATGTGAATGTTGCCGGTGCAACTTCACTACCGAAAAGCACTGAGGAACATGTTTCAGACACCAGTGCATTGTTATTACAATTAATGCAACAAATGGGACAAAAGCTTGAAAAGTTAGATACAATGGAACAACACCAGAGACAAACACAGCAACAGTTAGACACAGTGGAACAAAATCTCAAAAAGTTAGACACAGTGGAACAAAATCTCAAAAAGTTAGACACTACACTTGAACAAACACGTGAAGATTTAACCACTGAGTTACATAACATTGAATCGAAATGTCAAAAACTCTGTAATGACGTAAAAACACAAATTTGTGAGCATTTTCAACCTATTTTTTCGCGGCATGAAAATGCATTACAGAATCACGAAGCAGCCATAAAAGAACTGCAAGCCATTGTTCATGAAAATCATGAGACCTTGTGGGCTAAAATTGACTCAGTTGCATCTACCGATTCGGTTACGCAACTTGCAATAACTCAGGAAAACTTAAAGGACACAGTAGATTCGATTTCAACACAAATGGACACTCTGAAACTTGGTTCAGAAAAACACACTGAGGAAATGTGTTCACTATCGGAGAAAGTAGCCGAACTTTCGGATCAGGTCACTAACTTATCTACAAAGGTAGATGATGATCTGAATGACAACACACCTGTAGCCTTCACGGACACTGAAGAGTGTGAACAAATTAGAAAATTCAAACAAAATCAAAATCAAATCAATACACAGTACAAAAGAGAAATCCGGGAAGTACAAGATCAGCTGACACAGGTAATTCAAGAATTACGTATTTCAGAGGATACTCGCGCCCCAATACAGGAAGAGGGACACAGAAATACGGAACAGCCACAAAATAATAACACAGGGCATTTCGGAAGTTATGAAAGAAATTGGCAATGTGCACCGAATTTTGATATGTAACGGCCGACACGACCTAACAATGACCGATATGCGACTCGCCGACATGATGATTTTGACTATAAGCTGTTCATTACTACACGTAAATTCAAAATATTTAAGAATTCTGGCAACGACATTCATCCACAAGCATGGCTCCATCAATTCTCTCATTGTTTTCCTCCCAACTGGTCGTTAGAACACAGATTAGAATTTATATGTGGCTACTTGGAGAATGAACCAGCTGTAAGAATGCGATCGGTAATTCTCGATTGCCACAGTGAAGGAGAGTTTTACCATGCCTTCCTCTCAGCATATTGGTCTCAAGCCACACAAGACCGAGTAAAACATAGCATCATAATGATGAAACGTTTCGAACAATCTGAATTTTCCAGTCTTATCAAATATTTTGAAGACATGTTGCATAAGAATCAGTATCTTTCAAACACATACAGCCCCTCAGAACTCATCCGCATTTGCTTAATGAAATTGCCTGAACATTTACGACATATTATTTTAGCAGGACGTTGCAAAGACGACATTGAAGCTTTTCAGGGACTGTTACAAGAATTAGAAATCGACACAGACAGTCGCGGGATGCGAAAACAGGAAAACAATCACTACAGGTCACATCCGTCACAATTCTGTGATGACAGAAATAATACACGACAAGGATATTCTTACAACGCAAATCGTGACCAAAACAGACACCACCCATATGACAACCACTGGCAGAGTAATAATAGTTACAAAGAAAGATCACATTTCCGTAGTAATGAATATGACAGAGACAATCATAGAAACAGACAATATGACAACCAGAACTATTATTATCACGGGAGACAGAATAACTTCAGACGCAACAGTTCAGCGCGCAGTTACGATTCCGGGAGAAATTCTCCACCACGTGACCGACAAGAAAGAAACTATGGAATTTACCGACATGACGACAGACGATATGATCGTAACGACAGACCTGAATTGCATCAGAACTGGCGGGATTCAAACAGAGCAGAGCCTTCTCGGCAAGGTGAATTTGTAGAAGTTAGGTCTCCTAATCCCAATTATGACGCGCGCCAACAAAGAGGCAGACAATGACTCGCGCCGCAGGCAGCCACCTGCGCCGGCTGGCTCAGTAAAAAATTACATAGACGCTAACCTTGATAAAAATTCCAGTATTCTTTACCGACGTATACCGCACGATAACTGGGTTGAAGTTGAAACTCTGCGTACTAGGAAGAGTAAAGGTTTACACCACATTTCACATGTGAAACAATTTATTGAAAGATAATCTGCTTTTTAACTTTGTCTTTGCCTTAAACCGTTTCACTTCACGTTACTAGTATGCTTTAGAAACTGTTAACATGCAACAATGTTTGAAGTTAAATATCCAGTCTAGGAGCTAGGGAACATTTTTAAACAGAAAT
Organism: Schistocerca serialis cubense; assembly: GCF_023864345.2. Taxonomy (NCBI): domain Eukaryota; kingdom Metazoa; phylum Arthropoda; class Insecta; order Orthoptera; family Acrididae; genus Schistocerca; species Schistocerca serialis. The sequence continues at coordinate 816,964,476 of NC_064638.1, forward strand.
TACGAATGCATTGTTATAATGAACAGACAACACAGTGTTGTTAATTGTACATTCTTGCTTGTTAGTTGCACGATTACGTAACGACTATCAGGCTTACATACTTAGGACACATACTGGTACTGCTAATGAGATTTTAATGCAACTTTTGGTTTACTTGAAAATACATTCTGGGTTTAAAGTACTTTCTGAGAGATACCAGATGGCACAGTGGTTAGTTTATGTGACAGCTACACGATGTTATCACGACGCTACTAATGAGTGACAATTCACAATGTTGCTTTTGCAGTGTATCTGTTTTATGTCTGCACAGTTTTCTGAATTCTTCTGGGAAGAAAAACATGTTTTAGTAGTAACTTTTGTGGTATAGCTACAATGAGACTGCCTTTTCTGTAGCACAACAATACATTACAGTACAGTACTTTCTTCATCACAACAATAAGCGTAATAACTAAGATATCTATACATAAAGCATTTCACTTTTGTTTATCATGAGGTAAGTACATTGACTTCTGCAGAACTTAGCTTTTGGAGGACAATAACTACGACACTTCCACAGAGATTATGTTGCGACAAGACGCACAGTTTAGCGCTACAGTACACGCATTTGAGTGATTAATCTTATACTTAAAACACTTATTTTTAAAGATTTTTTAATTACAAAGAAAGTTTTCCGTGATACATTTCATTCCATTGCTGTAATTTGTAACACCTGAGGGTATAATTACATTTATCCTCAGGGGGGTATACGCCTACTTTGTGTACCATGTATTTGGCAACCACAAGGAACCCTAGCTAATATGGTATTTGCTTATACAACTTTACACTTCGGTACCATATTTCTCTAACATACAAATTACACAGCTATCTGATCATTTAACTGAGAGATAAACATGTTTTTTACTACGTCAGTGACACATGTTTACGTAATTACACCGTTGGATAACTTCATACTTACGAAATTGTATTTTGTCTGTACTGTGTGAACTCTTCATATTTTTTCGGACACATTGTGATGCTATGACAGCTTTGAATGATGTATTTGGTATGAGATCATGATTTTTAAAGTACGTTTGAGGCAGATGACACTTTTGACATGAGCAGAGAATTTTTTTAGGTTTTGAAATTATTGGAGGAAGCTACGACGATGTTGAGATTTGACTGAGGTGTTATGATGTTATTTTTACGACGACGATGTGTATTATGCTGCTGAGGTATGTTTATGATTAATAGGCTGAGGCTATATGAGTTATTTGATTATGCTTCATATTTATAATGACGAAATATTGACGAGTGTCGATGGATACGTATATGTGTAATAAGGTAAGGAGTGATGAATAGTGGGTAGGGACTCTTGACTTGTGAAACAGGATGTTGGAAACCAAGAATCGTACTTTAAGAGTTATGAAATGTGCGTAAATGCATGACTGTATCACAATGCTGACGAATATTTTTTTTGGACACTTATATTTATAGGATTTTGTTTCTACAGATTTGCAACGCTAATTCTTGACCTGTGAAATATTTTTATGTGAGACTGTCACTGTAGCGGAAACTGGTGTCATAAATATTTCCGTAAGAAAGTTAAGTGACCACCTGCACGTAATGCGTTGTGGGCATGCAGCTGTGTCAAACACCTGGAGAACAAGCCATTAGGGTGTGCCTTTCCGGAAGCACAGGTAGAAAAAAAAAAAAGAAAAAAAGGCAGGCCTTATCCTCGCCATTAACATTCCTTTAGAGAAAATATTGCAAATGCGACACCCTCATTACATCCATTAACCTTGCTATTGACATTCCGTTGTAGAAAGCATCGCAAATATTACACGCTCATTACCTGAAAACATATGATTACTTGTACTTTGTGCTAATTACTGCAATGCTTATGAATTGATGGGAAATATTCGTACATCTGCACACCTGATTATGACAAGTGTCTTTCTGTGAGAGTTGAGAGCTACTGACTTACGAAATGCCACATGACTATTGAATGATGTTTTTATGCTTTGGTTTGCGTAATTGCTTATTTCATTTGACATCTGTTTTTCAGCTGTGTTGCAGCATTGGTTTCATAAAATAAAATTAAATGCATTTGCTAATGTGAACACTTTCTGTCAACAGATCTATTAAATAATAATTTTGTGATCCACATTCTTCAAAAAAGGAGCACTTGGAAAGGAAAGAACAATAAGAAGGGACTAGTAACAGTAACTGGACACATAATTTTCTTTTCAAGTACATGGTAATATTTTTTTTTACAATAAGTTGTTGTGGTGCACCACTTTAATTACATAGACATTAAGATGTGAATATACATTTCCCTTATCTGCATTGTTGTTTTTACTGTAATATTTTTTCTGCTTGAGCTATGTCATGTTTACGTATAAGTTACTGCTGTTTGCCAGGCATAGTGTTACTGAATTTGACTTTGTGTTACTCTGCTAAGCCAGTTTTACTACTCATTTATTTTTATTGTTGCTGCACATTGGCTCATATTAGTTGTAATGTTGAATTGCTTGGTAATTTAGATTTACTGTAGCTTGCTTTGCGATTTTCCATTTTTTTTCATTGCTGTTTATATTAATTGTTTTGTGCTGCTGCATTGCCTCGTCCCTTAGTTTAATATCTGAGCTCAGTAGATTTAAGTTAGCTTAAGAGGGGGTAGACTATATAAGAAACTGACTATGGAGAATAGGTAAAGAATGCATTGAGAAGTTATACAAAAAAAAAGGTACAGAAAACAGGCTTAGGTAGGATTTTCTTGGAAATAAATGTTGAGGTGAGAAATGTGTGAACATATAAATACAGAAAGCATGCTTAGATAGAATTTTTTTGGTGGAAACAAAGGATGAAATAAGAGGAAAGATATATGAAGTTTTGGGTTGGACTGCAGTACCAAATGTTACACTGAAAACGAACCCTATCCTTTCCTATTGGTGTTATCCCACTATGTGTTTGTGTACCCTTGTGTATTTGTTTTCTTCCTGTCTCTGTGTAGTTTCATAGAATTTTTTCTTCTTTTAATATTAAGCTACATTCACTATGATGAGGAATACTGTTATCCTCAAATATAATTGGCATTAATAATATGTTATTTACTTTGTAAAGATGTTAGACATTCATTCTGTTTAAATGCTCATGTGTGAAGTTGATGTTTCGCAAGTTATTCTGATCTTCTATGTATGTACTCATGTCATAATTCCTGTAACACTGACGTATATGTCTATTTCTATTCTTTTGTAAAGCCTGTACTACAAATGTTATCTATATTGTTATGTTTTTAATGATGTATTTTGTACCTTTATTGTATTCTTATGGTATAAAATTGTAATTGTCACCAGTTCATGATATTATTAACTTGTTAGTTACATTTCACTGCACACGTTTCTGTTGGTCATAGTATATGGACAATATGTGAGAAGTTGGGACTGTTAGTGTTTGCACATGTGTTAATAATTCAGCAAGGGACTGGATAACAGCATTGCTGGTTCTAAGGACAATTCCAAAAACTTTGTGAGTGCACAAGTGGTGGTTATGGACTTGCTATATTATCTGCAAAACTCTTCAATGGTGATTGTGCACCTGCACAGTCACAACAGATGGCTGCTGGCTATCTCTACAAGGACTACAGTGGGTCTGCATCTTTGATGACTCACCAGTACCATTATCTCTACGAGGACTACAGTGGGTCTACATCTTTGATGATCCATCAATATCATTATTTCTACAAGGACTGCAGTGGGTCTGCACCTCTGATGGCCCACCAAACCCATAATCTCTACTAGGACTACAGTGGGTCTGCTCTGTGATGACCTACCTACAATATTCTTCAAAACGTCGAATGAACTCTGCTGTGGGTTTGCTCTGTTGTGGCCCATTACCTGTCAGCATGTCAAGAGTCAGCACTGTCTTTCCGTTGGAAGGACAACACTACTTCTTCAAGACTGCATGGAAATCCACTACTTCCGTGTGCATTTTCTTCTACTGCTCAGACTTTGAGAAAAACACTACTATTTTACCGTAATGAACGATCAAGACTGTCTTTATGGACTGTGAGAAAATTTGAGCTTTTGACCAACATTGTATCAATAAGTGTGTGCGTTTGATTTCTTTGTTATTGTAATTATAAAAAATTTTGTCAAATCTGTATTGGCCAGTGCCCAACACCATTTGTAAAATTTTTTTGTGGGGAGCATGGGGGCTATGTAAGTAGGCTGTTTATGTTTTCTTTATGTAAGTAGGCTGTTTAGGTTCTTATGTAAGTAGGCTGTTTAGGTTCTTATATTGGTAACGCCGCCGCCACGTAGCGCTCTCTGTATGAAAATGAAATCACTGGCTGTGCTGTGTGCAGTCTGTGGCTAGTTTGCATTGTTGTCTGCCATTGTAGAGGGGCAGCTGGACGTTAACAGCCGTAGCGTTGCACAGTTGGAGGTGAGCCGCCAGCAGTGGTGGATGTGGGGAGAGAGATGGCGGAGGTTTGTAATTTGTCATGAACTGATATATATATTATGACTTGTGATGATATTAAGGTAAATACATTGTTTGCTCTCTATTAATATCTTTCATTTGCTAACTATCCCTATCAGTAGTTAGTGCGTTCAGTAGTTTGAATCTTTTATTTAGCTGGCAGTAGTGGCGCTCGCTGTATTGCAGTAGCTTGAGTAGCGAAGATTTTTATGAGGTAAGTGATTTGTGAAAGGTATAGGTTAATGTTAGTCAGGGCCATTCTTTTGCAGGGATCTTTGATAGTCAGATTGCGTTGCGCAAAAAATATTTTATGTCAGTTTAAGCACAGTCATGTATAATTGTTCAAAGGGGACGTTTCATATGTTTAATACATTTATTCCACCTATGTCAAAGAGGTTATTTTAAACAGATAGACTACACTTAACAAAAGCTTACTCTCTTTATAGTATTTGCTTAATTTTTCAAAATTATTAAGGAACAAAAATTTTTTAAATATACAGATTAATGGCAGTATTATATTTACAATAGCATTACAGTACTACGCGAAATAATGTCAATGGTCTTAGGCAGACCAGCACTCCGCAAGAGTACCGATACGTAGCTGTAGTGGGAAAAAGGAATACACATCCCAGTCCTAGACAGATTGCTGCACACCTTGCAACAGCTGCCAGAACTGTTTCGCAACCAATAAATTGGGCTAGTTTGTATGTTCTGAAGCCTGTTAAATGCTATCCACTTCAATCACTCCATCGTCGAAAAGGAGTTCGTTGGTGTAGGGAGCATGTTGGTTAGTGTTAGCAACAGTGATCTAGAGTGGTGTTCTGCAATGATATTTCACTGTGGTAACTGATTCTGGCCACCAGTTAGTGCGGAGAGAGACGGGAACTCATAGCACATCACAGAATGTTCATATATATATATATATATATACAGGGTGAGTCACCTAACATTACCGCTGGATATATTTAGTAAACCACATCAAATACTGACGAACCGATTCCATAGACCGAACGTGAGGAGAGGGGCTAGTGTAAATGGTTAATACAAACCATAAAAAATGCAAGGAAGTATGTTTTTTAACACATACCTACGTTTTTTTTAAACGGAACCCCGTTAGTTTTGTTAGCACATCCGAACATATAAACAAATACGTAATCAGTGCCGTTTATTGCATTGTAAAATGTTAATTACATCCGGAGTTATTGTAACCTAAAGTTGACGCTTGAGTACCACTCCTCCGCTGTTCGATCGTGTGTATCGGAGAGCACCGAATTACGTAGGGATCCAGAAGAGACTGGAACAGCACATTACGTCCACATGCTAACACCTTCTTATTCGTCTTTTTCACTGACGCACATGCACATTACCATGATGAGGGGTGAGGTACACGAACACACGTGGTTTATGTTTTCAATTACGGAGTGTAATAGAGTGTATCCCGACATGTCAGGCCAATAGATGTTCCATGTGGTGGTCATCATTTGCTGCACACAATTGCAATCTCTGGCGTAATGAATGTCGTACACGCCGCAGTACATCTGGTGTAATGTCGCCGCAGGCTGCCACAATACGTTGTTTCATATCCTATGGGGTTGTAGGCACATCACGGTACACATTCTCCTTTAACGTACCCCACAGAAAGAAGTCCAGAGGTGTGAGATCAGGAGAACAGACTGGCCAACTTATGCGTCCTCCACGTCCTATGAAACGCCCGTCGAACATCCTGTCAAGGGTCAGCCTAGTGTTAATTGCGGAATGTGCAGGTGCACCATCATGTTGATACCACATACGTCGACGCGTTTCCAGTGGGACATTTTCGAACAACGTTGGCAGATCATTCTGTAGAAACGCGATGTATGTTGCAGCTGTTTGGGCCCCTGCAATGAAGTGAGGACCAATGAGGTGGTCGCCAATAATTCCCCACCATACATTTACAGTCCACGGTCGCTGTCGCTCTACCTGTCTGAGCCAGCGAGGATTGTCCACGGACCAGTAATGCATGTTCCGTAGATTCACTGCCCCGTGGTTTGTGAAACCCGCTTCATCGGTAAACAGGTAGAACTGCAACGCATTATCTGTTAATGCCCATTGACAGAATTGCACTCGATGATTAAAGTCATCACCATGTAATTGCTGATGTAGCGACACATGAAACGGGTGAAAGCGGTGACGATGCAGTATGCGCTTGACACTACTTTGACTCAGACCACCGGCTCTTGCAATGTCCCGTGTACTCATGTGTGGGTTCATGGCAACAGCAGCTAACACACCAACTGCACCCGCTTCTACTGTGACGGGCCTGTTACTGACCCGTTTGCGTGCTACAACCATACCTGTTGCATACAGTTGGCGGTAGATGTTTTGCGGCACGTTGGATGCTCTCTGTCCGGGTACCGTTCTGCATACACCCTGCAGGCTTCAGCTGCATTTCGTCGACACTCGCCATAGATGAGTATCATCTCCGCCTTTTCAGAGTTCGAATACACCATGGTCACAGTTCCTACAACACTACACTATCATAGACGTCTGGTAACACGATGTACTACAGTTGGTCTGCGTGCGGAGACGAATGCAGAATAACAATAGCAGCAAGCGCTACATGCGGACACTGCGACAGCTAGACCAAACCACAACAGTACACTACAGCCACACTCGTAAACACGGTCGTCATCGTAAACATGTCCCTGCAGACGCTGCTCGCCGACCGTGGCCCGTGTTTGTTACAACACGCAACTGAACGTCGGAGGTTTCAAGCGTCAACTTTAGGTTACAATACCTCCGGATGTAATTATCATTTTACAATGCAACAAAAGGCACTGATTACGTATTTGTTTATATGTTCAGATGTGCTAACAAAACTAACGTGGTTCCATTAAAAAAAACATAGGTTTGTGTTAAAAATCATACTTCCGTGAATTTTTGTATGGTTTGTATTAAACAATGACACTAGCCCCTCTCCTCACGTTCGGTCTGTGGAATCGGTTCGTCAGTATTTGATGTGGTTTACGAAATATATCCAGCAGTAACGTTAGGTGACTCACCCTGTATATATGACGCAGACCTTACGGTGTGGACAGGCATTACGCACAATGTTCGATCACCGTTGTATATCTTCGTGCGAGGTACCATTACAGCACTACAGTACTGCAGCAAGGTTACGCTAGATCATACCTGTCAGGTTAGGTGTACGGTAGGTCCCGACTTGCTGTTTATGGATGACAATACCCGCCCACACAGAATCACTTACATGTCGGACACACTGGAAAGTGAAGACATTGAACGTATCGAATGGCCTTCGTACTCCCCGGACCTAAACCGTGTGGTGCATGCCTTGGATGCGCTTGGCAGCCGTGTTTCTCAAGGAACACCCACCACCCCGAATCATGCAAGAACTGAAAACGGGCTTGAGAGAGGAATGGCACAATATGACCCGAGAACTCCTCAGCTGCTCCATTCAGCACGAATAACATTTGCAAATTGTCTGTTAGTGCCGTAGGAGGGCATATTCCTTACTGGGAGTCCGATATCGATCTTTATGTTGGGAGTCACACCTGTGTGAAACATGAAAGTTATTTATGTCTGTTAATCTGCTTTCACATGTGCTGACATCCGTATCATTTTTCGTACTTCTACGTTTCTGTTACGAATGTACTGTTTTTCTTTTCGTCCATCGTTGCATGTGATTATTCCTATCCAACAACGTCTCCGTTCCTTACAGTTGCCAAGCAGTGTACTTGTCCTACTGCGTTAAATCGTGTACATAAGATTAAATCTCTTAATGAGTAGATTATTTAAGGACTAAAAAGTTTTAAATTTGGTGAATAATCGTGCGATATGTTGAAATTCAAAATTTTGTTCAAAAATGGTTCAAATGGCTCTGAGCACTATGGGACTCAACTGCCGAGGTCATTAGTCCCCTAGAACTTAGAACTAGTTAAACCTAACTAACCTAAGGACATCACAAACATCCATGCCCGAGGCAGGATTCGAACCTGCGACCATAGCGGTCTTGCGGTTCCAGACTGCAGCGCCTTTAACCGCACGGCCACTTCGGCCGGCCAAAATTTTGTTGCTGCTGGAAAATCTTAGATAGACAGCCTTCAACTGAGAGTGTTAACCATGAACCGGGATAGATGTTTACTTCTATAAATGATTTGATTTGCGTCTAGCAAAGTTTTCGCTGCGATGAACATTCGTGCAAAATTAAAACTATGTGCTGAACAGAGATTTGAGCCCAAATTACTGCTTCGCGGGCAGTCTGTTACCCGATTCGCTATCCGGATCCTCTTCACGGACCGCCACAAAGAAGGAACTGGTGGCGGGTTAAAGTTTTGAGTACGTCCGTAATGTGAGGTCGTATAGGCAATCAGTGGCAAACTCCCGGTGGTAGGCAGGGACCTGGCTTTATATCTCGTTCTGGGACTTGTCACGAATGCTCGAGGAGTGGGCATTTTGAGACGATGGAACAGCTGTCGCAGACTGAAAATCTCGCTCTGTCATAAGGGAACTGCAGAAGTTTTCTTCAACATTAGGGAACTGATGAATGTTGCCGTTGTTGACTCTCTTAAAATAGCTTTTAAACTCCCGCCTACGTAGGGAGAAATGACAATAGTAACAAAATACGAGAAATCAGAGCTCACACGAAAAGATTTATAGGTTCATTTGTCCATCGTGGTATTCGAGACAGGAATTGTCGAGAAGCAGTCTGAAAATGATTCTCTGAACCCTCTGCCAAATACGTAATTGTTAACTGCACAGAAGTGATGTAGATGTAGACACTCTTTATCTGAGTCGTTCATAGTTGAGACCCTGTACAGTGACTCACTGGACTAAATTCCTCGAAGAACCTACTCTCAGTTTTTCCTACAGTGCGTGAATGAACTGATCCACACAGACACAGACCTAACTTGTGGCATCTAACGAGGATCGTCACTTAACGAAACTTTCTTACACTTGGAACGGCGAAAGAAGGGCCCTGACAGCTTGTCAGCTTTCAACTGTGAAGTGCGAAAGACTGCTGGCGGTACTGAAGCTAAACGACTGAAAACATTAGTCATCTATAAATTTTTTTTATTTGTCAGGACAAGGAGCATAAGAGCAGCAGCAAAATGCGTAAATCCGGTACCAGAAATAGAACGCGGGCATCCTGCGTGAGAGCCAGATATCCTAGCCACCAGATCATATTTTGTTTTAATAATACCGCGATACCTGCCCCATAACTGTCATCAAGTCGCTCCGTTATTTTCATGAATGGTTTTTTTAATGTTTCGTCCAGAAGTCCATGTCTGCAAAGAAACTATCTCAGTTGAGCGACGGCCTCGAAGTTCGTTTTCACTATGGTTTGCTTTCCGATTTATTTCGCAATATCTTGTAGGACATCCTATTCAGCAGTTTCCCGAAGTTGTTTGCCAAGTTGGTCTTCTCTTAGCTCCGAGCACTCTATTCGCCGAAATCTCCGTGCTGCTTCGCGTAACGATGAATGCAACCCAGTACAGAAGAAATTAGGGCAGTCACTTACTCTAGTTAAAAGAAGTTTTGACAAACGGGATAGAATAATATAAAATATAATAAGAAGTACGACGTCTTCTGTCGTAAGGATAGATTTCCTTCGAGATTACTTCAATACAAAATAAGGTGCTTCTGAGATATGTGTTTTAGAGCAGATTTCTGATTCCTTAAAAAAAAGGAAATAAATGATTAATTAGAAAAATCCCGCATGAGAGGAAAAAAACCTGAACGAGAATTCGTTATTTTGTTCTTGAGTTTAGGTCTTGTTCTTTTCACTTTGCACCCTATGTTTCACGTTATTGTATTTACTAAAAAATTTGTGAAGTTTTTCTTATAGTCTTTCGTCTTCATTAGGTGATGATGTTGAAGGAAGAAATACATGTTGAAATCATCTTTTGTTTTATTTTCTTCGATTAGGGGGTAATGTACGTTTGGTAACTTAGCCACTTTATGTAAATAATATGATATGCACATCACTAGGATTTAAAAAATCGACAGGAAAGATATTGGGGGACAGGGAGGGGGTGGGTTCTGTTCGTGTTATCGTCCCTAGCATTTGTATGATAACTCACCAGATGTCCTTCACTTGAGTTCTTCGGTGTCTGTGAGGTCGCAATTCTGACATGTTGGCGAGTCACCCAGATGGATTGCATGAAGTTTCACTTTGGTTGCTACTTTCCTGTTTACTAAGTTTTCACATTTGTTGGTAGGTAAGAGGCGCTGATATTTTTCCAAATTACTTTCCAGTTATGGTGCGGGTATTTTTGTTCAATCACATTTCTGCTGATGTTTCCCATTAATTTCACATATAATGTGTGATTCACGAAGATACGCGGATATTTTAATATGTTTTTCTACAAATAAAACCAAAGAAAAAAGTTCATGTAAACATGAGTCCGTAAATGCTTAGTTACGGAGTTTTGGCTAATAAAAGATTTTGCCTGAAATTTAACAACTTCGCTAATATGAAGCCATCGCAAAACTGTACAAGGTTAAACTAAAGCACGATTTCCATTTATTTATTTGTTATTGGACTGGCGAATCTAATAAAACATGTCGCAGACGTGTATCTGCAGTAATTTTCCAGAACATCCAGAGAAGCAATGATTATTGTACAACTAAATTTGTTGCTTTTCATTAAGAATGTAGAAACGTTTATGTCATTGTTGGAAGCCGTTTGTGAGTAGCTTCAGTCGTTTCCTAACCCTGAAACGAGTTATTTTTCTGTATTGTTCAGCGAAAGAACATAATAACTACACTGTATTTAAGTGAAATCACCTAGTAACTGTTCTAGTCTGTAGATTATTTATGAAATAGGGATGCCTTTCAAATTTGCAACAGAGGAATACGATGTGGTGTTTATTTTTGGCAAATGTGACGGTAATGTTACGGCTGCAGTTAACAAATATCGCGTACGTTATCCAACTCGGATTCCGAATGCACGATACATTAGTGGAGTATTTCGAAGGTTACGGGAGACAGCGTTCATAATCAGTACGAGCGCTCGATACATGAAGGCGATGGTGAGGATATTATGGATGCTGTTCAACGTAGCCCGACGTATCTCTCTGTGATTAGGCATTTCACAATCTAAGGAATGGCGTACACTGAAGTACCATACTCTGTATCCTTACCATAAACAAAAAGTGCATCATTTACATCCCGGACATACTGCCCTTCGCTTGGAGTTGTGCAACTGGTTAAACACTAATCGGCAGTTACACAAATACATTTTATTTACTGATGAGCCACAGTTTACTCGAGATGGTATAAACAATTTACATTATGAGCACGTACGGTCTGAGGCAAACGCACATGCAACAATGCAACACAATTTCCAGCAGTGATTTAGCATAAATGTGTGGTGTGGTATAATCAACACACACTTTATTGGACTATTCATTTTCCCAGGTCGTCTAACTGGCGAGACGTACTTACAAGTCCTTCAAGAAGAAATGCCCCACTTACTCGAAGGTGTTCCACTTGCTAAGCGATTGCAAATGTATCTTCAACATGACGACGCGCCTCCACATTTCACCAACGCCATTACTAAACATTTAAATGAACATTTTCGCCAGAAATGGATTGGTCGTGGTGCTACATGTCTGTGGCCAAGCAGATCGACCGACTTAACACCAATGGATTTTTTTGTATGGGGGTGGATGAAGGATATAGTTTATGAGGACAAAGTCAATACACATGAGGCATTACTTCCTCGCATTAAGAATGCAACAGGCGAAATTAAGAACAACCCTGTGAAACTGAAACGAGCAATGAAATCTGTTCGTACAGGTGCAGCTAAATGAATTGAACTCTGTGGAGACATTTTTGAACATTTATTGTGGATGTATTGTGAAACTGTATGTACACTGTACAACTTCCTTAACACTGAGATTTGTTTTTTTTCGGTTTAACATGAATTCACGTGTGCTATGGTATTAATAAAAGCAGATTGTCTGACGCATTCACACAGTTTCAGTTAACGTTGTTACCATCATTTTCGAAAATTAAATTCTCTACAACGCCTGTTGAAAACTTTGTGCAATTGCCTGGAATTTAATAAACAAAGTGGGCCAAGTAGTTAATAAATTAAAATTTTTTACGAAATTACTTCTTTGTTTCTTTGGATGTTCTGGAAACTACTTCAGATACACGTCTGGGACGTTTTATTACATTCACCAGATCAATAACAACAAAATATATGGAAATCGTGCTTTGCTTTAAACTCGTACAGTTTTACGATGGCTTCATATTAGCGAAGTTGCTACATTTCAGGCAAAATCTTTTATTAGACGTAACTCCGTAACTAAACATTTGCAGACCTATGTTTATATGAACTTTAGTTTTACTTATAGAATAACTTATTAAAATATCAGCATATCTTCGTGAATCACCTTGTATGTTCTTAAATTTTTCCATATTCAAGTCGCGGTGTCTGATCTGAATACAACTGAGTTCGAACAAAAATTGTTGAACAGGATAGAAGCCATTGGCGATGTGCCATACATCTATGAGTAGTTTCAAGACAGTGAGAATTATTTCGTCTAGTAAGTGGGCCGTGAGGCTGGTGGGTGTCTTCTTTCATAGCTTGTACGTAGAACACACAGAAAGAGCTTCTGATTTTCTCTCAACGACGGTGAGATTTAATCCGTTGTTTTCGGCTGAGGAGGTCAACGCGCCAAACTTTACTTTGAAAATGTTACTAGGTGTTACAAAATGACCGAAAGCTGGAAGAATTCTTGCTACTGTTTCACGTGGTATGGTAAAACCTGTGCCACACAGTTGATTTTAGAGACCTCGTACATATTTGGAAAGGCCGCAGTTTGGATGTCGTCAAGCATTTTCACTCTATGATCTTAAACGCTGACTTGCACGCTGGCAAGGATTTTCCTAGAGTTTTCAGATAGAGTATGCTTTATATTGCACCTGTAGCCGATACCCAGATTTTGCTTATGATTGACCATATTGAGGACTGCCGTGTTCTGCAACGACATTCCATGCCTTACATTTATGATGCGTCATTAATTTTGCTTAATTTCGCACCTGATGCAAGCTCGCATTTGTCGATGACCTGCAATGCCTTCTCCAAGTCACTTAGACCCACATCATCTATGTATGCCGTACATACGATATTTAGGCCCTGTATGTGCAGCCCTCGTGTTTGTTTCTGCAGCGTGTCTAGCAGGGAGTCAGTGGTAATGGCAATGGCAATGGCAAACAAGGCATCGAACAACCTTGTTGCATCGAACTTGTGAACTCAAGTTGCTTGGTTAGCTGACCATTAATCATAATTTTTGATATGTTGTTCTTCAAAGTTCTACCAATGATGTTGACAAAACATTGTGGAAAATCAAATGCTGTCATTGTTTTGAGAAGGTACTGGTGGCTCAGCCTATAGAAAGCCTTTTCGAAAACAAGTGACGTTATAGCGCATGGAAGCCTGAGAATATCTGGCTTCCCTATGATGTCCCTGTATTCCCAAACAGTTTGCATAACAGATCTATCTAGTTCGATACTGGCCAGTTATTTCATGCATGATCACTTTTAGTTTGCGGGCAAGAATGCACGCCATAATTTTGTAATCACTAAAAATGAAATGATCGTATGGCATTGCTGGCCGAGAGGCCCCACCCGGAGAAGTTGGACCGCCGAGTGCGAGACTTACTGCAGTCGACGCCACATTGGGCGACTTGTGTGCCGTTGATGAGGATGAAAATGTGATGTGGACAACACAACACCCAGTCCACGAGCGGAGAAAATCTCCAACTCGGCTGGGAATCGAACCCGGGCACGCTGCATGTGAGGCTCGCATGTAACCACATTTTTTTGAAGGAAACATTGTGCATTTATGTAATTATTTTTTATTTACTTAATTTTAATGTCCTAGAAAAAAATCACATGTGGAAAAGAAAGGAAAGAAATATAGGACCGAAGTGACATCTTCGTCACCTCGCTAGGAGTAATATCCTATCCCTCGAAACTGCGTATCCTGGGACTCCCCACCATTTCAGGGGGTAATGAAACATGCTGCCTAGAAAGTTCGCATAGTGCGTTTTGTATTTAGAGTGACGTCGGATGATTTTGTGTTGTTCTAGTAGATAATGCCAATAGACCATGCCCGATATCAGGGTCCACGAGAGCACATAGTGCGATGCGTGTCCTCCAGTCCAGCGGATTGCCAACGTTTTTTTGTGAGGGGAGAAAGACTGTGTCTGGGAGAAATGAAGCGTCCGTCGTGATCGTGGAGTCGTCGGTGCGTCGGAGGAGTGCCATGGTGCGTTGCGTCAGCAGCCAAACCTCCTTTGCCTCACCGCATTGCAGAGAATGTTCGTCGGTGTCCTGCATGCCACATATAAGGCAGAGTGGGGAATCTACCATGTGAAAGTCGTACAATCGTCGGCGAGTGACTGTCTTGCGGTTCATTAATGTACGAGGTGCGACAATAAAGTAATGAGACCGATTTTCTTTGCAAGATGTGGCAACCCTGCAGGTTTCCGTAGGGACAATAACTTTGCTTCTAGTCCAAGCGGCACATCGACGCAACTGCTCAGTTGTGTGTTGTGCTGTAATAAGTTAACTTGTGTTTGTGTCTCTCGTCACGGAAATGGAACTGCATAATATTGTGCAAAGGTATGCCATTTCTTTTTGCGTTAAATTGGGTGAAAACGCGACGACACCTTACGGTAAGCTTCAGAAGGCTTTTGGAGAGGAGGTCATGTCAAGAGCTCAAGTTTTTTGTTGGCATAAAATGTTTAGTGAAGGCAGAACGAATGTTGAAGATGAAGACCGCAGTGGACGACCATCAACCTCACGGACAGATGTCAACTTGGCCAGAGTGCGTGAACTCGTACGGTCTGATCGAAGATTATCCGTGAAAACGATTGCAGAAGAACTGAACATCTATCGAGAAACGGTTCGTCTAACAATAACTGAAGATCTTGGTATGAGAAAGATTTGTGCAAAATTGGATTCTACATCACGATAATACTGCTCTGTCAGTATAGCAATTTTTAACTTCAAAACAAATTTCAGTACTACAACAGCCACCTTATTCACCAGATATAGCTCCATGCGAATTTTTTCTATTTCCAAGAGTCAAAACGGCGTTCAAGGGACACCATTTTCAAACAACACAAGATGTCCAAAAAGCTGAGTCGAGGGTCTTGGAGGATATTACAGAAGATGAGTTCCAGAAATGTTACCATCAATGGCAGAAGGACTGGAAAAAGTGTGTGCAATCTGATGGGAACTACTTTGAAGGAGACAACACTAAACTTGACTAAAACGGTAAGCAACAATTTTTTTCACATCACTCTTACTACTTTATTGTCGCACCTCGTATACCAAGACGATGTCATTGCCATGGGGTGAGGAGAGGCGTATGGATAGCTCGCCAAGTCTGTCGCCAGTCTCTCGTTTGGTATTTAAGTTCGTCAACTTTTTTGCCATGATGACGCCTGAAGTATCAATATATCTCATCGGTAGTGGAGATCCTTGTAGAAGGTATCTGTAACTGAATGTAGCTAAGCAGGTGGACTTTGTAACCAATATTCAGGATAGTAATTGGTCTTAGGCTTTCTTTTCGGGTCTAGCACTACAATTCGTTCCAAAAATTCCTTTGAAAATTCTCTGTCAGAATTCATTAATTCAGTAAATACTAACAGCTATTACATTCCATGAGCACCTGGCAAGATTCTGCTGAAAGGCCGTCAGGCCCCGGCGCTTCGTTTTTGGGACTCTGCGTAACTGCGATTACAAGATCGTCGTCAGTCTCCTCTAGAAAACTCCGAGATGCCACAGTGTTGCCTTGAAAATTTTGTAACAGGTCTTCTTGTGCTTCGTAATTTACAGCATTGACCAACATTAGGTCAGAAATATGGCCATAGATTTCTTTTTTAATGCCGTTCTGTGTTGTGAGAACATTCCCATCAGTCCTTTTAAGTTCTGTGATAATTTTTCTGCGCCCTTTCTTCTGTTCTGGTATGACATGAAATCTTCATGTTTCTTCACCGCAAACAACACCCTGCGTTCCCGAACGTATCTGGAATCCTTGTAACTAATTTAGCCTCAGCGACAAAATTTTGGATTTGATTCTTTTGATTAGAACATAATTTCTGGTGACATAGGCATCCGCCGGCCGCGGTGGTCTCGCGGTTCTAGGCGCACAGTCCGGAACCGCGCGACTGCTACGGTCGCAGGTTCGAGTCCTGCCTCGGGCATGGATGTGTGTGATGTCCTTAGGTTAGTTAGGCTTAAGTAGTTCTAAGTTCTAGGGGACTGATGACCACAGCTGTTAAGTCCCATAGTGCTCAGAGCCATTTGAACCATTTTTGACATAGGCATCCGGTTTGAACAAGTCCCTCAGGCTCTGGAAAAAAAAATTCCGTTGTTTTCCTGTACCAGAAACTTTCTTCCTGCGAATAGTCGATCACAATTTTCCATATTTGCGGTTTAGTGCATTTTAGCCACCGGATCAAGGAATAATTGTAGGATGTGAACTTACTTTCGCGTTCCTGCCAACTTTTGTGGAAACACTCGCGGCATTCGGCATCTTGCCAGTGTGCAACGTTTAGCTCACAATAACTTCCAGCGCGGTATGTGTCCTGTTTCTCCATGTTAATTGTGCATATAAATGCAGCGTGGTCAGTAAAGTTGGTGGGCCATACTTCTTTAAGTTGTTAGGTACATATATCCTACCCAAGCGACTTTCCCAGCAATTAGTAGTGAACGTAAAACCTGTCGCGTTACCGATTTTGTGCTACCACATGTCGGTTAAATGGAACTATTTAAATATATATTCTAATTCAGCAGACGACTTAAAATTAGGGACTTGATCTTTCGGACATAGGACACATTTAAAAATCCAGCTAAAATGATATTATAATAATGAACTCCGAAGGGAGGGACAATTTCATATATAAAAAAACTGTTTCTCGGTTGCGTCATTTGCTGCTTCCAGTTGGAGCATATATATTAATTACCCGGGTGTTGCGCATAGTACAAGCGATCCCTCTATTGTTCGTGAGTTTGTCAACATGACTGAATTTTATACCCTCTTTCGAGAGTGTCGCTGCCCCACTTCACTTCCAGCTCCACATTAATTATAGCACTATACCCAAAGATATCGTGTAGTGCAATGTCCGTTACTTCTCGAAGTGGAATAGTATCAACCTACTTAATTTTACAGAACTGCGTATGCTGTTGATATTCAAAGTTGCAATGCGGTTGGCTTGAGGTGGGTTCATAACGTACTACGTTTTATAAATTCAACTCTTTCAGCACACGCAAACAGTATGAAATATATCAATAAGTGTTGGATACACATTCGCCTCCTGTTACTTGGTTTGGGTGAGGTAACCGTTCGTGAGTGGAGAGTGACAGTGGTTTTCTGAAAGTTGAAGGAAATTCTCTCATTTCATCACCTTCCATGGTCTTGTTGCCCAGTTCTTCGCAAAAGGGGACCTGAACATTGAAACGTCCCCTTTGAATAATTATACAGGTTTGTGAACAATTATACAGCGCAACGCAATCTGACTTTCAAAAATCTCTACAAAAGAATGGCCCTGACTAACATTAACCTATACCTTTCACAAATCACTTACCTCACCAAAAATCTTCGTTACTCGAACTACTGCAATACAGCGAGCGCCACTATTGCCAGCTAAATAAAAGATTCAAACTACTGAAGGCACTAACTACTGATAGGCATAGTCAGCAAATGAAAGATTTTAATAGAGGACAAACAATGTTTTACCTTAATAGTCATAATATATATAGCAGTTCATGACAAATTACAAAACTCCGCCATCTCTCTCCCCACATCCACCACTGCTGGCGGCTCACCTCCAACTGCGCAACGCTACGCGCTGTTCACAGCCAGCTGCCTAACACTACAATGGCGAGTATTACAACAATGCAAAGCAGCCACAGACTGCACACAGCACAGCCAGTGATTTTCATACAGAGGTGGCGTTTCCAATAAAAAACCTAAACAGCCTACTTACAACATGTCATCCGCAGCTGTACAGCGGATTTCTGCGGTACCTTTGATGGAAGCTGCATTTGTACGCGGGTCACTCCAAAAGAAATGCACACTATTTTTTTAAAATCCATCTTTTATTCTACGTGTTTGAAAGTTTTACAGTGTGTATATACATCCTTTAGGAATAATATTTTCATTTCTCCACATAATTTCCATCCCTCTCAACTGCTTTACGCCATCATGGAACCAGCGCCTGTATACCCGCACGGTAAAATTCTGGACCAACCTGTTGGAGCCACTGTTTGGCAGCGTGCACAAGGGAGTCATCATCTTCAAACCTTGTTCCACGAAAAGAGTCTTTCAGCTTCCCAAAGAGATGATAGTCACATGGAGCCAGGTCAGGACTGTAAGGCGAGTGTTTCAGTGTTGTCCATCCGAGTTTTGTGATCGCTTCCATGCTTTTCTGACTGACATGTGGCCGTGCATTGTCGTGCAACAGCAAAACATCCAGCTTTTGCCGATGTGGTCGAACACGACTCAGTCGAGCTTGAAATTTCTTCAGTGTCGTCACATATGCATCAGAATTTATGGTGGTTCCACTTGGCATGATGTCCACAAGCAAGAGTCTTTCGGAATCGAAAAAAACCGTAGCCATAACTTTTCCAGCAGAAGGTGTGGTTTTGAATTTTTTTTCTTTGGTGAATTTGCATGATGCCACTCCATTGATTGCCTCTTCGTCTCTGGTGAAAAATGATGGAGCCATGTTTCATCATCTGAAACAATTCTTCCAAGAAATTCATCTCCACCATTCTCTTACTGTTCTAAAAGTTCGCTGCATACCGTTTTTCTTGTTTCTTTGTGAGCCACTGTCAACATCCTGTGAACCTACCTGGCACAAACCTTTTTTAACGCCAACACTTTCAGTATTCTGCAAACTCTTCCTTCCCCTATCCCAACGTAGCGTGACAATTCGTTCACTGTGATGCGTCTGTCAGCAGCCACCAATTCGTTAACTCTCTGCACATTGTCTGGAGTGTGTGCAGTACGAGGCCTGCCGCTGCGAGGACAATCCTCAATATTGCCGTGCCCGCTTTCATCACGTAACCTGCTTGCCCACCGACTAACTGTACTGCGATCGACAGCAGCATCTCCATACACCTTTTTCACCCCTTGTGGATGTTTCCCACTGTCTCGTTTTCACAGCACAGGAATTCTATGACAGCACGTTGCTTCTGACGAACGTCAAGAGTAGCAGCCATCTTGAAGACGTGCTGTGATGGCGCCACTCACGGGAACAGGTTGAACTAAGTTTGTAAACAAGCGGGAAGGATGTATGTACACACTGTAAAACTTTCACACCATGCAGAATGAGAACTGTATTTTTACAAAAATAGTGTGCATTTCTTTTGGAGTGACCCTAGTATCTTGTTTTGCTTCCACGTGGTTGTGTACGCTACAGGAGGCTGGTGTGTGAAGAGGTTCAAACTGAGTACAATTAGAACTTTTCTCAACTTTCATTTAATTTCCGGACTACAAGTTGGACCTTTTAGCGCACGTGTGGAACAATTTTCTCAGCAGCTTGATGTGCAATCCTTCGTTTCTTATTTTGTTCGGTGAAGCGGCTTTTCGATTTAACTTTGAAGAATTTTATGCTGTAACATCCCGGTCAGGTGCAGTGACGTTCCCGTCAGCAGATGGTGTATCCGATTTCGGAATACTATTCGGAACTGGTTCTTTTAGGGCTTCCTTGAAATGTTCGGCCAGTTGCGGTGCGATTATAATCGCACTGATAATGATCAGTTTAAGGAGCGACCAGAAGGGGGGCAATACGTGGGAGTGCAGCGACAGCCGCCACGTACGTTATCTGCATGGAAGACAGCCGTAGGTCTAATAGCTTCGCCGGCCGGCAGCTGGGCACTCGCCTTTGTATACATTGGACGCTTACATGGCCCGTCGAACCACACCCTGCGCACTTTCTAGGCAGCCATTCATACGTGACGATAGCTCAGTAGCCGCACTCATTAATATAAAGTGGGATATGTTTCTGTAGTTCCATTTTAGGTATTCTGGTACCATTCAACACCGGAAACATATGAGTTCGACCATTTCTATGGAATATTACTGAGCACTTTCCCAAACGCCGAGACCACCGCTTTTATTTGCTTACCAGGAACTTCGAATGATGATTCAAAAATCCTTATTGTTCTTATATCCAAACCTGCGTGGAGAAAACTGACTTCCCTAACGTTACCGTCAGACTGCATGAATCTAAAGGTTCCTACAATAGATCCTACAGTTTTAACACAAAGATCGGCATTAATCACTTTTCCATAACACAACGTTACTCACGATCGAGAAATAGAAATAGATACCAAATGAATCATCACAAGCTATCTTCAGAGATTCTTCAAGAAAACATTCAAATTCATATGAGTTCGGTTTAACGAAGTTGCAATTGAAAGTGAACGTCAAAGTGTATGGTCTACTAAGCAGAGTCATACTTGCATCCTCCGCGGAAACTGCACCTAAACTTTAGTATTATTGCTGACCCAAGGAAAGTAGAGAACGAAAAAAAAGGGTTATAACGTCCCATCCGGATAACCTATGAACTTATTTCGAATATTCGTAGATGTAGAGTCTCTTGCGGAAAATGTATGAACTATACGGAATTTGTTAGGACATTCTTTCATAAAAAAACGAGAAACTTTGATTTATTGTGAGGCATTGTTTTGTGGTGTGTAGCATACAGATTATTTCAGAATTTTTAGCGGTTTCCGAGGTGGTGGTTATGTCGGGACATAATGGCACAATGTATATTGTGCTAGTGAAATGAGCTCCTTTGACTTTGACTTTATCCTTGTTCCACATATATGGCGCTTTTTCCGAGTTACTCGTTAGATTGGGACCTAGCTTAAACGAATTGAAATTCCTCATGTCGTACATACTCAAATAGGTTGGTTCATAAGTTAGTAGCGTTTTTCCATAGGTTTAATAAACACAACACTGTGGAGTCTGGAAGGTAGGAGACGAGGTACTGGCAGAATTTGAAACTGTGTGGAGCGGTTGTGAGTCACGTTTGGGTAGCTCAGTCGACATAGCACTTGCGCGCGAAAGGCAAAGGTGTAGAGTTCGAGTATCGATCCGGTACACAGTTTTAATCTGCCGGGAAGTTTCATATCAGCGCACACTCCACTGCAGAGTGAAAAATTCATTTTGGAAACAACACAAACACGTAACAGAGACTTTGATAATCAATAATATATTCTCCTTCACTGTTTACAAGTGTCTGCCAACGCTGGGATAACTTTTCGCTTCCACGACTATAGAACCATGGACCTTGCCGTTGGTGGGGACGCTTGCATGCCTCAGCGATACAGATAGCCGTACTGTAGGTGCAACCACAACGGAGGGATATCTGTTGAGAGGCCAGACAACGTGTGCTTCCTGAAGAGGGGCAGCAGCCTTTTCAGTAGTTGCAGGGGCAACAGTCTGGGTGATTGACTGATCTGGCCTTGTAACACTAACCAAAACAGCCTTGCTGTGCTGGTACTGCGAACGGTTGACAGCAAGGGGAAACTACAGCCATAATTTTTCCCGAGAGCATGCAGCTTTACTGTGTGGTTAATGATGATGGCGTTCTCTTGGGTAAAATATTTCGAAGGTAAAATAGTCCCCCATTCGGATCTCCGGGCGGAGACTACTCAAGAGGACGTCGTCATCAGGAGAAAGAAGACTGGCGTTCTACGGATCGGAGCGTGGAATGTCAGATCCCTTAATCGGGCAGGTAGGTTAGAAAATTTAAAAAGGGAAATGGGTAGGTTAAAGTTAGATATAGTGGGAATTAGAGAAGTTCGTTGGCAGGAGGAACAAGACTTTTGGTCAGGCGAATACAGGGTTATAAATACAAAGTCAAATAGGGGTCATGCAGGAGTAGGTTAAATAATGAATAACAAAATAGAAATGCGGGTAAGCTACTACAAACAGCATAGTGAAAGCATTATTGTGGCCAAGATAGACACGAAGCCGACGCCTACTACAGTAGTACAAGTTTATATGCCAACTAGCTCTGCAGATGACGAAGAAATTGATGAAATGTATGATGAAATAAAAGAAATTATTCAGATAGTGAAGGGAGACGAAAATTTAATAGTCATGGGTGACTGGAATTCGGTAGTAGGAAAAGGAAGAGAAAAAAATGGTTCAAATGGCTCTGAGCACTATGGGACTTAACATCTGTGGTCATCAGTCCCCTAGAACTTAGAACTACTTAAACCTAACTAACCTAAGGACATCACACACATCCATGCCCGAGGCAGGATTCGAACCTGCGACCGCAGCAGTCGCGCGGCTCCGGACTGAGCGCCTAGAACCGCTAGACCACCGCGGCCGGCCAAAGGAAGAGAAGGAAACGTAGTAGGTGAATATGGATTGGGGCTAAGAAATGAAAGAGGAAGCCGCCTGGTAGAGTTTTGCACAGAGCACAACTTAATCATAGCTGACACTTGGTTCAAGAATCATAAAAGAAGGTTGTATACATGGAAGAAGCCTGGAGATATGGACAGATTTCAGATAGATTATATAATGGTAAGACAGAGATTTAGGAACCGGGTTTTAAATTGTAAGACATTTCCAGGGGCAGATGTGGACTCTGACCACAATCTATTGGTTATGAACTGTAGATTAAACTGAAGAAAAAGGTGGGAATTTCAGGAGATGGGATGCGGATAAACTGACTAAACCAAAGATTGTACAGAGTTTCAGGGAGAGCGTAAGGGAACAAATGGCAGGAATGGGGGAAAGAAATACAGTAGAAGAAGAATGAGTAGCTTTGAGGGATGAAGTAGTGAGGGCAGCAGAGGATCAAGTAGGTAAAAAGACGAGGGCTAGTAGAAATCCTTGGGTAACAGAAGAAATATTGAATTTCATTAATGAAAGGAGAAAATATAAAAGTGCAGTAAATGAAGCAGGCAAAAAGGAATACAAACGTCTCAAAAATGAGATCGACAGGAAGTGCAAAATGGCTAAGCAGGGATGGCTAGAGGATAAATGTAAGGATGTAGAGGCTAATCTCACTAGGGGTAAGATAGATATTGCCTACAGGAAAATTAAAGAGACCTTTGGAGAAAAGAGAACCACTTCTATGAACATCAAGAGCTCAGATGGAAAACCAGTTCTATGCAAAGAAGGGAAAGTAGAAAGGTGGAAGGAGTATATAGAGGGTCTATACAAGGGCAATGTACTTGATGACAATATTATGGAAATGGCAGAGAATGTAGATGAAGATGAAATGGGAGATATGATACTGAGTGAAGAGGTTGACAGAGCACTGAAAGACCTGAGTCTAAACAAGGCCCCGGGAGTAGACAACATTCTATTAGAACTACTGACGTCCTTGGGAGAGCCAGTCCTGACAAAACTCTACCATCTGGTGAGCAAGATGTATGAGACAGGCGAAATACCCTCAGACTTCAAGAAGAATATAATAATTCCAATACCAAAGAAAGCAGGTGTTGACAGATGTGAAAATTACCGAACTATCAGTTTAATAAGCCACGGCTGCAAAATACTAACGCGAATTCTTTACAGACGAATGGAAAAACTAGTAGAAGCCGACCTAGGGGAAGATCAGTTTGGATTTCGTAGAAATATTGGAACACGTGAGGCAATACTGACCCTACGACTTATCTTAGAAGCTAGATGAAGGAAAGGCAAACCTACGCTTCTACTATTTGTAGACTTAGAGAAAGCTTTTGACAATGTTGTCTGGAATACTCTCTTTCAAATTCTGAACGTGGCAGGGGTAAAATACAGGGAGCGAAAGGCTATTTACAATTTGTGTAGAAAACAAATGGCAGTTATAGGAGTTGAGGGGCATGAAAGGGAAGCAGTGGTTTGGAAGGGAGTGAGACAGGGTTGTAGTCTCTCCCCAATGTTATTCAATCTGTATATTGAGCAAGCAGTGAAGGAAACAAGAGAAAAATTCGGAGTAGGTATTAAAATCCATGGAGAAGAAATAAAAACTTTGAGGTTCGCCGATGACATTCTAATTCTGTCAGAGACAGCAAAGGACTTAGAAGAGCAGTTGAATGGAATGGATAGTGTCTTGAAAAGAGGATATAAGATGAACATCAACAAAAGCAAAACGAGGATAATGGAATGTAGTCGCATTAAGTCGGGTGATGCTGAGGGTATTAGATTAGGAAATGAGACACTTAAAGTAGTAAAGGACTTTTGCTATTTGGGGAGCAAAATAACTGATGATGGTCGGAGTGGATATAAAATGTAGACTGGCAATGGGAAGGAAAGCGTTTCTGAAGAAGAGAAATTTGTTAACATCGAGTATAGATTTAAGTGTCAGGAAGTCGTTTCTGAAAGTATTTGTATGGAGTGTAGCCATGTATGGAAGTGAAACATGGACGATAAATAGTTTAGACAAGAAGAGAATAGAAGCTTTCGAAATGTGGTGCTACAGAAGAATGCTGAAGATTAGATGGGTAGATCACATAACTAATGAGGAGGTGTTGAATAGGATTGAGGAGAAGAGAAGTTTGTGGCACAGCTTGACTAGAAGAAGGGATAGGTTGGTAGGACATGTTCTGAGGCATCAAGGGATCACCAATTTAGAATTGGAGGGCAGCGTGGAGAGTAAAAATTGTAGAGGGAGACCAAGAGATGAATACACCAAGCAGATTCAGAAGGATGTAGGTTGCAGTAGGTTTTGGGAGATGAAGAAGCTTGCGCAGGATAGAGTAGCATGGAGAGCTGCATCAAACCAGTCTCAAGACTGAAGACCCCAACAACAACAACAGAAATCACGTGATACTGAGGCGAAGAAATTCTTCAAGCCACGTTCGGAGAACATTTTCATCCGGAAAGAAAGTTGCTTGAAGAATGTTGGATAGAGAGCGGAAAAGATGAATATCTGAGGGTGCAAGATCAGGTAAATAAGGTAAACGCGGAGTGACTTTCAAACCCAACTCCTTATGGTGTATTTTGCTAGTCTAGCTGAAGGCGGACGGGCGTTATCATGGAGTTGCATCTCTTCGCCTAGTCATCCTGGTCTTTGTTCTTAGATTGCGTCTGCAGGACGTCTCAGCTGTTGGCAATAAACGTCAACAGTAATGGTTATACCTCGGGAACCAATTCGTAGTGCATCACATGTCGCTTTCCCACCAGAGGCATAGAATTATTTTTTGTGGCTGCACGTACGTCTTTCTACGGGTAACTGCTGCTTTGTTCGGGCTCAGCTATGCCTGTCTTTTCCTTACATTAGCATAAAGACACGATTTCTCGTCACTAGTAACGATGAAGGCCAGGAATGATCGGTGTTGTTCACGATCCAATTGCTGACGAGCAAGCGCAGATGGACAAATGGCCGCCCGCTGTGATTTTTGTGATTTTGACTTAGAACGTGCGATACCCTTACACTTGATTTTTGAACATCCTCCTTTCCATTTAAATTTCACACGATAGTGGAATGATCACAGTCCATTGCATCCGCCATTTCTCGAGTACTCGGACGTGGATAATAGTGGATTAACGTGTTTAAAATATCTTCATCAAGCCTCGAAGGTGTTCTTGAACGTGGAGAGTCACTAATGTCAAAACGGTACTCCTTAAAAAGAGAGAAACATTTCCTTGCCGTGTCCTTCCAAATGGTACTATCCCCATACATGGCGAAAATGGTTCTGCCTGCCTCCGCTGCTGTCACCCCTCTATTAAACTCAAGCAGAAGAACAAAATGTTCCAAGTTCTCCACTTGGCACTCTATTTTCCAGCGTCCTCAGCTTCACTCATATCTCCAAACGACAAAATGACGATGCGTAAACTCAAATAGCAAGAGTGAATTGCAAATAAAAATAACAATCGATAAATAAGCTATAGCAACCGGAATACCAAAATACAAAACAAAAACGCTACGAACTTGTGTACCAACTTAATATTTCATTGAGTTACCTTGTATCTTCCTGTAGTAACGGCCGGGAGCCACGAGAAATACGGGCCCGCAACGAATTTGTGACATACACTAGTTGCCTTGCACAACACACAATGTGGCCGCTCGGCTACGTCCAGGGCCAGGCAAGAAATCAGTACGTGAATGATAAGACACCTACTAAAGTCCTAAATTTGTCATGTGTTATCGAGAGCCTGATTGTACTTAAACATGCAGCTACGAAGTACACTCATGCCCATAAATTAAGGATAATACTGATACACGGTGAAACAATGCACTGGTGGGCGGTTTGCGGCTTTAAATCACCTCGGGGTATGACCATGCGGTGCATTTGACCTGCAGTCGTCGCACGGTGGCGCTGGCAGCAGTCCACATACGCAGAGGTGTGTTGGTGCATGTCAGAGTACGGTGCAGCGAGTGATTGTGCAGACGTTTTCAGACGAGCTAATGGTGAATGTGTGTTGAAAATGGCTCAAAGAACACATATTGATGACGTTATGAGGGGTAGATTACTAGGGCGACTGGAGGCTGGTCAAACACAACAGGTCGTAGCATGCATGGGCCCTCCGTGTGCCACAAAGTGTGACCTCAAGATTATGGCAACGATTCCGGCAGACAGGAAATGTATCCAGGCGCTACAGTACGGGACGTCCACAGTGTACAACACCACAAGAAGACCGATATCTTATCATTAGTGCCCGCAGACGGCCACGGAGTACTGCAGGTAGCCTTGCTCGAGACCTTACCGCCTCCAAGGCCCTGCCCTAATTTAAAATTTTCCTCTTTTCTTATAATCATTCTTTGGAGTTAAATTTATTTCTGTCAAATTTATTGTCACATTGAAAGATTCCTAAGTTACAGTAACAGGATCTGGTGGGCCTGATTAACATTTTATTAATTTGTAAAAAAATCTCTAAGAGTGAATTTTTATTAGTTACATGCATTTACATACAACATATATAAATAATTTTATTAATTCACTTATAAGTTGCATTTACATTTTATAACATTTATTACAATCAATTTCTTCAGTCAAAACATACTCATTATTCACAATATTATGTATATAGGCAATATTTTGACAAAAAGTTATTATTCGTGTTCACATAAAATTGCATTTTTCTTAGCTTTTAACATGTGACAAACAATGTAACCTCCCCACAAAAATTTAAATATGACAATATTTAATTATGAATGCTAATGGACATTGCGCTAAGTGTAACCTCTCCACTGAAATTTTAAAGACAGAAATAATAAATGAATGGGAGCCAAACGTAACCTCGCTGCAATGAAATGTACTGACAAAGGCAACAAAAATGTGAAATTCGCAATCTGACTCTGGTGTAAGCTCCCACAAAAATAATGAAAAACAATTCAGTGCTAATGAAACTTCAGTGACAATGATAATTCAATTAAATCGAAATATCGGTCTTTGGCCCTTGTGCAAAAATCAGAATTAATTTCTTACCTCATTGAAACTGCTTGTCAAATTTCTGCTCTTATTGTTAGCCACGGCTTGGAGGAACTGCATTGCAAATAATATATTTTTTTTTAAATTTAACTGAAACTTTTCTTTAAGGGAAATAAAGGAAATCGTAATTAAATGATTTTTTTTTGGTGTTAAAAATTGCTTTGAAATCAAAATTATTATTGGGGCATTTGTTGGAAATTAATTACAATAAATAAACTTTACATTATCTGATGATTACCTTAATTAACAATATACCTCATTCAGCATCTTGACCAGAATGCCATGTCGACGCTCGCCGACTCCTCACACACACAACTCCACTCGGCTGCTACTACCGACATACTGCACGCAACTGAAGTGACCTACTGCTATCGACAGACTGCACTGGCCTACTGCAACTCGCGTACTGCTCTACATGACGACTACTAGCGAACAGCTGGACGCAACTGAACTGAGCTACTGCTATCGACAGAGTGCACTGGCCTACTGCAACTCGCGTACTGCTCGCAACACTCGCGCGGTCAAGCGCTGACTAACCACGATAAAAGGCTCTCTGGTCAAAGATTTTAACGTGCCTCACCATCGCTGCTACGTTACATACGTGTTTCATAACCCTCCACTGGGAGGGCCAAAAATTTGGCAGCGATGGTGAGTCATTTGGACTTGCCATCGCAAGAAATTTTTACAATTTACAGAATATTCAAATTTAGTACATAAATTAAATGTGGTGCACACGCACCGAGTACAAAATATATCAGACAAAGACAAAATGTGAGTACAAAACATAGTAGCAAATCAGAAAAATGTATATAAAAATTATTTGACAGATAAAGTGCACAGGCACTGAAAAAATTATTTAGCATATTTAGAACAAATAAACAGACTGGCAAAAAAAAATCATGTTGACAAGTGACATGAGTGCACATGCACTGCAGTTGAGAACATATCAGTAAATGATGAAATGTATATACAATGAGTAACAAATGACATAAGTGCATACATACTGAAGTATTGAATATACAGAATGAGTACAAATCATATTGAAAAATGAGAAAAGTGCACAGGCACTGAAGTTCAGTAGAAAACATATTAATACCTAACATAAGTGCACATGCACTGTAGTTCAGAACAGATCATCAAAAATAAAAATGTATATACAATATAAAAGACAAGAGTGTACATATACTGTACTTCAGAACAAATCGAAAAAAATGTCTTTAGCATTTTCACAACAAATAAACATAATGGCAAAAAAAAAATCATATCGACAACTGACATAAGTGTACTCGCACTGGAGTTCAGCAAATCTAAAATGTATAACCCATGAACATAAATGATGTTAGCAAAAAATGATTTTCACTACGTGACAAGAATTAGGATAGGAAAGGGAAGGATTGCATCATGGTTGTAGCACTTTAGATTGCACACAGCTGTTCTGAAAGTCCATATCTTTCCACAGAAGTACAACACCAAGTGAAACAACTTGAAGTTCTTTTCCCATCAGAATTTATCAGCGTAGCCAAGACACTGAACTGTCGTAGTAATATTCCATGTTTTCATTTTGGCAGTACATTAGGTACACCAAACAGTGGGACCATAATAACGTCTTCATCGCTCACGGTGGTGGACAGCATGTCGTGTCAACACCACACTCTTACAAGGCACACCAACGTAGAATTAGTGCAAAACCAAAGATAGTGCTCCATGATCACTAGGATAGACAGGACAAATGGACATTGCAGTAATTCAGGGTAGTTAGCTCATAAGGTGAAGGACATTAAGTCACATACCATTCTTCATTAGTAGTTTGCGGCATTAATAGCCCAGTTATTGAACATTTCTGTACCATGTATGTAGTATTACAGAAAAATGTTCATTAATTGTTTTACATAGAATCAGTAACCTTCTTTTCTTAGTTACAAAGCATTATGAAATAATCGCATTCTTTTCCAGTTACAAAGTATAGCATAGTTAATTAATTATGTGTCATTCCAATACAGTAAGAACCATTAGTCTTCTCCTAATTACAAAGCATTATTAAACAATCACATTCTTTCCCAATTACATAGAATAGCATAGTTAATTAATTATGTGTCATTCCAATATAGTAATAATCATTAGCCTTCTCCTAATTACAAAGCATTATTAAACAATTGCATTCTTTCCAGTTACAAAGTATGGCATAGTTAATTAATCATTTGTCATTTCAATATAGTAAGAATCATTAGCCTTCTCCGCATTATTAAACAGTCACATTCTTTCCCAATTACATAGTATAGCATAGTTAATTAATTATGTGTCATTCCAATATAGTAATAATCATTAGCCTTCTCCTAATTACAAAGCATTATTAAACAATCGCATTCTTTCCAGTTACAAAGTATGGCATAGTTAATTAATCATTTGTCATTTCAATATAGTAAGAATCATTAGCCTTCTCCTAATTACAAAGCATTATTAAACAGTCGCATTCTTTTCCAGTTACAAAGCATAATTAAGAATCATTAGCCTTCTTCTAATTACAAAGCATTATTAAACAATCGCATTCATTTCCAATTACAAAGCATAGGATACTTAATTAATCATTTGTCATTCCAATAGTAATAATCATTAACCTTCTCCTAATTACAAAGCATTATTAAACAATCACATTCCTTTCCAGTTACAAAGTATGGCATAGTTAATTAATCATCTGTCATTTCAATATAGTAAGAATCATTAGCCTTCTCCTAATTACAAAGCATTATTAAACAATCGCATTCTTTTCCACTTACAAAGCGTAATTAATCATTTGTGATTTGAATATAGTGAGAATCATTAACTTTTTCCTAATTACAAAGCATTATTAAACAATCACATTCTTTTCCAATTACAAAGCATAGCATAATTAATTAATCATTTATCATTCCAATAGTAATAATCATTAGCTTTTTCCTAATTACAAAGCATTATTAAACAATCACATTCTTTTCCAGTTACAAAGTATAGTGTAGTTAATTAATTATGTGTCATTCCAATATAGTAATAATCATTAGCCTTCTCCTAATTACAAAGCATTATGAAACAATCGCATTCTTTTCCAGTTACAAAGCATAGCATAATTAATTAATAATTTTCCAAGTGACATATTATTCATTGCTGTTCAGCATTACTCAGAACTTTCTCGAACTGGTATCACTGTTTGGGACTGTTAATACATTTTTTTTTGTTAGCAATGCATTGCGTTGGGATCGATAATTAAATTGCTGAGGCATAACGCTACTTGCTTTTGACCTATTGCTGCAAATGAGGATAGGTAACGTCATTCGTCATGAGTCAGCTGTAGCAAGGTTATGTAACAAGGCAGTATATGTGATCACATTTATAAATGATAAACACAAATGGGTAAAAAATAAAAATGCAAGTACTAGAACAGGTATAATAAGTAACAAGTTTAGTAAGTATCATGAAAAGCAATATAACACCTGCTGTCAAAACAAACTGCAACAAATACTTAAATAACTACATAGCATAAATACATAACTTCAACATTATCCTCATCTGTAAAGAAAAAACTTCATTATCCATCACTTCATTATCCATATTATCATAACTTCATTATTATCATCACCTATAAAGAAAAACTTCATTATAACTTCATTATTCATAACAGCATATTATTCATCATTATTCATCAGCATTCATTATCATCTGCAAAAAAAATCACTTCATTACTCATTACACAACTATTCCTTATCTCTAGCATATTTCATTACTAAAACTAAGATGTGTAGTTCTGTCTGACAGCCTGCATCAATCACCTTGTATTCTGAAAGAAAAAATTAGTTAAGACTGCTATTCTATGATGAGTATAGTATATTCTTGTTAATGTTTGTTAATCCTGATCCATTTACTCTTCCTCATAAAGTTATTGCATCTTCTTTCGTTTATTCCGTAGGTGAAATTCCCATTTCTGTTGAATTTATTTCTTACACGCATCATTTCTTTCTGAAATTGATGAACAGAGATTAATGTCTTGCATTTAAATCATATACCCACTAAATAATGACTGGTTTATGGTGACATAATTAACCATACAGCATAACATGACAGAAAACGTAATATGTCAAAGACATTGACAGTGTTCAGATGCAAAAATGTACACAGAATAATACAATGCAGCAGCGAAAAGCAAAAAAAAAAAATGTAAAACAGTCACGATCTTGAGATGTCATAGGGCAACAAATATGTCAAAGTAAACTGGTGTGCGTTATATCTTAGCTATTTCACAATGCATATAAACAAAACATGAAAACAATCGTACATAAAAAGACAAAATGTGACGTTCGTTGTGTTCAGCTTGTATGTAGTGTAGTTAATAGAGGCGAGAATTAAAGACTTTAATGGAGAGAGAATTTGATAAAATTACTACGTCATTACATATAATTGCATAATTATTCATAAAATACGTAAGTTCGTCTGGAATAATATGCACAGTCTGATGTGTAACGACAAGAAAAGCGACCTGCTAACCTTACCTTGCCGGGCACTTGCCAAGAAAAAATACGATAATCCTCAGTAATTTGTCATGTGAATATAATTGCATTAGTAAATGGCATCATAGTGTGTTGAATCATAAAGTGTCTTCATTCAATAAACGGTTTAATGTTTGAGATATGGTGGTTGCCTTTCGATTTTCTGGTTCTCAAAGTTTCGACGTGTACAACATTGGGGTGAGGGATGCTGCGAATCCGATATGGACCTGCGTATAGAAGTTCAAATTTACTGCACTTACCTTTTATTCTGCTGGATAAATAGTGTGTACGTACTAATATCTTCTGTCCAACGTGAAAGTCGCGGCGTGTACAAACCTGTTTTTTGCTGTCTTCACCGGCGCTCTGCCGCACGTTTGATGTTGTTCTGCGCAATGTCAATTATTTCATGGTGTCGTAGGCGACGACATTTAGGGAAGTTTACTAATTCTTTAATTTTGTTTGGTGGTTCAACGTTTTTCAGTATAACAGACGGAGATAGCATAGTGGATTCATTTGGAATGGAATTAATTACGTCTTGGAATGAGAGTATGTGTGTATCCCAATCAATATGTCTTTTGTGGCAGTATATTCGGCACAGCTTACCAATTTCTTTCATTAACCGTTCACAAGGGTTCGAAGAAGCATGGTACTTGGATATATAAATCGGAGAAATGTTTCTAGCTCGTAACATACGTCTCCATATGCCAGAACGAAATTGAGATCCATTGTCAGAAATTACTTTCATCACATGCCCTACATGAAATAGAAAATGTTTTACAAATGCTTTCGAAACAGTTTTAGCAGTAGCTTTGCGTAATGGAGTGAAAACAACAAATTTCGAAGTGAGTTCAACAGCGACAAAGATGTAGCAAAAACCTCTGTTAGTTCTCGGAACTGGACCAAAAATGTCTACTGCGGCCATATGTCTTAATTTAACAGGTACAATGGGATATAAAGGAGGAATATGTGAAGTGGTGTCTGATTTAGCTTTCTGGCAAATTTTACAAGACGCTAAAACTCGTCGTATACGTTTCTCCATGTTGGTAAAATAACAGTTCTGTCTCAGTATAAGAAAACATTTTCGTGCTCCGTAATGTGCGTAACTTAAATGAGTGTACCAGATTAATTTGTTAACCAGTTCGTCAGGAATGCATAATAACCAATTGTTGCTGTCAGGACGAGAGCGGCGAAACAGAATGTCATTGCGTACAGTGTAGTGGTTTCTAATCGTAACATTATTCTTATCTTGCCAAAAGTGTTTAATTTCTTTCCACACGTTGTCTTTATTTTGCTCCTTTGCTATGTCCTGTAATGACGATGAAATAAAGTTTTCAAATGCAACTTGCTGAATGTACATGACACTGAAATTTGTTTTGCAGAAGTTGGTTGCTACGTCTTGCTGATTGTTGCTCAGAGAACGCGATAGTGCGTCTGCTATAACATTTTGTGTGCCGGGAATGTGAACTATTGTAAAATTAAATTCCTGTAAATAAAGTTTCCATCTGCTTAATCTGTCGTGAGTGAATCTGGCCGAAAGTAAAAATTGTATAGCTCTATGGTCTGTGTAAACGGTAGTATGTCTGCCATAAAGAAAGTGCCGAAATCTCGTAAAAGCCCATACAACACATAATGTTTCCAATTCTGTAACGGAGTAATTTCGTTCAGCAGGTGACAAAATGCGGCTAGCAAATGCGATGTTTTTGATTACTGTAGACCCATCTTCTTCAATTTCCTGGAAAATATGTACGCCTAAAGCGGTG
The DNA here is from genome assembly GCF_023864345.2 of Schistocerca serialis cubense. Lineage (NCBI taxonomy): Eukaryota > Metazoa > Arthropoda > Insecta > Orthoptera > Acrididae > Schistocerca > Schistocerca serialis. The sequence goes on from NC_064638.1 coordinate 816,998,626, forward strand.
TTAGAACTGTCGGTGGCAATGGAAAAATTTCTGGTAAGATCTGGGTGCGATAAAAGTGGAGCATTCAACAAAGCATGTTTCAGGTTCACAAATTCAGAATGTGCTTGCTTATCCCAAGACCAAATACTGTTTTTACCTGTTAATTGGCATAATCTGGGTGTGTCTAAAGCAGAGTGATGAATAAATTTACGAAAAAAGTTAATTAAGCCCAAAAAACTGCGTAATTGTTTTTTCGTTGTAGGAATAGTAATGTCACGTAGAGCTTGAAGTTTTTCCGGATCAGGTGCAATCCCTTCTGCTGAAATTACGTGTCCCAGAAATTTTATGGAAGTTTTGCCAAAATGCGATTTACTGAGGTTAACTGTGAGTCCTTGTGCATGAAAAGTTTGTAACAGTTGTTCAAGAATCAGATTGTGTTCAGACCAGTTAGCTTCTGCGATAAGAATGTCGTCTACATACGTCGTAATTCTGTCTTTAAGTTCTGTCGGAAGTATTGTGTTCAAACCGCGAATAAAAGCTGCAGAAGAAATAGTTAAGCCGAACGGTAATTTACAAAATTGATAACAGTCGCCGAAACAGAGAAAACCTGTATATTTTCTGCAATTTGGATGAAGTTGAATTTGCCAAAATCCCGATTTCAAATCTAATGTGGAATAAATAGCTGTACCGTGAAATTTCTGTAAAAGTTCCTCTAATGTCTGTGGTCGGTCTGTTTCATTAATAATAATGTCATTAATGTGACGTGAATCAAGTACAAGGCGAAGTGAGCCATCTTTTTTCTTAACAATATGTAGCGGGTTTATGTACGGACTAACTGCTGGTTCTATAATTCCTTGGTCGAGCATATCCTGCAATTCTTTTTTAACCTGTTCTCTATGAATATACGGAATGGGATAATGCTTTGCTTTAAATGTGTCGTGCTGTTTGACTTGAAATTCATACATAAATCCGGACATAGTACCAGGAATGTTGTCGAAAACTGGAGCTTGCTGTAAAAGAATTTTGTGTAACTGCGTGCGTTCGTCGTCTGTATTTGCACTGCTCTCTTTAACCTTATCAGAAATCATCTGTATTACGTCGTAGTCAGCTTCGTCTGGAGTGTTATAGTTGTGTACGTACGTATCCGTGAACAATGTGTGATTACAGTCTATGTTACGTGTTACGGAAATGACCTCTGTGCGGTTAATTGTTTGTTCTTCCGCAGATAAAGAGTGCTGAAATTCTAAAGCCAATTGTACATTTTCATCTTTTAACATTAAATAAGAATTTTGAAAATCGATAACTGCGTCGTGTTGTACCAGAAAATTCGTACCTAAAATTATGTCTGTTGTTAATAAACGAACAATCCAAAAATTTGAGTGGAAAGTATGACCTCCAATACAAAATGATAAATGCGTCTGTAATTTAACGTCTACACCTTTACTCGGTACTGCTCCTTTCACTTTTGTTTTGCCTAATGGTAATGTCGGATACGTATTCTCTTTGTTGCACTCGTTGAAAGTCTCCTCATTTATTACAGATATAGGTGAGCCGGAATCAATTACTGCTGAGAATTTCGATGAACCAATTTTCATTTCGATAACAGGATGTGAAATAGATTTCTGAACAAATGGTCTTTCCTGCAAGAGAGTGTCTCTGATATCGTCAAAAGTAATTACGTTTTCGTGAACAACATTTTGCGTGTCAAAGGTAGTGCTTGTGTTATTGGAAGATGCGTCCTGTGCAGTATCTAGTCAGATTCTATCTGACGTGTTATTATTATTAGCAGGATGCTGTGGCATTTCTACTATTTGAACAGTTCTATTACTTCTTCCAGACGTATTACGCTCAGGATGATACCTACTGTCGGGTTCATTCATGAGAATAGGTTCTTGCGGATAATTTTGCTGTTGGTGAGACCGACTGTTATTATATGTACGCTGATAATTGTGCCCATCGTTTTTACGTCTGTCGTGATAGTCATTCCTATACGGTGCATTGCGATAGAAATTGAAATACTGTCTTCTTTGTACGTAGTTGTTTCCTTGCTGTCGTCCGTTACTATTTATTGGATCTGGGACTATACGTGCACGCGGCGGAACATTAAAGCCTGGTTGACCTTGTGCATTACATTGTTGGTTACGTATGCTAACCGGTTGACTTTCATTCTGTTGCGGTGGAAAACTTCTATTGTTACCGAAATGTGGTTCCTGTTGCTGATGATTTTGACGATATTGATAATCAGAATTCTGTCTGTGATTTAAGTTCTGGTAGTTGCCGTTCCTAAAGCGTCTGTTACTTTTTCTATTGAAATTATGTCCCTGTTCATAATTACTGTAAGTTTGTTGACCTTGGTTATTATACGAAAAGTTTTTGTTTACAAAAGAATAATCAGATTGTTGTACTTCCAAGAGCTGTAACAAATCTCTGAATGCTGAAATATTTTCTTTTTGCTGACCCGTTAGAAGTGACACTCGTAATGACCGTGGTAATTTAGAGATGCATAATTGTATAAGTGCTGATTCACTGTACGGCTCACTTAGGTACTGGTTCCGTTGCACCATGTGCTCAAAAAATTGCGTCACACTGGGAAAATTGGAGTTCTCATAATTTGGTAAGCTAATTAACTGATCTTTAATTCCGCGCTGTGTCGTCTTCGACCAGTACGCTGACAGAAAAGCATTCTGAAATTCCTCTACTGAATAGCATTGCCTCGCGATCGGTCTCATACGAGTTGCCGGTTCGCCTTCCAAAAAGCTGCAAATAAATTCAAGTTTGTGTGTTACAGGCCAAGTCGGTGGAAAAGCAAAGCTAAACTGTTGTATCCAATCCAGTGGGTGAATCTGCGTTCTATCCTTTTTAAAAACTTTAAATTTTCTCACTGACATAAAATGTTTGTAATCAAAATTATCGTCTCTGTGTGATGGAACAGGTTCAGGATTGTAAGAGAATCTGTTGAAATGTGATTGTTCGGAATCTAAGTCCCGTACTCTCTGTAGATTACTCAAATTACACGCGCTGCGTGAGTCTGACAAATGTTCATAAAGTGGCGTCTGTTGTGGTATGTTATTAACTGAAGTGTTTTTCATTTCTGTTACTTCTTGTTGTAAACTTGACAACTTCCTACGTAACGTGTTGTTAGATGAATCGATCTCATTAATTGTCTGCTGTAAATTTTGAAATTCAGATGTTTGGTTAAATGAAATCGGTGCAGTATCGTCTGATTTATTATCATTATTACTTTCAATAGCATCAATACGACTGGCTAATTCATCATATTTTTCAGTCAGTATTTTTGCCTGATCATCGGTTTTAGAATCGGACGCATTGATCTGTTTTTGCAACTTACGTGTAGTTTCGCTCAGTTTTTTAACATCAGCTTTGATGACATCGCAATCCTGTGTTAGTTCTAATTGTTCGAATCTGTCTGTCACTGTTTGAATATTTACTGTGTGTGTATCTGTTTTTAATTTAAGATTGGAAATTTCATCCCGTAATTCCGCGTTCAACTGTTCTATGGTATTAATTTTGTCAGACACTGTAGTAATATTATTGTCTACATACGTCTTCGCTTTCGCGAACATTTTACGTTTGTCTTCTTGCCTTTGTGCAGTGATTGTTTCAATGACTTGTCGTTTTACTTTGTTTTGATCCTGAATAAATTTGCGGAAACGCGTATCACTGTTTTGTATGTGAAGATTAAAACGTTCGTCAATCTGAGTATTCTGTTGTTCGAATTTCGCGTCTATCTTTGCGTCCATAGTGCGCGAAAGTTCTACCGTCATTGCTTTAAACTCATCCCGTAATTGTGTAGCTTTTTCAGAGCATTGTTTAGCGACTCCGCTAATTTCGTCTCTGAGTGTTTCTGTTGCGGCTGTCTGCATTTCCCTTAATTCTTGCGCAACAGACTTAATTTCTTCGCTATTTTTTTGTGAACAAGCCTCAATTTCCACGCGCAACTGTTCCTTAGTGTCATGGCACTGCGCGGCAATGGCTCTAATTTGTTCACTAAGCTGTCTGGAATTGTCGTCTAATTTTTCATTTAACTGTCTGGAATTGTCGTCTAATTTTTCATTAAGCTGTTTGTTCTGTTCCCTAAGTTGTTTAAAATCTTCACTTTGTTTGTCTAATTTTTCATTCTGTTGTTTGAAATTCTCTTTAAATTGTTTGTTATCTTCGCTATTTTCATTAAGTTGTTTACTCATTTGTCGCAACAAAGCCATAATTGGATTCGACTCAAGGTCAGCATTTCTATTCTCTGTGCTGTTCAATGGTGGATCTGGAATTGTTTCACTTTCTGTAACCATTTGGTCATTTTGAGATTTACAAAATGGTTTGTCAGTCAAATGTATACTATCAGTCATTGTTTCGGAATTAAATAAATCCGTCCTACTTTGTGTGATCTGTTCATTTTCATTAGACAAATTTGTCTGCTCGTCACGTGAATTTAGTAAATCGGTTGTGTTAAGCAGGGCAGCGCTCATTACAATAGTGCGCCCCGCGTCATCAATTGTCGTCAAATCAACACAAGACACAATCGAGTTCGTTTGTTCATCATTAAGGTCTACATCATTACTAATTGTTGGCACGCACTGATTGTCAGTGAACGCAGGATTATCATCATTACACTGCGTGTCACAATTACTATCGGTCACATTGTTTAAGTCGGTAATTTCGTTCATAATACCTCGCGATACACTATTCACAGTCTTTCGCGGCATTTTTTTTACAATAGTCAAAATTATTCACAAAATAAATAAGCACAATGCAAAAAGGCAACAAGCACAAATACAACAGAGCAACGAATTGCCGTTGATCTGTAGAAAGAAAGTCACAAGATTAGTAAAAGCGTTGCGCCAAATCCTAATTATATCTAAGCAAATAAGAGCAGATATCTGACTGTTTTTCAAAAGACTCTCAACGAAATACGATCCTGGACTGGGTGTCGCCAAGTGTAACCTCCCCACAAAAATTTTAAATGAATGACAATATTATTTAAGAATGCTAATGGACATTGCGCTAAGTGTAACCTCTCCACTGAAATTTTAAAGACAGAAATAATAAATGAATGGGAGCCAAACGTAACCTCGCTGCAATGAAATGTACTGACAAAGGCAACAAAAATGTGAAATTCGCAATCTGACTCTGGTGTAAGCTCCCACAAAAATAATGAAAAACAATTCAGTGCTAATGAAACTTCAGTGACAATGATAATTCAATTAAACCGAAATATCGGTCTTTGGCCCTTGTGCAAAAATCAGAATTAATTTCTTACCTAATTGAAACTGCTTGTCAAATTTCTGCTCTTACTGTTAGCCACGGCTTGGAGGAACTGCATTGCAAATAATATTTTTTTTTTTTTTGAAATTTAACTGAAACTTTTCTTTAAGGGAAATAAAGGAAATCGTAATTAAATGATTTTTTTTGGTGTTAAAAATTGCTTTGAAATCAAAATTATTATTGGGGCATTTCTTGGAAATTAATTACAATAAATAAACTTTACATTATCTGATGATTACCTTAATTAACAATATACCTCATTCAGCATCTTGACCAGAATGCCATGTCGACGCTCGCCGACTCCTCACACACACAACTCCACTCGGCTGCTACTACCGACATACTGCACGCAACTGAAGTGACCTACTGCTATCGACAGACTGCACTGGCCTACTGCAACTCGCGTACTGCTCGCAACACTCGCGCGGTCAAGCGCTGACTAACCACGATAAAAGGCTCTCTGGTCAAAGATTTTAACGTGCCTCACCATCGCTGCTACGTTACATACGTGTTTCAACAAGAAGCACAAAGAACGCCACTATGTTCCTTACAAATGTTGGTTGTACACTTAATGCATGTCATAGCACTTTTCCTGTGTTTATTATATGGACAATAATTACATCATCTTCTTTTTTCTGAAACAGGTATTTGGTTCAGCAATACAACATCTTTTTGTACACCACATCTTTGCATGGCATCAACGATTTTCTTTGGAAGATTAGGGATCTGAATACGAAGTTCCATTAGTGGGCCTACCATTTCCCCTGCTAAATCTCTTAAGAACAAAACGCCTCTTATCACTTCTTCCACTATGGTATGTCAGATGTTGGGCGGAAAATAAAATTTCACTGTTCATTGCTGCGACGTCCATCATATTCATCCATAATGCAAATGGCCATCTTCTTGTTTGTCTCTTGCAAGTGTAATAACGAATTTTCTGGTCCATTTGATCTACTCCACCCGTCGTAGAGTTATAGAACTTTATTATATGTGGTTTCTTTTTTGCATGAGTTTCATCAATGTTTCTGTCGTGATGCATTGTGCTAATGAGAACTGCAGACTTTTTCTTTTTGGGAACATGACTCGCAATTGTAATGTCACCTCTAAATGCAAACAAAGAGGAATGAATCGCTCTTCAGGCAGATGGTTTCATCTCATTAGGAATTTCTGGTTTATTTTGTTTGATTGTTCCCACCACTGTAATTTGCTTCTGAAGCATCTCTTCTGCCAGCTGCACACTAGTAAAGAAGTTGTCAACAGTAATATTTCAATATTACAATATTCAATATAACTTCAATGCTTTTAGCAAGATCTTTCACCACATTTAATCCACGATTTTTCTGAATAGGTTCATGAGGCATCCTTCCCATGTAAACTACTCCGTATAAAGCATATGCAGATGTATCATCACATAACCAAAATATTTTTATGCCATACTTGGCTGATTTAGAGGGCATATACTGGGTGAAGCTGCATCTTCCACGGAATGGGACTAGCTGTTCGTCAGCTGTAAGCGAATCATTGGGAATCATTCTATTTCTACACTTGTCAAGAAATAGTTCCCACACATAGCGAACAGCTGCAAGTTTGCCATCTGCAGATCGAGCTTCACGGGTACGCCTGTCATCAAATCTAATCATTCTCCTTATATCCTCGAATCTATTTACTGACATGGTGGCCTTATATGTAGGATTTGTCTTTTCATCCAAGAATAATTCTCTGAAAGGGACATCCCAACTCTTCTCAACACCAGAAAGCAGTAAAAGACCAAGAAAAGCCTCCATTTAAGCAAGCGAAACGTTTTTCCATGTTGTACCACGTAAAGCAGCCACTCTCCTGCCTTTAATATTCGTGCAGTTGATGATTTCCTCTAGTATTTCCTCGGAGATGAAATAGTCCTATGCATCCTTAGGTTTACAGGTTTTCAAACCACGGGCTGGACCAGGTGCCTTCTTTACGACATTATGAACAGGAGTACGAAAAGTTGCAGGAGGATCTAATTTCCAAATCGTTCAATTACAACTAATGTATGTGTGGTCTTCTATACCTTTTTGTGGTGGTTCTTCATTTTCAGACTCTGATGAAGTAATAGTATCGGAAGGACTGTCATATGCCTCAATATTCACATCTGCAGGTTCATTGGCTGATTCTTCACTACTTACATCTTCAAAAATATTTCCTTCCTCGCAAGAATCATCTTCTTCAAATCACTGAGCCACAACACTTTCAAAATTAGCTGCATTTCCATGTACTGACTCTCTTGTTTTGTGTGTCGAAGCCATAGCAAAAGACGTGTCTCTCGAACAGCAGCTTGTGCAGCACTAAACGAGTCATACGTGTAACAATATGGGCCTTGCAGCAACAAACAAACTACAGTAACAATGAGGCTGACAAGAGCAGCACAGAATAACAATACTATGCAATAATAGAACATCTGATAGCAAAACGATCAATAATACACCGACATCGCCAATATGTGAAAGTAGTGTGTATTATTTTTTAGTTATACTATTACTACTACAGCTACTGCTGCTGTTGGCACTCCTGTTGCTGGAAATACCACTACAGTTTTTGTTGAATTAATAATTGCCCCCAGACAAATGTTGAAGACAATATAGGCTAAAGAACATTTATAAATGTGTGAGGGCTTCTGAAGGCCTGCTTATGCATTCACTGTGTATGGGTAAACGTATTGAATTATACAAAAAACTTAAAAAGATATCTCGTTCAGACTTGATCGGAGGAATGTCACAGTGTTAGCGAAAGAGTACTGGAAAGCACTTTGAAATCAAACCAAAAATTACAGAATTTTTTTATAAATGAAGACAGGCAAGGGCCTCGGAGGCCCTGTATATGCATCCTAGGTTTAATAGTGTACAATATGGCACATTTTATGATTTGGGTCGTAGATATGATTGTTAACTACATTTCGCTATCATAGATATTGTAACATGTTCTAACCAAAGTTGGACGTCTGCTAAAGTTTCACCGGAAATTGCAGCAAACCAACAAAAAGATCGTCGCTACTAGATGTCGAGAAATTTCGAGGAAGCGGTGGTAAAGTTACTGTAGATTTTTGTCAAACATGTATAAACTGCTGGAGACCACAAAGGAAGAAGTCTAAGTAATGGTCGCCATTGTAATCTATTCACTTCGTTTAAAAATATTCGCTGGGACGTATGAATTTTCGAAACGAAAATTCGTCTCAGCCTGAGAACCGCCGAGTATCAAAAAGAACTTTACATGCGTCTCTCCAAAGGGGAGCAGACGAAACGAGCTTTCAGCGGTTACTCCTCGCCCACAAAGAGCGCGGGGGAGGACTAACGTAAGCCGCCTCTGCAGCCCGCCTCGCGCTGAATGGCGCAGCAATTAGTACTGCCGCAGCCGCTGCGCTTCCTACGCTAACATAAAAATAATTAAACGCAGCATGCTCCGCGGAGATGCAAGTACAGCTGCACAAATATTTCTGTCCAGATTGTGTCCCAGTTCCAGCTTTTAGAGGACAGCTTTGTTTCTTTACGTTTTTCGCTTGCTTGAGCGGATTTGAAACAAACGCGGGCATCTCTTATGCATGTGCAGTGCAGGCAAACGGCGGAAAACGTTTTCTAGTGTTTATCGCGGTTGCGATGTCAATCGCAGTGGATGACACTCCCTGTAATTTAAACGGAAGCGCAGCACGCAAGGAGGGAACGCAAGGAGGGAAAGCAAGCAGCACTCCATTACGTTTCTCTGTCAAGTAATCTCTGTGGTCCATTAGTTAGCACTGAGAGTCTTATTATTATCTTGAGATTAATATTGAGACAAATATTTTTATGACAACTAGAGGAGCGTATGACTGTTCACACGCTACCAATTTATGAAAGTACTTACATACAGAGAGAGATAACCCCAAGCGTACAACTGAGATGTATGGGATTCCTTTCCGAGACCAGGTGTGAGACGACATCAAACGCCTGCATCCGGTAAGACCACAGAAAACCGCACATGTTTTGGATTTTGTGAGGAGTGAACTTCACAGCAAACATAAACATAGCCAAAGCCTTGCAGACAAACAAAAATTACACGAAGTGAAATGTAGTGTGAGGAGGGCTATGCGAGAGGCGTTCAGTTAATTCGAAAGTAAAGTTCTAGGTGCTGACTTGGCTGAAAATCGTAAGAAATTTTGGTCTTATGTCAAAGTGATAAGTGTATCAAAACAAAATGTCCAGACACTCTGTGACCAAAATGGTACTAAAACAGAGGACGAAAGACTAAAGACCGAAATACTAAATGTCTTTTTCCAAAGACTGCACTGTAGTTCCTTCTCTAGATCGTCGCACAGATGACAAAATGGTAGATATCGAAATAGATGACAGAGGGATAGAAAAACAATTAAAATCGCACAAAAGAGGAAAGGCCGCTGGACCTGATGCGATACCGGTTCGATTTTACACAGAGTACGCCAAGGAACTTGCCCCCCTTCTTGCTGCGGTGTACCATAGGTCTCTAGAAGAGCGTAGCGTTCCAAAGGATTGGAGAAGGGCACAGGTCCTCCCCGTTTTCAGGAAGGGATGTGCAGAACTATAGACCTATATCTCTAACGTCGACCAGTTGTAGAATTTTGGAACACGTATTGTGTTCCGAGTATAATGACTTTTCTGGAGACAAGAAATCTACTCTGTGGGAATCAGCATGGGTTTCGAAAAAGACGATCGTGTAAAACCCAGCTATCGCTATTCGTCCACGAGACTCAGAGGGGCATAGACTCGGGTTCCCAGGTAGATGCCGTGTTTCTTGACTTCCGCAAGGCGTTTGATACAGTTCCCCACAGTCGTTTAATGAACAAAGTAAGAGCATATGGACTATCAGACCAATTGTGTGATTGGATTGAAGAGTTCCTAGGTAACAGAACGCAGCATGTCATTCCCAATGGAGAGAAGTCTTCCGAAGTAAGAATGATTTCAGGTGTGCCGCAGGGGAGTGTTGTAGGACCGTTGCTATTCACACTATATATATATGACCTTGTGGATAACATCGGAAGTCCACTGAGGCTTTTTGGGGATGATGCTGTAGTATATCGAGAGATTGTAACAATGGAAAATTGTACTGAAATGCAGGAGGATCTGCAACGAATTGACGCATGGTGCAGGGAATGGCAATTGAATCTCAATGTAGACAAGTGTAATGTGCTGCGAATACATAGAATGAAAGATCCTTCATCATTTAGCTACAATATAGCAGGTCAGCAACTGGAAGCAGTTAATTCCATAAATTATCTGGGCGTAGGCATTAGACTACAGACACTAAGCAGATTCAGAAGGATGTATGTTGCAATAGGTACTGGGAGATGAAGAAGCTTGCACAGGATAGAGTAGCATGGAGAGCTGCATCAAACCAGTCTCAGGACTGAAGACCACAACAACAACAACAGGCATTAGGAGTGATTTAAAATGGAATGACCATATAAAATGGTCAGTAAAGCAGATGCCAGATTGAGGTTATTGGAAGAATGCTAAGGAAATGCAGTCCGGAAACAAAGGAAGTAGGTTACAGTACTCTTGTTCGCGCACTGCTTGAATACTGCTCACCGGTGTGGGATCCGTACCAGATAGGGTTGATAGAAGAGATAGAGAAGATCCAACGGAGAGTAGGGCGCTTCGTTACAGGCACTTCTACTACCCTTCTTGTAAACGTTACGGAGATGACAGATAAACTCCAGTGGAAGACTGTGCAAGAGAGACGCTCAGTAGCTCGGTACGGGCTTTTGTTGAAGTTTCAAAAACATACCTTCACCGAGGAGTCAAGCAGTATATTGCTCCCTCCTACGTATATCTCGCGAAGAGACCATGAGGATAAAATCAGAGAGATTTGAGCCCACAAAGAGGCATACCGACAGTCTTTCTTTCCACGAACAATAAGAGACTGGAATAGAAGGGAGAACAGAAACACTCAAGGTATCCTCCGCCACACACCGTCAGGTGGCTTGCGGAGTATGGATGTAGATGTAGATTGATGTTTACGGAATCCATGCCGGTTGGTATGGAGGAGGTCATTCTGTTCGAGATAACTCATTATGTGTGAGTTGATAAAATGTTCTAAAATTCTACAACAAATCGATGACAAATATATTGGACGATAGTTTTGTGGATCACTTCTACTACCCTTCTTGTAAACGGATGTGGCCTTTGCTCTCTTCCAACTACTGGGCATAGTTTTTAGTTCGAGGAATGCACGATGCATTATATTTGAAGTACTCTTAATGCGGTCGCAAATTCAGATTAGAATCTGATAGCGAGTCCATCTGGCCTCAGTTTTAACGAATTCAGCTGTTTCTCAACACCATTGACACAGATATTCAGTTCACTAATCTTTCCAGTGATACGAGGATTAAAGTATGTGTGGGGGGGGGAGGGGGAGAGGAGGGGGGAGGAGAGGGGGAGGGGGGCAATTCTCCTGGGTTTCCATTCGCAAAGGACCATTTGAAAACGGAGTCAGGCATTTCAAGTTTTGCTTTGCTACCACCGGATTCAGTTCCTGCCTCATTCGTGAGTGAATGGACACTAGCTCTGGTGCCACTAACAGCATTTACATACGACCAGAATTTCTTTAGGTTTGTGAAAGATCACTTGACAGTGTTCTACTACGGTAGAGACTGAAGGCTTCAAGCTGTTCGTTCAGTATCTATCTATCTATAGCCCCATGCTTTGTTTTACACCTATCATGCAATAGTCTCTGTTTCTTAAGTTCTTTTGAAGTTCCTTTACAGTGGCTGTATATCATGGAGGGTTCCTCCAATTATGAACTGTTCTGTCCAGGGCATGGACAAATGTTCTTTTAAACTAGAGCCATAGTGCCTCTAAATGCCTCTGTCTTGAGTTGAAAGTTTCAGGTTCCACACTGAGGCTATGGTACTACTGGTTTAATGTTTATATTACCAAACATGCATATCTTTATGTTTGCTTAAGTTGTCATTTTTACTTTGGTAATCATTGTTGCCACGTCAGCTCCATGGTTACTGATACCAGTTTCAATGCGGACACCTTCAGAGAGGTCAGGTCTGTTTGTTGCCATTACATCTAATATATTCCCACCTTGAGCGGGGTTCCAAACTATGTCTTCCAGGTGGTTTTCAAAGAAGGCATTTAAAAATGTTTCACTACATGTTTTGTCGCACTCAAAACTAACAAAACTGTAATTGTCCCATTTGATCGTTGGATGATTTAAGTCTCTACCTATGATTGCAATATGATTGGGGAACTTATGAACAAGCGATCTGAGGTTTTCCCTAATTTTTTCGGCTACACCAGGAGATGAGTATAGTGGAAGATGCAATTACCATTTTATGCTAACCCCTGATACTGAGTCTTTCACTACCAATCTCGCATGTAGCTTCAATTTCTACCTCGATGGATTTGAGTTACATGTCTATAGCGACAAATAACCGCCTCCATTTCCATTAACCTATTGTTTCAATACACACTTCAATTTTCACCAAAAATCTCACTATTATCTGTTTCAGGTTTCAAGCTTCCCTACTTTCCAGGAGCGCTACAAACGCTGGATCGTTGTTGCGAATGCTTCGGCAGTTAAATATTAGGATTTTAATACTTTCGCCTGTGGGGGGACATTCTTTTAGACATTACCCTTATACTTCTGAATCTTCTACAGCTGTCGTTATCTGGACTGGATGGAGAGTCTCCTAACCTGAAAATCGCTTGTGTTCACCCCACACACAGTCCACCATCTGGAAAACAGCGTCTGGTGCGTTGTGCACACGACCCGTCTAGGGAGACTCACAGTTCTCAGCCCTATGGCGCAAGTCCAGAAAGTCCAAGAATCACACAACCCTCGAAGTCTTTGATTCAGTCCTTCCACTCAACTCAAAATCAAGTGGAGACGATCATTTCTGGGGACAATGACGTATATTGTGAGCTTCATTGAAACTCCGTGTACAAGGCTGGCCCTCTCAACCTCCTCTGTCAGTCGTTGGAATGATCCGCGTATGACCTCGAAGCCTAGACGAGAGGCATCGTTTGTTGCAACGTGCGCCACAGTCTGCCGTTGGTTGAGCCCTATTCCCTCAGTGGCTGCTGGAATAGCTTCTTCAACATGTTGAACGAGGTCTCCAGTCATATACATTGAGCGCATCTGGGTATTCTTTACTGTTCCTTGCTGACATTTCCCTAGGGGTATCATTATTTGCCATACGTTTGAACGGCTGACGGTTAAAAAGCCACTAACGTTTTACGTTTTCCTGCTCAGTTTCAGTTTCAGTGAAAGATAGATCTAGAAGTTGTTGGTTAGGAGAGCAATGACAGAGGGATTACATTGTCATCGATGCAATGTTTTATAAGACAGTGAAGAGTAGTAGGTGTTGTCGGCATGGGAGTTGGTATCATATTTTTAGATTTCGAGAAGGGTTTCAACACTTCCAAATCAAATTGCGAACCTGTAGAGCATCGTGTAAGTTATGCTACAGGATTCGTCATTCCTTGTCAGAAAGCTCACAGCATGTAGACAGGAAGTCGTCTAGTGAATCTGAAGTGATACCTTGGGTTCCTCAAGGAAGCGTTAGAGGCCTTTCGCTGTTCTTTATCTGTGTAAACAATTTAAGAGGCAATCTGAACAGTATTCGTGGCTAGTTTACAGCTGATGTTTTCATTTATAGTGTAGTTAAAGCATCAGAAGGTCAGAGGAAATTGCAAAATGATTTAGAGAAGACAAGTAGACCCCTGATTCTTGAAAGAATTAAGCCACTATGCAGAAAACAGCTTGAAGCTTCTGATTACTTTACAGATGTGTTAATGTCTTAAATACCGGGTGATCAAAAAGTCAGTATAAATTTGAAAACTTAATAAACCACGGAATAATGTAGATAGAGAGGTAAAAATTGACACACATGCTTGGAATGACATGGGGTTTTATTAGAAACAAAGTTCACAAAATGTCCGACAGATGGCGCTGTTCAGCAAAACTGCTACCGTGACGGGTGAGAGGTACGCCGATGTCTTACATAATCGCATCATCCCCAGCCTGGCTGATAAACACTTGCTGGAACGTATAACGGCTCTTCTTGTCCGTTGTCTTGTTCGAGCCCCACGTTTAGGGCGGCATTTTGTATAATGCCTCTTCTTCTTGATGATTTAGTTTGATTTGTACTTGGCCTCGGCTAAAATCGGCGACAGTCGGTAGAGTGTTGAGATTGTTATCAAGTTACGAAGACGACGTTACATAAAATAACAGTGCTGAACCGAAATGTCGACGTGCGTGAGATATTTACTTCACCAAGAATCGTAATGAATCGTTCGTAATCGATGTTTAACTGATTAATGATGAAATATTAATGATAAAACCAATACATTCACATCCACAACAAATTCCCTACAAGCTGGTCGTAATTTCAAATATTTAAGAAATCGCAACAGTGGGCTTGTTATTTGAGTCAAAGATTCTACACAAGCGCCGAGCGCTACAGTCAAATATTATCGCTGGGTGTAATTATTACTCGGGAGTCTCATGTCAATAATTTGATAGAATTTTAAATCACAAATGCACGACTTGGCACGAGAGGGTGTTTTATTGCACAATATCAGTCACTTCCTAACCGAGCCTTGAGAAGAAAACTTTCCCAGGTGTTGGGGGGGATTTAAATTATATGCTTCGGACCTATCACTGAAGTTCCATAAACCACTGGCTATTATGAATGAAAATTGTCTATCAGTGTTCGTTGCCTAAATCACTGTCTAAGTGATATTTAGTTCAATTTTCTAGTTAAAAGTTCACTTTATTCTAGTAGGTAAAAGTCCTCCGTTCGAATTCTAATGCCGTGATATTTGAAGTCAGAAAATCGTATTACTGCGTTATAATAGATCGCAATTATTCAATCTCAAAAACAATCTAAGCGCGCCTACATGTACGAGCATTCAAATATATGACCTGCTTCGGCTAACTCTCGTAACGTAGTGACAATGCATTGAACTATACTTAGTCATTACTCACGATTCCCAACGAGTACTCACACGGAGTATTCTTTGGGATCGTTGGTTCTACTTTGCGAATGTTAATTTTTCCTTATTTTGCGCTTTATTATGATTTTGATTTTAATTTTACTGAAATTTAATCTTTCTTTCATTGATTTCTAAATTGTCAGTGTCTCAGATTCCTGATTTAATTACTTGTTATTGTCCTAATAATAGTGATAAATGGAACTTCGTTCGCTTATTCACTTTTCTGGGAATTTGGGACTTGGAGGGGGGGGGGAATCTTTGGGGTATTGGGAGCTAATTTTTGATTTTTATTTCTCGTCCGAGGAAGTGGCATTACAAACGTACGATGTTTATGCAGGATGGCGCTCCACCCCATATTGCTAGACGCGTGAAAGATCTCTTGCGCGCGTCGTTTGGTAATCATCGTATGCTCAGCCGCCACTTTCGTCATGCTTGGCCTCCCAGGTCCCCAGACCTCAGTCCGTGCGATTATTGGCTTTGGGGTTACCTGAAGTCGCAGGTGTATCGTGATCGACCGACATCTCTAGGGATGCTGAAAGACAACATCCGACGCCAATGCCTCACCATGACTTCGGACATGCTTTACAGTACTGTTCACAACATTATTCCTCGACTACAACTATTGTTGAGTAATGATGGTGGACATACTGAGCATTTCGTGTAAAGAACATCCTCTTTGCTTTGTCTTACTTTGTTTTGCTAATTATTGCTATTCTGATCAGATGAAGCGCCATCTATGGGACATTTTTTGAACTTATGTATTTTTTTTGGTTCTAATAAAACCCCATGTCTTTCCAAGCATGTGTGTCAATTTGTACCTCTCTATCTACATTATTCCGTGATTTATTCAGTTTTCAAATTTATACTGAATTTTTGATCACCTGGTATATGACATCAAGCACGTAAGAGAGAAAAAGTTTTGAAAAGGTTTAAAACAATGTTTTATCTTTGTTGCAAGTCGCTAAGTGCCCTAATTATCAAACTCTGGATATAGTCTTTGTAATTTGCGCTCCGTTTTACGCAAATGGTAGTTTTTCAAGCATCTTAATGTTGATGATGGCATATCTGTAGAACTGCGAATCTTAATATGACATAATTTTGCAGGTACATTCAGTAGTATATATGGATACTGTCTGCAAAATATGTTGCCAATAGACAGGGTGGTAAAAAATTAATAAATTAGATCGTCATATGCTTGATGAGGCATGTTTACTATTTGTACAGCGAAAATGTAATAGGCGATGGTTTTTTTCCTTTTATCATTTTTTTGAGGGGTGTCTGCGATAAGAAGTTTCGTAAAGGTTTGAAATTATGTGTAAAGCACGTTGTAAGTCACCAAATACTGGAAGAGCATAGACTGAGTATTTGCGCACTGTTGGTATCTCTAATACTTGTCTTACGACGTCAGACCTTTGAGATCTGATTAAAAGACTTAATGAGTGGATTACGACACTTTTTTAAATTTTTTAATTTGGTCGATAACTATGCATCATACTGAATATCAAATTATTGTTGCCCCTGGAGACAATTTGGTAGTGACCTGCAACGCGACCATGAACCCATGATTCTTCCAGTTGAGAGCTGCGTCTTGAATTTCTTTTTCTGGGGCGAGTCTTTGTGTCGATATTCCATGGACTGACGTTTCGTCTCCGGGTCGTAATTGTGTACCCACGTTTCGTCTCCTGTCACAATCGAATGGAGAAATACGTCACCATTATTCTCATAACGCGAGAGGAGTTCCTGGCAAATTTCAGGTCTGTGCGCTTTCATTTCAGGAGTCAGCATCCGGGGTACCCATTGTGCACAGATCTTCCGATAGCCAAGCAAAGCAATAATGTGAGCCACACGTTCTTGTGAAAAGCCGATTGTGCTTGGAGTTTCTCTCTGAGTGATACGACGATCGTCCTGAATCAATCTGTCAACATTTTGCTTGTGAAATTCGGTGATTGCTGTCACAGGACGTCCAACTCTTCGTTTGTCACGCAGGTCAGATGTTCCGGCCTCAACTTCTTCAATCTTACTTGCCCTACGACGCACCGTACTTACATCAACACAATCACCATAAATTGCTGTCATTCTCTGATGAATATCCTTTGGGGTGACACCTTCTGCTGTCAAGAATTCAATGACTGCACGTTGCTTAAATCGCATTGACCGACCGTCTGCGCAGGGTTCCATACTTTACACTCTAACAACACAACCGTTCAATGCTAAGGCTTCCCGCCAACTGGAGCTGTAGAGAAGAGGCTACGGAACAATGCCGCATACCAATGTTGCCAACTGTTGAAGAGTTACGAAGGTGGAGGCATTACCTTTCAGTCAATCCTCGTAAAAAAAGAAATCAGAGTTCGCACGGAAAGATTTAGTTGTTCATTTTTCCCACACGCTATTCGAGAGTGGAGTGGTCAAGAAATAGTCTGAAACTGGTTGTATGCAACCTCTGCCAGACACTGAGTGTGACTTGTAATCAAGTAGATGTAGAACAGTGTGACAATTAGGCAGTTGTCTTGAACCTAGTTCAAAAATGTTCAAATGTGTGTGAAATCTCATGGGACTTAACTGCTAACGTCATCAGTCCCTAAGCTTACACACCACTTAACCTAAATTATCCTAAGGACAAACACACACACGCATGCCCGTGGGAGGACTCGAACCTCCGCCGGGACCAGCCGCGCAGCCCGTGACTGCAGCACCCTAGACCGCTCGGTCTTGAACCTAGTCCCTCCATGTCTATACATGCGGCCGATGGGGCCAGCAAAAATATGGGCCTGCAAGGAACTTGTGACGTCACACTACTTGCCTTGCCCGACGTAAGTCGCGAACGCTCGGTTACGTCCGGTGCCATTCGAGAAATCAGTATGTATATGAAAAGGTACCCACTAAAGTCCTCAACTTTTTCATGTGTCATCAAGAGCTTGACCGTGTTTTATTGCGCAGCTACCAACTATTAAATAACTATGTAATAATAACTCTCTCCCCGCCAGAGACTGTTGCTGCACTTCGTAAGACCTGCAGTGTCTAGTGCCGTGACGTACGCCACAATGCCCCGTACATCTCGTGTCCCCGGTTCTGATGAACTGATCGCCGAAGAATCTGCGCCACGCGTACGCTGGCCGCGAGATGTTTACAGGAGTACAGTGCAGCGGCCCGGCAGACGCTCCCCCTGTCTGCAGCAGAGGGCACGTGACTCAGCTGTGGAGAGGAGGGCTCCTCAGCGCCCTCCCACTCGTCCGGCCACCCTTCCACACCTCTGCTCGCGTCTCCCTCTACGGCCATGCTGAAAACAAAGCACTACCCCACACAGGGGGAGACCAAAGAGCGAAAAGGAAACGCTGCCAGCACGACCTTCAAGTATCACAACAAATCGTTCTTCGTCCATAGTCCTACAAACATCTCACTATCAACACTGTTGAAAAAAGTAATGCACACAAACTCTAATAATTTAGAAATACGAGGGCTATCCAGAAAGTAACAGACTTTTGAAATAAAAAATTAACAATGTGGAAAAACCAAATTTTATTATATACATTTTAAAGATACACTCTTCAGATACATTTCCACATAATCTCCATTGAAAACCCACTTCCGTAGCCTGGGTCGCTAACACGTACTTGTGCGGTGGCGCACGAGCTGAGGGTAAGCGGGTTCGTATCCTGATGGTGCAAAAATTTTCACTGTCAGTATTTGGCCAGCGGGAAGAGAGGTGATGACGTAAAGTTTCTGATCACCAGACGTTGCACCAACGTCCTGGTTTAAACACCAAACCTCTCCGCAGTGTGTCATAAAGTGAGGACATGTGACACTGTTGATGGTGACCCGTCCTTCCGATGGGGACGTCAAGCTTGGTGGCCCGCATGGTGCTATTCGCGATGAGTATGCTGTGTGCTGACAATGACTTTCACCCTCACCTTTCTCTATCCTCATCAACATCAACACAAACATTACACTACACACACACACACACACACAAAAATGGCTCTGAGCACTATGGGACTTAACATCTGAGGTCCTCAGTCCGTTAGAACTTAGAACTACTTAAACCTAACTAACCTAAGGACATCACACACATCCATGCCCGAGGCAGGATTCGAACCTGCGACCGTAGCCGTCGCGCGGTTCCAGACTGAAGCGCCTAGAACCGCTCGGCCACACCGGCCGGCTCACATACACACACACACACACACACACACACACACACACACACAAAATACATACATGTAGTATTACAAATGGTTTGTAATGGAGTATATTGTAAATAAACAAACAAAGAAATCGGCGTTCAAACTGCGTCTCTTATCATACCACGGCACAAATTTTTGGAAATTTGTGGTAAGCTTCTATGACACCAAACTACT
This sequence comes from Schistocerca serialis cubense, assembly GCF_023864345.2. NCBI lineage: Eukaryota > Metazoa > Arthropoda > Insecta > Orthoptera > Acrididae > Schistocerca > Schistocerca serialis. The sequence goes on from NC_064638.1 coordinate 817,018,226, forward strand.
GAGGTCATCGGTCCCTAGACTTGCACACTACTTACTCCAACTTACACTAACTTACGCTAAAGAGAACACACACACACATGCCCGAGGGAGCACTCGAACCTCCGACGGGGGAAGCCGCGCGAACCGTGACAGGACGTCTGAGATTGCGCGGCTACCCCGCACGGCTACAAATTTTTCAGTACTTCCTCTCTAGAAATCTGCCGCCTGCGATTGCAATCACTGCTTTATACAAGCATGTAGTTCGTCATCAGTTTCAAAGCGTTGTGTAGAGAGCCATGTCTTCCTTGCTGGGACAAAGTGGTAGTCACTCGGTGCCAAATTCGGGCTGTGTTGTGGATGATGAAACCGGCTCCGATTGGCCGTCTGTGGACATGCCTTGTCGTGGAAAATAAAGAAACTTTTGCTTTAAGTTTTCCCCGACGCTTGTGTTATTTCGCCCGCCTTAAATTTGTCAGTGTTTGACAATACCCGTCTTACTTAACTGTTAAATGGCATGTGACTAGAGCCTCCCGTCGGGTAGACCGTTTGCTGGGTGCAAGTCTTTCGATTTGACGCCACTTCGGCGACATGCGCGTCGATGGGGCTGAAATGATGATAACTAGGACAACACAACACCGAGTTCCTGAACGGAGAAAGTCTGAGACCCAGCCGGGAATCGAACCCGGGCGCTTAGGATTGACATTGATGCGCTGACCACTCAGCACCGAGCGCGGGCACTTAATAGTTGTGCCACGTACAATGAAATCAACGAGAATCACTCCCTTACAGCCCCAAAGCACAGTAGTCATGATCTTCCTTGCTGATTGCGTTTGCAAGCGCCTCCTTGATCTCTGGGGAGAGTCTGTGTTTCCCCATTCCATCGACAGTCCTTTTGTTTCACAACTGACGTGCTCCACCCAAGTCTCGTTCCCAGCTACGATACGTAACTTTATTACCATTTTTCTCGTAATCTTCGAGGAAGGTCAGTGCTGCAGCCAGTCTCCGTTTCTTGTGCTCTTCCGTTAAGATTTTGGGAACTCATTTAGCCAAAATTCGTGGCAATCAAGCTTCTCCGCCAAGGTTTCATGCACCACACTCTGTGAAATTTGGGGAAAATGCACCGAAACTTCCGTAGTCGTGAAACGACTATTTCCAAGAATTTTGTCATTGATTTTCATCAACAATTCGTCAGTCACAAGATTATTCCTAGCACTGCGATCCTTACCGTGAACACTGGTACGGCCATTTTTAAAATCAGTGCACCTTTGCGTCATCTGGCTTTCACTCGTTATCCCTTTTTAATACGCATCACAAAGGTCACGATAAATTTCAATTGGTTTGCAGTTTCTTGCCAACGAAAACCTAATCACAGGATGTACCTCAGAAGTGATGGAATTTTATGTTGCAACGCACATGTTAACACATCAAAGAAACCAAAGTAGCAGAGACGCAGACCACGCGCTACCACTGCTGAATGCTTACTGAGTGTAGGAATGTTATGGCACCAAGATGGCGTCTGTAGCCCCACCCTGCACCACATATACCAAAACGTTTGCTACTTTCTGGATAGTCCTCGCAATTTCATTACTTAACCACTTAGTGTAATGTCCATCGTTGTTATCACCTACAGCAATGGATAAGTTTTCGTTCTCAATCCTAGTTGATCCTCAGGCTTTTTTTTCTCCGAGATCCTACCACAAATGTTTTCTTGCCACTTCTCCAGTGCCTTGAGTATCAACAAATGAAACATGTAATACGAGAAAGCCAAACACAACATTTTGGTTTTCAAGTCAACCTCCCAACTGATAACTGATTTACGTTTGAAAAGAGGCATGAGAGATAGTAGACACTACATACTCTAATGAGTAGTTGAATTAAGGTAAAAAAGGAAGATTAGAACTTACCTTCTTTAATGATGGACCACAAGCCCGAATCAGGTGAAGGATAGGGGATGGAATTTGGCAGCGCCCTTTTGATAGGTACCTGCAGCGGCTCAGTCCTATCCATCTCGTTGCTTACTTAATTCAGTAAACTCCTTAAATCCGCTGCCTGATCTAGGGATACAAACAATGTGGTTCAGCCCAGAAAAGCTGCTAAACCGTGATGGCACGGGATGTGTTCGTAGATTAAATTCTGTTGACTGAATTCATTGTAAGTATACTCTTCACATCAGGTCTAGGTTCCCTTGCTAAATGAGGTACCATCGTTGAAACTTAATTTTGCTGTCGCACATAATCACCAAGTCCATACTAAACAACAATTGAACGTTTCGAGAGCAAAATTCGTGCCATAAACTGCTTATCTACTCATCTCACTCATACTAAAAACTTTCACTAACAGTCAGTATCATATCAAACAACGACATTCCTATTAGAAACGACAACAAAAGTCGTTCTACTAATAGTCAGATGCACACATAATATCCAAATATAAGGGTTGCTCGGCAAAATATTATACAGATCGTTACTCGTAAGCTAGCTAGTGGGCTCAGGAAAGTCTGCATAATACGTCACACGATGTTGCGACGCACAATAAGGACGGTATTTTCCACTTAAACTAAAAAAAAAAGGTCAGATAAATCATCCAAATCGGGCATTAACTATCATGTCCGCTTTATACTGTCTTCTGCCCCAGAATACATTGTTGCAGAAAAACTTGGTGTCCATAAAGACAGCTCTGTAATGTGGTGTATGCAGGCAGTCTAAAGGCTCCAGAACGGAGGATCCCTCTCTTCTCTGATTGGCTGAGTCAGTAGCCTATGGTGGCTGTATCTGCGATCATATAACTGGGTACTTCGCCTACCTGGCCAATCACAAGCCTTTAATGGATTTGCGAATTTTTTCAAAATATTGCCTCTAAAAATGTCAAAGAAACTCTAATAATATATTTACGTTCCTTAGGTAAAAACATTACTTACTCGACATAAATAGCAGATGTTTGTAAGTAATACGTTTCATGCAGTGCACATCATCCACTACAGGATTGTACAATACCATGTAGGTGCTCATACTTAATCACTCCCTATTTTAAAATTCATTCTCCATTTAAACGCCTCATTGACTCCACCATGAATCTTGAAAGCATGTATATATTATTAACCAAAAACAACTTGAAATGGAACAAATATTCGAGAAACATTTGCGATAGCATGCATTCTAATGTTACTGTGAACACCTGTTTTTAGCTATTTACCAGGAAGAAGCTTACTACGATTTTTTCTGTGATATGCATACAGCAACATTCCAATGTACACCGAAGAAATACTTTGTGCAATACTGATAATTTCGAGTTATACGTTAATTCCTATATCTCGTCAACTATTAAAGTTATCTACTTGAAACTGCAATGGTGAATTTGACGGCAGTGCGTACTAAGATGGACAAAAGATATACCGTGGGTTGGTGTGTGATCTAGCGAACCAATACGTGCACGCATTGCTGAATGCCAGCTGACACAAATACTACGTGGAAAACAGATCTCTCGCGCAGACCTCCGCATAGCAGATTTACAATCACTCATTACTGCATTTTAAAGAGTGACTTCATACTGCCACGCCAGAAACTATGTTGACTCTTGCCGGAAGCGATTTACGGCAAACCTAAACATGGGTGACGGGTTGGGGACCTGAACTACCGCCCTCTGGAAAGTGAGTCCAGTTTAGCTACAACTGCGCCACCTCGCCCTGTTAGAATTAGAGATTAGTGCTATGTTGAAGAGGGAGCGCTCCCCCCGCGACGGTGAAATAAATAATCGCTTTCATGGCAGGAGTGTCGTCACACTTTGTACTGCCAAACTGTGGCATTCGAGGGTAGCGTTGACTACAAGTACAGCGTCAACAAATTTGATATCAACGAGATAATAGCTGTCCAATGCCTCTCCATCTCAGGTGTGGTGTGGCCAATGGGTTTTCTACGTGCCATAGAGTCAATGGTGTACCTTGAATAAGTCGCTACGAGGAAACAGCCGCTGTATGATTTAACTGACGTGAACAAAAGCATGATGATGCTAGGAGGCGTTGTTGAGTGTCGCAGATTATAACAACTGATAGACGGACAACAGTGTAAAAAAGTGAAGTAAAGTAAAGGGAAACAGTGTGACATGAAAGGCTGGGAGACCCTAAAAGACAGTTTCACCTGCCTTCATGGAAAGTTTTTTCCTATGCTTCTCACCTAGAGATATCATTCCTTCGCGAAGTATAAGAGCTATGTGCGTAAGTGTGTCTGTCAAGTGTAGGTGACTGTAATAGGTGCGCATGTGGTGTCTTGTTTCTGTTGGAGGTGTTAAGAGAAGGGAGAGTGTGAAACCCGGTGTCGACATACAATGAGATGACGAGAGTCATGGGGAACCTCTTAACATACTTCTTTTGCTCGGAGTAGTGCAGCGTCCCGACGTAACATGATCTCGACAAGTCGTTGGAAGTCCCCTGCAGAAACACTGAGACACGCAGCCTCTATAAAATTGCGAAAGTGTTGCTGGTACAGGATTTTGTACGCGAACTGATCTCTCGATTATGTCCCATAAATCTTCGATGGGATCCATGTCAAGCGATCTGATAGACCAAATCATTCGCTCGAATTATACAGAATGTTTTTCAATCGTGAAAATTGTGGCCCAATAACATGGCGCATTGTTATCCATGAAAATACCATCATTGTTTGGGAACACGGAGACCATGAATGGGTGAAAATGGTCTCCAAGTAGCCGGATATAACCTTTCTAGTCAATGATTGGTTCAACTGGACTGGAGGACCCAGTCAGTTCCATGTAAACACAGTCCACGCCGTTGTGGACTCACCATCACATTTCACAGCGCCTTGTTGACAACTTGCATCCATGGTTTGACGAACCTTACCATCAGCTCTTACCAACTGAAATTGGGACCCATCTTACCAGGCCACAGTTTTACCGTCATCTAGGTTCAAGCGATGTGGTAACGGGCCCATGAGAGCCGCTACAGGGGATGTCGTGCTGTTAGTGAAGGCAGTCACATCGATCGTCTGCTGCCATAGCCCATTAACGTCAAATTTTGCCATACCGTCCTAAGGGATAAGTTCATTGCACGTCCCCCTTTGATTTCTGCGGTTATTTCACGCAGCGTTGCTTGTCTGTTAGCACTGACTACTCTTTGCAAACTCTGCTGCTCTCGGTCGTTAAGTGAAGACCGTCGGCCACTGCGTTGTCCGTGGTGAGTGGTATTGCCTGAAATTTAGTATTCTTTGCACACTCTTGACACTGTGGATATTGAACCCCCACGATTTCCGAAATGAGATGATCCATGCGTCTAGCTCCCACTATCACTCTGCGTTCAAAGTCTGTTAATCCCCGTCGTGCATCCATATTCACGTCGGAAACTTTTCACATGAATCACCTGAGTACAAGTAACAGCTTCGCCAATACACTGCCCTTTTATACCTTGTGTACACTGAAGTATGCTGAACTTTGAACACTTCTGCAAGAGACACCACAGCATGTCGTTCATCCTCTATATTTAACACACAATGAATTCAACACAAATGGTCTTCGTTGACCGTCAAAACAAACAAGTAACCAACTCTGAAACTCTTGACTACCAGGGGAATAAGTTCACAACTAAATGCAAACATCTGGAACACCAAAAATGATGCTTCCATACTCAGAGTTCGTTTTCTACCAGTTGACCATCAAATGTTTAAGTCCTCACTCTAGCTGAGTGGAGCACACTGGAAAAAATTAACACTTAACTTTCAGCCTGTACGAGTTCGCAGGTCCTACAGTTTTGCGAAGTGAGTCTGACGGAATACCAACAGGCCCGCGACCTGCTCCGAGGTCCCTTCCCAGCGACGGCGAAGTGCGGGTGGTGGTGCTGGATCCGGAGCAGACTTCATCTCTTGGCTGTCTAAGTCGTAACTGCTGATCGTCGCGGGACGCGATCCTAAATTCTCTCGCGGCAGAGTTGCACTTTTTCCTGATTGGCTGTCCGTAACATTGGCGGACACAGCAAAAGATTCGTGGAATGCGCGATCTCGCTTGCTGATTTACTCCCTCCCTGTACTGTGGTCCAATGTACGCAAATGCCTTCAGCAGGTCGCGCTGCAAATGGCGGGAGTCGGAACGTCGTGTAGTCTCAGGGGCTGCGCTGGCAACCAGCCCAACGGTGGTGTGTTGCCGGGTGGCATCGGCGCCTCAAGGCTTTCGCGACACGCCATACGCGATACTGCCGCCATCTGTATATGAGCATACTGCTATCCCTTGACTTTTGTCACCTCGTTCTATAGGCTACTCCCGTCGACATCCGTCAGTTCTCAGTGCTGAAGAATAGCAAGTGGTAAGCAGCCATACCATTCACAAACCTCTTTTCTGAGGGTCACAGAAACCACGACCACACCTGAGTATGTATACTACTGCACGAACGCAGCTGAACGTCTCTCGACGGATGAGTTGTGGAGCACCAACACACGAATGGCAGTGTATGAGTATGTCGAGGACTGTGTGAGGCAAAATACTCGGCCTGCCAACGGCTCACTGTCGGACACGTGATAGAGGTATTCTCATGTGCGGTATGTCCTCATGAGAGGAAATGGAAAACCAAAACATCTGGCATCGTCTCTCAGAGGCGAGCGATGCAGTATTCTATTGTGTAAATGCATTCATTGTTTAATGTTTTCTATTCTAGTCTTTGATCACAATATCAATTCTTTTGACGATGACCGGTTTCAGTCTGTGATGTCCATCCTCAGATCATTTCTACATCATGTCCTAAAGTGATAAGGCCATAATGGCATCGTCAAAACATATAAATATAGTCAGCACAGCATCGTCACACAGATCTAAAATAAGGTGTAGAATAGGACACATCGTCCACACAGCCACACAGTCATTGTTTGTTGCTTACAGAACCTATGCCCTAAGGCAATGTATCGAAAGGTCGATTTTTGTAAGCCGCTGAACCTGTGTCTCTGATATAACAATAACTTTGTTTTTCTTTTAATTGACAACACAGACATTTAGTTTTATTCCTGCAAAGAATTGATGTTGCTCTTTTTTCTAAAATTTCACTATGTTTCAGTCAAAATAGCAAATGACGATATAGCGTACTGCCTTCTTTACAGTTGCACTTTTCAAGCTTTCTACGTAATTGGACATATTTCATATATATATAATAGCACACTGGTATCATCACTCGTGACCACCGCTTTAGGGACTGACTATACACTGCGTTGAATATATTTGGCATGTTAAAAATATACGTCGAACGAGACTAGTTGAATGCCTGCATTTCACATTTGAATTACGTCACGCAAAAAGGACTATCTCAAACATTCTTCCTCCTCAACTCAATATTTGGTAGCAGATGAAGTCTTTTGCCGGAGGAAACTTCGTTGGTCTGCACCGTTCTGCTTCTGATCTCCTCTCCTTTCCACAAATGTCGAGCACAGTTCTCTCTGGGCTCTTACCTCTTCCTCATTAGTCACCTTCTGCACGAGATTTTTCTAATTCAAGTGGTTGTTAAAAATATTGCCGTTACAGGTGACTTTTAATGGTAACTGCAGAAGTTAGGTTGTCGCACTACCCTAACTGTTTTGTTAGCTTCCTTGGATTAAAGTTAACATGTATTGCTTCTTAGAACCAGATACTTACGGGTCTGTAACAACCATCGTTTTTCATAAACATCTGCTTTACTTGTACATAATGCTCTTCGTTATTTGTCCGTCTGTGACAAAATCGAATAGTCAGTACTTCCGAGCTGTACTTATAATTCAGCTCCTATTTTCCTCTTCTTTGAATCAAAGTAAGTAGTTTTGGCCTGAGAGACAGCCCTCTTAAGCTTGTGACTTTATTAACTGCATGTTACATCAGTCAACGAATTTCATAAAAATATATTATGTATCTTTTAACTGATTAAATGCCTGATATTTTCAAAGGAATAACTACATAAATGAAAATTCCGTCAGCTGTGTGTCAATCATTGCCCTTCTCGCCAAGATAATCGTGAATATTGTCACAAGATCGGAATTTTGTACAGAGTAAAGCGGCAATTCGTCTAAAACATTTTATGTAACAAATTCGTTTTAACTTTTGGCCCTGTCTGCTCCTGATTCCTTCCGGGAGATTCCCTTTGCCACCGCTGGGTTCTCATATTCCCCTCCCCATCCAAAAGGCAAGAGACTACGTTTACCAATACTAACCAGACAAAAGATGAGGTATTTCATAAGTCATGCTATACATACGGTGATGTGAAAGGAAAGTCAAATATTTATCATACTAGTTGAATATGTTCTTAGCATTACGGGCAGTAAACGATTAAATTTTCATCCCAATATGAACTGATGGCCGTCAAAACCAATAACACGTATGCCCCACGGGCATGAATTCAATCTTATATTTATTGTCGCATGAAAACAAACAATCTTAAAATGTTTTCTTGACGAATTTGCAGCCATGGCTGAAAAACATACTGTGTTAGATCATGAACACTTCTGAGAGGAGGTTGGTATGAAAGCTTCCATCGCATGCCAGACATGCCCTGTATGTGAGGAGTCATGGGACCAGGCAGGCCAGTCAGCGATCCATGCATTTCTAAAGATTATGGTGTGAACTGAAGTATGGTGTCTTACAGTGTACTACTGAAATACGCTCTACCCTGGTAATGAAGGGTACGACTCCTAGGTTTACCATTGTTGCCACATACTGGGAAGCATTCAACCTTTCTTCAAAAATTACCCAATCAGTCCTGTTGTCATATCCAATAGTTCCACACACCGCGATCCCATG